>NW_027256881.1:95031315-96231315 GCF_029215685.1 Pituophis catenifer annectens
TTTCTCCTTTGAAAATATGCTTGACTGATGAATGAAAATGGAGTGCAGTCTTTACAAGCATTTCATTAATATATGCCTCGTTTATTCCAAATAAAGGTTAAGAAGTAGAAGCACACAATTGTGATTCTTCAGCTTGAATGTATTACCCCTTTGCTAGGAACTGATTATTTCTGGTTTGAAAAGAAATTTGGAGAAAATAATGGGACTTGATATCTATTCTTTTTTCTCGTGTAAACAAGTAAATGGGACAAAAGCCACAAGGAAGCTGGCACATTTCTTTATGGCTATCAAGTTGGATCATGTTTGACTCGGCACCATTCAAATCAGGGGAAATTGAGAAGAGGAAGATCAGCAGCAAGAACTCGGATGCTTCAAGTTTCAGGCATGGACCAGAAATGGACAAAATAAAGGAAAATCAAGAATTTATGAATGTACATGATTGTTTTGCTTAGGATTCTGTTATATGAAAAGATTTGTAGGAGTTATTTTCCAAATGAATTTGATGTTTGCTTTTTGTTGCTCAAAACTTAAAATATCTTTTTTCATTTTTTACATCCATTATTTATGTTTCTCAAGAACTTACTTGAAATAATTTTCATTATTAAGCCCAATTATATTTTGGAAAATATTTTTAAATTAATATTTGATCAGAAAAACAAAATGATATACATTGTTCTTGTGATTTCATACACCAAAATGTTCAAAGTTTTCAGGTGAGCATATCCGTGTTAACAACCACCTCAGGACCTCATATTATGTGTGATCTCATATGGTGCTATGGGTGCTATAAATAAATATGCAAATCTTTAAAATGACTATAGTGTTATGAGACCCTCTCAAATCTGAATTTCAAACATCTGTCTATATATTCATCTTGTGTCTGTTTGATTGTAACCTTCAATTGGGTGAAATAGTGCATCGTAAGGCAACAATTTTTGAATCACCATTCCTCAAACAGGCTAACATAAGGAACGCATTGAAAATCCAGGACACGTGGATTTGAAACTTGGCAAAGTTGTGGTCACTTCAGTGATGCAATTGCTGCTACACAGCTACATTGCCATGGTCAGCTGTGGTAATGTGATCATTTCCAACACTCTCTGCCAGCAAAGAAGGTCAATAGGAAAGTAGCAGGAAGTTGGAAATCACTCCTTGATCCCACTGTTTTTTTTCCCGCTCATGGTCATTGTGTTTCTCTGTTAAGGTAAGCAGATATTTCTGAAATGATGATCCAATTGTGCCACATATTGTCTAGTGTTACGCTAAAATCTTATGAGACCTCATGTGAGAATGCTGAAATTGTACCAGATTTCATGCAAGGTTACTGAAAATGTACAAGATTTGATGATCTCTTCAAAATTTTAGTTACTTTTCTTTAGTGGGAGGAAAAGCTATTTTAAGCCTGGGTGGTCATCCTGACACCAATGGAAGCTATACAGTTAACACCATATAGAGCTATTATCAGCACTTAAATGGAAAATTAGGGTCAGCCAACTTTGGTAGAATATTGTGTGATGTTCTAGCTGCGGTTATGCATTTTCTTCCCATCAGTGGAATCCAGTGCACAGGTAATGTATGACCTGCATTGACTCTGATATCAGTTAAATTCCCTTCACAGAGATTCTAGATGTTATTGTGATTTGTGGGGGAAGGTTATCATTTCTCCATCTTCTGTACAATTTCATTAGGCTCTTGCTAAATAAATACCCTTAGAGAGGGTTTTTTTGTGAGTCTGTCACAAATACAAATGATAATTGTAGAGTCCTTGATGCTCTCTGAGCTTGGTTGTTTGCTTTCAGACAACTGGGTAACATCACCGGTGTAAATGATTGTCTCCCAATAGTTATGATTTTACATGATTTATAAACTATGATTTATTTATTTATTTATTTATTTATTTATTCATCCATTTGTATGCCCCTTTTTACAAATAACTACAGGCAGTGAATATGTCCAACATACATTCCCCCTCCTGTTTTCCTCACACTAACCGTGTGGGCTGGACTGAGAGAAAGTGTGTCTGGTCCAAAGTCACCCTTCTGGCTTTCATGGTGAAGGCAGGATTATTATTATCTCTTTTATTCATTAAACATGAAACTCAGTCAACTGAACATTTGAAAATGTATCACAAATATCATTGACTGGTGCTGATGGTTGATACAGGTTGCTGCCAGCATCCTTAGTATCAACCAAGTATCTTCTTAAAATGTACGATGTTCTGAGTAGCTCAGTCTTTTGTATCTCCACTGGCACTACAGCAGGAAGCTGCAACTTCTTGATGTATTTTGCAAAATTCTTGGACATGGTACCAAGTGCCCCAATGACAATGGGTATCACTGTTACAAGTTACAATTGTGTCATTTCGATTACTATTATTATATACTTTATTCAGTGGTGGGATTCAAATAATTTAACAACCGGTTCTCTGCCCTAATAATTTCTTCCAACAACCAGTTCACCAAAATGCTCAGAAAGTTAACAACCAGTTCTCCCAAAGTGGTGCGAACCGGCTGAATCCCACCACTGACTTTATTCATTAAACATGAAACTCAGTCAACTGAACATTCAAAAATGCATCACAAATATCTTTGACTGGTGCTAATAGCTGATATGGGTTGCTGCCAGCGTCCTAGGTATCAACCAAGTACCTTCTTAAGATGTACGATGTTCCGAGTAGCACAGTTTTTTGCAGTTCCGCTGGTGTTATTGCAGGAAGCTGCAACTTCTTGATATGATGATGATGATGATGATGATGATGATGACAGTATACACAGCAAACGAGATGACCATGCTGCATTTATTATTATTATTATTATTATTATTATTATTATTATTATTATTATTATTATTATTATTATATAAAAAGGCACTTGAAAAGCATTCATAAATTGAACACTTGTTTCTACTATTTATGGGTTTTGCATAATTGTTTATTCTACATCCCATAAGTATCCTTATCCCCCTTTCTTTCCCCAGTTCCCCAGTTTTAAAAATCTATGACTGTACATCTGAGTAAACTCATCATTACTTCCTCCGTCTACGTGATCTGTGGCACACAGGAATGAGCAATACCGACAGTATTTATCTTGCAGCTGTGTTATGCAAAATGTGTGAGAATAAAAATTGTCTCTTTGTATTGCAAGAATAAAAGATTCTTGCAATACAAAGGAGTGTTACATTGTCAGTATAAGTATCTTCAGATTTGAATCTATATCAGTATTGCATATTTTCAACTTCAAAATAAGCACCGGTTCTTTTTGACAACATATAGCAACAATATTGATTAACTGGATCAATTGGATCCAATATTGGATCAATTGATTGAGGGCACTTGTTTTTTTTTGCAGTAGGTGTAGTCAGTTCAACCTAATCAAATAGTTCCACCGATTAATTGTTCTGTCAGAAAATTTCTCCTTAAAATCCCTATGGAGGGAGAAATAATTAAGAAAATATTGAATTGTGCAGAAATGAATAGATTGACTTTGACACTTAAAGAGAGAGAGGAATCGGAATATTTTAAGTAATGGGGGCAATTTTATTATTGGTTGGAGAAGAGATTTATAGAGAGAGTAATAGTGTAAAGAAAGATGGGAAAAATTGCATAATAAATGAAATGATAAATATTAAGATATGTGAAATAATTGAGGAGTAGGGAGAAGACACAAAAGATGTACTCAGATGATACACTGATTGATTGATTATGCATTGTATGTTTGTTTATAAAAATAAAAAAACTTAAAAAAAACTTCTCCTTAGTTCTAGGTTGGATCTCTCCTTGATTAGTTTCTTATAAAATCAGAAAACAATAATTATTTTCTTAAAATAT
Source organism: Pituophis catenifer annectens (assembly GCF_029215685.1). Taxonomy (NCBI): domain Eukaryota; kingdom Metazoa; phylum Chordata; class Lepidosauria; order Squamata; family Colubridae; genus Pituophis; species Pituophis catenifer. Next base: position 95,035,142 of record NW_027256881.1, read on the forward strand.
GAAAAATAATTCTTATAAAATAACAAAACAATTTCAGGTTGCTAATAAATATCACGCTCAGATAAAAGAGGCCCCGTAAATTCTAATACTTGTTTGCTGCCTTATGTTTTTCAGCCAATGGTCAAGTCCAGTAGGGAACATTTTCAAACAATGCTACTTTTGGTTTGCCTGCAGAAAGGGAACATCAATGTGCTGGGTTGTTTTTCAGGACTGTAAGTCAGAGGGAGACATGCCAAATAGTTGGTATAAGTAGCCTCAGTAATCCTGCCTGTGACACTTCATCATCAGTATAAGCTTGCTAAGGGTAACCAAGCTTGGGCATGAAAATACATGTGGCTGAAACCTTATGAGTCAAAACAGACAATCAGAAATTCCTTGTAATGTCTACCTTGCCAAACATTACTACTGTGAATCCATCCACTTGTTTGCTTCTGATGGCAATTTATTTTATGTGGGGGAAAACATTCAGATATTGATTCTCACATACGAGATCCAAAATAGTACATTTTAGGAAGGAATTCATTGTGTAGGATTCCTATGGCTTCCTCCCCCCCCCCCCGTCTGCCATTTCATAGATTGTATACTAATTAAACATCTTGATGCTTGTTCTGTGTCGCTATTAAATCATTTTAAGTTTTCTGTGGATCCAAATATTTGGACTATTAATCTGTATATCTCAACCTTGCTTGAAATATTAAACAAAGTTTCATATGAAAAGCTGTTGAAAACAAAGAAAAAAAAATACTGACAATTTCTCTAAAATTTAACCACTATGGTCCTTTGGCACAAATGCAGGGGCATTTGAAAGTGTAAAAGAGAAGAAAAAGGAGCAGTCCTCTCAGAAGTATGTTTCAAGCATGTTTGATGTGGGTCTTTAAATGAGGCTTAGGAGAATGTTTAAAATTGTGAGGGAAAATCATAGCTATGTTTTTCCTGCTTTTTAGACTAATAACACTGGAAAGGAAATCAGTAGAAGACAATATACTGTACCTGGCTAGGTTTGAACTGTGAATCCTTGGTGCTCTCTTTTTTTTTTACATGTTCTCTTCCCTCCTTTTCTATATTAAAATAACAACAATGAAACTAGCAGCAAAGCAAATAACAACACACTTGCCAATAGGTAAGAGCAGGAAAGTTAAATAAAGAGACAGAGGAGCTAATTCTGGCTGTACAAGACCAAGACTAAGCCTTAAGAATAGAGAGAGAACTGAAGAAAATCAACATAATACAAATATCTGCAAATAGCAGTAAAGCAACTGTGGCAAAAGAAAACAAAGGTAGTGCCAATAGTTCTGGGTATAATCCCAAAACATCTGGAACGCTACCTAAACACCAGTATTGACAAAATCCCCATCAATTAATTGCAAAAGGGAGTTTTACTTAGAATAGCTTACATGCTGCGACGATACCTTTAACACCATCAAACAACAATATCTGAGAATTCCAAGCCCTTGGTAAGACGTGTAGGTGGATAGAAATGCCAAATCGAGTCTAAACATCTGGGTGATGGTGTGACCAGCCATAATAACATAGTTAGTGGAAAGTTTTGGCAAGCTAACTGAAATCTGACCAGTTTCACAATTTCTGTCATGTAAAAAAAAAAATCTATTCCTAAGAAAGAAAAACCTTGACATTTTTAAAACAAGATATTAATTTGATTATGTATATCTCTTTTGATGGGGGGGGGAGGGACAGAGCAGACAGACATTGCATATTTATTTCACTGGAGCTACTGGTGAGCAACTAGTCTCTTTGCTCCAGCACAATGGTTCAAGGATACTCACTGGCATTCCTTGGACAGATAAGGACAATTCCAGGTGCACAGTAATCCTCCCACAGATACAGCCCAACCCAATTTGTTCTGCTGTTCCCCTGTGTCCAAGGTCCTTAATCCAGATCTGCTTGGAACAGATGTTAGAGAAGCCTCTTTAGGTATAGCAACTGAAATAATTTGATAAAAAGTGTGAGGCCAACAGACATATTTGCTCTTAGATTTCCACTGATCATCCAGCAAATTTGGGCAGTAAGCATTCCTTTTTGGATTTCATACCAAATGACTTTAGCATCTACCCCCCCACCTTTTCAATTTTTTTTGAAATTCTCCTGAGTTTTAGAGCATGGGAAATTGCACTCTTTAATCCTTCGGATTTCATTCCCATAATTTATGTCAGTTCTGTGAACTGGACATCTCTTATCCAGGATTAAATAATTTGTTTAATAACAGTACTGGATAACTTGTTAGGATTAGTGTCTAAGAACTTGGAAATGTGTTTGCTGTACACTTCAAAGATATTGGAGTCAATTTGTATTGGATCTTTATAGATAGAATTCTTTTATTGGCCAAGTATGATTGGGCACACAAGGAATTTGTCTTAGTGCATATGCTCTCAGTGTAGATAAAGAAAAAATAAAATATATTTGTCAAGAATCATAAGATACAACACTTAGTGATAGTCATAGGATACTAATAAGCAATCAAATCATACTAGGAAACAATAAAAACAATATAAATTGTAAAGATACAAGCAACATGGATATAGCCATAAGTGGGAAGAGATAGATACTAGTAAGGATGAGAAGAAGAATAGTAACACAGTCTTAGTAGTTAACTTGACAGTGCCATGGGAATTAGTTGTTTAGCAGAGTGATGGCATTTGGGAAAAAAACTGTCCTTGTGTCTTGTTGTTCTGGTGTGCAGAGCCCTATAGCGTCATTTCGAGGGTAAAAGTTGAAACAGTTTATGTCCAGGATGTGAGGGGTCTGTAGATATTTTCACAGCCCTCTTCTTGACTCATATAGTATACAGGTCCTCAATGGAAGGCAGGTTGGTAGCAACTGTTTTTTTCTACAGTTCTAACTATCCATTGAATTCTGTGTCTGTCTTGTTTGGTTGCAGAGCTATTGTAGCTATTGTACTGTATTATTGTATTATATATGTAGCTATTGTATTGTAGCTATTGTATTGTATTGTAGCTATTGTAGCTATTGCGGTTGCAGAGTTATTGTTATTGTCAGAAACTGAGAAAGAAGGAAATTAATAAATGAGTAAGTTGTGCATGAAACTTACTTTTGCTTCTTAAATCAGTTTGTTAGTCTGAAAACTAGACAAAGAGTAACCATTTGTCTTTGGGTTAGGTTGGAGAACTTTCACTCACAAAGAGCAATTGCATACAACTGCAACTGAATCAGAAAGGGGGGTTAAATTGAGTACTTTTGTGGATTCGGCAGTCAACAGGTTGATCTCTTTTCTTCAACTAATCAAACAGGTGATTAAGAATTAGAACAAAGAGTTTGGTACGGGATCCAGGAGAATCTGTGAAACATTCTGAAGAATACAACGCAATGTATTCTGATCTTGTCCATACTGTATGACAATGGATTATTAGATCCCTACATTCTAACCGGATCAAGATGGAGGAGAGGGCACACACTACTAATTTTTGAGTAGTGAAAAACAGACATTGCTGCTTGCTTCTCAAAATATCATGCATCCTCTGAAAAACAGACAGGTGTATTCTCCAAAATGGCCAGTTTTACAGTCTTGAACTAAACTGAATGGGCTCAGGTGTTAGAGGTGGCCAAGAAGGTTTTCATTCATGCTAGCTTGGTGATGCCCGGGAGAAGACAAGATGACTTTACTTATCTCTGCAATGATAGCATGTCGACTGGGTGAAACTGCTTTGAAAGATTTTAAAGGTATGACCAAACTTCTCAAGGCCTGGTGAGATTTTGGCAGTTACATCACCTACTAACTACATTGTATCATGTATCCTACTTGGGGTGGGGGGGATTGTTAGTGGTGGCAACTAAGGTGGATCCTATTTTCATGCCTTTATTATTAAACCCTGACAGGTCTGTGCAAACCACTTCATGTCAGATGACCGTCTCAGCAATGTGCCAAATGAGCAAGTTTAAACTGATGGACTTAATTGTCTGAGGTTTTTTTGCTTTACTCCTTTGCAGTTTAATGGATGAAATCATCAAAGGTTGGAAGGGCGGTTCTTCTATGAAAGTCAACAATTATGTATGGCTTCGATTTCCTTAAGTGCCCAAGATGACTATCATTAAAAAAAAAAAAAATCAAGGGTTGATGCGACTAATAGCATGTCCAGTTTGTTATTTAGAAATGACTGTGGCACATATGGAGGAGACACTATCTTTCAAAGATGACACAAGACTTTATCTTAATAGATTTAGGAAAGTCCCTCAGTTGCTTAATTTGATGCCTTTTTTTTTCTGAATGTGTTTGCTTAAAACAGAGAACCAAGATGCTATCTGTGAATATGTCAAAATGCCAAAACATTTTTGAATGTGCAAATGAAGATAAAAAGTAATAATAAAATAATTGAATTGCTGAGTTACTGAATCATAAAATAATTACTTTATAATAATATAGCAATATGATTAAAGCCAAATACAGATTTCAATCACCCACCGAATTCATTTCTTTAAGACAGAAACCATAAAATCCTTGTCTCAAAGCTCCTTTTTTCTTCAAAAGGCAACTGGACTGTTTTTTTCTTTGAGGAAGAAGAAGAAAACATTTCACTTCTCATCCAAGAAGCTTCATCAGTTCTGATGGTGGGGAGATGGAAGGTTTGGTACCAACAGTTGAGACTGGATGGTGGGGGGATGGAAGGATGGGTTTTGATAGGATGGCGGAGGAGGGAATGGAAGGATTGTAATTCTTTGCAGTCATCTGGTCATTAGCACTCTGTCTGAGAGCTGTTGAGGCTACTTGGAGTTTTTTCTGTGCCCTCGGAGTCACCTGAATCAGAGTGCAATTGGTTGTGGAATCTTCTTGGAATTGCTGCAAGGGCTGAATTGTAAACTGGAGATAGGTGGTGTCTTATTCCTCCCCCTCTGTTGAGGGAGGGGTGTTCAACTCTCTGAGCATCTGCTTTCCCCTTCAGATTGATTGGTACCCAGTTTTCAGAATTTGGGCAACTGCAGATCTAGACAATATGGAGGAAATTAGGCTATGCAAAGTATTCACAAGGTATGTGGTAGAAGAGAAGGATTTTGCCTGGAAGGGTTAAAGCCAACATATCCTTTTGAAGACTTTCCCCTTTTGTCTGTGTGTGTAGCTTTATGTCTAAATGATACTTCCACTGGGACTACCAATGAAGTGTAGCAGACCAACTGATAAAGCCCTGAAGGAGCTACACTGAGTCTTCTGGAGGATGCAGCTACTTTAATGCTTCAAGAACGATGCTTTCCTGATGTCAATGACTTTTGTTAAATCTTCTTTTCAAATAATTTGCATGGAACTAGGGAGAATCTTTGGGAAGACTGCTAATACAACAAAACCACTAACACATTTTTAGGCCTGATGGATGAAATGCTCCTGGTTTGGACTGGATCTCCCGATCCGGTAGCGATGGAGGCGGGTGGTTCGGAGAACCGGTAGCAAAAATCCCTGCCCCCCCCTCATGCCCAGCTGAGCCGCACAATCATCAGAGGCTTTTGTTTATTTTTAAAAGAATTTTTTCTACAACCCCTTTGGCTGAAAAAATGCTTTTAAAAGTTAAAAAAAAGCCTCTGATGATCACGTGGCTCTGCTGGGATTGTCAGAGGCTTTTAAAAGGATTTTTTTCTACAATCTCTTCAGCCAAAGAGGTTGTAGAAAAAATCCTATTAAAAGCCTCTGACGATCCCAGCTGAGTTGCCTGATCGGCAGAGGCTTTTTTTCTTTTAAAAGCCTCTGATGATCCCAGCTGAGTTGCTGATCGGCAGAGGCTTTTTTGTTCTTTTAAAACCATTTTTTCTACAACCTCTTCAGCCAAAGAGGTTATAAAAAAAATGCTTTTAAAAGCCTCTGCTGATCAGGCAACTCAGCTGGGATCGTCAGAGGCTTTTAAAAGCATTTTTTTACAACCTCTTTGGCCGAAGAGGTTGTAGAAAAAATGGTTTTAAAAGTTAAAAAATACAGTTCGCTATGCCCACCCAGTCACATTACCCTCCCCACCACCAAGCCAAACCCACAGAACCAGAACCCACAGAAACAAATTTTACATTTCACCACTGGCCTGATGTATCATAATTTGTAACAATTTCCATAAATTCAAAGTCTTTCATACCCCTCTATCTCACTTTCTTCCTACCTAGAAATTCAGCTAAAGAATAAATTGATGGTAAAGAGGCCTTCACGTTGAGCTTCTCTAAATGGATGCAATTGTGCAGTTTTCTTGGTCACAATATAATTAGCCAATACCTTGTTCCAGAATTGTTTTTCAGCCCTCATGGTTATCTATAATCTTGGAATGGCCTGGGTTTCCCATCCAAGCACCATCCAAGTCCAACTCTGTTTATCTTTCAAGTCCAGGCAGGATTTTCCAGGTGTTGCCACCTGTTAATTCCAAGGGCCTTTGGAAAACCTGGGGAGACTGGTTCTACATTCTCTCTTTCTACCCTTACGATGCTTAGGGCAATATTCTTTGGGAGTTCATGTTTTAGCAGACGTGATCAGAGTTGGCTGTATTTCTGCACTGCAATAAAAGTTATGACTGTAGTAATAATAGTCAGCCCTAAGCCTATATTTGGCATAAAATCAAAGAAATGTCACAAGCAGCACCCACTGCAATGTGTCATGCTAAGACATCATTTCATCATTTCTTGAAATAGAGGGGCATGTTCCATGTTCTGCTTTTTAAGCCTCTCCTGCATAACATACCTGTAAATGGTTTTGTCCTGTGGGAGGAAGTGCTTTTGCATCATTTGGTCGTCATGGTGAATGAAAGAATGGAATTTACCCTGCAGTGAGTAACTTAGATTTCAGTAAGTGAAGACAGATAAACAAACCTCCAGTCATTAAAACAATTTTAGAAAGTAAGAAAGAGTCGTGATACTGTATTTGAGTCACAACTCTTCTTTATTGAAGAATTGAAATAGTGCTTTGGTTTTTTCTTTCTTTCTTTCCTTGTGTGTTTTCCCTCCATGTTCAGTGTGGCAGTTCAATGGCTGATAAAAGCTTAGATAGATTGTCTCATGAACCTAGAGCCTCGGTGGTGCAGCGGACTAAGTGCTGTTAAGTGCTAGCACTTAGCTGCCAGCTGCCTGCAATTAGTGCGAGTTCAAATCTCACCAGGCTCAAGGTTGACTCAGCCTTCCATCCTTTCGAGGTAGGTAAATTGAGGACCCGGATTGTGGGGGCAATAAACCAGCTTTGTATAGAACAACACTGCTTAGGGGGGGGGGGCGAAAGCCCTAATAAGCAAGTATATACATAAAAGTATGCAGGCTATTGCTATAATGCGTTGTAAGCCGCCCTGAGTCTACGAAGAAGGGCGGCATATAAATTGGACTAATAAATAAATAATCCAAAAATACATTTTTAATTAAGAAACAGGTTGTCACCTCAGAAGTCTGGGAATTACTGAGGAATGACCAATCACAAAACTGAAAATAGTAAATATAAAAACTGAAAGTAATAAATATTGAGAAGCAAAATAATTGATTACCACATTCCATTCCAGAGTCCATGTAGATGGATGACATGAAGTCATCAGTGATCCTGACTTTGGGATACAGTATAAAAACCATAGTAATACATGCAGAGGTTAGATTATATAGTTGATACGAATCTAAATATTGTTCATTATAAGCAGTCTATCATTTCATAATGTAGCCTTTAACCATTACACCAAACTGATAGGAGCAGAATACATTGTGTATAAAGAAGCTTTTGGTGATACTTCAGGAGTGAAATCCTACCGGTTCAGACTGGTTCGGGTGAACCGCTAGGGATTATTGGCATCAGAGCTGCTGCAGCTTGTCCCTTTAAGGTAATCCCCAGGAAGGAGGGGGACAGGGGGACCCATAAAGGGAGCAGCAGCTCCATTCTGAATGGAGGGAGAAAAGTTAGCATTCTCTCTGCCACAGAATTCAATGTTAAATGCAGCAGAGAAAATCCTAACTTTTCTCCCTCCATTCACAAAGGAGCTGCTGCAGCCTGTCCCTTTTAAGGTAGTCCCAAGGAGGGAGTGGGACGGGGAGCGGGGAGCAGCTGGAATAGAGCCATTTTCGGGAAAATGGGGAAGGGGATTTTCCTGCCTGTCATCCATTTCTCAATCTCAGCAGAGACTGAGGGAAGGATGGTAGGCAGGAATATTCCCCTCCCCATTTTCCTGCAATTTGCAACAAGGAGTGACTAGGGGCTGGTGAGTAGCCCCTTGATGTGAGTGATGTCAAGTTAGCCATGGCCACTAAGTCACATGACCTCCCCCCAACAAGCCATGCCCACAGAACTGGTAGGGGAAATTTTTTAATTTCACCACTGTGCTACTTGATTTTGGGATGGGGACAACCTTTCCCCCTAGGATGGGAGAAAAGAAAGGAATAAGAAGAGATTTCAGGTCCAAAGGAATATGGTTCAATCTGGTGAAAACTCAAAAGTCATACAACATGATATAGTGCAAATGGATTCTTCTGCTCTTTTTCTCTCACTTTTCCACAATCTACCCCTTTTGTAGCTATTCAGTTTGTACAAGCAAGGCCATTCAAAAGGGGTGAGTGAAAAAGGGCAATTCCCAGGGGCAGCACATAACATATAATAGTCATGAAATATGCACAAGGAACATTTCTAGAGTGGAGGAAGTGCTTAAATTTCAGAGAAATAAATAAATGTATTCTGCTCCTATCAGTCTGGTGTAATGGTTAAAGGCTACAAGTATGAACTGGGATATTGTGAGTGCAAATCCCACCTTAGGGCATGAAGCCAGCTGTATGACCCTGTGTCTCTCTCACCTCTAGGAAGAGCAGGCAAGGGCAATCCTGGGATGTCAAGCATCTGCAACTCCATGAATCCAAGGAATATTACCATTGCTTGAGCAAAACAATGCCAATGATAATGATAACCATTTCCTAACTTTTACTATATCATATCCTCTGCATAACAATGGCAGCTACTGACTGGATCTCCAAACTCGACATTAAACTTTGAAATGTTATTTCTGTTTTCCTTTTAGGTTTTCTTACTGTTTTTTTATTGTTTTAATTGTTTTTAACCTGTAAAAACGAAGTGTTTTAATACTGTGTGTGACCAGCTAAATAAATAAAATAAACTATATCATAGCATTCTGTTCCGATATCCTGCATTGGCAGTGCAATTTGTCTGCTTTTTCTGTGCCCATGCTGTGGCCCAGCCATTGTTATTAGCACAATTAGCAAAAATTAATCTCTGGGATAAAGCAGACGGGGCTCTTAGACCACCTGGGGTGATGTGGGAGAAACCACCAAAATATTCACAGGGGAGATCAAAAGATTTTCCTAAGCATGAATTCTAATAGCTTTAAGCGCTGGGGTGAGAGGGAAGGCAGAGGGAGGGAGGGGGGAAGGAGACAAAAAAATTGCACTAGATAAACGGAATTATATTGATTCCTTAGGACTGTATAGGAGAACAGTGTCTTAATTAGGTCTAATCCCCACAATTTCAGAATGTAAGAGGTTTTGTAGAAGTATTTTAAACATGCTGAAAGTTTAAGCAAGAGATAATGTTTCTGTATTTTTAAAAAAGGGACAGGAAATGCTCATTGGTGGTATTCCCTGTAAAGGAAACAATTAGTCAGTATGCAAAGTCCAATAGGTGATTGAGAAATCTAAGTCAATATTTGCATAACATGTTAAGGCATAGCAGTCTTGTGTATTGTAAGAGCATGGATTTCTCTTGAAATTGTGCTTAAGACAAAGGATGTAAAATATAGTCACAAACTTTGCACTTGACCTGGTAATATGCCAGGTTTGTAGTTCTGTCTACAGAACTACAGAACTACATGTTTTGTCACAACATGAATAACTGGGCTGTAGTTAAGGAGATTTTAATTCACCTAGGGACAAATAGAAGAAACAGCCATCAAGTAGAGCCACTAGCCCAAGGGTGTCAAACTTGATTTCATTGAGGGCTGCATCAGGGTTGTGTTTCACCTCGTTGTGCCAGGGTGGGCATGGCCAGGTTTGGCATGGCCAGCTCAATGGCACTTGTGTTGGGGGCACCTGTAGTGGACTGAGCACTCTGCCAGCAAAAATGAGCTCCCAAGCTCCATTTTAGGCTGTGACGGCCTGCTGCAACCCTCTGCCAGTGAAAACGGACTTGGGAGGGCCGCATGTGACCCTCCCAAGCTCCATTTTTGCTGGCAGAAGTACCATGGGCTGGTCCTTCACTGTTTCCGGGGTGGCCCTATGGGCCAGATCTAAACACCCCACAGGCTGGATCTGGTCCATAGGCCTTGAATTTGACACCCCTGTTGTGGCCCGCCAGCAGATCTGGCCGCAGATTCAGACAGTGACGAGATTGGGGAGGAACATAGGCTGGGGAAGGCTCTGATGAGTGTTGGAGGCAGAGATAGGGCCAGGGCCATCTGACAGTTGTTAGCTGCCTTCAGAGTCGGACATCAGTGGGGCAGAATAACAGCTAGAGCCTGTTCCCAGTGTGTGCATGCGCAGAGCTGCCAGGAGAAGAGAACAGCTAAGGAACAAAGGTCGACTCAGAAGTAAAGCCACAGGTGGACGGTGAATGGCCTCTCCTATAGGGAATAAAGAGGAATGAAAGGGGAGGGGAGTTTGCATGAGACAATTAGTTCAATTCATTAGAATGAAGATCTGTTCCTGACTCCTTGCCAAGTATTGTCTGCTACAGAGTGGCATTTGGAAGATATCGGCCTGGCAGCTCTCCAAGCATGATAAAGGTCTGTAGTTGTGAAATCTCTTGAAAGACTTTTGGCCAGGACTTCGCTGGAGAAGAATTCACTTTAAACTAAATAAAAGGGGTTTTATCAGGATGAGGAGTTGGCTTCGTGCTTTTGGGAAGCCTAGGTCAGAATAACCCCTGCACTACAGCTTCCCAGCTGTTGCTGCCTGCCTCCTGCCACCACTACTATGCCACTACCTAATTGTAGCTGTTTCTCTTTGGCCACTTCATCCACATGGCTAACAAATGCTCCTCACCTTCCTCTCCAATGTGCACTGAAGCTTTCAGGACATTGGTCAGCCTGTTGTTTGGTGTTTTTTGGTAATGATTACAAGGGAGTGTTCTTTGGTATGTCAGAGATGTTAGGAGCCCTTTTGCAGAAAAGGGCAAAGATGGAATGATGCAGAAGGAAATTATGGTGAGGAGAAATAGGACACAAAGGATATAGATAGTGTTGTTTGGGGGATGTGGAATGCCTGCTAACAAAAATGCTCCCCCACAAAAATGATTGTGTTAAACCAAGGAGTATCGTGTTCTGCTATGGGATGTAGTTGGGGAATAAAGAATCCATTTAGATTAAGTCTAGTTATGCTCAGTTTCAGCGTAGGTCAGTTATTTGCTGCAAGATCTTGTTAAGAGGACGGCACAGAGATTAAGACGCTGAGCTTGTCAGATGGAAAGCTGGCAAGTTTGAGACCAGAGCTTCACATGATGGGTCCTGTCCTTGACTCAGCTTTTGCCAATTTAGCAGTTCAAAAGCATACAAATAGAGTAGATAAATAGGTACCACTTTGGTGGGAAGGTAACAGCACTCCATTGAGGTCATGCTGGTCACATGACCATGGAAATGTCTTTCGACAGCAGTGGCTCAATGGCCTTGAAACAGAGATGAGCACCAACTTCTATAACCAGCAACAACTAGCAGAGTAAAATCCATTACCTTTACATTGTTAAGCAAACACATGGAACACATGGATTGGTTAATTAATTAACATTTAACTATTATTGTTAAATCCTGCTGGATTTAAAAATGACTCCCAGTGGTTTATATAACAAAATAGCAAATACATGAATGGAAGCCATTAAAAACATTAATAACCATAAATGTGATTATTCACTTATACTCTGGAACAATTCTATATTTAATTGTTTCAGGAGGCCATCAATGAGGGTGGCAATCTAGCCTTTGGGGGTGGGGGGAAATGTAAGAAGCAATATTCACTGATCATTGTTGTCCCCTTAACTTAGACTGATTGTGTCTATATGTACAAACATGTACATGTTGTACCTGGACTGGCAAAAAATGCAAAAAATGTTGTACCTGGACTGGACCGCTCTATATGGTCTATTAAAGGTTGGCATCATAAAATCAAAAGAAATCACTATGAAAATTATGTAGCCCTATATTAGGGCTTGCAAGAAGACAAGAATTATTTAACATCAATATTTGGAGAGGAGCATTCATTGCATTCTAACTGTGTCTGAAAAGATATAAACTGAAATAAGATTGTCAACATAGCAACAAATGAATTTTTTTAAAAAATGTAGCAATACGATGACACATAAATCATGATCAATGTCTTGAGTAATCTAATCTCATAATCAGATAATGCAAAATTGTTGTTTCTCCAGGAATGAATGAAGGAAGGAAGGAATGGAGGGAGGGAGGGAGGGAGGGAGGGAGGGAAGGAGGGAGGGAAGGAGGATTGTTTCTATGTCACAATCACCATCAAACTCTATCTACTCTTGACTTTCCTTCAAACACAGTCAAAACTGTATCTGGAAAAGTAAGAACCATCTGTTAATGTTGACATGTGGAAGACAGTGTTTCGTAGCAATCTTCATAAAATATTCATTTCTTGTAGTTGCCTGTGATTTTTCCAAAGCTATTTCAATTGTATCATTTTTTCTTTTCGCCATAAAGAACAAAGAAAGGGAATGTGTGTGCAGATGTCCTGTGTACAGATAAAACCCGAGGAACCTAAAAGGAGAATTAGATTGGCATTATCATCCTTATTGGACTTCTAAAAAGTACAGGAAATCTCTCACACACACCACCCGTTTGATGCTTAATTTATGAAAAAGCAAAGCAGTCTCCTGCCACACTCTTTTTTTTTAAAAAAATAATTTTTATTAAACAGTTTTGGTTTTTTTAAAAAAAAAACAAAAAAGAATCTTACAATTTTACAATTACAATTTTCTTCTTTTCAACAATTTCGCATCGGTAAACATTTCTTACATATCCATTTTTTCTCCCTTATTTCAATTTATCCTTTATACATATAATTCTAATATTAGTTTATTTACATATATACATATAGATAACAGTGTACACAATTTTGTTCCTACGATCTACATCTGTTCTGTTTCCTCTTGTTTGTTACTGCATTTCCACTCCTATATCTTCCTCATTTACTCTTTCCTTGCCTTTTTTCCCTCGCCTCTAACCATTCATACCATTTCTCCCACCATTTCTCTTTCTTACTCACCCAGTCTATTAGAAATTACATGTCCAAACTTTCACAATATTCACATTTTTTTAAAAATTTGATTTATATGCCGCCCTTCTCTGGAGACTCAGGGCGGCTTACAATGCGTTAAGCAATAGCCTTCATACTTCGCTTCATACATTGCAGCGAATTCCAGAAATACTATCAAGTTTAAGTGTCCATGACTTCAATTGATTTATCCCAGGGGAGAGGAATTTTATTTTGCCATTTCGTATAAGCTATCATGACTCAGAGTAGAATCTTTGCCTCTGAATTCTCCACGTGGGGCATTTTAGCTGGTTCTAATATTCGGCTGCTGAAGTACTATAATTCTGCCTGACTCCAACTCAATGTGGTTTAAAGCATTAGAATGAAACATTTGCTTTTCACATTTTCTATGCAACTGCCAAAAAGAAGTTGATTAACTTCCTTGTGGTGAGATATGTGAGCAGCAAAAGCTTAGAGTTTATGAAATTATTTAGCACAGAAACACATATGCTTCTTTTTTGGGGGAAGAATTATTATCAGAAGCATGAAGAATTCGTGTTCATTTTTTAACCACTTGCTTATATGGAGCCACCTCTCTTTGAAAGGCTGGCTTAATCCAGGGTTCTTCTAGAAAATCAGCCAGAGAGCCAGTTTGGCACAGTGGTTTAGGCATCAGGAAAAGAAACTGGAAGACTGTGAGTTTATTTTATTGTCATTGCACCTCGTACAACGAAATTGAATGCCATCTTCAGTGTACATCATACAAAAGAAAATGATAGAAATAAAACAAAAATGCACAACCTTCCAGTGGTGGGATACTGCCGGTTTAACAACTGGTTCAGTGATTGTGTGTTTCGCAAAACTGCACGCCCATGCACAAAAGTTTAGTTTAACAAAACTAAACTTCCGTGTTACTTCTGGGGACTAACACAGCTGAGGCATGGCAATCTGCTCTGCCGTGTGAATCAGCTGAGAGGATAAAGGTAAGTAAAGCATGCAGGGGTGGGTAGCAGGCCCACCTGATTGTCGGAGCGAACCGGTTCGCTCCCAGCTGATCGTCGGAAATACCGGTATGCCCAAACTTGTCCAAACCGGCTGGATCCCACTCCTGCATCCTTCACATTCTATTCAATTTAATTGAAAACCCCTGATACTGCATTAGTATTACATTATACTGTATCCAGTCCCACCTTGGACATGAAGCTAACCAGATGACCTTGGGCCAGTCACTTTCTCTCAAGTTCCTCTGAAGGAAGCAATGGTAAACCACTTCTGAAAAGCTCTGCCAAGAAACTCTCTGGGCAATCTCCAAGAATTGGACACAATTGAGTGGAAGGAAACAACAACAACAACAAAAGCCAAGATCAACTAAATGCTAATATCAAAACATGATGAGCAACCAATATACTTGCATAAGAGTTAATACTAAAGAAAAGGAGAAGGAAGAGAAAGTAGTTTATAGGAAACAAGCACTAGCGGGCAGATTTTTATATTAGAAGTGCTGTTGGGAATCTAAAGTCAAAGAAAGTGGAGCCACACCTCTCCTATTTCTTTTGACTTTCAATCACAATGTTTATCTTGTACTGGATATTCCCCGACTTGTCCTCTGAGCACTAGCCCATATTTTGTTCTCTGTCCATCCCTCCAGGCCTCTTTAATTGCCTTTTCCTCTTATTTACAGTTTCCATGTGATGATTTTACTTTGTCCAATTTAACTGTGTTTAAAATTGTAATCCATATCAGTTCTGCGTTATTTTCCTGAGCTGGATTTTTGAGCCGCACTGCTGCATCAGAAAGTGACAGTCAAGGTCATGATTATGTTTGTAGTGTAGCCAGAGATGCAGGCAGGGAGAATTAACTGATTTTTTTCCCCAAATGTAGTCTCAGTGGCTAGGAAGACTCGACTTTACAGAAGTCTGTAATTGTCAGCTTCTATTTTCAGTCAGTTCTAGTAAGTTGCTGCTGTCTCTTTGAACTGCTGTTTGAAAAATGACAGCCCTTATCTTGGCAATGGCACAGACAGTCGTGTTTCATGTGTGTTTTTGTCACTCACCCCTGTCACTCTGGTTTCTGGTCAAATTCTCAGCATGGCTTGTGACACAGAATTTTTGATGCCAAGTACTATCTCTAGGAAGAAACATATGACTTGATGTCTCTCTGGCAGCGATTCCTACATATATCAGTGATAACCTATGAAGTGTCTCTGAGTAATATTTTATTTTTCACCCCATCCATGGTAAGCAGAAAGGAGCCCTTGGTAACCCCTTTAAAGGAAGGGTTGTGAAACCTATTCCTTCCAATCCCCAAAATGTCTTTCTTGGGAATTAAGATACTGGCTGGAGCAATGTTGGATGGATTAAACTGGTGGGACCATAGGAAATTTAAATTATTTGCTTTGTGTGAGATGTAAATGCCTTATTCCCTAATGTGTAAATAATGTATATATGGGACATCGGGGGTTAACTTATTCTTTGGTTCCTAATGTATTCATAATTCACCACTCCCATTCTTGGCTCCACCCCTTGTATATATAAGGAGCCACCTTCACCATTTTCCTTGCTTCTATCTGTGAATATTCAGTGAATATAGAATGCCTGTTATAATTAAAGAGAAATATATTTAAACCTCTAACTCTTATTATCATTATTGAGTCTGATCCTGAAAATATTGCAACAAGCTGGTAGCAGAGGATGGTTAATTGACTCAATAAATACTTAAAGATGTCTAAGAAAGATAGGCCCAACACCAGGGCCTACAGCAAAGAAATAGAAACTGAACAAGAAATAATCAACGAATCCACAAACGCGATTTCGAGAGAATCCGAAGAATACACCACTGAAGAAGAAGAACTAATAAATGAAAATAATGACCAGGAGGAAATCGAAATAGAAAATAACGAACTCAGGTCAGAGATATTAAAACTATTAAAAAGCCAGAAGAATGATGAAAGCCTCATCGCGAATCTCCAAGAAATGCTGAAAAACAGCGGAGCAGCGAGAGAGAAAAACATTGCTAAAGAGAAACCCAAAGACCAAAAAACTGTGAGTGATATGACTACAGAGAAAGTCGTTATGAAAAAGAAAAGATGTGATCCCGCGCGAAATTTTGAATGGCAGCCATCTTGGTTCCAACAAGCCTCCAAAGTGAGCGAAGCAGAGCCAATCAAAATGCCCAGTTCAAAATTTCTGGCGCGAAAAACGTTATCAGACAACGAAAGCGAAAAGGAAGATTCAAACTCTTCAGAAGAACCAGAATCAGAAAGCGAAGACGACTTAACGAAATCCCAAGTAAAGTCAGCAATGAAGACGCTTTTTGCTGCATTTGGGCCAAAATTAAAAATTTCCAAAGCGACAACGAAGAAGCTAGAGAACAAGCCGATAACTCAAGACCTGCACGCTCCCATCCTGACTTCGAGAACGACGACGCCCGAGCCCAGAGAGCCATGTCGATTCCGCCCTACACCGCAGACCGGATCAAGTATCAACGCACACAAAAGAAAGAAAAGAGCAGTCGCCGCCATCAAAACTCCTAAAACCGAGCCAGAAACCGACTCGTCTGAAGAGGAGCGGAGCGAGCGAGCTGCAATGGAGAGAACCTTCCACGACGACGCCAAAGAAGAAATGAGCAACGCGCATGTGCGAAACTACGTAGACGGTCCGGAAAGACTTGAACTGGCCAGAGAACCGCGCAGACTCGTTGCGAGCATCCCCATGCCGTTTTGCAATTTCCTGCACTTGCGAGACCACGGACTACCTCAGGTTGTAAGTAATGGACAAAATAATGTGGGAAACTTACCCAGTGACTTCCCAAAACTTAGAGTTGATGGCATTAATTTGCAAGAATGGTATCAACAGCTCCAGGTTGTCTTTATGAAAGAAAATTTACTATTCTTTATCACTAGTCCTCCAAGAAGACCTTGGACTTTAAAAATAGATTGTTTACATCATAGAGCATTTTTCTTAATAATATCTAGCGTGTCTCCTGCAATGTATCATAGCATCAAACCAAACCTAACTGTTTCAGAAATAATTCAATGCATGTTTAATCTGTTTCACAGCGATAGTGTAGCTACCACTACAAGAATGTCTAAGGATTTCTTTTCTTCCAGAGTAAAACCAGGGGTTTCCATAAGTGAGCATTTGATATCTCTAAACAAAATAAGAGCTGAGCTGCATTTGAGGGGGGAAGTGATTTCAGATCAAACAATGAAAAGTGTTATTATCAATTCACTTGATTCATCATGGGATAGTTTTATGTCACACTTAGACACCATCAATCTAGGATATTTATCCATAGAAAGTCTATCTAACAAATTGATAGCAGAAGACAATTCAAGAAAAAATCGTTCCAGCAATCACACAGAACACAAATCTTTTAGGAAAGTAGCTTTCCAGGAAAAATACAATGAAGCTTTTAAATGCCATAATTGTGGGTCCAGGGAACACAATAGAAGAGACTGTCCCAAAATCCCAAAGGAGAGACATAGGTCAGAGTATAGGAGCAAATACAATTATAGACAGTCTTCCACAGATAGACATAAATATAGAAGCCCGCCAAATTACAGAGATAGTAGAGGGGGTAGAGAAAATTCAAAAGAGAGAAAATCTGGTTCACTGAATGGACTAAATAAACAAGACAGCACTAAAACACAACAAAATGAGAACAATAATTGGCTTATTGATTCTGGGGCAACCAACCACACCACTAATAACAAAAATATATTGTCTTCATTTACAGAAGATAAATTTGTAATAAAGGTAGCTAATCAAGAAAAGGCTCAAGTATTAGGCAGAGGAAATGTGACCTTGCCTGGCCTAGGAAAAATAGAGGGGGTATTGTTAATTCCAGAAATACCTCATAACATACTAAGTGCCATAAAACTAAGCAGAGATTCTGACATCAATATAGTTTTCTCAAAGGGGAAAGCAACTTTAGAGAAGGACAAAACAAATGTAGGCACTGTGATGATTAAAGGAGGCCTACCCTATCTAATAACAAAAGAAAGATGGTTACATAACATTGATTCAAATATGGAAGATTGTATTGAGGCAGATGATGAAAATGTTAGTAACAGTGACAATGATGAATGTAAAATATCTCATGATCACGCAAATACACACAATGAGAAGAAACCAAGAATAGGTAAACCAATTCATGATGAGTGTGCTCACATCTTGCATAGGAAGTTAGGACATGCAAGTTTTCCTGTAGTACAAAAAATGACTGAACACGCAGAAGGTGTCAAAATAAAAAATTGTGAAAATTATTTGGAATGCTCAGTATGTAAATCCACTAAACTAAAAACTAGTCCCAGACCAAAAAAATCCAACAGATCAACTAACAAAATTTTTGACTTAGTACATATGGACCTAGTTGGTCCATTAACTCCATCAATCACTTATAGAAAACGTTACTTCCTAACAATAGTAGACGATTACAGTCGCTATGGTTTTGTTTACACATTAAAACACAAGGATGAAACCTTTCAGAAATTTAAGGAATTCTACAAA
This sequence comes from Pituophis catenifer annectens, assembly GCF_029215685.1. Lineage (NCBI taxonomy): Eukaryota > Metazoa > Chordata > Lepidosauria > Squamata > Colubridae > Pituophis > Pituophis catenifer. Next base: position 95,053,813 of record NW_027256881.1, read on the forward strand.
CGCATAGAAACACAACATAATATCAGAATAAAACAAATTATGACAGATAGGGGATGTGAATTCATGTCTAAAGAATTCTCCCAATGGTTAAAGGATAGAGGAATGCTACATTTCACGTCTAGTCCATTTTCTGCGTTCCAAAACGGGATTGCAGAGAGAAAGAATTCCACACTACAAACCATGATTAGGTGCACATTAGAGGATGCTGGTTTAGGCAAACAATTTTGGTCAGAGGCCTTACATTATTCAAATTACACTCAAAATAGAACCTGGTCCAGTATTGTGAATAAAACACCATATGAGGTGATGTATAATAGGAAACCCAAATTAGCACACATGCACATATTTGGAGTCACTGCAGACGTACACATACCTAAGCAGTTGAGAAGAAAGGGAGAAAACGTATCCAGAAGATTAAGATTTATGGGATATGAAACTGGCACCAAAGGGTACAGATTCATTGATAATAATAACAAATTTATAGTCTCCAGAACAGCTGTGTTCCACGAACAGGCCAATTGGTCTAAATTACATCTTAATGAAATATTTCCAAATAAATGCAAAGATACAAAATCTTGTGAGGAAGGGACAATAGAAAATCAAAATATCAACAAAAATAAAAACAAAACCAAAACTTGGACAAATAGTCAGCACAAAATAAAGACAGACACATTAACAAAAAAGGAAGCAAGATATTTGCATGATAACCATAGCAGACCCGAAAGAGCTATTAGAAACAATAGAAATCAAGTACCAAATAAATACAGAGATTACATAATGCATATGGATGGTGAACAAATGACACCTAATACATATGAGGAAGTATTAAAACTCCCTCGTGAAGAAAAGGAAAAATGGGAACTAGCTATGAAAAAAGAGATGGAAAGTTTGCAAGGATTAAATGTGTTTACACCTGCGATTGCACCTAAAGATAAAACGATTATAGGTACCAGGTGGATTTATAAAATTAAGAATCTAGAAGGAGGCAATACTCTATACAAAGCTAGATTGGTTGCACAAGGTTATGCACAAAAATATCCGGAGGACTACACTGACACATACTCCCCCACAGTGAGAACAGAGAGTGTTAAAACAGCTCTAGTAGTGGCATCTGCACTCAATCTTGATGTATTTCAATATGACATACAGACTGCGTATTTACACGCAAAACTAGATAAGGAAATATATGTAAGAGCACCACACAGTCAATACACTAATAAGAATGAAATTTGGCTATTGAACAAGAGTCTATACGGATTAAAGCAATCTGGCAAAAGATGGTACGATTGTTTGGTAAAAGTACTCAAGACCATGGATTTCAACGCTACCACTGCTGATAACTGTTTCTTTGTAAAAAAAAGTGATGATCATATTGAATTTGTATTAATTTATGTAGATGATATTTTATATATAGGAAAACACAAGGAGAGAAGAGAAACCTTTGTAAATAAGCTAAACGAACATTTCTCGTTGAAATCTCTAGGTAAAGTAAACAAATACCTTGGTGTACAAATTAACAAAACTAGAAGGGGATTCAAACTTACTCAGAAAGATAAAATCATTGAACTTCTGAACAAATGCAATTTAAACAATGCCAAACCCTGTGACACTCCTATGCAAACTGATTTCCTTAGAAACACTGATGAATCTTCCCCTGAATTCAAGGATAATACATTTTATAGATCAGTCATAGGTTCACTTCTTTATATATCTAATTGGACCAGGCCAGATATTGCATTACCACTCAACTTATTGTCAAGATATGTTAGCAAACCAACCATGTATCATTGGGAAGCTGTCAAAAGAATTCTAAGATATCTGAAAAGTACATTAGACTTTTGCTTAGTATTAGAACCTAGTAATGGTAAAGAACCAAAACTTACATGTTACGCAGATGCGGATTGGGCTGGAGATATATCATGCAGAAAGAGCACTTCTGGTTATATTTTTCTATTAAATGACTGTCCAGTTTACTGGTACACTGGTAAACAAGAACTGGTAGCCACTTCGACCACAGAAGCGGAATATGTTTGTTTGTCCAAAGCTGCAAATAACCTTGTATGGTTTAATGATTTGATTTCAGATGTTTGGAAAAAACCTGCTTTGCCTTTTGTTATGCATGAAGATAATAAAGCAGCCATTGAAATATCCAGATCCGATGCCATTGGACAAAGGTCCAGGCATATAGATATAAAATTTAAGCATGTGAGACAATTGTCTCAAGATGGATTTATCAAAGCAGTGCATTGTGATACCTCTGAACAATTAGCTGACATATTGACGAAGCCTTTACCTTCTAAACAGCACAAATATTTAACATCAAAATTATATGTCTTATATTGTCCTGAATCTGAATGTAATTGGTGTTGTATAGCGAACCGGCATTTAGAGGGGGATTTGTGAGATGTAAATGCCTTATTCCCTAATGTGTAAATAATGTATATATGGGACATCGGGGGTTAACTTATTCTTTGGTTCCTAATGTATTCATAATTCACCACTCCCATTCTTGGCTCCACCCCTTGTATATATAAGGAGCCACCTTCACCATTTTCCTTGCTTCTATCTGTGAATATTCAGTGAATATAGAATGCCTGTTATAATTAAAGAGAAATATATTTAAACCTCTAACTCTTATTATCATTATTGAGTCTGATCCTGAAAATATTGCAACACTTTGCTTTCCATTGGATTTAAGGAGCTTTCTCTTTGCCTCTGTTTTCTGTTTGTTCTGTACAAAATGTGAATAGAGATAACAAAGACAAAAGGATAGCTTTTTATGTTGTAATTATAAATCTTCAGATAACGGTTTTCTAAAGAAATTGATGCTTATATTCATCCTCTCTCTAAAGAGCTCAAGCCAGTTCTAAAAGACAAGAAACTATGGACTTTATATAGTGAATTATGATACACAAATGAGTCCTAGAGAAAGTTAGAGATTATAATTGTCTAACCCAGTGGTTCTCAACCTGTGGGTCGGGACCCCTTTGTGGGTCGAACGACCCTTTCACAGGGGTCGCCTAAGACCATCGGAAAACACATATTTTCAATGGTTTTAGGAATAATTTTATGGTTGGGGGTCACCACAACATGAGGAACTGTATTAAAGGGTCACGGCATTAGGAAGGTTGAGAACCACTGGTCTAACCTTTTTATACATAATTTTCCAGCAAAATGATCATAGTTCTAGCAGAATTCCTAAGGCACATCAGACAAAGCTACTAGCCAAGTATTTATTTTTGCTGTCAGAACTTTACTGAATTTCAGAAAATATAAAATACAAAGAACAAAATAAAAAAGGTAAGTGGGGGGAAGCAGGGTAATGCTAAGGGGTGTAGATAAAAAGGGGAAAATGTCTAGAAAAAAGCAACTTTTGACTTTGTCTGGTATAGACGCAAACATGAAATATACATTCCATTTGGTGTCGTGGTAAAGGTGCTGGCCTAGAAACCAGGAGACTGTGAGTTCTAGTCCTGCCTTAGAAATGAAAGCCAACTAGATGACTTTGGGCCAGTCACATTGTCTCAGCCCAATTCTTCTTACAGAGTTGTTGTTGTGGAGAAAATAGGAGGAGGAAGGAGTATTATGAACGTTCGTCACCTTGACTTACTTATAAAGTAATAAAAGTGGGATTAAAACCTAATTAATGAAATAAATAGATAAACAATGAAATATAACGACCCATTGAATTAGAATAAAATATAGCACAGAGTACTTCTATAATCATAAATAGATCTAGTCATTGAATCCCAAATTTGCTTAACGCCTTGTAAGCCGTCCTGAGTCTCCAGAGAAGGGCGGCATATAAATAGAAAATAAATTTAAAAAAAATCATTTCTTTCAGTTTCATGCAAAAAATCTAGCCAAGTACAGCCATTCAAAGTTACAATGGCACCAAAAAAAAGTGATTTATGACTGTTTTTCACTCTTACGACCATTCCCGCACCCCTATGGTCATGTGATCAGAATTCAGATGCTTGGCAACTGGTTCATATTTATGATGGTTGTAGTGTCCTGGGGTCATGTGATTACTTTCTGCAACTTTCTGACAAGCAAAGTCAATGGAGAAGCCAGATTCACTTAACAGCTGTATTACCACTTTAACAATTGTAGTAATTCACTTAACAATTGTGTCAAGAAATGTCGTAAAATAGGGCAATACTCACATAACAACTATGTCATTTAACAATAGAAATTTTGGCCTCTATTGTGATCTTACTTCATGGACTACCTGTATTTATTTACAATATAGTTATACAGTGGCAGATCATCAACTCTTCCTATGTATTATTGTTAAATAGGACTCATCAACTCTGCAACATTTCCTGTGGTACTCTGGATTCTATTACAAATAAAAGTGTAGGACTTCCTTAGGGATGCTAAGAGTCATATTCCCAAGAATTCCATAGATCACTGAAATTAATAAACATACTTTATGAAACTCTGAAAATCTAACTGAAACCTGCCAAAATGGAAATGTTTAAAATATAACAATACAACTTTAGAAAAAAACATACAGAAGATTAGGATTCTTTGAACCCCAACTGGTGGACCTCCAGATGAATTCTCATCAGTCTTTCCTATTAAACTTCAAGTAGATAATCAAAAATTATGTCTGTATGTAGAAGTAGCAAATTAGTGCTTATAGTTGATGCATATTCTGCTAATCAACCTTAGCCAAACTTGGACAGCTAGGTGGGCTGGTAAGTATGTGGATGAAAGACCACTAGGAAATTCCAGGATTGTCTTTGAATTGAAAAAGTTTTCCAAAAGAAGACAATGCTAAACCACATTCCTTCACCGGCAAAAAAATTATACAAAGATGAACCTGATTCAAATTTTACTTACTACTATTTATCTTTTCCCTTTATTGTTAACTAAAGCAAATAGTACATGTACTCTATGCTAGAGCCTGTTGGAATGAAGGTGATGGAAGACTTTCTTGTGTGTGATGGTTTTCTGTTCTGACCTAGGCTTCCTTAGAAAGTATAAAGTGCAATCTTAGTCCTGCAAAACCTCTTTTATTTATATGACTGTAAATTATTTCATTTGCAGTCTGCAAGGCTTGATAAACAGTCTTTCAGAGGAAGGTTATCAACACCCACCTTTCTTATGTCGAATGCTGCCAAAGAGCTAATTTCCAGATGCAGGGCAAGGCCAAACTTGGTACAGAGTCACAAACAGAATTTTCAAATCTTGAATCAGCCAGATGAACTAATTGCTTCCTGCAAAAGCTCACATCCTATTCGCTTCTCTTTTATGTTTTATGGGAGGAGCCAGTAATCTCCAAGCCTTACTCCCAAGTCGACCCTGTTTCTTAATTGTTCCTGTCTCCTGGCAGCTCTGCGCATGCGCACACTGGAACAGGCTCACACTGTTATTCTGCCTCACTGATGTCAGACTCTGGAGACTCCGGAGGCAGCAAAGAACTACCAGATGGCCTTGGCCCCCTCTCTGCCTCTGACTCCGAGCCATCGTCTGAGCCTTCCCCAGACTCCAGGACTAACCCACGTTCCTCCCCAACCTCCTCACTGTCTGAATCTGCTGTCAGCTCTGCTGGCTGTTGGCAGGCCACAACACTTTCTATATTTCTCCAAAGTTATGGAAGCCTCTTCTTGGGAGAGTTGTACTCAGCTCCCACTTTTTCTGCTTCAAGAAAGGTAATAATCCTTTCAGGAGGAGAAGGAGAAGGAGAAGGAGAAGGAGAAGGAGAAGGAGAAGGAGGAGATGTATTTGCTTCTCCTGTAAATTAAGTGATTCCAGAGATGGTGGAGTAACTGGGATATACTTTCTTGACTGGCACTATAGCACCCCTTGAGTTTTTTGATATTTCCACATTCATGAGCTCCTCACTGTAATGAGAAATGTAATCCTTAAAGGGTATTCAGAATTCAAAACCAACTATAATTTTCACTGAACTTATTTTTTTTTTTCTTGGCTGGATGAAACAGACAGAAACTTTCAATTCAGCTTGCAGGCCATTGTATATTTGTAAATGCTGATGGCACATATCAAGTTTAGAATTCCTCAGATGAAATCCTAATGTTACAAATAGTCTGAAGGTAGACTGAGGAAATGTGGGATAGAAACCTCTATCTACAGGAGTCTTTACTTTTAGTGTATCAACTTGTAATTCAAATAATGCCTTAGTTGGTCTGTTCATCCCCCTCCTTCTGTATGGTATTGAGTTCAGTTGACTGTATCACACTGACACCTCAGTTGCATTTGAAACTGCATCCAACTGGCTCTTGTGTGTGTTGCCATGGCTGCCTAAAAGGGAAGTCTTTCATAAGTGTGTGTTTCATTCCCTTGAGCTTCAAACATCTGCCTCTAACATCTGTTTTTCATCAAAGCAAAATCCCAAGTTCTCATCAATGGACAATATGGAACAGATAAAAAGAAACCTGCAAGTGTTACATTGACAGCTGAGATTTCAACTTTCTTCTTCCTACTTAGATCTTTTGCCAAAGAACCCAACTTGTCATTTTAGTTTTTCCAGGAATCACCTTCTTTTATCCCTAAACCCCCAAGCCCTCTTACCATAACCTGGTCAGTTAAAAATCTTCAGTATTTGCAGGCCTAAGAAGCCCTAGTAAAATTGTAGGACCAGATATATTATACTCATCCAAATCATTTTATTCTTGTTCTAATGTAACACAATATTTTTTTCTTCCTGACCTGTCCTTCTGATTCTATGGACTTTGCCTTCTTAACTGACTTTATTTTTCCATTATGCAAAGTTATATTATTTTGTATTGAAAACTTTGTGCTACTAGTAGTTGAAATGCTGATAAATCACATGCAAAAACATCTCTTGCCTACAGAGCTTGTTGTTTGCACTCCCATAAAGTTAACAGACTTCATGGAACCTGCAATGAAAACTGGGCAACAATCTGTTTCCCCAGTTTAGCCAGCTGATGTGAAGCTTCTTATAACGCTGCAGATAAAAAGTAGCTGTTTAACGTAGAAGTTATCCAAGTTTTGTCTACGTTCTCATTCCATTATAATAATGGAACCTTCATTTTAGCAATGTTCCAAAACATTAAAGTCATTTATTCATATCTGGGCTTTTATGATTTATCTCTTTCCAGAGAGGTAGCAAAACAATAGAGAATCATGTGATTTAGAAGCAATCACATTACTTTTGGCGTGAGACATCTTACTATTTCTATAAGGCTAGTTTTTATGCAATTCAGATTTTGATTTTATAAATGACTAACCACTTATTTCTCATGGCAAGGGAAGTTGGGTTCAAATCTTCCTTTTCTCCTTGTCTTAATACTCTTAATACTCTTTGTCCATAAATATGTGCTAAAAATTACATATGCCTATAATATGAGCAATGCATAGAATAGGTGGCCTACAAATTTCTGCATGTATAAATAAATAAATAACATTAATGTAAAATTACAGAGCCATATATATTAGACCAGGGGTGTTGAACTCATGGCCCGGGGTCTGGATGCGTCACGTGATGGCTATGCCCATCCCCATTTTTGCGAAGGGGAAAAAAGTAGTGGTATGTCACATGATGACGTGATGCCGCAGGTTTGAAACCCCTGTATTAGACCATACATCTAGAAAAGGTGGAAAATAATTTAAAGACTGGTTTGGATGTCCATGAGGTCCTTTATCACAGATATTGACATCATAAGTTTAATAGATTCCAGTCAATGTAGCAAGTGGGTTGATAGGAATTTGGGTCCTTTATGACCCAGGATAATCACCAGGAGCAATCAAAACAGTACCAATTGGATAAACTCTATAGTGAGGTATTAATATTAGTCCAAGCCTCAGATTGGAAGACAAGAAGTAAGAGAAAGACACAACTTTACATGGGGTTACGTGCAGTGGTGGGATTCAAGTAATTTAACAACCGGTTCTCTGCCCTAATGATTTCTTCCAATAACCAGTTCACCAAACTGCTCAGAAAGTTAACAACCAGTACTCCCGAAGTGGTGCGAACTGGCTGAATCCCACCACTGGTTATGTGTGTATGAATTCTTTCTTATTCTCAATCAGAACCAACAATAAATCAAGGGGTATTGTTTTTATTGATATTTGTATTTTGTTTATTGAGGGGTTTTTGCTTGGTTGTTTCACTATGTGGGCTGCCCAGAGTCACAAATGTCAGATAGGCAACTAAACCACTTGAATTAATAAATAAAGAAATAAAGAGGGACGTTTAAAAGGAACCCAATAAAAGTATATGTTACATTGTTTATTACTAAAGTGAAACATAATTTGAATACATGAAATGAGTAAGTAAAAAGGAATATTAGGAGAGGATGGTAGGCACGCTGGTGCATTTATGCACGCCCCTTACAGACCTCTTAGGAATGGGGTGAGGTCAACAGTAGACAGTTTAAGGTTAAAGTTTGGGGAGTTTGGGGAAGAAACTACAGAATCAGGTAGTGCATTCCAGGCATTGACCACTCTATTACTGAAGTCATATTTTCTGCAATCGAGTTTGGAACGGTTTACCTTGAGTTTGTATCTATTATTTGCTCATGTATTGTTGTGGTTGAAGCTGAAGTAGTCATTGACAGGAAGGACATTGTAGCAGATAATTTTATGTACTATGCTTAGGTCAGACTGAAGCTGGCGTAGTTCTTTTTTTTTTTTATTGCGGGTAGAGGAATGGAGGACTCTTCTCGTAAAATATCTCTGGACTCTCTCGATTGTATTTATGTCCCATATGCAGTGCGGGTTCCAGACAGATGAGCTGTATTCAAGAATTGGTCTAGCAAATGTTTTGTATGCTCTAGTTAGTAGTACAACATTACCAGAGAACAAGCTACGCAAGATTAGGTTAACAACTCTTAACGCCTTTTTGGCAATGTTGTTACAGTGGGCTCGGGCACTTAGATCTTTAGAAATGAGTACTCCAAGGTCCTTGACAGAGTGAGGGTTATCTACAAGGTCATGTTCATCTAATTTGTATTTTATGTTTTGATTTTTTTTTTTTTGCCAATGTGCAAGACAGAGCATTTGTTGGTTGATATTTGAAGTTGCCACTTGTTAGACCAATCTGACACATAGTCAAGGTCTTTTTGAAGGGTAGTTGCATTGTCAGTGCTATTGAATAGTTTAACATCATCAGTGAAGAGAGCACAGTTGCTTTTAATATGATCACAAAGGTCATTTATGTAAAGTATGAAGAGTGTTGGACCTAAGACACTGCCTTGGGGAACACCACTATTAACATGTACAGGATTTGATAGAGCACTTCCTATTTTGACCACTTGTTGTTTGTTTGACAGGAAGGCAGCTACCCATTTATGTAGGAGTCCAGAAATGCCATAGGATTTTAGTTTAAGAAGTAATTTGTCATGTACCACTGAATCAAAAGCTTTACAGAAGTCTATGTAAACTGTGTCTATTGCTTTGCCCTGATCGAGATGTGTAATCCATATGTTTTTGCAATGTAGTAGTTGTAGATTACAGGATAATTTTTTTCTGAAACCAAATTGTTTGTTAGAAAGTAGGTTGTTTGTCTCTAGGTGTAGGGTAATAGATTAGTTAATGATTGATTCCATGACTTTGCAGGTGATGCAACATAAAGAGATTGGTCTGTAATTTTCAACTAGACTAAGGTCTCCCTTTTTGAAGATAGGGATGACCCTGGCTTGTGACCATTGGTAGGGCAAGGTGCTGGTACTGAAAGATTTTTCAAAAATTCTGCTTAGAGGTTCTGCAATTGCAGTGGAAAGCTTTTTAGATAGAGATGGTTTTAGATTGTGTAGTGCCTTTTCAACATTGTCTTCTGTAAAATCAATATGTATAAGATCACCATAATCGTTGTAATTGTCTGTAGTATGACTGGGAAATATTGGGTATGTGTTGTTGCAGTTTACAAAGACTGAGCCGAAGAACATGTTAAAGAGATTGGCTTTAACGGTTTCATCAATACAATCTTCATTGTTTGATCCTTTTAGGGGTGGGATGGATCTTGAATTTTTAAGTTTGTTGTTTACAAAATTATAGAAGGCACAGGTGGATTTTGTGCATAGAAGGTTTTCTTCTTGCTTGATGTGATAATTGGTGCATTCAATCTTTATTTGTTGGCATAAGTTTTTATAGCGGTTTTTGAAGTTAGCTATGTAGTTTGTTTTGTTTTTTCGCAAAAGAGATTTTTTTCTGGATTGTAATTTCCTTATTGTTATTGGTAGTTTATTTTTTCTGGTTTTGTGGGTTATTAGTGGTACGTAAAGTTTAATGATTCTTTTGAGTTCGCGCAGGAAAATGTTGTAATGGTCGTCAGCAGTATTACAGCCAGAGAATAGATTTTGCCAATCAAGATATGAGAGTTCATTGTTTATGAGATCATAATTGGCTTTTTTAAAGTTATAACTGGGAATCCCATCATTATGATTTTTGAGAGGGTGTAAGTTGAGACAAAAGTCAATCATGCTGTGGTCGCTGTTGGAGAATGGTTCTTTTATTTGTAGTCCATAAATAGAATTTAAACTGTTGCAGAAGATGAGAACAAGGCAGTTATTGAGTCTAGTGTTGTTAGTTACTAGTTGATCAAGTCCCAGATTAGTTACAGTATTGTACAGGGTTGCATGTATAGGCTCAGTTGTACATTCATTTAGGTTCCAATTAATACATGGTAAATTAAGGTCACCAAGAAAGATTATTGGGTATGGGCAGGAGGCTGCCGAGGTTAGTAGTGAAGTTAACTTGTTCGCATGTTCGATGTCATAATCTGGGGCTCTGTAACAAAGTAAGAATCGAAGTGTGGTATTTAAGGACAGGTCACAGACGATGGAGTCAGGAAGAGCAAGTTCACGTGTAACTTGAATATTTTTTAGATGTAGGGACTTTTTGTAGAAGTTAGCAACACCACCTCTACGGATTACCTGATCTGAATGGTAAACATGATCGTCTCTTATTGTAGTAATGGAGTCAGGGAGGGATATATTTAGCTAAATTTCACAGACAAATATAATGTTGAATATAGCCGTATTGAGTAAGAGGAGGAATTCAGGTATTTTATTTACAAGGCTTCTTGCTTTAAGTAGCTTGCATTTAAGGTTGGTAGTAGTTTTTATAGAGGAAGTTTGGGGCGTGCGTGCCTAGTTTTGGATGATGGGGAGTTGGATGGAGGAGGGTGTTAGGAAGTGGGTTGTGGGACTTTCTTTGGATACAGTCGGCACGGTAGTTGATGTATAAGTCAGTATGTCCTTGTCCATGACGCCTTTTAAATTCTGATTGGAGTTCACGGGAGCGGATTCTTTGCAATATGGATAAGTCTGGACGTGAGCGAAGTTTGTTATGGCTGATGTTGGTTTTGGTGATTGAATTTATTGTATGTATGAATATGCATTTGATGGACTCATTTTTGCAAATAACTCTGCAAAATCGTGGAGCTACGGAGCCATTGTTGTATTTGAACTCAGGGCCACCTCTTGAAATTTCAATGATGTCATCAGGGGAGATGTTTGGTTTATTGGAGTTTCTTATAATGTTGCGAACCTTTGTGATATCATCAGATTCATCGTTGTCATCCAGGCCAAATAAAGTAGCGTTTGGATGTTTTTGTTCATTCTTAAGATGTTTCTTTAGTGGCCTTATATGTAAATGTCAGCTCTTCAGGGTAGATCACACTAGGAAACTAATGATTTGTAGGTCAGCATTACTTTTATTGTAACAGCTAGAATAACAGAATCTTGCAAGTCTGAATGTGTGCTTCCCCACTCCCTCCCTTTATCTTAGTGTGAACTCAGGTCTTCTCTGAGATGTTTATTCATGCCATATTGTTGGCCCAGACTCAGGTCCTTCATATTTGACCATTGCTTATCAGTGGCTCTTCCTCCTGCTCTTCAAGGCCATTCCATCTTCCCTCTATAGTATATTAATCTAGATTTTGTTGTGGTTATAAGTTTATATTTACATTGTTTTCCCATCTTTTAATGCTAATTGAAATCTATTGGTTTCTGACAAGACAGATCCACTAAAAAAGTGTAAATATTGCAGAAGGGTGTGTGTTTGGGGGGACTCCCAGAAGCATCAGGAAAGGGAAATAATTTATAGCTTTTGGGAGTGATGGAGTAGGGAAAATGGATAGGCTGAAGGAAGTGTGAAACCTGGTTGTATTTTTTCCTCATTCATCAATAATGCAGAAGAAAACATTCTAATTTTGAAGAAGTACTAACATTCTCCAGCCAATTGGGACAAAGCAGAGAAATTCTTCTACATTAATATGAATTGAAGCATGTGTGTTTTTTCTTCCCAAAACAGGCTCAAGTCAGCTAAAATTGAGACCTTAATATTAGATCAAGTGACCTTCAGTTTGACTAGAAGAACCTTCCTGCACATGGATCTGGGAAGTCTGCTTAGTTCAACAATGATTGTTCCTTTAATAGGCACTTCTTTCTTTCAGGCCTTTAAGCAACTGCAAAGAAAGAAGTATGTAAGAATAATGCCCACATCTGTGATCCCACAAGGGCTTTTAAAGCCCACAAGGCAGTCAGGGCCCTGCTGCATAGAGTGTCCATAGCATCCATGCTAGTGGTGGGTTCCTCCTGGTTCGGCCGAACTGGTAGTGGTGACGATATAACGTCACCAAACCGGTTCTGCCCCCCCACACCCCGCCCCTCCCACCCCCCTCCACGTTATTCTTATCTTTTATTTGGCCCCACCCCCAATCTATTGCTGCCTCCTGAGTCCCAGCTGATCAGCTAGAAGGAAAAAAAACCTGTTTAAACTCTTGCTGCAGGGCTTCAAAGGGCCACCCTACAGCTGATCAGTGTTAAAAGGCAGAGTGATGGTAGACCGGTGCCTCCAAAAACAAATGAGTAGACCAGTGCCTGCAAAAATAAATGGGTAGACCAGTGCTTGCAAAAATAAATGGGTAGACCAGTGCCTCCAAAAACAAATGAGTAGACCCGTGCCTGCAAAAATAAATGGGTAGACCGGTACAGCTCTGCAAGCAGTTAAAAGCCTGGTAGACCAGTACCTCTGCTAAAGAATTGTCACATGACCATCAAGCCACACCCACAAAATAAACCACGCCCACAGAACTGGTAGTAAAAATTTTTAGAACCCACCCGATCCATGCCATGTTTGTGATAAACTTCAATTTGAAACGCTCCAAAATTTTTGCAAGCAAATGTGTCTGGCAAGCCAACCTTGCTATGAATGCCGACATGGTTTCAGTTTGAAAAGTAAGCCAGCAAGAACTTCCTTTGTGAGGTTAGTGAGGATTTGAAAGAACTGTTCCTACACAGTTCCAGCCTCCATGTAGGACAAAAGCATTTGCAAGTTTGGAAGTTTGTTGGTTCTGTAAGCATAATTGCATCATATGTCAAGGGTCCCCAACTCCCAATCCGTGGACTGGCACCAGTTCGCAGCATGCCAGAAACCTTGCTGCATAAACAAGTGAAGCCCCATTTGCGGGATACAGGCAGCATGAAAAACCTCTGGTACACAGAACAACCTCTCTCCATGGAACTGGTCCCTGGTGCCCAAAAGGTTGGGGGTCACTGCCATACGTTATAAACCTTTTGGCCTTTTGGGGAAAAGTTTAATCTTGTGCTTATCAAAACCATATGGTGTACTTTTGAAGAAAGTAGCATTTTCCTCAGCAAGTGTTCCATAATTTGGGAAAAGCCATTGTTCTCTGTTCCATTGGAACTATTTTTTTTTTAAATGGAGCCTTAAATTGCATCTCAGGACTCTAAGCAAAAAAGAAAAGAAAATTGAAACGATATAGGATTATGATTTAATTAAATAAGACTTATTTAATTGGCTTTTATATAAATGGTATTGTTAAATAGACAGAATTTAGGGAAATAATTGGGAATTGTATTATGTTGCATTATTTGAATTAAGAACTCTGTTTAATTGTTAAATTGATATATTTTTAAGATTAGAGATAAGATTTAAATTTGATGAAGTAATAATTAAATAAAAATTTAATGAATATTATATGAAGTAATAACAAAATGTAGGGAGGTTTTAGAAATTGAAATAAGATTCAGAAATATAAACATGTTTGAACTGTATTGTTAATAGTGAGAATTTAGGGTAAGAATTGTGAAATGTATTATGAGGTATTATTTGAATTAAGATTTAAGGTGGATTAATAGAAGGGTAACCGTTTTGATTAAGTTAATATGAGTAAGCTTACTATAAGATGGTAATAATTGAGATATGTGAGCTAAGATTAAGAAATAAATGTTATGGCAAAAATAGAATATATAAAATTGTGTTAAAGATGGAACAAAAAGCTGAACAAATTTATGACCGGATCAATGCTCTGTTCCGAAAAGATGTATTGTATGTTTGTCTGTGTGTTTTTTTAAAAACAAAAAAAATTTGCAAAAAAAAATTGCATCTCAGGACATCCTCCAATGTCATCTTTTGGAAAGAAGTAGGTATTGTTTAATTCTGCTGGACCCCTCCCACCACCACCACCAAGGAATAGGACCAACCCAGTGGTGGGTTTCGCTTACCTTTGCTACCGGTTTGCTCGCACAAACACCACTTCTGCACATGCACAGATCATATTTGATGACATCCGGGTAGATGGGCGGAGCCTCCTACCACTGCTGCTACTAGTTCACCTGAACTGGGGTGAACCTGTAGCAACCCACCACTGGACCAAACAGCCACTTCAAATAGTAGATTAGATGGGTGATGAATTGGAATCAAGTTCTCATCCATTGCTTTTCTGACTGCTTTCCCTATCTGGAGCAGAAGATTTGTTATGTCTGAAGCATATAACTCTCTGGAAGAAGTAGCTACTTGGGCCTTGATGCCTTGATGTACTGCTCTAGGGGCATCTTCAAAGCAGTGCATTTTTTGATAGTTACAGCGGTGATGGGGACCCTCCTCCCATCCCAGATGAGATTTCCTTGGTTGTTCCTGATAAGTTAAACTAAAGGTAGGAGGCTGAAATATATTTTGTTCTCAAAATGGCCACGTTTGTTTCCAAATTCAAAGATAAAGCAAAAGCATGAGTCCCGCAACTTTCGTTTCAACGTCAAAACAAAACTTACTGGTTTAGATATTATTTTCCAGAAGGATTTTAAAAAATGGTAATTTTTATGTTAAGTGTTTTCCTTGCAAATTGAGCAGCAGGTATAGACTTGAGTGAAAAATGCAGAGCAGGAGATTTCTTCGGAATTTCATTGTTTTCGATGATCAGTAAGAGCACAGCTGACCTGAAATGTTTTGACAAAATGTTTTGAGTGGTGCTTTGTTCTGGTTTCAAAACAAATATAATTTCCCTTTTTGGCAATCTCCCTAGTATGTGGCATGAGATCCTCATCATATTTGGTGTATGGATAACATAAATACAAAAGGTTAGTTCTTAGTTCATACATTTTCAAAACAAGAGCTATAAGAAATCATGCTGAGCTTGAGAATAAAGTAGGAAACATGGTCTCAACGCATCACAGTTTTACTATTAACACACATGAACTACATGTGTTGGAAAAGGAATTCATGTTAGATCAGCTACAGAAATGTTTCATTCTTTGTTTTTTAATGCTGATATGTAGAAAACTTCATACCTGATTCTGATTCTTTATGATTTTCCTCGTGGTTGTGTAATCTCAAATGTTTGCACAGCAATGTATAAAGGTCATCACAGACCTGGGAGAGATGCTAAAAGGGCAATCAAAATTATTAGAGGACTACTGCCATATAGGAATTTCAGGTTATTACCTTGCAGTGAAGGAAGGTTGACATGGTAGAGATATATAAAATCAGACACGGTTTAGATACCCTGGATGTAGCTATTTTACTGTTAGTCCTCATTTAGTGACCACAATTGAGACTGGTAACTTGGTCATTAAACTTCATTGCTAAGTGAAATCATGACTATGCTTATGATCTTACTTCAACTTTCCTTGTTTTTACAGAGCTGAGAAAGTTGTAAATGCAAGGAGCAGTCATAAAAGCTACTTTTTTTATCACCATCATAACTGAATGGTCATTAAATGAGGCAGTTGCTAAACAAAGACTTCCTCAACTTCCTTTCTTGTAGGACTATACATTCAAACTAATGGTGAGGAGACTCAAGACTGACAAGGATACTGCTTTAACTCTGAGTACAGTACATAGTTAAACTGTATTAGCCTTTTGTTTCTTATATTCTAGAATTTGTACCATTTTTCTTTTCAAAATGCTTCTTTCCCCATTGGCAATCCATTAAATGTTTCTGTAGCTTTGTATTAACTTATTTGGTTTTCCTCCCTTCCTCCTAGATTCAAAACAGAGGTGCAATTTGTTCTTGGGAAACGGTAATTTTGGAAAAAAAATATTGCTTTGGAATGTTCAGGAAGTAATAATAGCAACATACCATATCAAACTGAAGCAGACAAATTAGCTTCATAAGGTTTGATTTCCCATTTTAACTTTATTGAAAGGGAAAAGTGATATTTTTTTCTAGGATTCCAAGGGTAAATATATATTTATTCAGTTTAGAAAAGTTGGTGGATTTTTCCTGCTGGGTTTTTAATGAATTATGTGAGCACTGCAACATATAATTACAGAGTGTGCATAAGTTTTTTGAACTTATTCATTCTCATGATTGTAATTTTATTTCACTGTAAAAAGAAAAAACCCTAAACAATGATGGGATATACACCAGGCGTGAAATCCAGCAGGTTCTGACAGGTTCTAGAGAACCAGTAGTGGAAATTTTGAGTAGTTTGGAGAACCAGCAAATACCACTTCTGGCTGGTCCCAGAGTGGGGTGGGAATTGAGATTTTGCAGTATCCTTCCCCTACCATGCCCACCAAGCCACACCACGCCCACCAAGCCACGTTCACAGAACCGGTAGTAAAAAAAAAAATTAATTTCACCACTGCTACACACCATATCACACAGTGCATTGATAACATGATTTTTTTTTTTTACTAACAACATTTCTATCTATCCACAAATTACATAGAGGAACATTTGGTTGGCCAATATGGTTGTCTGTTAATTAATGCCATGGGGGGGGGGAGGGCATTACTGCTGCTGAAGAAGAATATCTGGATAGATTCTAACTTCAACAAATGAGAAGGAGCAATGTCTTTGAATGAAGAAAGACAAATCTGATTTAGCACTCCATTTTCAGTCCAGAACTGATTCTCTGCACACTCTATTTTACGTCTTTCTCATACTATTTCTCTGTCATTTTTTTTTTATTTTTTTGGCTCACCTTTAAAGAAAAAGAAGCAGAAAATTCCAGTGAATGAACTGAATTGCAAAACATTAGCTCATTCAGTTATTAGCTTGTTTGTTATAATTTCCACTTGACATTTTCCCCAAAAAGAATAAAAATTGAAAAAGGATCATAAAATGGATGAGAGGAATCCAAGAAGCAAATAAAATAAGATTGAGCAGGGCCACAAAACTGTATTGGAAGTGTAATCAATAAATATCCTGTCAAATTTTACGTCTCCAACATTTTAGCTATGGCAGTAGACTATATGGAATAGATAGAAAGTAAATGGAATTAACTATATGTTTTAAGAAACAAATCTGGAAAAGGGAAGTGAAGGGAAGCGAAGGGAAGGGAAGAGAAGGTAGGGAAGGATATGGTTATTCATTTTGAGAACGTAGGAAACACCCAAAGCCATAATTCAATGTGATGGACACATGGGTATATGACAGTCTTTCTGTTTCTTTAATAAATATAACCATTCAATGTAATTCATTTATGTGTAACTTGTTTAGATGTCCTTTAAATTTGGAACTATAAATTTTGAATAAAACTCTTGAACAGGGCTCATATTGAATGTCTTGTTGCAAGGCAAGGCATCTCAAGTCATCTATTTGTAACCCATACTTTTAATTTCTTATTAATAAATTCATAAAGGAAGGAAAATGGAATGGCTGAATAATATCTTGAGACTGATAGCAGTAGGCGCTCTCCATCCTGATTTACACAGGGATTCCAAAATCATCAGATTAAGAATCATGGAATCGTACTGAGAATTTTATGGAGCAATGCAATTTTCCCTAATCAAAGCTGGAAGACGTAGTACTCTGAGGATTAGTTCACATATATGCATATTTATATAATTTTATACCCCATTGCCCACATAGTTAATGTTGTGAAGTGTTTCTGTTGGCAATCTTTCTAAGATATTATAGCCCATGAACATGAAACATTCAGTAGGTATTTAATCAGCATCTAGGACCTAAACATAGTGCTGAAGTTATGGCAGCGTATCTAGGAAACAGTACACCAAAGTGGCAACAAAGAAAAGTTGGCATTTCAAGGACGTTTCACTCTAATTTATTCTCCTCTTTCATTGCCCTAATGTAAAAGCTTTCTTCTGCACATACATTTTCCCTATATGTATGCACTTTTTTCCGAATACTTCTTTCTCAAACGTATGCTGTTTTTATGAACTGTTTGCACCAAAGACAGATACAACTTCTGTCATCAGTGCTATGACAGAATCCATATTCACAGATCAGGCCACTTTGTTCTGAAAGAATGTTACAGTGGATTACATTCCTAACCTTAACATGGAATTTATAATCTTCATAGATGATAAGCAGAATATTTTGCCCTAAAGTGCATCATCTTATACTAGTTTACATTAAACAGCATTTTAGTGCCATTATCTGTTTCTCTCGTTTGTTTATAATAAAATTATGTTTATAATATCAGCAAATTTGGCCACTACACCACTCACCCCAAAATTCCAGATCATTCATAAACATGAACTATTCTATTCTATTCTATTCTATTCTATTCTATTCTATTCTATTCTATTCTATTCTATTCTATTCTATTCTATTCCATTCCATTCCATTCCATTCCATTCCATTCCATTCCATTCCATTCCATATTCTATTCTATATTTTATTCTATATTCTATTCTTAATTTTTGACCAAAAGGAAGACCTTTCCTCTAATTTCATGGAAGCAAAGTTTACTCAGAAACTTTTCCAAGTCTTCACTCCCACAACATTAATAAACAACTTTATTGAGCTCTAGCCTCATTCTACTCCAACCCCTCTAGGGAAAGCCAGGTCTTCAAGGCTTTCTGGAAGACTAAAAGGGCAAGAAGGGCACTACTTAGAAGGTCCTGATAGATAATAACATTTAAGAGAAGGAACTTGGAGTTCACCCATGCTATATGACCCAGTAGAATCAGCAGAAACCCTCAGCTGAGGCATCCTGCAAATAACTTGGTCCGGTGCCATTCAGGGTTTTAAATGTGATAATCAACATACTGAATTACACCCGGAAAAAAAATGGCAGCCAATGCTGTGGTGTAACTGTAGCAATATCCAGATGGTACTGAAGTGCAGCTCCATGTAGAATATATTGCAATAATCTGGAAAGTGTTTTGGGCATAAGTGACCCTGAGAAAGACATTTCTGTCCAGGAAAGAATATCTGGTATACAAGGTAAATCTGTGCAAAGCCTCCCTTTCCTCAGTCATGCTGCTCCTTGAAGAGAACTTCTAAATTCTATATCAGCTCTATCTGGGAAAATATAATCATAGCAATGGTCGAATCCAGCGGGATAAAACTCCAAGGGCCACTTAATTTTGCTAGACTTGAGTTAGATAGTGATTTCCTCACTCTCTAAACCTTTATAGCCTCCAGGCACTGCTCCAATATTATGATAAGATCATTTGGTGGGCTAGAGGTGGACATATATTGTTGAATATCATCAGTATGCTAACAACACCTCATCCCAAGATATCGGATGAGTTCTCCCTACAATCTTGTTTAGATATTAAATAAGAGGAGTGAAAGATCCACTCCTTGCAAATAGCAATGTGTACCCCACATTGCAGGGCCCTAAGATTAAACCTTTCCTCCCTCCACCAAGCACTGATTAGAACCTGCCCCAGAGGAAGGAGGAGAATCATTGCAAAAAAGTGCTCTCCAGCTCCAGCTCCTTGAAGGTCTCCAAACACGCACCATGGTTGATGGCATTAACCACTGAGAGATGCTGGAGGATGAATGGGTTTAAATGAAATACAGTGCTGAAGCTATTTCCTAGTTTTCTGAAACCTTCCATACTTACCAATTCATGCTCAGCTACCGGGCTCTCTTTCTTCAGTATTGTTGAATACAAAGCTTCCTACCTTTAAAGAAAATAAAGGAGTTATATATGTTTTCATTTGCAGCATATAAAGGAATTAGACATAGAAAGAGGTAGAAAAAGATCTTCCTGATGGGTGACTGTTTATATTCTGGATAGAGATTAAAGCAGTGCTCTAGGAAGCTATTACTAAACCTAGCCTATACCCTTATTTAATGAGCAAAATTGTGCCAAGGAATTCCAGCATAAAACAATAAAGCAGTCCTTGTCCTTTACAATAATAACAGTGGTCTAATAACAGTGAAAGATGATTAGGTCAGCAGACAGTTGTTAGTGAAAGGAGAGCAGATCCCAATGAAAATAATAAATAGTCCTATAAGCAATTTTTTAATACACAGGAAAAAATAAATAAAAGTAAAGACTTCCTTTGGTAAACAAAATAACATTTTTCTTTCTTTCTGATGCTTTAGAAATTAGGCTTTCTAAAGATAGGACTACTTAGGATTTTAAGATTTGATTTGAATTTCCTCTCTGTCAGCCATTTTAGGGGCCAGAGTGGAGAAATGCCATGAATTATAGTCTATAACACTCTCTGTTATAGACCCATTCAGAAATAAAAGGTGCAGGTACCCTGCAATCCAGTATATCCTTGGATTTACAGACAAGTAACTCCAGTGGGTCCAAAGCCATGAGTTAGCCAAAAAGCATCTTAAGCTGAAAGGACAAACATTAAAAGTTTTGAAATGTAAGAGTATAGAAAGTTTACTTAGATGTTCTCTTGTGGTGTATATTAGCAAAGCTAGACATTCTAGCTTTATTCATATTTGCTTAGAAAGGAATCACACTGATTTATTCTGAAGTCAGTCCCATTTAATTTATTTGGATAAATGCTCTTTTTAAAGATTGATACATGAAGACAAAGGTTAAAAAATCCAGGCTTATAATATTTGAAACGATAAGCCATTAAAAACATAGTAAGTGGGGTTTGGTTCCCAATGGAGTGTAAATGGTAATGGATGAAACCTTGATTCTATTTTCTTTAACAGTTCTAATTATGAAATTCAGCATTTATGCATTTTCCATCCTTTATGTGTGTTAATAGTCAGCCATGATAATACAGGTCATTTGACTGTCAAAAACAAGAATGAAGGAAGAGGAGAAAAATAAGAAATTTTGCAATTATAATAAAAGGCTGGAATGTTTCATTTTCCAGGAAATAAATATCATAAATGGTTTTTTAACAGGCACTTATTTTCCTTTCAAAGTAAATCTATTAAATATTTTTAAAACTATTTTTTCAGAAACTTAAGCACACACAAAAAAATTAAATATATTTAATACATATGCGCATATTTCAATGATTAAAAACAGCCAAACAGAATTAAAGCAATCTGACTACATAGAAATATATATGTCTTCCATTCCAAGAAAGGATTAGTTAGGAGATTGGAAAAATAATTTTTGGAAAATAAAATTTTGGTAAGAGAATATTGGCAAAAAATTGATCTACCAGTAAATAAAATCTAGGTCTAACAAACAAACAAACAAACAAACAAACAAACACAGTTTGTTACTAAATTTTTCACACTAATCCCTTTCAAACTCAATCTGAGAAGTGCCCATTTAGTACAATGACTAATTGTGCAATCTTCCCCAATGACTGTATGTCAACTAGATGTCAATGACCATTTAGAAAAAGTTTCCTTGAGTAGGACTTATTCTCAAATAAATATGTACAGAGCTGTGACTTGTTTGTGGAAGGCCCAGGGCATTTCTGAATGGCAGCCTTAGCTTCTGAATAGCTCTCTGCTATTTCTGAAACTTAAAAAAAATTCAGTCCAAATTGGAGCGGTTTCAAAATAGGGCCAGATTGGTGCTCTATCCAGACTGTGGCTACCACAGAACCTGTCGGGTCATTCCCCTGGTTTTTCTCCTTCCATCCTTCTAGGAAAGGAAAGTCTCACTGGCTGGCTCTTAGGTGAGTGGATTTTCTAGTTTCTGCCTTTTTATAAGATTAATTTCTTCCTTACCAGTCTCCATTCTTTTCATTTGCTTTTGTAGATGTTTACATATACCTACATGCATACTTCCAGTGGCCAATTGGAGCTAGGTTTGTCATTAGACTGGAATGAAGCACAATAGGCCAATTGCTCAAAGGAACTTAAAATGGCCCAGAATGAAAACCTGTATCTTTGAAGTGTAACTTCAAAACAATGGCAGGACAGTACATTTACAACAGTCTGGAAGTGGGTAGAAAGCAATGTCACCCATTCCGGCACCCAAGAAATTGTAGGTGGCTGGTACTAGCAATGGGGCCAGTGCAAAAGTGGATATGGTCTAGTAAAAAAATAGAATCACTGTTTAAGAGAAAAACATTTTCAGGATGGAGAATGTCCTGTCTAATGTTTCAGTTTTGGATTACACTATAACATTCTCCTAAACAACAATATTCTATGAACTTCCAGCAGGAATAGTAATATCATGCTGCACATGACAAGCATTTGTAATTCTTATTGGCCTCTTATTTCTTATTCTCATTTCTGGAAACCTTGGGATTTAGCCAATTCCCTTATGTGGGTGATGTCATTTTGGCTAGATAAGTCTCAGTCGTCACACCTGATTATGAGAACAAGAGAGACCATAATAACAATGTCAAATCAGTAAGATAAACATAAGTTAAAAAGTAAAAAAAAAAAATCAACAACTGAGTGAAATAAGAGCAATTTAATTCCATGTTTAAAATATAACGTTTTTGTTCTTAAAACCCAATTTATTTCAGATGTCTGGATGAATAGAAAAAGAAAACCTTAATAATAATCAAATATGGCAACTGAACAGTAAGATGGGAACATTTTATCAAAAGAATGAGCATGGAAATAGTCTTTTCTTTATTTCCTACCACCTGCATGATCTCATTGGGACATTTGATATGGCAAATAATAATAATCCCCTAGAATACCTGAGTTCCATATTAAAATAGTGATATTAAACTTGGAAATAAAATGATGCTAGTATAGCTCTCTTAAAAATTTAAAGGATGTTTTGGCAGTGAATTGTCCTGAAGAACAATCTGCTCACTGGGCTTTGGACTAATAAGAAGTTTCTAAATCATTTTTAAAAAGAACACCTAGATACAATCTGTTGTGGAAGTATAAATGATGCTTGCACATATTGGATTTACTGTAGAAAGTAGACTACACTTATTATTTATTTATTTATTTGTCATATTTCTATGCCGCCCACTCTCCAAGGACTCTGGGCGGCTTACACCAAAGACAGTATACTAAATAGTATATTGCCCCCATAGCATATTGCCCTCAACAATCTGGGTCCTCATT
Organism: Pituophis catenifer annectens; assembly: GCF_029215685.1. Taxonomy (NCBI): domain Eukaryota; kingdom Metazoa; phylum Chordata; class Lepidosauria; order Squamata; family Colubridae; genus Pituophis; species Pituophis catenifer. Next base: position 95,077,172 of record NW_027256881.1, read on the forward strand.
TTACCCACCTTGGAAGGATGGAAGGCTGAGTCAACCTTGAGCCGGTGAGATTTCATCCGCTGATCTGCTGAACTAGCCATCAGCTGAAGTAGCTGCAGTACTGCACTCTAACCACTGCGCCATCTCGGCTATAACCTGGGAGGCACCCTCCATGTTGATCTTCTCTATTTAACTTTTTGGGGACATGCTATGAAGATTATTACAGAGGATCCTTTTTCTATCCTTTTATCTATATAATTCTAAAGTCTAATAAGTTCTATAATACTTGTATATAAAAGCATAATATATAATACAGGAGAGGGTGAATGATCAAGGACAATAATGATTATCTAACTGATAGTATTGTAATATGCATTTATTCATCTAACAGAGGGTTTTTGGAGCACCGGTTACATAAAACAGAGGAGACAGAACACTGTCTTTGTTTCAGTAACCAATATTTTATCATCTTAAATGTGAGACAAATGCTAGTGGGCTAAAAGTACAGGGAAGTACAGAAATCTTAAAAGCATGAAAGAGAAGAATGAGGCTTAATTCATCACGAACAAATGCGTAAAACTATTTTTACTAAGATCATTCTTCCCACGCTTAGTGTTTTAAATTGTAAGGATAAATGAAACTGTCAGGCCCAAGGAAAAGTGAGAAATGACATACGTAAAAAGAAAAAGAACAGATGAAAATTTATTCAACAAGAAAACGCAGAGAGACACTCTTATGAAGCAATGGCTAGAATAAAAGGGTCAGCCAACCTCTCCCTGGTATTCTTCAGGCCACTCTGTTTAGCTGGGAATTTTGGAAATTGTTGACCCAAGAAAGATGGAAGATGGCAGTGATAACTTGTTGTATTAATCTTGATCTTAGCTTATAAATTTTAAAGGTACGGAAACCCTATCTTCATTGGACGTCATGCATTGGACGTGGACATTCCATCCACCGACGGAAAAAATTTCTAATTTCATAATGTCTCAGTGTTTAGAATGGAAAAAACCTGAATCCCAGCAAAAACTGCAGTGGAAAAAATGTACTTTTTTTCCTTCTAAAAATATTTGATTGATTACAGTAGGTGAAAGAGTTGCGTTCACAATTATGTTTCAAAACTTCCTATTTCAGGGCTCCTAGCTTTACTTTCTTAGCTTGACTAGAATTAGAGGAACAAAGAAGTTTTCCATCAGGGACAGTATTGTCACTAATATGATCCTACTTTTGCCAAAGCATCTTGACAACAGACTGTTTTTCATCTGCATGTTAAAGTATTCACTGGGCAGCATAAAACAGATGCTTGAAATTCAGGAGATTTTTAAAAATCCTAGATATACTGTGGTTAATGGGAAGAGGGAGGGGGGGAGGAAAGAAGGAAGGAAGGAAGGAAGGAAGGAAGGAAGGAAGGAAGGAAGGAAGGAAGGAAGGAAGGGGCCAAATTGATTTAACTGTGGGTATTATCTTTCCATTATAAAAGGCTTCATTTTTTTGTTCTTTCCAATCCAACAGAACGTTGGAAATACATTATGTAAAGGAGGCTGTTTTTCATCAGAATAACTTCTCCAGAATTTAGTGGGATTAAATTTGGCATGGTGGGAGAACAGGAAGGCAGGCAGGCAGGCAGGCAGGCAGGCAGGCAGGCAGGCAGGAAGGAAGGAAGGAAGGAAGGAAGGAAGGAAGGAAGGGCTTGAAAATGTCAAGCTCTTCCTTGACATTTGACATTTGACATGTCAAGGGCTGTGGAGGAAAACATTGCAGAAAAAAATTCTCTCAATGCAGTCAGGTTGCGGTCCAGATTAGCCAATGACTCCATTTGAACCCACCCCCTCCTGATTATGTAACCCAGAGTCCACCCCACACTTCCCAGTGCACACTCGCAGGCAAACACACAGAGATGCAACACAAGGGCAAAGCAGAAACACATGCACAGACACAAGATGTTACTTTGTTATACCTCCTAGGGCCATTGCTGATAAAGGAGTTGGAAAGAATCCCAGAAGCCAGCCTCGGAATGCTCTTGCTGCCTTGTTCTTTACTTCAAAGGCAGCCTCCAAGGGCCACATGGTTGTGATGTGTCCGGAGATGCTACTTGTTCCAGAGCACCACTTACACACAGTGAAAACACAGTATCAATTTTTGGGAATACAGTGCAGCTTACTTGATACCATTATGAGATATGGGCGAATATGAAAAACTTGTCACCAAACCATTGACTGCTAGAATAGCAGCAACCGGAACCACAGATTAAAATCGGCCTCGCTTTTGTGGATGGGAAGGAAAGGAGAATATTGTGGCCCTGTTAACAAGAGAAGGATTTCTCCTCCACCACCACCCCAGTCCTTACACACAATAAAACCATTAAATTATGATCATTGTACATTTATAAGGTTTGCCCATGTGTTTTGGAAGCTATAACAAAAACTACAAAAAAGGTTGATATAGGGTATATCTAGTGGAGGCATAACACCCTTTAAAAAAAATAGCACACCCACATGCCCACACACTAAGAGAGGAGGGAGGGAGGGAGGGAGGGAGGGAGGGAGAGAGAGAGAGAGAGAGAGAGAGAGAGAGAGAGAGAGAGAGAGAGATTTGTTTTTTCATTCCTGTTTCTTCAAAGCTGTGGAATAAAGGCATTTGCCATTGAATTTCAAAAATTTGGGGGAACTCCAATACTACTGAAACAGGAATAGGGTCTGTGTTTAAGTTTTAAGCCCTGGATTGTCTATTCTTGCCTAGGAAGCAATTTGAGTTGAGTAAGAAGCTGTATTCATTTTATTTATGGCTATTTTTTACCCATAGCTCTTGTCTGCAGAGATTTAAAAGGAAATGTTATTTGTTTGTATCTTTTCTGAGTTTGAAGGTACTTTGGCTTCATTCCAGGGGTGGGATTCAGCCTATTCAGTCCGGTTCGGGCGAGCCGGTTGCTCTGATGATCAGTTGAGAGCGAACAGGTTCGCTCTGACCATCAGCTGGGCCCGCCCGCCTGCCCCTGCACTATACCTACCTTGTTTTCGTTCATTTGAAGCCCAGCTGATATTCGCTCTGCTGCGCCTCAGCTGTTTTTAGTGCTTTTAACATTGCTTTTAATAGTGCTTTCTAATGGACTGCGCACATGCTCAGTGAACCCGTTGTTACACCGGCTGAATCCCACTACTGCTTCATTCCTATTCCACTCCAGAGCATCTTTCTCTTTCTGTCTCTCTCCCTCCTTTACAATTACAAAGATAAAAATTAAAGAAACTACAAAAATATAAAAAATAAAGTGAAAAAAATACTATAGAAAAAAGATGTATTAAAATGACTTTCCCCTTCATCATGACAAGTACGAAGAATTTCAGCATCTCTGATACCACAACTTCATCACCACACATCTCATCTCTTATCTGTAAACAAATTCTTAGAAACTCATCATTCAATTAGAGGTCCAGTAAGAGGTACACAACAATATATATATATAGTTGTGATCAAATAAATTAGCCTTATATTCCTTCCTTTTGCATTTAATAGTCTTAATTTTTAATCCCTTTAAAGAATGTCCCAGAACTTATTTTCATTTTTTCTTTGTCTCTTCTCAGAAAAGCTTTCAAAACTTTAACCTGTCTCTTTTGTAAATTCGGAATAAGAAAATTATTTAAGAAGTCACTCTTCTGGCTTGTTATTTGTATATCTCTTTTAATTATTAAGACACCAGTCAGTTTCATTTGTATATCCAGTGTAATATCTTTTTCCGTATCATTCTTTTAGCCTGTCATTTTTAAATCCAGATTTGAATCAGCTTCAGCACTGAATAGTAAAACTTGTTTCTTTTTCTATAACCTCTTTTAAATCCTGTTTTATAATCACAGACAAGCTTATGAGCAATTTCAGAATGCATTGTTCCCAAATATCCTTGAATTCATCCAAAGCTGGAGTATTTTGCTCCATTTTAAATTAGTGGGGCTCTTGCCTTTAATTACAATCTTTAATTCTTTCTGATTCCCTCTTGCGTCCAATCTTTAAATATACTTCTTCTCATGTTCTTTTTCTAGTCACCAGCATTTTCCCATGGGAATGTTTCTTATGCTTAATTACGAAATCTTCATATTTTTATAGAATTGCCATAGGAAGGATATTTGTATTGTTTTTTTCAGAATCTAATTTCAAATCCATCTGATCCCTTACTCCATTTATAACTTTTCTAAAGCAACATTCTAATATACTTCTGCTGTTTATTCCAAAGTAGATTTATTAAATCTTTAAACTTGCATAAAACATCTTTCACTAGAGGGGAAGGTGATTCATGCAATGTAAAGAAACTAATGTTTTGGAAATATTCTACAATCCCTCAGATAAGTGCATTTGTACATAAAAACATACCAGCTTAAATATGAGATTTGCCATTTTACCACCCATTCCATTTGCAAATCATTCCCAGCATAGATTAAATCCAACCTATGATTGGTCCACTGATCTACATTTTAGTTTGCAGAGACACTTGTTCATCCCAAAATAGTCAATAACTGAACTCTGAGAATACCAGCCAAGCCAAATTCAGTAATTCAATCTTGCAAGTCACCAAGTGTATTCTATATATCAAAAACTTCCAGTGGTTCCTAAATCCTTTCTCTCATCTTGGACAAAAAGAGAAACAAACAATTAAAATCTAACATTGTGTAAATATTTGATGCTCCGAATCAATCAAGACAACGTTGAACTAATTATGAATCAATTCATATCTATTCAATCATTTTTCGATGCTTTCTGTGCATTCACAGTTGACTGTTAATTACCTCAAATGAATTCAATCCCAATCAAATATTTGATCTATTTGGATGCCTGAAGTGGATAGAATCTGTTTTTATATCAAGTTGACTGCTCAAATCAAACTGATTTTCTGAACTGATTGAAACAAATATGCATGCACACTTTTTGCAAGGAAGATGGGTGGGGGTTTGGATTTTGTAGTACATTGCCACAGCTACCAATATTGTGACATATGTAAGGAAAAGGCACAAAGGCAAGGATGAATTGTGCATTATGTGCCTCTATAACCTGACTTTAACCTGACTCTAAGGCCTGAGTGAAGGCAATAAAACAAGTTTCATTGTTTTGACATGTACATTGTTTGTACATGTAAAATGATTCCTTCATATGAAAAGTCTCTTTGAAATGTGACCACACTGTCTTTTACTAAGACATGTTAAAACTGGGCCTCAGTCATTTTCCTGCTTGGCAAAAATCTGCATTTTTTTCACGGGTTCATTGACTGAATAAAATTACATCAGCTAATATTGTACCCCTGGTGCATTCACTGTTGTCCTCATGCTTTTAAATCTTCATCATTTACATAGCTATTAACCCAGTTAACCCTTGGCAGACATCCATTAACGTCAAATAGTTCCTAGCAATAATTTTAAGTTCTTGGGAGTTCACCATTTTTTTTTCTGAAAGCAGCTTTTGCAAATGTCAAAATATTAACTCCAACACAAATCCAGAGAACTTTATGATTTTTGTCTTCTTCTGCCATTCCAAGCAAAGAAGTTAGAGGTTCATAAAATACATCCAGTTTTCCATTTGGCTAGAGAGAATATGGGAGAGTTTTGTTAATCTATCAGTGAAGCAAACTCACATCAAAACTGACTATGAGTGAGAATAAGTTGTGCAATCTAGACCTATTAGGATTTCTAGAACAACTGGAAATTCTTGAGCAAGAAATTTATGTTTGGAATTATAAACATAAAGAAAGATGAATTATTTGTGAACTGAGAGAAAGAATTATTAGGATATGGTCATTATAAACATAAAGAAAGATGAATTATTTGTGAACTGAGAGAAAGAATTACTAGGATATGGTCATAATTCAACTATAAAAGATGACACAAATATTTGACCACATTAATCCAGATCCTGCCTAGCATTGTTGCTCATTTCCCAAGCTTACATATATATCAGTGAAGTTCTTTGCTTAACATCAGGAAGACATGTTTCCATGTAATATAGTTTAGGCTGTGTGTATGTGTGTGTGCTCTTTGAAAACTTCAGTAGACCTGAAAACTTTATTAGATACAATTCTAAATACAAAGTCATCAGAAAACTTCCAATTATTAGAATTAATCAAACAAAAATAAAAATAAAAATAAAAATAAAAATAAATGAATAATAGAAAAATAGCCAACAAAACCACTATTAAATGCACATTATGAAAATGATACTGAACAAGATTATTTTTTTAAAAAAGTGTATGCAAAAGGAAAACCGGAAGGGCTTGAGGTAAATCCAAAGATTTAGAGAAGAATCTGTTAACAATTGAACTTTTGAACAATTGAACAATTGAACTTCTCTTGGTGATGTAGCTCCTCTTGCAAGGATCATAAATGTGACATTTGTCCTGATTTAGATTCCAAAACAATTTATGCATCAAAGGACAGAGCCAGCATACTCTGAATTGAGAGATAATGTTACATGATAACAAAAACTGATTTTAGAAATATGCATCAGCTAAAGGCATTTCTGAAAGTGGGTCCATATGTTATAAAAGTATAATCTGAACAATCAGCATATGTAACTGATAAAATCCATTCAAGGAAAAAAAGTGATTCTGCCTTTTGTTGAATAACGAAAGCATGCCTGTCCATTACCACAACATTAAATCAATTCCCTAAGCTATGAATCTGTTCCTTACAAAATCAGAATTTTACTATTTAATTTTTTTAAAAAATTTATTGAATTATAAAAGGGACAAGGTTTTAGTTTTAGAAATGTCTGGCCGCTGTGCACTGATGTTAACCAAGATATGGGCAATATTAAAAGGTCAAATCCTATTTGCCTTCATGAGACAGAAGAGACAGTTTGATATAAGATATATTGAAGATATATTTTTTAAAGCTTAGTTCGCCTACTTCAAGAATAACTCTGGATGACTTCACAATTAAAATCAGATATAAAGCTATATCATATAAGAAAAACAACAACAATAATCTCTTAGAGGGAACACATCACAAGTAAGACTCACCCCCTTCCCTGACATAAAGTGGTTGAACCACATAGAAACCTAATGCCTTCAGGTTTTTAAAGCTTGTTTAAAGGCAGGTGGGAGAAAGGACATATAACAGAATAACAAGAGTTAGAAGGGACCATGGAGGTCTTCTTGTCCAACCCCCTGCTCAGGCAGGAAACCCTATACCATGAATCACTCAAGGAGTAGCAAGGATATATTGTCCTTGTTTTGGCTGTATCAAAATTCATGGGTAGGGGGATTTCATATACTGAAAAATGGCAATTCGCAAAAGAGGCAGTATTTCCATCATTCTTTCATGGCTGCCATCTTGCCTTTTTAGACATGACCACCCTCTACGGACTTCTTTGCCTTCTTTACTTCTTTGCCTTCAAGAAAATTATTGATTGATAATGTACCTAAATAGAAAAAACAAACAAACACAATACAGGCATATTAGATGTGGAAAGTGCATCTCAGTCACATCATTTACCACTCATAAATGAGAGATAGAAGTTAATAGGAAGTACAATCCCACAGCTGTTCAGAAAAACAGGTGTACTGATGATGCTTCTGAAAATGTAGACAATTCCATAACTTCAGTGAAGTTATGGGCAACATTTTACCCTGTCCTGGATCCATACCTAAGTTTACCAGTGAATGAAAGGGACCTCTGTCTTGAGAACTACCATAGTAGGGGACCATTGTCAAATCTAGGTTGATTCTGAGATATCTGTATTGTTAAAGAATTGTAAGGGTATGACCCCTCTGAACAGTATGGACATCCTGGCTATATCAGTTTCCAGTATTGATTCCTCTTCCTCCTTTTTTTTTCTTTTTAAATCTCTCTCTCATAGCTCGAAATTGCCTCGACTACTCACCAGAATAAAAAGATGAGCTACAAATCAAATATATTAAATAAAAACCAGAAGACTTTAGAAGGTCCTCTCAACCTTCAGAGTGACAGGGTACATCAAGGAAAGCCTTGAAAGGAAGTATACAGAGATTCTTAGGGATCTAGATCATGGTTAACCTTTGGGTTATCCCAAAGGTGCTTTCTCAAGAGGCAACTGGACTTTCCAGTTTTTCTTTGAAGACATTTCACTTCTCTTGCAAGAAGCTTCTTCAGCTTTGGCTGGATGATGGGGAATAGAAGGATTTATACTCCTTACAAGGAGTATACCAGTGTCTGCAAGGAATATAAATCCTTCCATTCCCCATCATCCAGAGCTCTTGGATGAGAAGCGAAACATCTTCAAAGAACAACCAAATGTTCAGTTGTCTCTTGAAAAAGCACCTTTGGGACAGCCCTTGAAAGGAAGATTCTCTCCTTTCTCACTTTACAGAAATGATTGTATTTTTATATCCTGTGTTGATTTTTTTTTTGGCTTGATATATTTATTTGTGGGGATAAAAGAGCCTGGAGACAAAAACATATGAAAAACAGTTGCAGGAATTGGGTATGGCCAGTCTAGAGAAAAGAAGGACTAGGGATGATATGATAGCAGTATTCCAGTATTTGAAGGTCCACCACAAAGAAGAGGGGTCAACTTATTTTCCAAAGCATCACAGGGCAGTACAAGAAACAATGGATGGAGACTAATCAAGGAGAGAAGCAACCTGGAATTAAGGAGAAATCTCCTAACAGTGGACTATTAACCAGTGGAACATCTTACCTTCAAAAGTTGTAGGTGCTTCATCACTGGAGGTTTTTAAGAACAGACTTGTCAGCCACATATCTGAAATGGCATAGGGTCTCCTGCTAGAGCCGATGATTGGACTAGAAGAACTCCAAGATCTCTTCCAGCTCTATTCTATTGAGATTGAAATGATATATCATTACTTTTGCAAAAAGGCAGTGAAACAAAGATAATGCATGATGATAGTCCAATAAACAAGAGAAAGATCCTTCTCATAACTGCATCTCTAATACACAATTTAATTCCAATAATAAGCATATAAACCTTTCATTGATAGAGTGGGCCTTTTTCTTGCAGCTGCTGTTTCAGTCACATTTCTACTTGTAGCTTTTCAGAAGCCTTTTTACTTTGCCAAATTCCTAGAGATTCCCCTGCAAGGTCCCCTTACCCTGACTACTTTCTTGCCTGTCAAAAATGTACGATGACAAAGATCAGTTCTCCAAAAACCATTTGTCCTTTCTGTAATGCTGCTTGTCAGTCTGAAACTTATTTCATAAACTCCATGGCCCATCTTTGAACTTCAAATTACATGACAAGCATTTCCCATTCTCTGTGCTAGAGAGGACAAGCTTTAGAACAGCTTCCCATAATTGTTCTGGAACTACATTTCCAGGCCCTATTTTACAAAGAAGTCAACAATATTTCCTTTGTTGATGCAATTCCCACTAGGAACAAAACAAAAAGATCCTGTTTGCTCTCCTAGAGGTCAGTGCTTCACCTAAGAAAACAAATGAAAAAAAAAACCTGAGATTATTGTAATGTTTTCACACTCAATGTATAGACTAGATGAAAAAAAAAAACCCTCTATTTAAACATTTCCTGGATTTTAGACCACAAATGTTACCCTGTCTTCCCTGAAGGCCAAATCTTTAGTTATTAGAAAGGATTTCACAAAGTGTCCATCATCAGGCCTAGAAGACCTTGTTTTGTGTTGATCTGGGTACAGTTTCTGCATACAGGCTATCTGTTTAAAAACTGTGGAGAGCCAGAGTAGAATAGAATAGAATAGAATAGAATAGAATAGAATAGAATAGAATAGAATAGAATAGAATAGAATAGAATAGAATTCTTTATTGGCCAAGTATGATTAGACACACAAGGAATTTGTCCTTGGTGGTATATGCTCTCAGTGTACATAAGGAGAATAAAATATATTCTTCAAGAATAAAAAGATACAACATTTAGTAAGAGTCAAAGTTACTAATAAGCTATCAAATCGTATCAGGAAACAAGTAAAAACAATATAATTGAAAGATACAAGCAACATGGTTATAGTAATAAGTGGGAAGAGATAGATACTAGTAAGGAAGAGAAGAATAATAGTAATACAGTCTTAGTAAATAATTTGACAGTGTTGTGGGAATTAGTTGTTAAGCAAAGTGATGGCATTCGGGAAAAAAAACTGTCCTTGTATCTAGTTGTTCTAGTGTGCAGAGCCCTGTAGCATCGTTTTGAGGGTAGAAGTTGAAACAATTTATGTCCAGGATGTTAGGGGTCTGTGACATCTTTCCCATTTATGTGAGAGCTGAATGAGGACATGTAGTAATCTGAAGGTCATCAGATGCTTTGAAGAATATGGAATGTGTTTGCCATCTACTTCCCCTAACCATCCATTTTCAAATCCTGATATTTAGAAAGTTTTAGCAAGTCTCCAAGACTCTGTTCATGTTGCTTGCATAGAGATAATGATATCTATGCAAATTTTATACAGCTAAGGCAGTGATGATATAGTGACATGCTATGTGGATACTAGCCTGCCCGTGTATATTATCCTTTCCTTTCTTACTAAAAAAGTACTGGAAAAAGGTCATTACTACATGATGACTAGATAGAGGGAGCCCACAAGTGATCTTATCTTATTCGTATTTTGCTCAGCAAAACCTGGAGGCAGCCTGGAACTGAGATTAGCTGAGTTAACTCCGTGTTTTACTAACAGACTCTAATATCTGTTCGGACAGGATGCCTGTACATCAATAGTCTTTTCCCTGTGCCTCTCCCATTAATTAGCCAAGAAAGAAAATAGCAAATGTTGCCAAAATGTTGCCTTTGAGCTGACAGAGATAAAAATGAGGAATTAGTTTTGAAAGGCTACACGTGCTATCATATTAAACTGCAACATTATTCTAAAGGTTGAGATAATGAATGCAAAGAATTTCCAACAATCAGAAAAATGCTCTTAACATTAAAATGGTATGATTTTCATTAAGCTCCCAAACTTTGGAATGCTAAGTATTGGATCACAAAATTAAAGATTCCAGTGGCTTCCTAGCTTGCATTCATTTAGGGAGTTAGTCAGTCCATAAACAGATGACCTTAAACAACTCTACTTTCAGAGGTATTGTTTAATACCATTTTTGCAGAAACAAAAGATGGTTGGTTCATTCGAATATGTTTGGGAACTTGTTGACAGTTTCTCTCTAGTTTTCCTCGTAGGTGGTCTGAAAAAATGCATGTGTCTGATAATTCTCAGATGCTGGTGTCCTATAAATCTGCACATTGTTTTTGTGTACTGCAAAATGAATAAAATGTCTTTTAAATTAGCTTGTGCTGAGATCAAATTGGCTGCACCACCCTGAAATAAAAAAAAGTCTTTAATTCTCTCTGCCATATGTAGAATGGATCAGAAGATTGAGAGGAGTGGTTTCCTCTTTCTTTTTATGGAACTCCACTAACCTCTAGCAAAAGAGCTATAGGCAACTTTATCTGCCTCAAAAAATCTGACTCATAAAGTAAAATCCATATGCTTGTTTGGGAGTTCAGGGTCCTTTATATCAATTTTTTTTACGACCTTTTGATTCCTTTTATTCGGGGTGGAGTTTGGGCGATTGAATGGAGCTGAACATTTACTGGCCAGATGCCCTTCCTGATGCCTATATGAAGTTTGCACCAGATATTTTCTCTTTACACCCTGATAAAGAAACATCTGTCACTGCCTAGGATTGAACTGTCAATCTTCTGACTGGGAGGCAAGCATCTTCACCTTTAGGCCACCGTGCCACTCTTATATCCAATAAAATAAATTAATAAAACCTGGGGTCCCACATTTAATGTATCTTTTTCAACTAAACAAACAAATCCATATTTATATTATTTCTCCAATCTATTAATTGAGATTAGGAAAATAAATATACTCTGATCACACCTCAGTTGTAAAGAATAACACATACTCTTTTTAGTGGAATAAAGTGATATTGCCAACTGTTTTGACAAAATGGCTAGCTTGGATCTCTATCCGTTTTGCCACAGCAATAAAAAAATAAAATGTTGAAATATAAAGCATGACTATTTGACTTTAAGGCAAATCCATCAAGTAGGTTAAAAAATTGTGATATATCTGGGACTCATTAAATTTCTTTTACACATTCCTCACAGGACTCCAACTGTTAATATGTAGCAGATAAAATAGAACTACAAGAATCAGAGCAAATTAAAAGCACACGCTTTGCTTGGAAAAGCATGGTTGTAATTATTGATTGTATTATCTTTTTATTAGCTGAGCAATTCAGCTGCAATTCAGCTACGTCTAAAGAATGGCTTCAGTTCCCAAAATTAAAGAACATGTTTATGAATAATAAACTATACACGTCTATTAATCTTCAGTGGGTTGACTATGTCTGCAGATTTTCTTTTTTTTTCTTTTTCCCTTGGAAACATTTTCCTCATGCTGTTCATAGTTTTCTTTCTCAGTAAGAAAGAACACTGAATTTGTATATTGTATTATTTTCATCTTCCTCCATTCTAATGGGAAGGGGAAAGTTGGCTCGGGTTCAGATTAATATTTTGGGAGTCTGATACTATATTTTGGCCACTCCATGCTTTGAGTGAGCTTCATAAAGGACTCCTTTCTTCACCCAACCACCAGAAGCACTAATATTTCTGGGTTAGTTATTTATTTTTAATATGGATGGATTTATTGTCAGAAACATGCATGTCAAAGGCTTGAAAAAAGCAAAAAGTTATTGGCTGTATTAACAATATTATAGCCTGTTTTATTAGCAAAACGTTTCAGAAACAAAACAGTACTTTTTCGTTTTGAATCCTGCCTCAGATACCCATATTTTCCCTCCCACTTTATCCTTTCCTCTTCCCTCCCTGTTTCCTCTTTTTTTCTCTGGGGGAGAGCTCTCAGATTTGACTTCATCATTATCAATGATCAGTGAAAACACTATGGTACATTGTGCAGATGTTTCAATCTGAACCTCCTTTGTTGCTAGGCATTTAAACTCCCACTGGGCTGGATTTAACCTATAGCCAGATGTGGAGTGCATTAGTAGCATAAATAAGAAAGTTCTTCTCACCCAGAATTACAGGAAAACATGCCAAGTTTTCTCCCAGAAGGGTAACACAACCATTCTAATCGTTAGGATTAGAGGCATGTTCAAGTAGCATGAACAGTGGCCGATTCAAGGATTTGTTTCCCTGCTCACTTCATAAAGGCATGAGTGGACAATGAAGGGCATAAGCTCTCTAGCATTTATTTGGGGGGGGACATATGAATTAGTCTAAAAACAAATATACTCAAGTACAGAAAGGTACCCAACACAAAGGTAGGTTCAAGGGACATCATATCTCTGAGTAGCCACACAACCTTGGAATCTTCAAGTTCCACATTCATTGGACTTCTCCACCAGTAGTGGTATTCACTTACCTTCGCTACCAGTTCAGAACTGTGAGCATTCGTGATGACGTCTGAGCGGATGGGCGGATGGGTCCGCCACTGCTACCAATTTGCCCGAATCAAGGTGAACCGATAGAAACCCACCACTGTTTTCCACTGGTTACATCTGAAACAAAAATGAAAACGAAGCCCTTATATCTATTTAAGGCTGTCATACAAGTTACGGATTTAAATTGCTATTTTTTCTGCCTCTGTGGACAGAGCGTTTTCTACTCTCTGCAAATGAGGCTCCATACTCCCCAACGATAGTATGTGCAAAAAATTTTCATGTTTAAAATCCTGCATCTTTGACTTTTGAAAATTAGGTGAAATAATAATACTACCTCAAATGTTATACTTTTCCCATCTTTGAGGGATCAAGCTGGGGAAACCATTGAATTCAGAGTCTTTTTGTCATCTGTGGATGCATTCATATTGCTCAGAGATTTCAATGGGCTCTGCTGGGGACATATATAGCTGGTCATTGTCTCTGTACAATCAGGAGAGATGTACCGAATGGGATTGGCTCATTCTGAGTGGCCAAAATAAAGTACCAAAAGTTTTAAGTACGGTAGCCAATTTGATTTGTGAAACTGCGTTTTACCGCTCCTCTCACATTGCTACACAATATTGTAGGCCAAGAGCTGAGACCATGTGCAGATCTAAAACTCATCCTCCCTGCTTTCTCCTCCCTTCTCCTTTTTTTCCTGCATTAATTCCACACTTTTTCCAGGCCAAAATAACATGGTATAAAGAGATAGGAACTGAAAAGTGAAGGCTAAACTCCCCAACAGTAATAAGCCTGTATCTTTGGTTCTGCAGAGAGCTGGTTTATCAGGGGAAAAACAAAAACCTTTTATGACCTTACACAAACAGTATGTACTATATCACCTAGGGCACAGATTCAACTACATTTCGGGTAAGCAGTTTGTATTTAAGTCAACAAACCCAAACTCTTAGACCAAATTCAAACCCTTTAAAATATTTAAGAGTCATGAAATAAGCAGGATAATTCTCTTGAAGTAAATTGTAGCAACTGAATCCAAATAAATGAGAGGATAAAGCAAAATCTTCTTTGATAATCAATTAGGACATTTGGAGACAGTTTTTTTTTTTTAATGGTCAGACATCTACAAAGAAAGAAGACAGGTTATAAATCTATAAAATTATGCATCGTACAGATGAATTAAAACTGGAAAGGAAAAATAAATCTCTCCTCTTTAAATCATAAACTTGAGTTCATTGAATGGTGATATGATTTGGGTACCTATCTTAAAACATGAATATGCATGCAACTCATATTGTGGTCACTTTCACTAACATTCACCATCTTCAATGGGCCAGCATGCTATTGTTACAGTTATTTGTTGTTTTAAAGCTTTTTTGCCTGCTTTTAGCAAGGTTCCCAGACAGATTTCAAAGACCCTGCTTTGCCAGCTAACAATCTAGGAGAATGGAAAAAGAAACAAGAAAAATACAAACTCATTTAGGACAATTTTTAAACTACCAGCAGCTGCCTCAGGGTATGATTTTAAAAAAGTTAAAATGGTGGCTGCAATGATATGACTGAAACTCTTGCCTTCAGAAGTTGTTGGGTACTCCATCACTGGAGGCTTTTAAAAGGAAACTGGAGAGCCACCTGTCTGAAATGGTAAAAGGTCTCCTGCATGAGCAGGGGATTGGACTAGAAGACCTCCAAGGTCCCTTCCAACTCTGATATTCCATTCCATTCCATTCCATTCCATTCCATTCCATTCCATTCCATTCCATTCCATTCTATTCTATTCTATTCTATTCTATTCTGTTCTATTCATGATAGACAACCATGATGGTTGTCATCCTGATTCTTCGACCACATCCTGTGGACAACTGAAAAGGGTGAAAGGCAGCTATCTTGGATTTACATTGGAAAACTATTTGCATAATAAATACTTTGATAATCTTTAAGAAATGATTAGATGTACCGAAAAAGCAGGAAACAGCTTGCAGGAATGCTAGCTGGGTGAAATTTGAAGAGGGACAAAGGAACAGGTCTTTCAGCATAAACCTGTGCCCCTGCACTCCAGCTGCTATTCTGGAGCTTGATGGCACCACTGCCAGTAGTTACCAACGAGGAGGAACGCAAATGTTGTTTGATAGAATTCAGGTTGCTTCTCTAATTTACTTTTCTTTGTTTTTGTCATGAATGGTCCAAAATATCCCAAAGAGCAAAATATAACTGTGTTTTTATGGGCTTACTTTTGGTGACTCTTGCTAGTAGCTGCTGGAATTCCACCTAACAGATACTCCGCATGTTGCAAAAAGCAACCCATTGATGCAATGCATGTCTTCAGAACACAAGTAAGGAAGCATAGGAAATGAGGCAAGCTGAAGGCATGCAAATGTTAGGCAGCTAGTTTAACTGAGCAGCGGTAGTGGACGATAAGAAGATGAGCTGCAGTGGGCCTTTGCTTCCTAATATATCCAAGGAATCAGGATATGAATTTACTTCAAAAGAGAAAAGGCTTGCAGATAGCTTTGTACATGCTGAGGCAGTTCAGACGAAGAAGCAAAAGGATTAGTTTATGAATCCCATTCTGTTTTGGGGTTTCATGCTCCAAAAGACGAAAACAAATACCTAGCACCACTAGTTATATTGCTAGGGTTTGCATGACTTCTCCAAATGAACTGAGCTGAACTGTTTCTAATTTTTGGTTGGTGCTGCTTAGCCCTGCAAAATAGACAATAGCTTCAAGGTGTTATGGTTGCACTTGCCAGTTCAAAGAACACATGCTGAAAGGTTTCAAGGTTCTTGGGGAAAAGATAAATGCAGGCCAATTTGTTTGCTTTTTGGCAGTTCCAAGCAATAGCAGAGTGAAATTAGCACAAGGTCAGCGGCAACTATGGCCGTCAGCAAAGGAGGGTGAAGGAATGATTCCTGCTCCTTTAGCCACAACATTTGGTTTTTAATTGCGAAAAATCCATTCCGAATACTCAGGGAGGATCCTTTGCTCTGCTGATACCAAAACCTTGACACTGATACCATTTTATGCATGACACAGTTATCTTGGATTTATATTGGAAAAACATCTGCATGGGTTGGATAGCAAGGTGCACAATCTTCTGAAGTACTTTGATAATCCTTAAGGATTAATTAGATTTACAGGAAAAGCCTTGGAGACTTCACAGTGTCAATATTATAGCGTTGGAAATCATTAGCATCCATCATGTATCATTCAGCCCCTCACTAAATGAAGATGGCTCCCCTCACGCAGCATAAATATTTTGATTAATAATATCGGGTTACATAGTCTGTCTTCTCACCATGAGTGTAAAGTGACTCACATAACACTGCTCCATTTTTTCACCCCCACAGCGACAACCCTATGAAGTGATCCCTGGGAAAAATGGTACTGTACAGGTAGTCCTCAACTTTCAACAGTTCATTTAGTGGCTGTTCAAAGTTACATAGTGGCCGGTTCATATTTATGACTGTTGCTGTGTTCCAAGGTCATGTGGTCACATTTTGTGACCTTCTGACCAGCAAAGTCAATGGGGAAATCAGATTTACCTAACAATTGGGTTGCTAAGTTAACAACTGCAGTGATTCACTTAACAACTGTAGCAAGAAAGGTTGTAAGATAGGGCAAAACTCCCAACAACAGAAAGGTTGGGCTTCATTATGGATGTAAGTTGAGGACTACCTGTATAGGCAATTGCTTTTGCGTTCAAAAAAAAAAATGAAAGGGAATCTGGCCTTTCCACTACTGATTTCCATGACAAAAGGATTTGCTCAACTTTGTGCTGTGCATCAATTATGGCCCTGCTTGAATAGGAAGGCCCTTTACTAGATCACTCACATCCTGATCATCTGCTGTTTGGACTACTGCAAAACAGTCTACATGGGGCTACCCTTGAAAATATTCTGAAACTTCAGTCGGTTTCAGAATATGGCTACACAAACATTTCTGGTTTGCAGCATGTCACACTTCTATTGTGCGTACTGCATTTGCTTCCAGATCCAATTCAAGGTGTTGGTTATGACCCTATCTCTGATCACTGGACTGTGAGACAAATCCAACAATGGGATCCTAAGCTAGACCTCTTCAGCTGTTCTTAGTGAAGGAGTTGGATGGTATTTGGGAAGAGAATATTTTTAAGTTAGTGTAACATCAGATCCTTACCTTGGGCTCCCTAGCTCGTAGGCAATCAATGTGGTGCTTTCAGCATTGGTGTTAAGTAGCCCCATTTAGGCAACCTAATTAACTGGGTTCTTCACCAGAGGCAGCTTCTAGAGCTTTCTCAAGAATGGTCCCACATGAAGTATATCACAATTATCCAAGTGAGGTTATTAGAACACTGATAATTGAGGTGCCACTATTTTCAAGTGTGGTTATTTCAGGTCTATCAGCCAAAGCTGTGTCTCTTATACCTCTAATGCAGGGATCCCCAAACCCCTGGGCCACAGCCTACTATTGGGCCATGGCCTAGTCAGAACCCAGGCCATACAAGTGGCCAGCTGGCCAGCACACATGCAGCTCAACTTGCACAAACAGCAGGCCAATTCCCCCCTCCCCCCACCAGGTCACCAAGCCATAAAGGTTGGGGACTGCTGTTCTAGAATTAGAGCCCTCAAACTATACCTATATTTCTTCATAAGGAGTGCTACAGCATTCACTATAGGCCACCTTTTCATTTCTGGGCTTCACAACCACTTACACAAAATACCTTAATCTTATCTGGATTCAGCTTCATTGTTTTTTGGCCTTCCTCATGTTTACCATAGTCTCCAGGCAACTGTTAAGCACTTGTATATCCTCTCCTGATACAGGTGAAATGAAAAGATGCATCTGAGTGTTATCATCACATTGCAAATGTATCAACAAACTAGAACAGTCTCAGGTTGATTTGAAACAGCCAAGGGAAAAAGATATACGCAGAAGTTTAACAGGGCAAGAGAATAGGGCAATTCCATATATACATGCCTTTCTTACTGTGTTTACTTGAACAATGTTACTTTGGCCGTATATTTCATATAAGATTGTCTTTTCTGAAAACAATGTTTGGAAGAGTTGGCTGGGAGAAAAAAAATTGCAAATGGTATCACATGCTACCTGCCAAAATATTTCAGCCTGTTTGATTTTTCTCCCCTTTCCTTGGACAGTAAATGCTTCTGCCAGATCTACAGGAGAGAAGGATTAAAGGCTCTGAAGTAAAAAGCCCCAAAATTATCTTGATGGGAGAGGAAGTGTGAACTTATTGTGTCAAGATATGTATTCTTCTCGTAAGAATGTGGGCTGGCATAGCCTGTACTTCATAATGGCACAGACTCTTTCTGGAAAAAAAACCCTATTCCAAAGAAAGAATTATTTTCTGAAAAACCCTTATAACCACATTTTCAGAATGGTCAAAATCGCACAGTGCTTCTATGCTCTCTGACCTGGAAATAATCCCCAATTTGAGGAACATGTAAAAATGTGCACTCCATGTTGTTGGTGCTTTTAATTGGTAAATCAAATACAGGTAATCCTTGATTTATGACAACAATTGAGCCCATCACTCTTACCCATTTTCTCTAAGGGTTGAAAACACCATCAATGTTTGTCCTGTCCACTATTCCATCCTGAAATGCAACTCTGTTAAATTAGGCTGAATGGGGAGGATTCCAGGAAGTTTGATTTCAGTACCAATCAGTTTTATCTATATGGCCAAGACCAAGGCCAAGGTCAAAGGCCTGCGGCAGCTTCATGGCCATCAACAGGAATCTGAGATTTGAACTCTCTAAAAATGTACCAATTACGGATGTGCAGCACTTTGAATCTTCAAAAGCAAAAAAAGGTACTTCACACATGGAAAGCCCTCATGCAGGACATATTTGCAAATGCTAAAAGCGGCTTTGTTTTTTTCCAGAGTTGACTGCTCCTGTGGGATTTGTGGACTGGTGGGGGGGAGGAAAGATTTTTGGTTTAAAAATTGCAGACTGGTAAGTCTCTGTATATTCTGAAAATCTGAATCAGACCAGTGGTGAAATCCAAGTTTGTTTTACTACCAGTTCTGTGGGTGTGGCTTGGTGGGCATGGTGTGGCTTGGTGGCCGTGGCTTGGTGGGTGTGGCAGGGGAAGGATACTGCAAAATCTCCATTCCCTCCCCACTCCAGGGAGAAGGATATTGCAAAATCTCCATTCCCATCCCACTCTGGGGCCAGCCAGAAGTGATATTTGCCGGTTCTCTGAACTGCTCAAAATTTCCACTACCGGTTCTCCAGAACCTGTCAGAACCTGCTGGATTTCACCCCTGAATCTAGTATACAAATTGACAATATATTTAGTGAATATGAATTAGGACTGGCAAGAGGTTCAGATTTGAGTCTACCCTCAGTCATGAAAACTTCTGGGGTGACTTTAGATCAGACTCTCCTTCTCAGTCTAATCTACCTCAAAAAAGTTGTTGCAAACATAAAATGAAAGGAGATGGACTTCATTTTAGATTATGGGCCTTTTGGGGCTTTTGAAGAAAAAGTAAGGTATCAAAGAAACAAAGAACTAAAAATATGCATACCAAAGCAATATGTTACAATTTCACTACATTTATTTTCAAAAATGGCTGTTACTCCTGAGGGAAAAAAGTCTGCTGTTGATATCACCATTTCCATCAGTAGCCTAGGTAGCTCAACATTGATGCCTGGTTCAACTGTTTCTCTATAAATATCTAAAATATTTGTGTGTGGAAAATAAGCAGGATTTTATGGCAGAATTCATCTGGATGTGAGTGGTAAAATTGGAAAGAAGTTTGAACTTCTGAAGATTCTAAAAAAAAAACAAAAAAAAGATGAGTTTTAAATATAATGCAGAACTTTTACAAAATAAATAAATAAATAAAAAAAATTCAACAACAACCCAAACCCTTTCATGAAAGGAAAGTAGCAACAAATCTTGGCTTTATCAAGAAACTCATCACCTGTGCTTGCAAATGTACTGATTGCTGAAAGATATATCTGAATGTGCTGCTCTGCCAGATGTTAAGCCTTTTATCCTCCAAAGGTGTTTTACTGACTACCTGCACATAGCTAAGTACAAAAACTGTACAAAATAAGGGCTGCGTGCTTTAGCCAGATTTTTGCTCCCTTTGGCTCTGAAAACAAGAATAATACAAATTAGTTCTATTAAAGTGTCTGTTGAACCCTATCTTTTGCTGTAGGCATGGAATGATTATTATAAAAAGGGCTGTATGTGCCATGACTACTGGCAAATACTGATCAAGCAGCAGCTGTGTTCAACTCCTGCCTCTTCTTCACGCGCAAAGCATAACAACGAAAGCCAGGTTCTCTTGTAAACCTCTACAAGGCATTCCTCATCCATAAAATGTTTCTTCAACTGCAGGCAATACCTTTTGGTAAACTTGTAACAGAGGTGGTATTCAGCCGGTTCTGTCGAGTTTGGGTAAACCTGTAGTGGCGACTGTGGGAGGCTCCACCCACCCACCCAGACGTAATGCACGAGCAAAGAGCATGCGCAGAAGTCCATGTGCATGCCCGAGCAAAGAGTATGCACGCGCGCTCACATTTGTTGAATTGGTAGGGAAGGTAAGTGAATCCCACCTCTGACTTGGAATCTTAGTTTTTATCTTCCTAAGACTTAATTTCCCCTAAAACCTGAACCTCAGTGTGTATATTTGTGAGGGGGTGGGGGTAGTAGGGAGGGAAAGAAGGAAGGAAGGAGGAGAGCTGTTGGCATCTGCAGAGAAAACTTTCTTCTCTTTTATTGTTGTCTCACCACCTTCCTGACTTTTTACCCTGTAAGGACGTCCGTATATGTGATTTCAAGAGTGACCGTGTTGAAAAATAGTTTGGTTTGTTATTTGTTCTCCAAGTTCAAGAACCCACATCTTCAGTCTATCTGCTAATAATCTTGTGACCTCTGGACTGCACTCAGCACGAGGACTCCATTTTCACGAATGGATTTCTCGTCATCTTCAGGCTGGTGTTCTTGGCTTCGTGCTTCTAGGAGCAATGTGTGTGATCACAGCTGTTTCTTCCTTTTAACTGCCAGTGGGGGTCTGAACTGATTGGGTGGGAGCTTGGCTGTGCTCTGATTGGCTGGGTGTGTGTTCTGTTTAGGTGGGGGCTTGGTTGTGCTCAGGTTAGTCTGAGTAGCAGGGGGATTTGAGCTGGCGAGCTGTGTTGCTGTTGTTTGGCTTCGTGTTTGTGGCCGTGCCATCTTTTCATGTTGGGTGTCAGTCTCTTTCATGTATGGATTGGAGGGGTTTAAAGTGGCTAATGATGCAGCTGTGGTCTGGCTTCTGGTCCGTGGTCGTGCTTGATCATCAGTGTGGGTTTGAGTCTGCTTTCTGCGTGGATGTGTGGTGGTTACATCTCGTGAGTGTGGGTCTGGTGTCATTATTTGTGTTAGGGACTCATTTGTCAATAAGGGCGGGTTTCCAAATGGCTGGCAGGCGGGAGGTATCATCTCGTTTATTCATGCTGTGTGGACGTTTTTCTATCTCAATGGCTTCTCTGATTATTCTGTTGTTAAAGTATTCAGTTTTGGCGATAGTTCTGGTCTTTTTAAAGTCAATATCATGTCCTGTGGCTTTGAGGTGTTGGACCAGGGAAGAAGTTGGTTCCTCAGAATATATATATATATATATATATATATATATATATATATATATATATATATATATATATATATATATGTGTGTGTGTGTGTGTGTGTGTGTGTGTGTGTGTGTGTGTGTGTGTGTGTGTCTTTTTTCCTTTTTCGTAGGCTTTTATGTGCATATTCTTTCTAGCCAGGTTTTACCTACGTAAACTAATTTGTTCTACAGCCCTGGTTCTGTGAAATCTCAGAGTTGCAGTTTGTCAGCAGAAAAAAGGCCCAGAAACTTGTGAATGAGATTTCACAGAACCAGGGCTGTAGAACAACTTAGTTTACATAGGTAAAACCTGGCTAGAAAGAATATGCATATATATATATATATATATATATATATATATATATATATATATATATGTATGTATGTATGTATGTATGATGTATGTATATGTATATGTATATGTATAAATGTATATAAATATAGTTATAGTTATATAGTTATATAGTTATATATAGTTATATTAATATACAAATACACACACACACACACACAAACTATATATAGTTTCTATTTAGTTTAATATACTGTATGCAGTTCTGTGAATAGTTCTTTTAATCAAATGCACCTTGGTATATATTTTACTTACTTAGTATTTTGTGTATACCCTTTTCTATTTCATGTGCTTGACGTGCATTTTTGTAAAATTCAAAAAAGTGAATATATTAAAGCAGAACTGTGTTCATCTTTTGTATAGTTTCAGAAAAAGTTAACTTTGTAAATTGATGTTCAAATCCAAACCAAACACATTAATTCCTAGCCACTACTTTCTCTCACTTATCAAGGATAATCTGAAAGTTACATTCTAAAATGTATTATGCCAATTACATCCTTGCCTGGAAACCTTTGAATTTGATTACTGATGGGAAACATACCTCTGTGGACATTACCTAGGAATTGGTCCTTGTTTGGGCTCATGATTATGAGGCTTGATTGGTGAAATTTGACCTGGTTAAAAGTGAAATTTGATCTGCAGATTTCTTAGATCATACTGCCAATTTTGTCTCATTTTTCACTTTTAGATGATGTCAGAAACTGTTGTGTGGTTATTCTGTTTCATTTATAGCACAAAGTTTGTGCAAAAAGTAAGCATCATTTCCAATTAACTTTATTTTTGCTTCTTAGCAGGAAATGTGAATTACCTTAAGGAAGGCTATTTTTATAAATGACATTTCTACTTCCTGTCAGAAGCAAGCAGGCAGAAGTATGACAAGTATGCCTCTCTCTCAAAGAAAATATATATTGGTATATTAAATAAAACATTGTTTGGTGCACTCTTATATAAAATATGATTGTACGTTTACATTTGAGGCCAGCTAATGGGCTTTTAAAAGAGTCTGTCCTGCCATTGCCATGCTCTTTATGGTGTATCTCTTGTTACATATTTTTCAAATGGATGGCCTAGATGTAAAGTGGAGCCTGGCAGGTAGGAAAGGCAAAGGCAGTTGAGAACAAGATATACAGGTAGTCCTCAACATATGGCCATAATTGAGCCCAGAATTTCTGTTGCTATGTGAAACATTTGTTAAGTGAGTTTTACCCCATTTTATGACTTTTCTTGCCAGAGTTGTTAAGTGAATCACTGCAGTTGGTAATTTAATAACATGGTTGTTAAGTAAAACTGGTTTCCCCATTGACTCAGAAGGTCGCAAAACACATGAGCCCCTGGATGCAGCAACTGTATATGAGTCACTAAATATGAGTCAGTTGCCAAGGGCCTGAATTTTGATGATATGATGGTGGTAGGTATGGAAAACAGTCATAAACCACTTTTTTCCAGTGAAGTTGTAACTTTGAACAGTCACTAAATGAACTGTTGGGAGTCAAGGACTATCTGTAGAAGACAAGAGTAAGAATAAGAAAGTAGCTATGAACTGACATTTAAACAATGCACAGGATCATGAACTGGGGAACCACCTCTTTGAAGCCCTGTTTCTGATCAATGGAAAAGGGTGACCACACCACTCCGAATGGATTGATAACAGGGGCCCTTGGGCCTTCCTGAACACGCACAGATACATAATCCTCCATGATAAAAGGAGCACATCTGATCAAGGAAGATTGGCTTCACCTTAGACCAGTGATGGCGAACCTTTTCGGCACCGAGTGCCCAAATCCGGACACGTGTGCATGTGTGTGCATGTGCACACACTGGATCACTGAAAACCCGAAGACCAGCTGGCCAGCACATATGCCTGGTTTTTGGTCCATTTTTTGGCCCTTTTTCAGGCCGTTTTCAAGCCATTTTTCGGGGCATTTTTCAGCATTTTCCAAAAAACGGTCCAAACATGGCCTGTTTTTTGGTCATTTTTGGCCATTTTCCAGCTGTTTTCTGGTGCTCTGTCATCCACAAAGACCAACTGGCCAGTGTGCATGTGCATGCTGGAAACCAGAAGAGCAGCTGCTGATAGCACACATGCCCATAGAGAGGGCTCTGCATGCCACCTATGTGCCCTAGATTTGCCATCACAGCCTTCGACCTTCGTCAAAGAGAGCAATCTGCTGCCAGAAGACATGATCTTGATCATATGAATACCACAGGACTCACTTTTGCAATTCAACACCTCATTAAGGCAGATTCCAACCAATCCATATTTACCACATACGGTACATTTAATATATATGCCATCTTCGGGGAACTTCTCTCTGGCAGAGTGTGTGCCTTTCTCTGTGTGGTATTTATCTGATGCCTATTGCTTTTTAGATGCTTATTGGGATGCGTTGATGGTTGGCTTTTAAATCACTGGCTGTCATTTGCTTATGCTGCCCAGCCCTGGCCTCTAAGTATTTGATATGCTGGTGGTAAATCAGCACTCCTGTTGACCAATGAGGGGCCCATTTCCCAGGCTTCAATCACTTCCCTGTCTGTTTTTGTGCCTGCTCATCCAACAATCTTAGTAGCTGCAAAATTGAATGTGTACCCTTGTTCATTGCAGGGGTGGGTCTCCTTGTCTGACTGCTTGCTTGTGTTCTTGCAATCTGGTGGTTAGCTTCCTCCCTGTCTGCCCTACATAGTCCCAGGGATAATTCATGCAGAGGATTCAGTAGATTACATTGGAAGTATTTCCAGAAGTGATATTCAGCCGGTTCGCACTAGTTCGGGTGAATCGGTAGCGGCAATCACAGGTGGGCCTGTCTACCCGCCCTGATTCCAAGTCGTTGCTATTTAGGCACATTTTCAAGGCCGGGTGCATGCGCAGAAGGCACACAAGCAAGTAAAGTGCATGCATGGAAGGCCGGGTGCATGCGCGGACAGCACGTGCACGAACCAGTGGTAAAGGTAAGTGAAACCCACTCCTGAGTATCTCTGACTTCCAAGCGATCTTTGCAATGCATAATTTGTCCTCCTATGGTAACTTCTGGGCAGTATGCAATGTCCATTTGCAGATCTCAGAAGCTGCATTCTAGAGCTTCCAAAATGTTTTTGATGTATGCAGTGGTGGGATTCAAATGATTTAACAACCAGTTCTCCTGAAGTGGTGCGAACTGGCTGAATCCCACCACTGGATGTATGGCAAGGTATGCCATGTGCTTGGTCTTGTATCTTGTTTCTTCCTTTCTCTCCCCATCTTGTTGCACAGATATCTTGTGACAAATGATTGTGGGTACCCATTCTTATGTTACATATACTTTATGTCACCTTTAAGGTTCTTCAAACTATATGAAGCAGTTGCCTTATCAATCGTTATAACTAATGATTGAACTACACAATGCAAGGCTAGAACAGCTGAGATCTCCAGGGCTTATTCCAAAGTTTGAAATGTATAGCTCAGCTGATTTCCCACCCACCCACCCCTGTCTGCTTCTTTCCTTTTCACTAAAAGTAATAACATCGTATATTGCACCTGATGAAAACATTAGGATGAAGAGTTTCCAAAGGAAAAGTGAGGCTTAACAAGTTTCCCATCAGTCAATATCACATCTTGCTCATCCAATCCTGTTCATGGGCTAATTGTGTGTATAACAATAGTGGATGCTTATGGGAAACTGATCAGCTGCTGACTCTCAGTATGTAGTCAGAATGTGGATATCCCCTACATACATATTGTCATGTGATGACCTGTTCCTCCAAAATTAATATTTTAATTATTGGAAATGACCATAAAATGAGATGCCCGGCCAGGAAGTAAATATCACAATGAAAGGAAACTAACATGATATTTCAAGCAATTGTTTTAATTCTGAATACATTGTTGCCTAGTTTCATTTATTTCCTGCCACTTTTTTTTTTTAAAGCAGATTTCTCTTTTCATCCCTATTTTGTGTAAATAATGTCCTATTGTCGGATGAAAATGCATACCAAAAGAAAGATGACAAATATTGGAAATGTAGCTGCACAAATCTATTGCCTATATCAAACAGATCGGGAATAAATTCTTATCAGTGAGAAATAATTTGTTACATGCCAGAATAACACAGGACATAGAATCATAGAGCTGGAAGTGATCTTGGAATCTTCTTGTCCAACCCCCTGCTCAAGACAGGAGACCTTATACCATCCCGGTCAAATAGTTGTCCAGTCTTTGCTTGAAAGAATGGAGCATGAATGCCGGCCACATGACCACGGAGATATTTTCGGACAGGACTGGCTCGTCAGCTTTGAAACTGAGATGAGCACCGCCCCCTAGAGTCAGGAATGACTAGCACATATGTGCGAGGGGAATCTTTACCTTTACCTTATATTATCAGAATATCTATGTTTATAGGTAAGCAGCTACTCTAATCTTTAGCCTTCCAACAGTAATAACACAAATTTAAAGGACATAGTAAGAAAGCCCAAGTGTCCCCAGCAATAATAATAATAATAATGTGGTGATGCAAAGTGTTGATTTGCAGAAACATAAAGTGCTGTTGTTTGTACGTCATACCATACAAAACTTCATAAGAAAGCAGTAGCATGATACAGGAAAATTAGAATAATATAGGATTGAGAAGAAACAGATTCAAATCCACTTTTCATTGGTGGAAGATCTTGGCCAATGTGTTACCGGAACATAGAAAATTGATTTACATAGATTGATTCTGGTATTGTGCTAAATGGCTCTGGCTCACTAAGTCATCAATAAACCATACATTTACATATATCAGTGGCTGTGTTCACATTTCAAAGTGTACCAAAGTCAATTCTATGCTCTAATAGAACCAGAAGGACAGCAGGCAAGTTCCATACCATATCATAGTTCTACAATATACCTTTCTGTCTCCATTCAATATCCAGGAAAGAGCTTTTGTTTATCAGAAAGCATATACAAATTGGTCTATCTCCTGTGTACACAATGCATCTTGCAATTGGAACACCAGCTTTTTCTAGGATATCAAGAAGCCTTATCCTTATCTTATAAGGAACCTATCCTTATAAGTTCCACAACTTATATAAAAATCCATATTTCTTATGCCAAATTAATTATGCCAAATTAATGCTTTCTTCTCTCTTCTTGGAGTTCAGCATTGATGCCCATCCTTTCTTTATAGAATATCTGGAGAAGAAATGTTAGATTATTTATGTATGATCATATTTATTTATATACGATCACACCATGCAAAATAAGTTGAATTTGCATTTCTAAAGGCTACATTTTATTTGTAACACTTGTTTTCGTTTGTTTTTTTTTTCAAATTGTAAACAATTCTGGAAAATCTCTGTTCTGAAAAGTGGTTACAATTTTTTAAAATGAACAAATATATCAATTAATAAATAATAACTCTGGACAGGAGCATCTGATTCCAAATCAGTGTGCAGTTCCTCTAGTCCAGGCAGACTTAAAGGTTCTTTTTTTTCTTTCTTGCAGTTTGATCCCAAGTGTTTTTGAAAAGCAAAGCCCATTTATTATAAGATTTGCTGCCAACAAGTACACATAGGATTACCATTTAGGCCAGCAATTCCCAATTTGGCATCCTCCAGTTATGTTGAAATAACAATTCTCAGAATTCCCAATAATGGTCATGCTGTCTGGGGATTTTAGAAATTGCACTCCCTAAAATTTTGAAGACCATCATGTTAGGTTTACTAACTCTGTTTACTCTGTCCAGGCTTAAAGCTAAACTGGGGCAAGTCAGGTTAATACTTAGAGGGAGACCCAGGGTATCCCAGAGTGGTAGACTAAGTGGGGAATTTGAAAAAAACAACAACTGGAAGAAGTTAAAGGCTTCCATGTTGCTGATAAGAAGAGATTGCCAGGAGTCAAGTTCAGTTTAAAGGAGAATTTACCTTTTAATTTAAGTATTTGAAGACTCATATTGCTGCAAAAGATCTGTGAAAAAAGAATGCCAACTGATAAATTAGTGCAGATGTCTGGATGTGCAACATCACATAATTTTGCAAAAACAGAACAGATTATTTCAACATGCCTAGCAACAATGATGAAGACTTTGCCTGCTTGTTAGAGCGCTCTCACTCTCTCTCTCTCTCTCTCCCTCCCTCCCTCCCTCTCTCTCTCTCTCTTTCTCCCTCTCTCTGTGTTTCTTTACTTTTTCTTCCCTTCAAGGACTTTTCCATTAATACTACTGTAAAGGGGGTGAAGTGACCTCTCTTGCTCCCCCATAGTTCATGAGATTGCTGATTCATTTTTCACCAATTGGTTGAAATCAGCTCAATCAGGCATAAACTGTCATTAGTTCCAATTAACATCTGGCCTTTCCTCCCTAGAAAACATCAAAAAGTCTCCTTTTTTTATCCATTTCATTAATTTTTGGCTGCTTACAATAGATTAAAATGAAAATTTGTACTAGTATGACATGATCCTATTGTGGCTCCATTACTTCCATTTGTCTGATTTTGTTCTGCAAATTATCACTTTTCATTGTTCTTGTGACTGTGAGCCAGAAGGATTATATTTAAAAGCCTTGTAGGGCAGGCCAAAAAGACATCCCAGAATAAGACAGTGGCAAACCAGAGCTTTAAGGCTGCCAACAACAACAACAACAACCCCCATCTAGATAGAGGTATCCAAGTCACTAGGAACTGAGCTGGATTCAAGCAGAGAAGAAAAGGAAAAAGGAAAATACTTCATCAATGTTTAGCAACTATAACATGGAACATTCACCAAAGCACCTGAAGGCAGAACAAGAAGTGATGGATGAAAACTAATCAAGGAGAGATCCAATCTAGAACTAAGGAGAAATTTCCTAACAGTAACAACTATTAACCAGTGGAACAGCTTGCCTTCAGAAGTTGTGGGGGCTCAACAATGAAGGTTTTTAAAGAAGAGATTGGACAACCATTTGTCTGAAATGGTATAAGGTTTCCTGCTTGAGACTAGAAGACCTCCAAAGTTCCTTCAAACTCTGCTATTTTGTAATTTTGTTATTCTCTTTCATGTTTACATGTGTGAATATGTATGAAGTAACTTGGGGCATCTGTGAATCAGGCATCAAAACTGTGGTAGCCGGGATGGCTCTCTATTTATTTCAAATATTTCTCTTTCATTTTTCTGTTTAAAAAGTACTCTCATTCTGGATAGTAGGATGTGTAGACACTGTGCCAAAATGTGTATCCATTCATAACAGTCGTGCTGGATTTCCTAAGTAGGATCAGGAGCAGAGAATGTCAGCATTTCCCAGAAATTGCTGGCAGTGTTACAGGTGCCTTCACTTTGACCAGAGACTACATAGCATAGCGCCCCGATGTATAGTGCTACTGCTACATCTCTGCCTACAGCCAACTTCTACAATTCAGCTCCATTGCCAGTTTTAGAAGCAGTAAAATACATCTATGCAAAGGAATAGCTCCGGCCACCCATCACCTGCTTCAACGAAATCTTAATAGCTCCTGAGGGCATCCAAGGGCTTTAAGAGTTTCCTGTTTACAGCTGTGTATCCTCTTGACAGAGCATGCTGTGCTTCCCACATCCCCAGAGCCATACATAGATCCCTCGACTTCCTGTTCAGAATACTGTTTGCTTTCCTGTCACTGTAGCGCATTTGTCCTGAGAACAGCCGTCAGAATTTTCTCACAGCATTGTTAACAATTGGTCATCACCTTTTCTTTTCTTTTAGAAACACGTACCTTGGACGTGGAAGTATTCTGACTTATTATTTCACAAGGGAGGTGCTTAGGCTAGAGGAAGAAGAGTTCATCTCTAACTTCTCTACGAGTACATAAATTCACAAATACATGTAAAAGATGCAGACTATTAACACGTGTTGTGACTTAGCCATCTGAAAGTCCTTCAGTGTTCCCTGCATTCTCAACACTGAATTTGCAACACGACATGAGTTTTTAGGAGTCTTTTTATACTTCCAGAAATTCTTGGAAGGAAACACTATTTTTAATCACACACTAGCACTCCGTCTCAGTAAAGTTCCCCTTTCTGCCATTATGTTAATTTTTCATCATGGGGCAATGAAGCAGGGATGGTGGAGGTGAAGTCTCTGAGCATGATGGTAGATTGCCAGACCTATAGCACTGAATAATTTGAAATAGGGTATGTGGCAAAGGATAACTTTTTAGCACTTCTACCAAGCTGGAATGAATTTTCATTCGGTGATGATAAATTGTCTCAGAACATGCTGGTTTCTTTTTAGGGTAGCAGCAACAACAATGAATACTTAATCTTGTCTATATATCCTGCATAAGAACTGGGATTGATACTCCAAGTATTTAGTCTTGTTTAAAAACTTTCAATTTTTTGTACTTGAATGGGAGATCACCAGAAAATACCAACTGAGAAGTAAAAACAACAAAACAAATTAAATATAAAAACTCAGAAAAAGTCAGTGACAAGACTTTTTTTTTTTTTGCTACAGCTGCCAACAAAATATTTTCCTATAACTGCCAAGAAAACTACGTTCACATATCTGTGACGTCACCAAAGGTTGAACTTGACTTGAAGCAGACATTACCTATCTTAAATGGAATGAAAAGCATGATAAATAAGATGGAAGCCACAGTACTGGAAGAAGAAGAATTTTGTAATTTATAATCATATAATTATTTTATTAAAGAATCGACATCAAATGCTTGGTTACTAGCTATTAGGGAACTGAAAACAGTACAAGGGAAGAATTGAAGTTATACATACCAATTTACATCATCTCTTGTCCGACTCATTAACCAAAATCAATATTATCAAACAAGAATGCACAATGGCAACTCAAAAAGACAGTCTTTTCCCAACCTTTAAGGAATCTAAACTACAAATATTTTGATTTACCACAGCTGTTAAACATATAATTTTAAAAAACTAATCCCAATTTATTCTGTTAAAAGCAAACTTGTGATTGTCAATGAAAGCTTGCATTTAGTATGAGAATCAAGTGACAAAAAGTTCTTTTTTAATGTGAAACAATTCCAAAGAAAATGAGACTCAGAAGAAATGTGTCTGAAATGCATTACTGGGATCTGTTTCTCTAGTTTCTCCCATTATCTGGCAACCAAGTTTCAGGTATAAAAAGAAAAAAGGAACCTTTTCATGAAATTTTTTCAGAATGTCTGACACAATTAAATCTTATGTTGTTGTACATCAAAATACTTCCTGCCCACAATGCCTTCAGAGAAGAAATTATCAAGCTTAATGCTAGAAAAATCAAACCTAATTTTTCATTCAATATGGATGGATTTGCTACCAGTGAACTTTGTATTAATTTACTTTGTTTATTAAGAATTGGTGGCGTTATTTTGAGAAGATGGGGAATTTTTATGTAACAACGTATTAACACTCTGTGTGACTCACAGGAAAATATCTGACTGAAAACAATATGAAAGAAATGTTCTTTGATTCCTGTGAACCTGCTGGGAAAGTAAATCCTTTCTTTTAATCTAAGAGTTATGACGTTTTATTAGCACTGGGTCCTAAACTGCTGATATGTGAAGATAAAGGAGACACTTCGACAATAAGCTTTAGAATTCTGTGGCTTGATAATGGTCTAAATCCATTAATTTGGTAGAAGTGGGTGCTGTAAAACCAAGAATTCTGACCTCAACTGACTCTTATAATTATATAATGAACTGGAGCAGCCAAAGAATATCGCTAGTATCAAGTTCCCAGCATTCAAAATGATCATGCTACAATTATGCCACAACTGGAAAATAGGAGGTTATTGTGAAGAGTGGATAATCACAACAGAAATCCTTAGAGGGAACAAAAGTGCAAAGCATAGCTTTGCCATATATAAGTATTGCCTACAGAAGGCACCAAACCCTGAGAAAGTATTTGCTGTTTGGAAGACTAAAATAATAATATCAAGGCCACTTAGTAAATCTGTGTTACAGAACTCCAAACTATGCAGAGCAAACATCTTCGAAAAAGAAGCCAAGTCAGGTTAAAGTCTTTCAGCTAACATGGAACCTGATTATTTTCCCTAAAAATGGAGTCTGACCTCAATATCTACTGAGTTTCATATGGGAATCCAACCTTCGTATTTTTCTTTAGTCCCAGATAGTGTTAAACTCAATCTGAGACAGGCATACACACTTTTTTCAATAGATCCTATTCTATAGTTTCAGGATCAGTTTATTTTGTCCCTCTTTTTTTCTTCATCACGCAAGCTAATGTTCTGGAGATCTCAAAAACCTCCACACTTTTGGGTGACATTTGGTTATCCATATATTTTTCTTACATTCAAGAAAGTACTTTTGTTTTTTTTAAAGGTAAAGTAACATATATGCAGTGTGGTCAAATGAACTTTGCAAAATGAGCACAAAATCCTCTATTTATGCCTGCAGACCAGGGATGAAATGCTCCCGGTTCGGACCGGATCGCTTGATCTGGTAGCAATGGTGGCGGGTGGTTCGGAGAACTGGAAGCAAAAATCCCTGCATCCCCCCCCCCCACCAAGCCCAGCTGAGCCGCACGATCATCAGAGGCTTTTTTTTTTAACTTTTAAAAGCATTTTTTCTAGTTGTTTTGAGCTATTGTGTCCAGTTCTGGGCATCACAGTTTAAAAAGAGAGAGAGAGAGAGTTCATGATTGTGACAGGTATAAATATAATAAATAAACCAGTGGCAAATTAGAACAAGTTCAGAGGAGGGATAGTACAAATGGTGAGGGGACTGGAAAGTAGATCATATGAGGAATTGTTAAAAGATCTTGATGTAGGTTGCTATAAAGAGAAGGGAGTGGACTCATTTTATATTGCCTACAAGGGTAGGGCCACAACCAGTAAGTTAAACCACAAAGAAACATGTTTAGGCTAGACATAACAGGAACTTCCTGACTCTACTGCTGATCATCCAGTGGGAAAGGCTGCCACAAGAGTTCTACTTTGCTTGTGGTTTCCCAACAGATTCCTTCATTGAGCAGAGCATTGGACTTGAAGGTCTAAATCAGAGGTCTTCAAACTTACGCCACCAGTTCATGCATAATGATATAAAAAGAGAAAAGCAGGATAAAATAGTTTAAATAAATTAAAAATAAAAAGGAGATTTATAAGTAAATATTTGCTCCATATTCAGCATTATCATGAACTCCCGTATTAAATAACCTTCCTTGGAACATCACTGCAGAATTGTCTTTCTGGCCAATAGCATTAAAAGGAAAACTGGGGGGGAAAAGAAACCAGTTATATGGAAGATAAATACTTTGGATTTTAGAACTGACTGATGCAATTCTAAATAAAGATATTGAATATCTAATGTTTCCATCAGACAATGTTAGCTCAAGGAATGGAAATAATATTATTTCCTATTTTATCAACTTAATCTAATAAGCAGAGTATGGTTTTAGGACTTTCTGGATAGCTGGCTGGAGAATTCTGGGAGTTAAAGTCCACAAGTTTTAAAGCTGCCAAGTTTGAGGACCCCTGGTCTAAATTGTCTTTTGACTCTAAGTTTTCGTCTTATGTTTTTTAGTCATTTTTCTCTCTCTCTCACGTTACCAAATGCAATTGACATTGGAAGAGAAGATAAATCCAATGTTTTGAAGGATTGTATGAATTCTGGATCCCGTCCGGAGAAGCAGGGTTTAAAGTAAAATTAAATGATTAATCAACAGACATAATCTTGGCTTCAGACTTAACACCTCTTCAAAGGTGCTCTTACTGTTGCAGATAGATTGCTCTTAAGCTACATGCAAATTCTTTTCTTACAGAAGACAGTATAATACATTTTAAAGTTCTTGCTCTTTAAAATGCATTATTGACTCTGGAAGCTTAAAAATGACCCACTTCTTGTGTTTATGTTTATTCTTGGCTCTTCTGTATTGCAGAAGCATAATCTGTCATTGGCTTCTCCCAGAATAGGCATAAACTTTGTAGAGGCTTGTCATACACATACCAAAGTGCATAGCTGTTATGCCCCCATGCTGAAAATTATATACACATAATTCATCGGCATGTGCTCAAAGGCAAGGGTCTATATTTGCTAGTATCAGTCATTTCTAGGTACTCATTTTGCTAAATATAGATGGTTTTCCTCCCTTCTGAATGCCTAACTCTGTCACGTAAATTATATTGAATATTTTAAGGATGTCCTGAATTTAGTAAAAGTAGAAAGGCAGAGAACTTTCTCCTCTATGGAGGAGAAAGGCAGGGAACTGAAAAGTCAAGAGAACAACAATTACTTAGAAGAGTACTTCTCTGACTTCAATGTACTTGCTTCCTGCTGAGTGTCCCATTACAGGTAGTCCTCGCTTTATGACCAATTGAGCCTAAAATTTATATTGCAAAGTGAGACATTTGTTAAGTGAGTTTTGCTCCATTTTATGATCTTTCTTGACACAGTTGTTAAATGAATCACTGCAGTTGCTAAACTAGTAACATGGTTACTAGTTAACCATGGTTACTTAACATTGTTAAGTGAATCTGGCTTCCCCATTGACTTTGCTTGTCAGAAGATTGCAAAAGGTGATCACATGACCCCAAGACACTGTAACTGTGATAAATATGAGTCAAATATTTATTTTATTTTATTTTATTTTATTTTATTTTATTTTATTTTATTTTATTTTATTTTATTTTATTTTATTTTATTTTATTTTATTTTATTTTATTTTATTTTATTTTATTTATTGGTTCAATTTATATGCCGCCCTTCTCCGGAGATTCAGGGACGCTTACAATGCATTAAGCAATAGCCTTCATACTTTTGTATATACCTGCTTAGTAGGGCTTTCGCCCCCCCCCCCCCTCAGTGGTGTTCTTTTTTATACAAAGTCATCTTATTGTCCCCACAAACCGGGTCCTCATTTTACCTACCTCGAAAGAATGGAAGGCTGAGTCAACCTTGAGCCTGGTGAGATTTGAACTTGCAGTAATTGCAGGCAGCTGATGTTACTTAACAGTACTTTAGTCTGCTGCGCCACCAAGGCTCATCAAATACCAAGTGTCTGAATTGTAATCATGTGACCATGGGGATGCTCCAAGTGTCATAAGTGTGAAAAAAGGTCCGAAGTCACTCAGTGCCATTCTAACTTCAAACGATCATGAAATGAATTATTGTGAGTCAAGGATTACCTGCATAGGTAAGGTTATGGCTCTAGGCTCGTGATGGCGAACCTATGGCACGCGTGCCACAGGTGGCACATGTAGCCATATCAGTGGGCACTGATTTTGCTGTCCCCAGACTCCTAGAGAGGGTCTGAAGGCTGGGGACAGCAAAAAGTCACTTCCTGTCCCACCGGGAGTTGGGAAATGGGCCATTTTAAGCCTCTGGAGGGCCTTCAAGTGAGTGGGAAAGGCTGTTTTCGCCCTTCCCAGATGCACAGAGAGGATCTGGAGCCAGGTGAGAAAGAAAAACGGGCCTACCAGGCCATCGTATGCCAGGAGCGAGGGGGGAGGGGGGTTGTGTGCACATGCGCAGGGCGGGGCACATAGAATTATGGGTGTGGGCACGCGCACGAACCTACCCCGTCCCCCCTCCTGGCACGTGATGGCAAAAAAGTTAGCCATCACTGCTCTAGGCTCTAGGTAGGTTGATGCCTACAGAATGATAATACTATTTGCCTTTCTTTGTTTTATTGGATTTTTAGACTTTTTAGAATATTTTAAAGTTCCTTTGTAAGCATCCAAGAGTTGCTTTCAGTTGCAACAGGATACAAACAGAACAAATGAATGAAGAAAATGTCTCTACTATTCTAAAGCACCAAAAATAAATAATTACAATTATTATTTAAATAAATAATGACAAATTGAACTGGGGCTTGAACAATAAATTATATACTCAAAGGGTGACAAATTTTGTTTAGCTAAATTTTAAAGTATATTTAAATTTGAAAGTAAAGTCTTTCTAGGAGTACATAGTATCAGTGGTGGAATTCAAATTTTTTTACTACCAGTTCTGTCGGCGTGGCTTGGTGGGCGTGGCAGGGGAAGGATCCTGCAAAATCTCCATTCCCACCCCACTCTGGGGCCAGCCAGAGGTGGTATTTGCCAGTTCTCCGAACTACTCAAAATTTCCGCTACCGGTTCTCCAGAACCTGTCAGAACCTGTTGAATAGCACCCCTGCATCGTATATTATCATCATTTTTGCTACAGTCCAACTGTACTGTATTATATCAATTATATCAAAAATTCTTCATAGATGAATGTCCAGTTTTTGGAATATAACTAAGTAAGGCATTTAAATATTTAATGCTGAATTTCCATTAAAGAATCTGGTTCACTCTAATAATATCTAATAATATCTAATAATAGCAATAGCACTTAGACTTATATATCGCTTCACAGTGCTTTATAACCCCCTCTAACCAGTTTACACAGTCAGCATATTACCCCCAACAATCTGGGTTCTCATTTTACTGACCTCGGAAGGATTGAAGGCTGAGTCAACCTTGAGCCTGGTGAGATTCGAACTGCCAGTCAGCAGAACTACCCTGCAGTACTGCATTCTAACCACTATGTCACCACAGCTCTCCTAATAATACCTAATCAAAAAGGAATTAGTGATGGATATGACCAAAGCCTATGAACTCATGTTTCTTAAAATATATTACATCTCCACAGGAGATAAGAATTAAAACAAGATTTCTTTCCTTTTTAAAGTACGCATTTTCCTTCATATATTAGCATGCATGTTCTATATGCAGCAATATGAAAAGAGAAAAGGATAAAATAGTTTAAATAAATTAAAAATAACAAGGAGAGATATAAGTAAATATTTGCTCCATATTCAGCATTATCATGAACTCCCGTATTAAATAACCTTCCTTTGAACATCACTGCAGAATTGTCTTTCTGGCCAATAGAATTAAAAGGAAAACTTAAAAAAAAAAGAAACTAGTTATGTGGAAGATAAATACTTTGGATTTTAGAACTGACTGATGCAATTCTAAATAAAGATATTGAATATCTAATGTTTCCATCAGACAATGTTAGCTCAAAGAATGGAAATAATACTATTTCCTATTTTATCAACTTAATCTAATAAACAGGATATGGTTTTAGGACCTTCTGGATATCAAGTATGTGAAGAATGGCAGTTTTTTATTTTTTAATTAATTAGTTTATAGGATAAAGTCAGAGAACATTTAAAAAGTTTCTGGTTACAGTAATGTTTCCTCAGAATTTATACAAGAATTCAGAAGTGAGAAAAGGATCTGAAAAAGATTTCCTCTTGATAAATTTGGGATTAAACATGTCAGATTTTTATGTTGTAGTTCATTTTTCTGGAAGGCTTGTGAGCTGTGCAAAGTGTGATCAAGCAGGAAACCCTAAAGGAGGATATAGCCACTCTTTGTTACTTCTCCTGAAATAAGAACCCCACCAGATGGAAATATCATTAGCCTTATGGTTACAGAGAGAATCTGTCGTATATTTACATCAATACCTTTTTCAAATATATTTTATATGGCACAGGTTGCCACAGTCATATCAGTTCAGCACAAGGAAAGCATTCACCAGAAGAACATTTATACATTAGAAAAATAATTACTGGTATATTGTTTCCCTACTCACCATGCCCTCACTGAAAAATGAACAGCAATGCTAGATGTGAACAGTTTCCTTTACTGGTGAGATAATCTAATTTCCTAGAAAGCTAACATCCCTTTATTATATTTGTTTTCTACAAATCGACAAAAGAGACTTTGCAGGAAAATCTGTCAATTAAAGGGTGATTACAGGCACACTGGCAATTCCTTTGAAGGAAAAGCAGTAACCGTGGAGTTAAAAACTCCTCAGAAACTTCAAAGATAGGATGCACGGTTAGCTGTGGTTGGAGCCAAGGCACTCATTCGTAGGCATGCATAATTCCCCTGTCACACTCCCTTTTTCACACACAACCTTTCATAAAGAGATGGCAATGTTTGTGAGGGGAGAGAGAGGAAAGTTGGGGGAGGAGGGAGACGGGTGGTAGTCTCTCCCTATTATAATTTCTCTATTAGCAACAGAGGAACATTAATCCTGCTGGTCAAACCCCTGGGCCAGAGTCTTTAAGCATACCTCTCTGTCTCAATTTCCTAGCAGAGATGTGCAAGCAAAGCACAGATCAAAGAGTTTCTGCTTGCTTTGCCACCCCTAGGTGGTAATTCAATGGCCGATTGGTGTTTTTTCTTTCATTGTAAATTGCACTCTCTTGCTCTTGTTCTCTCTCCTTCCTAAAATAGGGAGGGGAGGACTTATTTGATCTTTTTCAGAGAATAAACATTCCTTTACAACCCCATCTTCAATCTGCCAGGAAGAAAAACAGAACAACCCTTTCAATGCAGGACCTCTTCAAACAGGCCAACGTTACTTTAAAAAAAAAACAAAAAAAAGACAACCCAATAACAAACCCAAAACCTTGTGAGTGCTGAAATAGTCAAAGGCTTTCAGTCTGGCATTTTACAGAATACAGAATAACATAGTTGCAAGGGACTTTGGAGGCGTTCAAGTCCAACACCCTGTTCAAGCAGGAAACCATATACCATTCTGGACAAATGGCCATAGAATTTCTTCTTAAAAACCTCCAGTGATGGAGAATACACAGCTAGTTTCGGTCTCTATCACGGCCTCAAACATTCTCATCAGTGGTGGGATTCAAATATTTTTACTACCGGTTCTGTGGGCGTGGCTTGGTGGGCGTGGAGGGGAAGGATACTGTAAAATTCCATTCCCTCCCCACTCCAGGGAAAGGTTACTGCAAAATCTCCATTTCCTCCTGATCAGCTGGGACTCGTGAGGCAGAGAACAGATGGGGGTGGGGCCAGTCAGAGGTGGTATTTACCAGTTCTCCGAACTACTCAAAAGTTCCACTACTGGTTCTCCAGAACTGGTCAGAACCTGCTGAATACCACCTCTGGTTCTCATTAACAAAAGAAGCACCTTGATACTTCAAGGGAATATCTTCCGGATAAGATAATATAGTCTTGCATGATCTTCAAGGTGAATAAGTTGAAAGTTTCCTGTCATGTCACAAGACTTCTTGGCTTTTGCTGCAGCAGAGTAGCAGAATACATTTCTAGAAGTGCAGGGAACAAATGCATGTGTTTGTGCAACAAAGCTCCACAAAAATGGGAATATATTGGTGCATGGGTCTTCAGTAAAGTAACATTCAAAACAGTATGCTGCTTACATTTGTTTTGGGTTTTTTTCCCAGAAAGGAAAACAAAACTTGAATCAGTTCTGAATGTGAGGTTTTCTTTCTGAATTGGCTCCTTGATGCAGCTTTTAAAAAGTTGCTATGTACTTCTAAGGACCCTTAACATTGCTTTTACAGAGCTGTGCCATATAACTGAAGAGTGATACTGAAGAATTCAAATGCTAATTTGATTTTTTTTTAAGCAAGAAAATAAACAAGTGCTTAGAACACTATCCCTGTTCTTTAGCTATTTCTCTTTTTTGCAATGAATCTATTTCGTTGAGGATATTGAAGAAACAGGAACAGAAATGCTTACTTGAATAAGCAAGAAGGGGAAAGAAATATTTTAAGTATTTTTGATTGTTTCTATTCCAGTTTTTATACATTTATTATAATGTTATATTGGATGAAATGCTCCCGGTTCGGACTGGATCGCCTGATCCGGTAGCGATGGACGCGGGTGGTTTGGAGAACCAGTAGCAAAAATCCCTCCCCCCCTCCATGCCCAGCTGAGCTGGACAATCATCAGAGGCTTTTTTTTTTTACTTTTCTACAACCTCTTCGGCCAAAAAATGCTTTTAAAAGTAAAAAAAAAAAAAAAAAAGCCTCTGATGATCGTGCAACTCAGCTGGGATCGTCAAAGGTTTTTAAAAGCATTTTTTCTACAACCTCTTCAGAGGTTGTAGAAAAAATGCTTTCAAAAGGCTCTGATGATCCCAGCTGAGTTGCCTGATCTGCAGAGGCTTTTTTTCTTTTAAATGCCTCTGACGATCAGGCAACTCAGCTGGGATCGTCAGAGCCTTTTGAAAGCATTTTTTTAAAACCTCTTCACCGAAGAGGTTGTAGAAAAAATGGGTTTAAACGTAAAAAAAAAAAATTGGCCACGCCCACCCAGTCACATTAACCCCCCCCACCAAGCCACGCCCACAGAATCGGTAGTAACAAATTTTAGATTTCACCACTGATAACTACAGATATGAACTGTTCACAATTAACAGAATAACAGGATAGAATAACAGAATAACAGAGTTGGAAGGGACCTTAAAGGTCTTCTAATCCAACCCCCTCCTCAAACAGGAGACTCTGTACCAAATGGCTGTCCAATCTCTTCTTAATTATTCTACAACTATTCTCGCTTATAAAGAGATTTCTATCTATGGTTTTCACTCTATGTTCACCAGTCACATCACTCACAAATCCCTAATCATCTTCATTGCTCTTGGAAATAATAATAATACAATATCTTCCCCTCCTTTGCCCTCACCTCACATTAAAGAAAACAATTTTTTCTCGCCATGTACATATTCACCTCCGAACCAGATTGTGTTGTTTTTCTGCATCATATAATATATGTGGGTATGTGGGAATATGCATAATTTTTATTTATTTATTTTGTCATGTTTATGTAGTGTATATTGGAGGTCATGACCCTTTGAGAGTTGTATGCAATGAAATTTCATTTTAATGGATGCCGACTAGTGTATATTTAAAGTGTCAATAAAGTTATTCTAAGTCTAAATCCATAAACATAAAACATTGGCACTCCTCATTCAGATTTGTGTGTCTGGAGAGAGTTGAATTGGAAGTGGAGCGGGGAGGGGATTCAATAACTATCAAAATGCTGGCAGTTTGGGTGGCTTTTTTCCCAACTCTAACCCTGGTTGCCAACTGTAGTGTAGATAAGAACTTCGGGCTTATTCTGAAGTTATTGGGGAAGCAGAATAATTATTTTCTTCAGCTCAGGTGTTCAATTAGGAAATGAGTGAGGTAAAGGTTCACCCAGAAGTAGGCACTGCTTATATTGTGTAAGATGACGGCAAAGAAATCCTTCCAACCCTCCCTCCCTATTCCTGTCAGAACAAATCCCTCCATAGCCCCCACCATTCTGTCAGAACTGATGAAGCTCCTTGGATGAAAAGTGAAACATCTTCTCCCTCAAGGAAGAAACAGTCCAGTTGTCTTTTGAAAAAGCACCTTTGAGACAACTATGAATGACTGAGAATCTCCACAGACATGTGTAAGCAAAGGAAACCAAAACTGTCAGTTACTTTTACAGGAATTGTGAAACTGAATAGCAGATGTAAGATGGAGTTTACTGATTAGATTGCCTGGATTCCTTCTGTTAGGACATGGAACAGAGCCAGTTTTGCACCCAAGATCCTGGAGATATGGCAAAAGAAGAGCAACAAAAAAACCTTACTATTCCCAAGCCCCAAGATTTCAAAATAAACAAATGATCCATTTTTGCAGCCAAGTCTCATCCAAATGCAATAGGGTGACTCAGTTTTAAAACAAACCAACATTGCAGCTCCAAACTGAAGTGTGGAAATCTTGCAAAGAGTATTATTTATTTTATGTATTTCATTTTTATCCTGCCTTTATTATTGCTTATAAATAACTCAAGGTGGCAAACATACCTAATACTCCTCCCTCCTCCTATTTCTCCTAAAATCAACAACACTGTGATGTGGTTTGGGATGAGAGGGAGTGACTGGTCCAAGATCACCTAGTTTGCTTTCATGCCTAAAGAGAGACTAGAATTTACAGTCTCCTGGTTCCTAAGCTAGCATCTTAACCAAACTGGCTTAAGGACTCAAAACAAACCTCGATCCAACAAGTGTGTACTAACAAAAAGCGTTCTTCACATTTGCTAGAGAGCAACAAGAGCAGCTGCAGCTAATTGCTGCCAGAGACATGCGTGAAGAGCAGAAGGATTTTAAAAAAATCTTTGTTTAATAAATAAAAACTTTAAAAAGGGGTAGCACTTCAATCATATACTTGTGGCCATCATCTTGATGCTTTTGATTCTCCTCTCTGTGGATGTCCCAGAGAGCTGCTCTTGAGGTCTATGTTGGCTGGGAGTAGCAAGATGTGAAGGGGTGTGGCACAGAAAGTCAATATCTGGGGAGAATGGTGAGGAAGACAGGCAACAGAGGAGAAGGAACACCTCCTCTTCTCCATGGTCTTCCAATAGCAGGAAAACCATTATTTTCCTGCCCATCTCTTTGTTTGACTTCCAGCCTGCTTCAGAAGCAGCCTGGCCTTAAGATGGAGGCCTCAGCATGAGGGCATGTGCTCACCAAAGAGAAAGCAGGCCATTTTGGTGCTGAGGCATATAGGGGATGGGAGGTGGATGAGTCCTTCTCCATTCCATAACAAATTTTGAATGGGTTTGCACTGTTGGAAAAATACTAACTTTACTGTTTTTTTTATACTGCTTGAGAATATAGGTTTACTGATTGATGAGGGAAGCCAACTCATTAGAAACACTCATTGTTACTCATCCCAATAGTTGATTGTATTTACACATTAATGATCCAAGAATGTTGCTTTTCATTATTAAAAGGGAATGAGAAACATTTTTTTTCTGGTCTGTTGCCATTTATACAGTTTGCATTGTATTATAATTTCCTGATGGATGTTTACTTTATTGTTTTTTCATGGCAATAAAACAATAGTATCACACAATTTACAGGCCCTGGGGTTTCTCCTCCTCCTCCTCCTCCTCTTCCTTCTTCTGCAGGGACATATTGACATACATTGTAGGGACATGCTGAAAATATGAGCTCACTCATTGAAACCATGACTGTTGGCATCACAAACTGAAAATACTTTCCAATTCAAAGTTGTCTCAGTCAAAACTCATCTTTTTTAATACAGCAAAATTCAGAAATTGAATTTCATGCACAAAATAATACAATTCAATGCAGTCACATATAAGTTTTATTTTCATGGTGAAGCCACCACCTGCATCCAGCCACGTTCCTCCTTCCCCTCTTGGGTCATGGACCTTTTATCCCTCTGGATTGCCACTTCTCTTCTTCCAGGGAAGCCAGCTGGTCCTTTCCCCTTACCAGCCAGGAACTAAGAACTTCTCAGCACACTTAACCTCTTTCTCCAAGTTTTCTCTCCAGTCACTGTTCATTCTGTGCAGACTTTTTCCTTTCCTTCTCTCTCCAATTTTTAGAGAGAACATTTTCCAATGTTCGGCGGGCACATTGCCCCCCAGTAACTGAGGAAATGGGTGTCTCCCCTTTCTATAGTTCTAGTTGCCCACAGCTATATACCAGGCTGGACCATTGGGACTGCCATCTCACATCTCGATACAATAGCAGTGGCTAACAACCAGATCAGCTCATCAGGCCTTGTGACAGTGCATCTGTCCTTCAAGGCCAGAATTGATTTTTTTTCTCCCTTTACTCTCTGCAATAACTGGCTCACATCAGGAGAACAAAAATCATGCTGGACCAGAGGTGGGTTTCAGCAGGTTCTGACCAGTTCTGGAGAACCGGTAGCGAAAATTTTGAGTAGTTTGGAGAACCGGTAGTAAAAATTCTGACTGGCCCCGTCCCCATCTATTCTCTGCCTCCCAAGTCCCAGCTGACCGGGAGGAAATGGAGATTTTACAGTATCCTTCCCCTGCCACACCCACCAAGCCATGCCCACCAAGCCACACCCACAT
The DNA here is from genome assembly GCF_029215685.1 of Pituophis catenifer annectens. Classification (NCBI taxonomy): domain Eukaryota; kingdom Metazoa; phylum Chordata; class Lepidosauria; order Squamata; family Colubridae; genus Pituophis; species Pituophis catenifer. The sequence goes on from NW_027256881.1 coordinate 95,121,006, forward strand.
AACCGGTAGTAAAAAAATTTGAAAGCCACCACTGCTGGACCCCTAACACCCATATGCCACAGCAGGGCTGGATTTTCAGCTGAGGAAGATGTCAATTATGAGATATCACACATCGTGTTGTATGCCTAGCAGAAGAGCACAAACCTATTTCATATATACCTGGTTAGAGTGGGCTGCGAGAGCAGTAAGATTAGCGTATCATGATTTCCAGTCAATTCTGGGATGGGATGGGACTATGGTACAGCAGCTGTGTGAATACAGTCTCAAGTTCCCGAAGGGGTGACAAAATAATTCTGTTCACATTTTGGCCAGCAAGCTTGGCTGATTGATTGATTTTTGAACTCCAATTCCATTTAAACCATGAGGAATGCATTAAATTTGAAGTACATTAAATTTTGGTTTATAAAATATTATCTGCTAGTTTTGAGCGGGTAGAAATAAATGCCGGGGAAAGCTGGTTAAGAGCATTCTCCTGTTTATTCTTAAAAATATTTCATTACCTGCTAGGCACTGACACTCTTCACAGACTCCTGAATCTCAGATTGGTTTGCTGTTCTTGTAACATATTTCCATTAAATTGATTCTGTCACCAGCAGCTGGAAATATTTTTTTCCCGAAAAAAATTTTTTTGCTACCTGATCATCCAATAACGTAAACCTTAATCAATTTCATCCTCTCTCCCAAATTATTAACACATTTCTCCCATTCTCACCCCTGCCTGAAAGAAATTGGACTGAATTGCTTGACATAGCACAACAGCTATCTTTCTGTTGTTTGAATTGGGTTTGAAGTTTCTTCTTCGTCTGACAATAGTTGCTGTGGAGATCAGGACCAGCTGGAAAGAACTTTCTGAAATCTAAATTCTGAACCATTTGGCTTAAGGTTTCTACTTCTGTTTCATCAACTAGCATTCTTATGGCACTACTTCAAGGAATAATAGGGATATTGTCCCTATAACTCCATCATACAATGTAGAAAAGCTTTTGAGAGAGAAACTACAAGGGAGATCATCTTTTCTCAAGAAGAGTAATCATGTAAGGATTTTCATGAAAAAGAATGTGTTTATTTCAATATTTAATTTTCCTCGAAGCATTCTCAACATGAAGGAAATGTTTTATTCATTAATAATATCAATGTGCATGTTTTCCTCTATGCCTATTTTCACACCTTTTTGACCCCAATCTCTAAAAAGCTATTTGAAACTGTTTTGAAATTGTCTAAATGCTTAGAACATGAAGGAATTGATTAATGTCCTTATCCAGCTGACCAATAGAAGAATGCAAATAATGGCATTGAACCAGTTCCCCAGTTCAGAATCACACAAGTTCCAAGTAACAAAAATCATGCTCTCCATTCTAGCCAACAATGACAGATAATTGTTACTGTCCCTGTCCCCTGTTTTTCATTATATACATGTTCTTTTTGATTAAGCCTCACATAATTGCTTTCAGAGAAAGACACTATGCAGCCAAGACACCATTCTTCTGTTATACTGAAAGGACCCTTTTTAACGTTCCCATTCTGTTGAATTGTAATAGAAGACAAGCATTATTACTATTTTTATTCCATTAATACATTTCTCTGCACATACCATTTGCATTTCTCGAGATGCAACTAAATTGGGAAGAAAATACCATGTTTCCATACCTGTTTCTAAAAGATCTATAACCAAGCTCAGTTTTTTTTAAAGTTTCTCCATCATGGGTATATTGAATGAACTTACAAAACCCTTTTAGATCCTTATACTAAAGTCATAGTTAATCTATGTATATTGTACACAAATATAACATAGGTTGTGTTTGGATTTAAGACTATCCTACTTCTGGTACAGCAATATTATAGACTCAGTCTATTCATGTTTTGAATGACACTCTAGAAAGAACTTTTAATCAAAGCAATAATATTTTTGGTAGCGAAAACTACATACTAATGATATAGGATCCATCCTTGCAAATTATGATCAGAATTGTTCTGTAAATGAATATTTTAATATTTCTTTACTATTTAACACTTTTTACTATTTTTAGTAACTAAAAGTAGTAACTAATACTATTTACTATTTTTAAATATATTTTTACTTGCTTTCTGTCTTAATATTACCCCAAAATATTAGAATTCAATAGACAACATTTATGGAAAGTAGAGACATGCCAATAACGTCAGATTTCTAGGGTCAGAAAGTACTCATCACCCCCAAGAAGGAATTCGTCAAAGCAGAATTAGAAGCTAATGTTATTGGCGGATTGATGTTAGTTTCCCAGTTGGCTTTTATATATTCATTAATAATGTTAAAAATCCAACTGAATAAAACCTCTTAATCCTGACAAATATTCAAACTCATATGTCACTGACTATATGTACTGGTCTCATTATTTTAGCAAAAACTGAGCATCTATATAACCCATTGTTTGAATGAGAAAAATCACACATATAGCATTTGCATCATGGAGAGAAGCTAAACCTCTGTGAACCAAAAATTTGGAAATCAAGCTTTTAAGACAACTGCTGTGTTCAGAGGTGTTCTAATCAGCAAAATGATTCTATGACAAACGTCATGATATGACACAAGTGTCACTCATTTTCTACACACATGTTGCAGTGCCCAAACAAAAGAGTTGGATCTTGTGTCATAACAAATTGATGCCTGTTTCATAATTTAGCCGAGGTGGCACAGTGCTTAGAGTGGAGCACTGCAGGCTACTTCAGCTGACTGCAAACTGCAGTTCGGCAGTTCAAATCTCACCTGCTCAAGGTTGAGTCAGCCTTCCATCCTTCCGAGGTGGGTAAAATGAGGACCCAGATTGTTGGGGGCAATATGCTGACTCTGTAAACCACTTAGAGATGGCTGTAAAAGCACTATGAAGTGGTATATAAGTCTAAGTACTATTGCTATTTCTATTTATCCAGCTTCTCCTCCCCATTGCCTTTAGTTCAGTGCAAGAAATCCAGAAGTAGAACATACATAGGATTTTTCAGAACTGCCTCTTTCAACATCACTCTGCTCTTTGTTATTCTAGTGTGAAGGACATGGAACAGTGGATTTAGATTACAGGAATGCTAGTTTTGATCAAATGTTAGAATTTTGTTCCCAACAGTAAGAACAATTTGGCAATGAAAAGTTTTACCCAGAGACTTGGTGGGCTACCGTTTCCTGGATCCATTGAAGCAGAAGAAACTGGCTTTCTAATTCCATAATTCCATATTTTTTTACTTAAATGATTCTTCTATGATTCCAACTTTGATTACACTGATTCTATTATCCTTATATAATTTTACATTATTCTAATTGTAATATCCTAAATTAAATAAGTATTTTGTATGAATTTTAATGTGCTAACAGAGCATGTAATCCTAGAATATTTAAGAAGTTCTGAACCCAAGAACATTTTTCAAAAGAACAAGGTAGGTGGGACAATTCAAGTTAGGATATTTGGCCAATAAGTCTATTATATTATACTGCCCGAAAAAGGAAAGAAGAAGAGAGGAGAGGAAAAGGGAGAGGGGGAGAGAAGAAAGAAAGAAAGAAAGAAAGAAAGAAAGAAAGAAAGAAAGAAAGAAAGAAAGAAAGAAAGAAGGAAAGAAAGAAAGAGGCAGCTTTCATTCACTTTACCTTCTTTGATGACTAATCATGTACAGGCAATTCACATTAGCACACAATGAATGTGTCTGAAATGAGGGGGGAAATTAAGATTCAAGTCCTTTACTTGCATTATATGTTTATGCTACTAAGCACATACCAAAGAACATTAAAGAGGAGGAGAAAAAGTTCATAAGCAGAACTACAAGACAAAGATTTTATTTTCCAAAATATGCTTCAGGGACAACATTACAGTGAAATGTGTATGACATCTATATGTTGCTTTTATGTCTACGATTCAACCTATAGGTCATTAACCATGTTTTAGGACTAGACTTAGTAGGGATACCAGCTATCATATATAGAGAAAAAAATACAGAATACCACCAAATAGCAGTAAAGAAGTATAGAAAACTGTAACTTTGCTTGCTGCCATCTAGTCCTTATCTGGATTTTTTCAGCCCATATATCTCAGCCCTAACCAGAAGACATTTGAAATTGATACAGGAGCCATAGAAGGACTGTGAGTTGGCTATCCTGACATTCCTCCTGCCAGCAATCAACACCTAGATGAGTAGAGATTAACAGCAAGAGTAACACTAGGTCAGCAATCACTAGGTCAGCAATCAAGAAATAAACACTATCCCAATAAGGAACTACAAATGCAGACAAACAAGCTAACAATAAACAACAGCTAATCAAGGACGCATTAAGAACTTTTCCATCAACCCTGGGATAAAAAAAAAAGAGAGAGAGAGAGCAAACCCCACTCCCTTCTAGCACTGATGATGTTACCTAGGACCCTACAATTTAGATAGATAGATAGATAGATAGATAGATAGATAGATAGATAGATAGATAGATAGATAATAGATAGATAATAAGGGACAAAAATGTCTGCATTGATTCCCCATAATGTTGTATAGAGGCACAATGTAAGAAATGATTGAAATTGAAACTCCAAAACTGAATATTTCTGGTTAAATGCATTTTCTGCATTTAATCTTTGGGGGGAAAAACATAAAATAATTGCAAAGTGGTTTGACTATGATGCTCTGTCAGCAAGTCCTCCAGGCAAGTCAGCAGAGTATATGTCACATCATCAAACTGAAAGTGGCCAACAGACTCTCCTTTTTAAAAAGGGCCCCCGGTATTTTGCAAAACAACATGGATGCTATTGGAAAGGAAAGAATAGGAAGAAATGCTGTTTGAACTCTTTGTTTGAATAGCAAACGAGGGAGAGGCAGAACACTAGACAGAAATCTTGCCAATGTGTATCGGTAAATGAAACATCATTGGTTAAGGGTGGCTAGAATATACACATAGCAAAATTTAATTTAGTTCTGAAGAAAACCACAAGAGTAGAAACCTTGAAACATGAAGTTAAACGAAGGGCAAGCTGCCCAGTATGTCTTCTGTATCTATATCTACAACACAGTACTGTCTGTGAATAAACCTCAGGAAATATATATATATATATATATATATATATATATATATATATATATATATATATATGTATGTATGTATGTATGTATGTATGTATGTATGTATGTATGTATGTATATATAATTTTTTTTTCATGTTAGGAAGTTATTCTATCTTGTTCCACTTAGCTCAATATATTTGCATATTTATTCACTACATCACAGAATTATCCCTGGCAGTTTTTTACTTGCTGTTTGAAATTACAAACACCAGTTTCTACAGATCAAAACAAACCCAAACATCCTTAATAAGTACTAAATAAAGAATCAGAAAGTTTCTGATCTGAGTTTACAATAACTAAAACTTCAATTCTATACCAATTTTCCTGGAAGTAAATTTTTACTGACATGCAAGGATTTACTTTTAACTGTTACCGATAGATTTAGTACATTTTATTTATCAAAGGGTTTTACAATAACTTATACTAAAAATCTACCAAAAGCCTCTTTAAGATAATAACCTCTTTGAGGTTATTACCAGAAACTGAATGAGATCAGAGGTACTATTTTTAAAATAAGCATTTTCTTCACAGCCAAGGTTCACTGTTTACCTTGGTAATCTTTCCTATTCCTTTTCTTTCCATAGTTCAAGCTGGAAAACCAACTTTCCATTTTGAGCTTTATTTTTCTTAGTCTAAAGTTCTTTCAAAATTAACCCAAGATGCCTAAAATTGTATAAGCATGGTACTGAATATTCTGCAAAGGATTTTACTGGAAGGCTTGCAATGAAAATGGCAAATTGTTTTTTTAAAAACATGAATATTTTGTTTTCTATGAAGCAGTTTCTTCTGCTTAATTAACTACACATCATTTCAGTTGCAGACAAACTGGCTAAGAGGTTATATTTTATTGATTGTTTTGTACTATTTCTCAAAAACCCTATTCTTGAAAATAATAGAAGACAATTCTGACTTCTTGTTTAGATTATTGGCTTTGGTGAATTATGAAGTTCAAGAGCAGAAGACCAGAGGTTTCTGGAAGGATAAAAAGTATACTGAAAGGATGACATAAACCTATAATATGAGGACTTCAGTATTGTAAGTAATTCTTATGTATTATTATTATTATTATTATTATTATTATTATTATTATTATTATTATTATTATTTAAATTTTGATTTATATGCCGCCCTTCTCCGGAGACTCAGGGCGGCTTACAATGTGTTAAGCAATAGCCTTCATACTTTTGTATATTTATACAAAGTCAGCTTATTGCCCCCACAAACTGGGTCCTCAATTTACCTACCTTAGAAAGGATGGAAGGCTGAGTCAACCTTGAGCCTGGTGAGATTCGAATTTACAGTAATTGCAGACAGCTGGCGTTAATCACAATGCTGTCAGTCTGCTGAGCCACCAGGCCCTTGTTGTATCTTTAGTGCTAATATACCTATCTATCTATCTATCTATCTATCTATCTATCTATCTATCATCAATCAAATTTATATACCACCAATCTTACTGTCTCAAGTGACTCTGGGTGGCTTAAAATTGTATACACACACACACACACACACACACACACACACACACACACACACACATATATATTAAAATCAAGATTAACAATTAAATAAATAAAAAGTTAAAAATAAGAACACAGACTGTAGTATCATGCTATGTCTCTCTTTCCATGTTCATCTATGCCCATCCTATACTAATCAGCATTTGATGGTGCATTATTTAGAATTTACAGCAAAATATGAAATGTTTTCATTGAAAATGAAGGAAAACTAACAGGTATGAAAACTCTTTCTTTGGTGCTTGATATATGATGAATATTCTAAAACACAAGGCATAATAATATCATCAAGTACAATATACTTTTTGAGATGAACTTTTTAAGATGAAGTTAGAAACTTGGCAAACCTATTAAAGTGAAGGTTTCTTTTTTCACTTTGGGATGCAAACAGTGATTGGACTACATCTAGGCTTTAAAAATCTAGATAGACATTAAAATGGTAGCAGAGTTTTATGTATTTCATTGCTACCATTTTATAATTCTCTACAGCTTTACAGCTCATACCTGGTAATCCTAGATAAAGATGTCTCATATGTGGCAAGTTTCACATCAAAATAACATCTCACCATCTCTTGAATCAGTTTAGTTTTCTGATGTTATTTAAGAACCTTAAAATGACATTCTTGAATTCACAAACCAATACACAAACTAATGATAAGCTATAATTGCTAGTTGCTGCATTTCCAGGTGTTGTCTGTATTGTGAATTCAAGAGTACATCTAAGAAGCTGAGTGCAAGCTTCTTTCAAAAATGAAATAATGTTTTCCCTGTTGTATGTATGGAATAGGGCTGTCAAACTCCTGACCTGAGAGCCTGATGTGTCATGTGATGGCCATGCTCCCGCCCAGTTTAGCAAAGGGGGGGAAAGTCCCAATACGTCACGTGATGCTGTCATGATGTTGTGTGTTTGACAGCCCTGGTTTGGAAGCTCATACCACATCAGATCATGTGCAGATCTAAACTATGCTCAAAAGTGTTGTTATGATGGAATTATAAGTAGAGTGCAGTGAATAAAAGGATATGATATTTTTAAAAATTAATTTTCCAAAGAGTTTCATGTAAAATATACTGTATATGCTGCATTGTTGGTTTCACCTGAATTCTTAGAATTAACTGTAATAGGTGAATAGAATTATACATGATAATGAAATAATTGTCTTCTATTTTCCCATGTTCTTCTTTGACAAGCCTCTGTATGAGAAATATAAGATTCTCTAAATATACCCTTTAAAGCTTTTTTGGAGCCATTATTCTTTAAAATCTGTCACACCTCATGATGTCCAAGAACAGTTTTTCAGGATGTGTTATAAGAAGTAAAGTAACAGCATTCATTAAGTTCAATCTGGATTCAACCTTGACCTAGAACAAAAAGCCATTTAACATAATTGCAGAGGGACAGATTGTTACTCCATATAACAGATTCAACCATTGGTAGATGCAATTTCCTCATAGTGCAAAGAGTAAGCTGTAGTGTAGGAAGAAATAGTAAATTCTAAGCGTGGTGTACTGTAGCACATCTCCTTATTTCTTTTGAATGTATGCTATTGAAATGAGGGACAATCCTACCTTTTAAATAAATATGATAACTTTGAACATTTTTTTTTTAAGAAAATGGTTTTCTTATTTTAGATAAGGAACATAGAAAGCTGCCTCACAATGACTCAGATCATGTGTCATCTAGTAAGTATTGCCAATGTTTACGCTAACTGGCAGCTCCTTGGGGTTTCAGAGTGCCCTCAAACAGATCATCCAATCATGAATTGGACGAACTAAAATTATGATGCTTCATCATGAATCAGACAATGATGTTCCTACTTAATCAAATGACAAAACAATAAATTGCTACTGGTACTTGAGAGTGAAAGTTGGGATATAAATCTAATCAATCAATCAATTAGTATGTAATGTCAATAAATACAGCCTGAAGCTAGATTTGTATTCCCAGAGACCTCTGTCTAGATAACAGTGAGAGTGAATTTCTTCATACTGATTTCTTTACAATATATTAGAAGACATGCTAATTTGAATAATCCTTTTGTTTATTTGTTTATTTATTTATTTCCAGTAATTGCTTCCTAATAGGGGATATTAGAAGCAAAATCAAACTCCTCCAGGTAGCATGTATGCCAGCCCTTGTCAAAACTGCCCATGTGTTAATAGAAATAAAAATAAATAGAAATAAAAATAGAAAAGCAAAAATGGGCAGAAAGGAGGCTACATGTTTTGCTTTATATTTATCTTTCTGGAAGATCTCAATGCCAGTTCTTTTCTTTATTTTTATTAATGAAATATGAGACTCTGGCGATTATGATATATCTATGGGACCAATTATCTACTTTGCAGATTCCACTGCACCAGGTTTCATGTGCAAAATTTCAGATTAACTTGAGGATGAGCTGGCTTTTCATTTAACATTCGGGTCATTCAACTGACCTTTAGTTCAAGAGAAGTAAATATATGGCCTTCCAGATGTTGTATATCATTACAAGAAAACTGGAGATGTTTGAACTGACTTCATCCATTCATTGTATGTATACAATTATTATGGAAAGTGATAAAAGCTACAAACAGTAGGGCTATTTTAAGTATTGCTGTTCCTGATATGTGCTGATGAGACTCTTCCACATCAGCTGTATATACACTACAAGTAACCATAGAGAGAGGAGCATCCTGCAGTCAATTTTATGGACAGAGGCTTCAGCTCATTTATACAATGCACAGGGATGCTTTCTGCAAAGTGGATATTACTCTGCTCACAAATTCTCCAGAGATTCAGGAAAGTGCAATAGGACTGTGGTTTTTAGCTGCCAGTAATAAATCAGCTCAGCTGCCAAACCAAGAAAACAGCAGGGACTGACCCTGATCTGGCTCTAGTTTGACCCCCATATATATCCTATTTCAGAAGAGGCACTGCTGAACATGAGCTCAACATCCACCCATTTCATCTGATATTCTAACATCTTTTTAGCACGGAAAAGAAGCTTCCACCACTCCGTTTCCAAATTAAAGAAATAGATTCTGCAGGTGTCCTAACATCCTGTGCACTACTTTCCAGAATAATAATCATAAAAGTAATAATAATAAATAATAATAAAATACTAATAAAAGATCCTAGTTCATTAAATCTTATTACAGTGACAATCAAAAATGATATTTATTTCACATTTTTTTCTGATTTATTTATTTATTTATTGGTTGGATTTATATGCCGCCCTTCTCCGGAGACTCAGGGCGGCTTATGCGTTAAGCAATAGCCTTCATACTTTTGTATATACCTGCTTAGTAGGGCTTTCGGGCCTGCCCTAAGTGGTGTTCTTTTTTATACAAAGTCATCTTATTGCCCCCACAAACCGGATCCTCATTTTACCTACCTCGAAAAGATGGAAGGCTGAGTCAACCTTGAGCCTGGTGAGATTTGAACTTGCAGTAATTGCAGGCAGCTGGTGCTATTTAACAGCACTTTAGTCTGCTGTGCCACCAAGGCTCTTGATTACTGTATCTGTTGCTACACAGCATTTGTTTTCTTTTGCTCCTGTTCTAGAAAACCTTAGAGAGACTATCAGTGATACGCTAATGACAATGACAACATTTGATTGCTCTCTTGTTTTCAGACAACCAGGGACTAGATTTAAATTTGAAAGTTTTAAATTTAAACATGTATCATATTATGCACATGTTATATGACCATTACTGAGATCAAGATTTGTGGACAAACATTCAGGATCCAAAGGAATGAAAATTATAATGCACTGAACACTTTCCTGGTGAAATTTGTTATCCAGAGTACCTGAACTTTTCAGATAACTCGGAAATTTTCAGATTTGCTATTAGGACAAAGTTACCATAAAGAACACATAAGGGCAGGGGATGAAGGATGATAATTGCCATTTTCTCCTGCTCTGTCCATCACTCATCTTCCTCCAGCTTTACAGTAAGTCAATTTCTCTGCGTTGAGGGAGAAAGACTACGGAAGCAGAAACCAAGCCTTATCCAAAGGAAAGCATCATATGCATGTGAAGGAAAAGTGATGTTGTCAGAGTAAGCATGCATCCTCAAATGCCAAAGTACTATTTGCTGCCATTTTGAGATATTAAAAGCGGCTCCCCGAGATAGTTGATTGTCTCTTATGAGAGGATTGAATTCTTTTTCTCAGTTTTTAGTGTGCATGTTAAAGATCATTCGTAAGGCTTCCCATACAGGCCAGAAAACCAAGACTTTTCAAGTATTCATGATTTGGTACATAGCCAATAAATAATTAAAGTTTTCACATATTGGCAGAGGATCCATACAATGGACTCTGACAGGCTACACAAATTATGTTTAGCAGAGCAGATAAGTATGGTTCTGCCCAATTCCAATTGGGTAAGCCAATTGGATGAATTATTTCACAGCATGAGTTTTCCATCCAGTATTTACTCTCAACTGCCTCCCAGTTAAATAGAAAGTACTAGATATCAGTGGCCAAATTGATGTGAAGTTATTGGTTTAAAAAATAGATCTTTAAATTAGTTGGCTAAGAACAAAACTATTTTTCAACTGAAAAATACCTGTCAATAATGAGTTTGACACAATTTTCAAAAAGGGCCTATTCTAGAGCAAGATTTGACTTGTTGGATTCCATGGGCACTTCCACCAGGGGTAAAATGCACTTACTTTCGCTACCGGATCAGAAATGTGAGTGCATACAGAGGGTCAAAAACAGGATGTGGTGACATCCTGGTGGGTGGGCGGAGCCTCCTGCTGCCAGCCCTACCAGATCACGCGAGCTGGATAGATCTGGCTGGATTTCACCGCTGACTTCCACCATCTACTACATCATGAGAGGATGTGTATATGCGGTGCACCAGCCATAATAAAAATTGCTTGTGTTTTGTTTGACTGTCAATTCTATGTCCCTCTTCAGTTTAGTTAATTAACATCCCTAATTTAAAGAACAGCCCACTGGGATCTGAATCCCAGATTGTCCTTGGCTCTAATATACATGTTATGAGCAAATGTTATGCTGTAGCTAAGGCACTTTGGCTAAGAACCTGTCATATTGAACAGTTTGGGGCATCCTGTAAAATGTAAAAAGGAGATGTATTTATCTTAATGTTGATTCTTTGTATTTTCCACATATGTATTTTATTACTCCATTTTTAAATATATATTTAACTTGGGATAATAAATTAATAAACTTCTAATAATAGTGAATTGTAATAATGCTATTCAGGTAATTTTGTCTCTCTTTTCCACTTAATATAAAGCAAGTGCCCATATTTGGGACATAAGGAAAGAACTTTAATTTACTTCAGCTGTCTATTTTTGGTACTACCATTATTCAGTTACATCATTAGCTGAGAGCACAAAGAAGAATTTGACATTGCTCCTCCAAATTAATTAATTCTCAAGTACCAACTTGCATCTCTTTAAGCCATTCTTGATGGCATTTATTATGTAATTTCATCCCCATGGCAAAATAAAAGGAATAGAGATTTAAAGTAACTTTCACACATATTCAAAAATTTATCTTCATCCGTATGAACAGTTTGTTCTATTGTGAAAAAGAAATGCGCAATTTATATTTCAACCAAATAGAATTGTTAAAACAACAAAATGGAACCGATTCCAACACTCTTCTGAATGTAAAGCTGTAAAGAAACCCAAAAGTCAGTTGTGAGGCATTGGTAACACATTTATTCATTTCAATTTCAGATAAAGAATTTTGTCTTTAAACTTCCCAACTTCAGACTTCAACCTTTGAAGATAATGGATAATACAATATGATTGATATCTACAATCATGATCTACAAAATTAAGATTTATTTTTTTATTTACTTAAGATGAAGTGATTTCCTTCTGACTCAACAGATTTATGTCTCTGATTTTAGAATTGGATATGACACAAGATATAATGAAAATGAAATGCTGGGTACAAGCTTTGAGTTCCTGGAAGAAAAGCAGGATATAAGGCTAACAAATAAATGTTTGAGAGTAAGACAAGTCAGTACAGTAGCCCTTTAAATCTTACAGAAAGTGGATGATGTGTTTATGCAAACTAGTCTTTTTATTTAAAAATTTACGTGGACTCCACCTTTTCCCCTTTACTTGCTATATGTCAGTCAGCTATGATGGAAAATTTTATTCTGGGTGAGGCTTTACAAGAAATATATTTCCTAAACTCAGTAGTAAAGGTAGATGATGAAATTAAATGTAAATTTGGAAATACAGTACATATCCTCTCTATAAACCAATTTATGTTGTCCTGTTGGTCAATTATATTTAGAATGGCTCACATCTGAGAGAGCCAGTTTGGTGTAGTGGTTAAGGAATCAGGCTAGAAATCAGAAAACCCATCAGTTTCATGCTTGAAAGAAACCAGCTGGATAACCTTGGGCCAGTCACTGTCTTTCAGCCCTAGGAAGCGGGCAGTGACAAATCATTTCTAAAATCTTTGCAAGAAAACTATAGGATTAGTCCAGGCAGTCGCCAGGTGCTAACCCTGACTCAAAGGCAATCCCTCTCCAAAATGCATAATTAACTTTCAGTTTTCTACATTTCTCTTTAAGTTACATTGCAATGTTTCATTTTTTTAAAAAAAAATCTACAGAATTATTTGTTGGTAAGAAAATCAGATGAGATACCGGTATATATATTGGGAGAAATGGGTACATAAATAGACCTCCAATTTTGTGCTAAATGTTTATTGATTTTAAAATATTTAGGTTTTCAAAGAAGACAGAACCAATGCTCATTTAAAAAACATTGTAGACAATTATGCATCCTGTTGAATGCTTTGATGAGCTCAAGCCAAGGGCATGCTACTCTAATAAAGCCAATGGACACAGAAAAAATTCCGTGAATCTTTTCAGTGGGGTCCTTGGTGCTCTCTGAGCTTGATGGTTGTCTTGTAGATGTTTCATTACCAAACTAGGTAACATTGTCAGTGTATCAGCTGATGTTATCTAGTTTGGTAAAGAAATGTCTGCAAGAAAATCACTAAATTCAGAAAGCACCAAGGACCTCACAGTTCAACCCTGACCTACAAATATTCTCTTCTGTCAATAATCCTTTCAGTGTTGAATTTGGTCTTGTCTATTCAAACCTTATCATTTAAGCATTTAAATGCAGATGTTACTGCAATAATGTTCTTCAGATCAGTCAATTTAGGAAATAGGTGGAAGCTTTTCTGATATGAAAGCAAAGAGTTTGCATCTTAAAAGCCACATCATGTAATGCTGAAAAATGAGGAATATAATGTGTTTGTTCATTCCTATGCATTAGGGGAGCTTTGCAGAAGTCTTCAAATATGTGATTATTTTTCTTTAACTTTCTCATGTTTTTATTTTCTCCTCCTGCTCAAAGAATATAATTATCCAATGTAGACTTCATCCAAAAGTTCACTTGTTTTATTGATATGTTCCCTACAAACAATTTTAATATTTTAGTTGACCAATCTACCTTTTTTCCCTCTCACAAAAAATATTTCAAATGTAATAGCTTCCAGACTTACTAGATATTTCAGAGACTTTTTGGCCATTAAATTTAGACCTGCATTTTGGCTAATAGGTTTTTTTAGTGCTGGAGAACAGCCATGAACCAGAGTCAAAAGTTAAGGAAGCCAAAGACAAGAATTGGGATCTGTTGCTTTTTGCTTCAGTTCTTAATTGTAATGGATATTTGAAAATAATGTTGGCTTACTCTAAATCTTCATTGTAGTGTACCAGTGTTGCTGAATCACAATCAATTTATTTAACAATGCTCAATTTTATTTCAGAATTTTATCCTTCTGTCTCTTTTTTGATGCCAAGATGCAATTTGGGATGGGGAGGCCTTTGAAAGTCCATCATCATCATCAGTAATAAAGAGTTCCTTTGAATGGTATTGACTGCCACTGAACAGGCACCAAGATGGTGATGTCAAGAGATGGACAATTAGTTCACAATAGATAATCTCTGGAATGCTTTGATCTTTAGCCCATTTTTAAAATTAAGCATAGTTTTGAGACATGCCAAATTATCCTTATGCCTAATAAGGGAAGGGAAAGTACTAAAAACACAGACTCAGAGCTATCTCACTAAGCAGATATTCTCAGAAATTGTTATCTGAAAAACTGACTAGTGGCCAAAGTGTCACTTCTTATTAGACAATATCACTGTGAATACATAGAAATTTTGAAAAAAATACTGAACATGGATTTCATGGTGCAAATTACATACATGTTCTGCAGGCATCTTTGTAGAGCAGTGTGTTTTTTAAAAAAACCAAAACAACCAGTTTAGCATAATAGTTCTGAATTGAGACATCTCCAAAATAAAGTACATATTACCATACATTGCATTTCTGTTTAGAGGAGTTCCTTTTATTTAAACGTGATACCTAGAATTGCACATTAGTATTTTGATAGAACATCCACCAAGAGATCTGAAAGCTATGGACAGGTTAGACTGGAAAGTCAAACCACATGCACATTGCTGCCAAAAATCCCAACAAAGACTTGTGAAGGTAATCACCAAAATCATGTGCTAGTTTACCTCTATCTTAAGCACTAGAAGCAATTGGAGGAATGACAGAATATGAATCTAAATACTAACAGCAATAACTATTTAAAATTAAAAGAGAGGAAACAAGACAGTATAAATTGGAGCCAGTTTGAACTAGTGGTTAAGGTTCCAGGCTAAAAGCCAGGAGACTGTGAATTCTAGTTCAGCCTTAGGCATGAAAGCTGGTTGGGTGACTTTGGGCCAGTTACTTTTTCTTGGCCCAACTCACCTTACAGGGTTGTTGTTGTTGTGGGGAAAATAGAAGGAAGAAGAAGTATTAGATATGATCACTGACTTGAGTTAGGTATAAAAATTAAAAAAAGGTGGGTAAAAAATATTTAAAAAAAGATATGCAACCATTCACTGAATTATATCAAAGCCAATAATTGGTCTCTCTAGATCGGTGTTTCCCAATCTTGGCAGCTTTAAGATGCATGGACCTCAACTTCCAAAGTACCCCAGAAACATCCTGACAGGGGAATTCTGGAATCTGAAGTCCACACATTTTAAACTTGCCAAGGTTGAGGAACACTGATCTCGATTAGCGTTGATTTCACAACATCTAACAGTGGCTCGGCAAGACTCCAGATAGGAATAATTCCCAACCCTACTTAGAGTTGTAGGCGAACCATGGGCTGGCTATTAAGCTATGGCAATCTTTCTTTACTCTGTATAATTGTAAGGTAGGTCATAGAGAAGTATGACAGTGGAATTTTCCAAGTCAGTATTTTCAAAAGCCCAAAGCTTGTTGTTGCTTGTTTAAACAGATTTTATCATGTAAGTTCACAGCTTTGCCAAACTGTGAACTGAGAATGCATGTGTAGATGGAAAAGGTTGTATAATATTTTTTCACCAGCTACTAAAATATAACTTGTCAAGCAATACCAGTAGATTACTGAGCCATGTCTTATCAAATGTTGAAATGTTTATGATGATGGAATGAAATATCAACCCAAACTGAACTTCTTGACTGCACTCAAATCACTTTTCTCATATCAGCCAACAATTTACTTTCCCTTTTTTTCTACCTGGTCCTCTCTTCTTATCCTAGTGAGTTTATATTCACTGTGTTATTCGAAATCTGTATTAAATGAATAATGCCCACATTGAGATAAAATATATATCTACTGAGAGCAGTTTACGCTTATCTGGATAATTTCAGGATGATGACAGGATAAATTATAATGGAATTTAAGACTTGATTTAAATATTAAACTGGTGTGACACTTGCATTTATGGACAAAAACTCTAAGTGAATGAGTGTGATTGTACAAGTAATGACAGGTGAGGTCTCATATTTATCATATTTCATATGTTATTTTTTTTTTTAAATTGATTTATATGCCGCCTTTCTCAGGAAACTCAGGGCGGCTTGCAATGCTTTAAGCAATAGCCTTCATACTTTTGTATATTTATACAAAGTCAGCTTATTGCCCCCACAAACTGGGTCCTCAATTTACCTACCTTAGAAAGGATGGAAGGCTGAGTCAACCTTGAGCCTGGTGAGATTCGAACTTACAGTAATTGCAGACAGCTGGTGTTAATCACAATGCTATCAGTCTGCTGAGCCACCAGGCTCAGCAGACTGATATTTGAATACCAGATATCATCCATATACAAGTGACTGCCAAACTATCCTAATTTATTAGCAGGAATGGTTTCAAAATGTTACAAGGAAGCAACATTTATCCATGACACTGTTTTGCCTGGTATTTGTAATGGGTGGAGTAGGACCTTTCCCAGCATTGCTCCATGACTAATGAAAGTGCCTTAGATGTGGTTTAAATAATAGCTTTTGGAGAATTTAATAAAACAGCATTCTGCAAAAATAGCTGAGTTTAAGCCACTATGAAGGGACTAGCTAATTAAAGCAATGATAAATTCCCGATATTATTTCTTTCAGCAATTAGGCTGGGATCAGATTAACAATGTTATAGTCTAATATCCAGTTTTGACATTAAACTGTTCACTTAAAGAGGAGGTGGGGATTTACTGCCCCTTTATGACTTGTGGACTTCAACACCAAGAATTCCTGCTGACTCAAGAATTCTGGGAGTTGAAGTCCACAGGTCATTAAAGGGTCATAGTTCCCTACCCCTGATTTAGACAATGAAGCTGAAGAACCGCATGTTATTTTGTGCTTAGGGAAAACAGAACTCCTATTCATTGGGGTTATTTGCACAGGAAAAATATCATTTAGAGATGTACTCATCAATGCTGTATTGTGCACCCCCCCCTTTGGCTATTTAAACGTTCTTATAAGTACACACCCCCAGATTTGGATGTACATGAAGCATGGGATTGTGAACGCTCATCCCTGCCATCACATAGATTGTACTCACTCATTGTTGTCCTCTTGGGCGAGTAATGATTGAAATAACAGATCAGAGCACTTTTGTATAATTTTGTGTACACACACACACAAAAACCTTTTTTAAATGAAAACAGTCAAACAGCAGTGAAACAGTAATAGCCTACTACAGTAATAGGATAATGAAGACTTAACTATTAAAAAGACAAATTGCAAATACTTCACAGGCTTCCATGTACCCCAAACAAAGCATCCATTTATAATAACGTGTTACAGAATCAGCAGACCAATTTAGAGGATTTAAAAACAACCATTTTCTTTTTAAAAAGCTTCTTTATATTAGTGGTATGCCGTTATTACTTAAGAGGTACAGTATCTGTATATTTAGAGCTATTCAATCCTGATGTTTCTGCAGAATTGGAGCTAGCAAAGCAACTGGTCTTAGATGATAAATATTCGTATACTATAACAGGGCAGAAAAGTGACAATGATTCCATTTTATTTGGGATGCACCAAAATATTCATCTCCAGTTGTCAAACTAGCTGGGATTTCTAAGTCAGAAGATTATCAATTGCTGCCAAACAATGCTGATCAGTTTCATACAATACCTCTTAAAATAGGCACATTTGAAATGTTGTTATGGACATTCACACACACTCTTAAGGAGATATTAGCAGAATAACATTTTTTGCCCATTGCAAGTTCTATGGTTCATCAGATGTTGTTGACTCTCAGGGATTCTTCCCTGGTCAGATAACATATGGAGAGTCAGAGGACCATAGCCCTGTACCAAACACTGAAGAAGGGGAATTTCAGCTTCCTTTCATTAATCTGTTTCAGGGGCTTGCTCTGCTGGCACAGTAAAAATTAATTATGGGATTTGTCTTTTGGGAGCATCTTGGATTTAGGCAATTAATAAACTTGCATTTTTTAACTTGTGTTTTGGGAAACAATTCAAGAGAGATGGCTGGTTAAGAAATATGAAAAACAAAGAAACAAACAAAGAGCAGCAGACAGGCAGACACGCATACATACATACATACATACATACATACATACATACATACATACATACTTTGATGTAGTACCTAGTTTGTGAATGGCAGAAGAGGTGGTATTCAGCAGGCTCTGACCAGTTCTGGAGAACTGGTAGCAGAAATTTTGAGTAGTTCGGAGAATCAGTAAATACCACCTCTGACTGGCCCCGGCCCCCTCTATTCTCTGCCCCCCGAATCCCAGCTGATTGGGAGGAAATGGAGATTTTGCAGTAACCTTCCCCTGGAGTGGGGAGAGAATGGAGATTTTACAGTATCCTTTCCCTGGAGTGGGGTGGGAATGGAGATTTTACAGTATCCTCCCCCTGCCACAGCCACCAAGCCACAGCCACCAAACCATGCCACGCCTACCAAGCCATGGCCACAGAACCGGTAGTAAATTTTTTTGAATCCCACGACTGAATGGTAGCCATTTTGTGTGAATGTCCATAACAACGTTTTAAATGTCCCTACCAGCCACCAAAGGTTAAGTGCCAGTATACCTTGATTTTTCTTGCATAGTAATAACTATTACATACTTAATTACTTTCCTAAGAATCCATGCCTAGTTCTAAAGTACTTCTTGTTTGAATATTCTAAAATACTTCTTTGTTTGAGTCAGGACATTTTCCATATGATATGCTACAAAGTGGCACAAAACAAATAATTCTCAATGATTTTGTTTGAGACCAAAAGAGAGACAGAGATGAAGTACAATATATCGTAGAACATTTTGAATAAATTTATATCTATCTTAATATAAATATGTAGAAATTTTCCTTGGAAATGGTTTGCCTTTGTCATTATGGTCTAAAGCCTTCAAGAGGCACCATTTAGTGTGATCATCATTATTGTTGAACTTAGATTAACCAGTCTAAACTGCAAATTTTTGTATTCAGGAGTACAGGAATATTTTTTCTTTGGTTTGCTACAGTCTGGGATATACTTCAGCAAAGTGGAATGGAATGAGATGCTAAAAATGTATTTTCAGAACTTCTCTGGATGCTTTTAAGCATCCAAAAAAAGCACCACCTTTGATACAAATCCAGCTGATATGGGTCATGGCACAACATACACTTTTGGTGTGAGCATAAAAAATATATACCAAATTAGGTCATGTAAGTGAATGAACTTTAGCTGATCTCTGCTGGTTCTGCCTATTAAGAAAAAGCCTTTGGCAGACCCAGAATCAACAGTTGGTCACTAGGATGTGATTTACACATTTTCCTGCTTTCCTCCCTTATGACCACAAAACCAAATATTTAATTTTTTTTAGAATTTCCAGTGCCAGATTAAAGGTTTTTTTTTTAATCATGTTCTATTCTTGCACAAAGTAAATTGTGTAACCCTAAAAGTTTTTTAATTTTTTTTTTTATTCAATTTGTATACCGTCCTACTCCCGAAGGACTCAGGGCGGTGAACAGCCTTACAATAAAACATATGAGTACAAAATTTAAAATAAAATAAAACGAATTAAATAATTTGGCTGAAAATTTAAAACCCCAATAATTTAAGACCAAATTTAAAATTTCAATTTAAAAAGGGGAGAAACTTAGGTCAGGCCAGCTTGATGAAATAAGAACGTCTTGAGCACGCGACGGAAGGTACGCAGATCTGGGATCCTCCGTATCTCCGGGGGGAGCTCGTTCCAGAGAATAGGTGCCCCCACAGAGAAGGCTCTCCCCCTGAGGGCCGCCAGTCAACATTGTTTGGCCGACGGCACCCGGAGGAGCCCCTCTCTATGGGAGCGTACTGGTCGGTGGGAGGCTATTGGTGGTAGCAGGTGGTCCCACAAATAACCAGGTCCTAAGCCATGGAGCGCTCTAAAGGTGATAACCAAGACCTTGAAGCGCACTCGGAAGACCACGGGGAGCCAGTGTAGTTCGCGCAGGAGAGGTGTTACAAAATTTTAATAAAATTTTAATAAAATTTTAACATTGCTGAATAAAATTGTTTTTGAGACACCAAGGTTTAATCTATCCGATGCCTATTATACGTCAAACATAGCTCCAAATTGCATCTTATAATATACAGGATTTTAATCAGTCTGATTATCCCATCCCTCACAATGATTCTATCGTCACTGGTAATAATTAACTTTATTATATCAAAAAACCTGGAGCCAAGAAGGAAATTAAATCCATTATTATTGTCTATTATATATGTATAATCTTACAAAATATATATAACCAATCTATGCATAGTTACCCACCACTGATAAACAAAATGATTTGTGTGTTTCAAACACAGAATAGTGTCCATATTGTGTAGTATTGACAATAAGGTACAGATATATTAATAATACATAAATAGTATATATGTTACTGTTTTAATATTAAGACATTTGGATGGCAATTTACTCCTAACCTCCTGAGTTCAGAAAAATACCATGATAAATGATAACAACTACTGATACAGCTGAGTAATCAAGGAAACCCAGGATGGATATACCACTCTGTCCTGCCACAGGTAATTTACAACTATGATCAAAGAGTACAGTACTGTGTTTAGTCTGAAATCTGACTGGAGAGGTTCCAGATAATCCAGACCCTCTGAAATTGTGCAGAAATGTGAAAATTAGAAAATAAATAAATTGCACCTTGGCTATCTTCTCAATAATTTCCCCCAGAAAATGTATATGACACAGAAGAACCATAAGCTAGCTATTAGTTAGGCTGTGCATTAAGGAAAGAAGCCAACAGCTGTCAGCATGCATCTTCACTTTCTTTCAACCTTACTGCCAGATGCCATGGAAATGGTGTGAGAAGGAAAAATGGGAATTTGGGAGGGGAAGCATGCAGGAGGTGTGAGACTGGAATTTCTGAGAAGCAATGAGGAGGTCTGGACTCAGAGAGGTCAGCTTGGGTTGTTTAACATCTTCAAGGCCAACCATCCAACCATTCTGGGAAGGCTTGCATGAAGGAGGAGCAATGCACCTGGACCATAGACATTCCCAAAACATCTTCCTGGCCATGATTGAACTCTGATTGCCTGGCTACTGTGGGGTGGGCTAGTTTCAATTTGTTTGTTTGCACATGTTTTGCTTCAGACCTTGCCTGATTTTCACTGCAATCAGTTCTTTCCTAGTAAAACTACCTTTTCTCTGAATCTATGGAGTCAAGGGTTTTCTTTTCTAGGGATTGATTGGAGGAAGCCCTGACAACAGCATTGTAATGGTGTGTGGGAAAGACCTTGGGAAAATGGGCCAAGAAACACTGGCTCAAAAGCGATCAGATAAGAGACAGCATAGCCTGCAGCTGCAGAGTGGGTGAAGCAAGAGGTTCATAAGGGACCTTCCCTAGTTTCTCAGGCTGTAAAGGAGAAGGCAGGAAAATTGCACTTTCAGACTTCTAAAATTCTGTCAATGTAGCTTTACAATAAAGTAAAATTAGCTTATCTGATCATGTTTCCTGTCTGGTCTACCTAGCAAGCCTGACAAGCACAGTGACCAAGAAACTGCAACCATACATGCAAGTAGGAGAAAAGTCTTGTCCTGATTTTTTTGTGTTGAAAGCCAGAAAAAATACGGTAGGCCACAATGGAACTCCACATTTCCGCTTTGAGATGCTTGTGTAAGCAAGAGCCCCAGCTAAATGTGGAAGTTCTTCATATTAGCATTCCCTCAAGATATTCTTGGAAGTCCTAAGCTTTGCTCTGTGTGAGAGAAAGAGGCTGAGAGAATCTCAAAATGCAGGGAAAGCACATAATATGCTAAGCCAGAATGTTATTTTTGGTTTTGTCTTAAGCCATTGTTTAAATCTGCCCATTATAGCTGGTAAGTGATGCTTTATGGTTTAGTACAATATATGATCCCAGCCTGCCAAGAATTGCTTCTGTTAAATTCATTCTACATCCTATTCAAAATGAGTATGGTTGGAAATCTAAAGATGTGTCTTAGTAAACCTATTCTGCAGCTGGAAGCTAGGGCTGACAGCTACAAATGCCTTTCTCCCCACACTGTAAGTTTTTTTTAAAAAAAAAATAGAACATTTTGGGGGAAAAGTATGTTAATTTTTGCAACTTTGTTGTTGGCACCTGAATCTCTCAATTGTGTGGTGAAATCCACACAGAATTCAATCTGCTTTGAAGGAATCTCATGTTACTTAATACTGGATTTAGCTGAAACTGATTGATACTATTAGTCACTAGATCCCAAGTATAACAGTGTTTCCCAACCTAGGCAAGTTAAGATGTGTGGACAAGCTGGTTGAGGAATTCTGGGAATTGAAATCTATCCATCTTTAAACTTGCCAAGGTTGAGAAACACCAAATAATACAGAAAGTAGTATGTGTAGAACAAAAAAAAAAAAGGGGGGGGGGAGGAAATGAGGGAAAATTCAAAGAAAAAAAGAACTTTTAACAAAGCAATATATTAGGAAGTCTCCCCACACTTCCCCTGCACTGTTGTGCTTTTCTTGGTATTTCCAATGTGTAACATGAAGAATTGGATATTAGGGACACTATAAAATAGTGACTCGTTTTCTCCAGCTAGATATAAATCTTTTAAAAGTAAAAGTGCTTCAATTCTAAAGCAGGAAGCCATATGCAAGAATGTAAATGAATTATTTCTAGGTTTAAAAAAGTAAGATGCAGGAATTTTATGTAAAATAAACTTCCAGTCAGCAGTGTTTATTTGAAAAGTGTGAACATGTGGTCTTTCTCTCTTTTACCCTGAAAGCTTATGGAAACATTTTGGCAAGTGTCATTTGCTTAATGTGGCTTGTAGAGCTTGCTCTTATTCTCCAGTGTAGATACATTAAAGACCATGCTATGTCTTAACATTTCCATTGCTAGAAAAGAAATTTGTTTGTAAACAATGAGCTATACAGAGTTATTTTATTCTGCAGAGGAATGCTATGCTCTGATTTCAGTTGGTTATGAAAACAGTCTTTCTAAATTGATTGTGCTCAAACCTTCTGTGGATATTTAGTAAAGTCAATTAAAAAATGTTTATGACTCTCTTTTCAGTTGTTTTGTTTGAGGGTGGTGATAGCCAGTGTTTTATGGAGTTGTTGTAGTAAGATTTAACCACGTAAACCAGTTATAGAGAATAGGTGGTTCTCCAAATGTTGAACCATAATTCCAAGCAACCTAACCAATCTAGGAACAGTAGGAATTCAATAACATTTGGAAGGCTACAGATAAATCCACCCTAACCCCACCTATTCAGGTAAGAGGTATGTAGCTACCAATGGTATGCTAAGTGTTATTACTTGTTATTGCTTTCTCATAACATAATCAAGGAGATTGTATTAATGAAACCACAACTTGAACAGGAGTGGGACAAGAATGTATTTTGGCCTGCTTGTTGTTTAATCTATATCTTCTCTTGAGGCCACAATGCTGCAACTACATTAGAGCACCACCCCAAAATTAGCCTATAGGCATATTGCCACTGTATTATATGCAGACAAGGTAGGATTTCTGGCACAAACATCGACTGAGGTAAAATGAGCCCTGAATACCCCATATAGACAATTATTGTTTTAATGAAACACTTAAAATCAACTAATCAACTAAAGAAAAGACCCTAATTTTGCAAAGCGCTCTAGAATTTATCTTTGGCAGTTAAATTGACAAAATATAGAACAAGGGCCCATCTCATCATCCCCCATTTAATAAAATTTCCAGGCAGCTCTGATTTATTTTGCCGACATACAGTTGTTATTACAGCAGTAAAAGCCGCTCTTTCTGAACATGGCCAAATTTTGTCACACTGTCTGCAAAACTGGAATATTCTTATTGTATCAATCAACTAATCATAAACTGTTTTATTTTCTTCCATCTGCTGGTGATTGTTGCATTCTAGTTAGTAACCAAAATAAAGATATGCATGTATGCACTTTCTCATAGAAAAAGGGGAAAGAGATGAAACGTGTAAAAATCTGTGTCTCCCCCCACACACAAGCAAAGTATTTGTGGATCATTAAAAATAAACTTTGGAAATGGCCTATAATCCACAAATATTCATTCACTGAAGGAAAAGTTTTCATATAACCCCAGTCCCCAAATCAACCAACAAAAACCTTTGGAATTTAGTATCTGCTTTTCATCCAAAATTCAGCATAGTAATAATTATTTAGGCAGAACTGAGCAAATTTTTAAATCTTGATCTATACCAGAACCCCCCAAAGTTGTCAATATGAATCCTCACGGATTGATGGGGCTATCAAGGGATTGGTCTTATTGTGGTTAGCCAGATGTTTAGTTTGGATTTGGCATTTTTATCTATCTATCGAGTCCTTCCCAAGGATCTGGGATAGGCAGAAGTTTTTTTTAAGGGTGTTAAAGGTATTGCTGGAGGACATAAGGTGTTCCAAATAAAATTCTCTTCTGCAATTGGCTAATAGTGATTTTGTAATTATTATGGTTCATACTGTTATTATTATTCATAGATCTATTAGGTAAAGTAATCCACCCAGATTTGCCCTGTGGTAAAATGGGCAGCCATTAAATTTAATAAATAAGATAAAATGAAATAGTATTTATTAAATTATTTTCATGTAATAAATATTTGTGGTGTTGCTGAGCAATCTGAAACTTCATGAAGAGGTTGATAAGATGAAATATGGTAAATAAACACAAGTAAAAAAAGAAATGTGAACTTCAATTCTAGGAAAAATATGTCTGTTAAGGGTAGGGAGAATTACATCTTTATTTTATTTTTCTTCAATTTCTATATCCACTCAACTCAACCAAGTGACTCTGGCCATCTCTAGAATTTAATCAGTTCTAGACTTTTATCTAAGCTTGATGAAAATGTGCAGTTTCTTCTATTGAATTAGTCTGTTTTTCATTTCTTTTATTATATTGTAGACCAGTTGACCAGATTAGCTCAGACAAACACCTAGGATTTGCATTTCCTCTTTTGCCTATAGAGCCAGCTATGACCCCTACATAACCCCTATATGATTCCCATAGGAATCTGACAACAGCCAATAGAATATTAGAGGATATGTTCTTGCACAGGAACAGGAAGCTCAAATACAAAGCCCAAAGACTTGCGACTTGTGGTAATTAGGCTGTGCTGAAGCTGAAAGGATCTGTTTTGTCTTGCTGTTTGCTTGGAAGGAGGTAACTGCTGTGAGGCAGAGGCCAAAGGGTGGGGGCCAATGGGTAGGCAGGGCTACATTCTGTGTATAAGACACACCTAAATTTTCACCCCCTTTTGGGGGGGGGAAAGGTGCATCTTATACTCTGAAAAATACGGTAGCCCTTTCAGTTTTCCTTAAAAGTTAATCCACAAATGATCTGGGCAGATGGTCTATAGATTTTTTTTTCTTCTGAGGCTGAGGGAATTTGAATCCCACATTTTCTTCAGCAAGTAATTGCTGCTGACATACTGTTCCCTATCCATACCATTTTCTTTTTGTGGAATATTCTTCCAAAATTCCAGCCAAATGTTTCCAATCCAGCCTCCCCCCCCCCCCGAAAAAATATGTTTGCTTGTTAACAGTAAACATTTCAATCCAAAAAAAATTTGGAGGTGGTTGCTACAAATTCTACCTGAACTCTGCAAGTATAGGAGTAGACTGGAAATCTGAATAATGAGAATAATAATAATTTATTTAACAGCAAGCCATCATATTTGCCTCTGGACAGCATTGAAAACAGACAGAAGATGACAGTATGTCAGACCTATATAAACTAAATTCAGGATGTTTCATTGCTGATTGATCCCACTGTGTGTTTTTAGCTATGCAACTAAGTAAACCTAAAAATGGACAAGACTGCAAAATGTGTCCAGAGCTCTTTGACCACGTGTTCTGACATTACACGATGAGCTGGCATAATACTTCTCAGGCTCCATGGTGCTGTATTTTGTTTAGCATAATATTCAGCTTGAAGAAAAGGTCTATCACATAGCTCATTTGGATTGCAGCAATAAAAGTGTTATCATTGCTTTAGCTATTTTATTAAAACAAATTAACGTGACTGCAAACATGTATAACTAGACCTGGTCACTTTCCTGTGTAATTTTCCTAGCTTTTTTATTGCAATTTCTCTTGTGAGACTGTGCTTAATAGATAAAACATGTTGATGGCTTTTAGTTTGTTTTACTTCTCTTTGTTAATTTTTTTTTTTACATTTCAGCTGCCTGAGTTATAGTTAGAGCTGAACATGGCAATATGGTTTGTACATGCATTGAATAGATTTGTAAATCAGTACTTTAGGTCCTTATTGTCCTTACGCTATTGTTGTAGTATGTTTTATGCACATGGAATTCTGGGTACAGAAATATAGAAACAGATAGATCAGTTGCCTTAGTATTTTTACACAACGTTTTATCCATTCATTAATATAATTGCAGTGTGTGCCACCACATAGATCTCTGGTTCTATTCAATGTATACTTCCTTCCCCAGTAATTAGATCTTCTCCGTAATATCATTCCTATGATAGTTATTATGTCATTTATGGCTCTTTTTCATAGTGACCAAAATCGGCAGGAAACCCAGCAATGGATCAGGGCTGGGTTTAGTCCAGAGTATTCTTGCAGAAAATAATACGAAAATAATTTCTCTAGTATAAAATGAGACATGCCCAACATAAATATGCTAGCTTTTCAAATGGAATGGTGAAAGCAGAGAGGTAGGGTAGAGGCTCACTTCAAGTTGTCTAATATTTGCATTAGAAAATTCACAACATCTCATTCTCTCTTGAGGCAAAATAGAGAAGCTAATGGAGACCTCCCTAAAAAAGCCAAAATAGATTTCAGAGAGACATTTTTAACAGATGGTGGCAACAAAGAAAAATATGTAAGTTTCTCATGGCATTTCATGCCCCCATTCCTGAGGCTGTTCAGTATTTCCTATAGTTATTCTTTGCATCGTCACCATCATCATCATTATCATTATAACAATAATAAAAGATGCATGTCAGTGTGTTACTGTAGTTAGACATACAGGTAGTCCTCGACTTACAACAATTCACTTAGTGACCTTTTAAAGTTACAACATGACTGGAAAAAAAGGGACTTATGGCCATTTTTCACCTTACGACTGTTTTCAACTTACGACCGTTGTAGCATCCCTATGGTCACATGTTCAAAATTCAGATGCTCAGCAACTGACTCATATTTATGAAGGTTGTAGTATCCCGGGGACAGGTGATTATTTTTTGAGACTTTCTGACAAGTAAAGTCAATGGGTAAACCAGACTCATTTAACAACAGTGTTACTTACTTAATGATTGTATGTCATTAAGTAAGTTAAGGACTACAACAACCATATGTTGAGGACTACCTGTACTGTATATTATTTACATTGATATGAAAACTAACCTCAGTATCTTCTCTGGGAACACTTTAGGCATGGCATGTAGGTCTCATGACTAAGGAATAAAGTGTGAAATCATTTTAGTTGATTCGCATGAAAATGTGCTGCTGCTTGTCTTCCTGGGCACATCTCTGCCTGCTTCTACTTGCTAATCAGAAGATCACAGGTGCCAGCTCTGAAGCACGGCCTGCCTGGGTCAGGGAGGCAAACCTGAATCATTTTCCCTTAGGATGAACCTCGCCTAGCATGATGCAACATGTTCAATTTGTATGGAAATGTGGGATCCCAAATGATTGTGCTTTACTTTTGAATCTCATTGCTTTAAGATATGTATGCTGGGAAAGCACAAACTGGAAATCAGACTAGCAAGATGCCTTCCATGCATACCCCTTTCCCCCAGAAAAAAGACGAACCTTCCAGAGGGAATATTGTCTGTATCAACAGCTATGATTGTGGTTGAAAGTCTACTCCATAGGAAATATTTACTGAGACTGATAAAAAGTTCTGAAAGCCCTAAGTAATGCAGGATTTTATCACATTTTTACAGTGATGTGGGATCGTTTGGGAGATTGTTCAGTTTTGAAATAACAGTTTCCCAAAGATTTGACTAACTATTTTGAGTAAACCCTGTTTTATGAAATGTATCCTCATTGTTTTTAGAAGAGCAGCCACAGATTATAACCTTCTTTTTTCAGTCTGTGATTATTTCTGGTTAGCAAAAAGGACAGTGGTGAACACAGAATTTGCAACAACAGAGTCAAATATGATGAAATGTTTGGTCCTTGAAATTCTTATTTCTAAAGGAGAGACACATTATTCAGTGACAAGCTTAAAAAATGTTTTCATTGTGACTAACAAATTTCCTAAGAGCAATACCTACTTTCTTGAACTTTCAGTGAAACTGCATATTTGATTATTAGAGTGTTGTCTGAATACCTTTGGGTTTTTTTTTTTGGGTGTGTGTGTGTGTGTGTGTGTGTGTGTGTTTTTGAGACACTGGCAGAAAGGGAAAAAAACAGTAAGCAATTTAGGTCTTACACAGAGCATCTTCACTGCTACTGCAGTTCCCAATGAGGAAAATTGATTGACGACTTTCTAATAAGTGGGCAAAATTTAAATTCAACAAAATTTGGATGAATGCACAGAAACATAAAATGCAAATAAAACCACAATAACAAAGCTCTATCAAAGCAAACACACAATATTTCAGTTGCATTAAACTGTGCTCAGAAAAGACTCAGGAAAAGGACATTTCCCGATTACTGAGATAACTTCATTGTTCCTATTCTTCAATGATGACTAGAAGTATTATTGCTGCATTTCTATGTAATTTTATCAGATTATAGTTCTGATGACACAATGTAGATCAAGATGTAATCTCTTTATTTCCAAGTCATGGAAACATGTGAAATCATGTTTTAGTATGACAGATCTGAAGTTTCCTTCTTCACTCATCAATCAATGCTTGAGCAAAGTCATTTCTGTTTGCCAATTGTTTATGAGGCTAACATTCTCCAACTCTTTGAAAGTTGCAAAAGTAATTGTTTAACATCAGAAGTGAATTATTATTTGCACATTAGCCTCACAGCAAGCACTGTCTATGCTCTGAAGTGTCCTGCTTCAATTCTAATGTCTTTCTTTGGTGCTTTTGAAAATATTCGCCCTGGCACAAGAATGATATTTAACATTAGATTATTTATCAGTGAAAACATTTTTAAGAGGGAACAATACTTTTTTCAGTTGAAATGTGTTCCATTTCCAGTTCTGCTGCAGAATGTTTGTGGGTTGTTGTTGTTTTTCGGATCCAGGCCTTGGGTAAAAATTGTTTTCAACGTAAAAAGTTTTAAGGTAAACCTTAGTGACACTGTAAGCCATTAAACCAAGATTATGTGGAACAATCCTATTTTGAAGTAATCATCTTTTCTCCAAATGTGAATAACTAAAAAGTAGAAAACTCAGGTGAAAATTATTATAAAATGCATTATTCTTGACAGGATATTTCAATATCGTTGACAGTAAATCAACAAGTTCCAATTTTTCCCACAGATTCTCTGTTTGACACTGTTTTGCTTCATATTACTATGAGAATAAATAACAATTGAACATGTTACTTATATTTTCAAGGTATTATATCTAACATTGTCGGGAGGGCATAGTGGTTTAGAAGTAAAGACACTTGCTTCCCACTCAGGAGGTTGAGAGTTCAATCCAGCAACAGATGTTTCTCTATCAGGGCACAAAGAGAACATATCTGCTAGTGGTGGGTTGCTCCCGGTTCGGACTGGTTCTATAGAACTGGTAGTAAAACTGGTGGGAGGCTCTGTCCACGTCATCAGGAAGCATCTGTGCATGTGGCCCCATTGCGAACCGGTAGTAAAGATAAGTAGAACTCACCCCTGATATCTCCTGCTAACAGCAAGAGCTGAGGTGGTGCAGTTGTTAGAGTGCAATACTGCAGGCTACTTCAGCTGATTGCTAGCTGCAGTTCAGCAGTTCAAATCCCATCAGGCTCAAGATTGACTCAGCCTTCCGTCCTTCTGAGGTGGGTAAACTGAGGACCCAGATTGTTGGGGGCAATATGCTGACTCTGTAAAACTGCTTAGAGGGGGCTATAAAAGCCTTATGAAGCGGTATATAAGTTTAAGTGCTATTGCTAACTCTGCATAGGAGTCAGGAGTCAGGAAGGATATCTAGCCACTAAATGTTCAGCTCCAATCAATCACCCCAACCTCATCCAGAAGCAAGAGATTACAGGGTCGTGCAAAGAGAAAAAAAATTCAATATTGTCTGAAATGGTGTAGGATTTCCTGATTGATCAGGGAGTTGGATTAAAAGATCTCCAAGGTCCCTTCCAACTGTTGTTCTGTCAATCCTGAATCATATTGCCATCATCTTCCTTCCAAAAGATTATGGATTTTTTTTAAAAAAGGGCATTGCTTTTTCAATAATATATTTAAATATTGTCTATTTTTTCTGGGGTATAAAGAACCAAGGAAAAATGTATATAAAGGTATTTGATAAATTCCTTGGCTGGATTCTGATCTTTATTAGCAAACAAAAAAGCCTTTAAAATGCCAGTTAGGATTTCCACCAATATTGGAAATCCTAATTAGCATTTTATGGACTTTTGCAGACTTTTAAAGTGATGCTTAGATACTTTACTCCAATTCATCCTTATCCGCAAAAGGATTTGCAAGCATTATAGGGAACAAAATGGCTGGTATTATTAAAATAGGACAGGAAGAATGGAATAAAGGAAATATTCAATATTCCTAAAATGTCATTCATGCCTCATTTTTAAAGTATAATAGCAAAATGCATGATACAAATCACACTCTTTTCCACATGAAGGGACATTTTGTTTGCTGAGAGAAATGTTAAACAACATGAATGGCTAATCTTTGTATACCAAGCCTCTATTCTTTTCCATTTATTGGTTACAAATGCTTTGGAAATCACATGCCCTCAATTTATTTTTTAAAAAAATTCTGTGAAATAATTCAGTGTTTCACTCTGGGATTTCCAAATTACAGTTGGCCAGACCATTTCTGTAATAGGATGTACAGTTTCACTGCCATATAATTCCCATACTCAGTGTCTTTGAGAGTGATGTTAAGATACCAAATCCAGCTTTGCTTATTTTCACATACGATTAAAGGATTAATACTATCATTAGGCAAGGTCATATAAAATTATAAAGTTTCTTTAAAAAGGAGTATCAAGTATGAAACCAAAATCATTTTTTAACCTATGAACATGAACTGTACAATTGAGATGAGTCTTGGACATGCATTTCCTCAAACCCTATCTAATACTTTACCCATTATGCATCCCTGTCTTTCAAAAGGGGCTTGGAAAGGTTTGCACCAAGATGCACAGCACTATACAACAATACTAACCAGATGTCAAGGAAACCATCATTTTCTTTAGGAATATTGTAGTTAACTTTATTGTTCTTGAAAATCTAAATAGGATCACACTGTAGGGGAGGCCAGGACTATAAACTAGACTGGGAAAATGAAAAAAAAATATCCTGGGAGCACGGAATGGTGAACTTTTTCTGTATTGTTGCCTGCATGGCTATTTGTTTTGTCCCAAAGGTGCTTTTTTCAAAAGGCAACTGGATTTTCTTTGTTTTGCTTGAAGACATTTTGTTTCTCATCTGAAGAAGCTCCTAGGATGAAAAGTGAAACATCTTCAAGCAAAACAAAGTAAATCCAGTTGTCTTTTGAACAAAAAGCACCTTTAGGACAATCATGGCCTGGATGACTGAGAACCTCCATAGATATTTATCAAATGTTTTGCTCAACTCAAAGGAAAGTGAGAGCAATGGAACAGCTTGTCTTCAGAAGTTGTGGGAGCTTCAACACTGGAAGCTTTCAAGAAGAGACTGGACAGCCATCTGTCAGAAATGGTGTAGGGTCTCCTGCCTGAGTAGGGGGTTGTATTAGATGACCTACAAGGTCCCTTCAAACTGTGTTATTCTAGAAAGTCTTCCTTTATACATTTAGTTAGCAGTACTGTCTTTTAAACACACCAGTCTAAGAACTCTGTTTATGAATCAATTTTCTTTTTTCCTTCTTTTAAAATATTATATTTTCTGTCTGCTTACTGTCATTATACACTTACTTCTAGGTAACAGAAGGCAATAACAAACTGCTTTTATTTTGTATTTGCTACTAACTGAACTAAAATATTCCTTCAGCTTTCTCTATAAAGCTGCAATAAAATTAATGATAGAACTTAAAACATTTCTGTCAACATTTGAGTTCAGTGGATTTTCAAAATCTATGAATAATGTTGGTTGTAATAGAATCAATCAAAGTCCTACAATGCTGGCTTCAGTTTACCAATTTAAAAGCAAATGTCCATATATTATTAAAAATTTAAAAAATGATAATCTTCTTCCAATATTGTTATTGTTACTGGTAATTATAATACAGTATATGTATTAATAGTAGCAGTGCATTTGTATGTAGTAATCAACAAAAGAAAGATAATACAAAACATAGGGGGGATAAATATTAGTGCGTATATACATATGTCACATAAATTATAAACACAGTGGACTAAAACTGTAGGAACACTTGGCGTTATAACTTTTAAGTAGCTGAAAGATATTTGGTCCAATGTTGTAATTGTTTACCATTTATTAGAACTCATTTCATCTAAAGTATAAACCAGTGTGTAAAAAATTGAAGTATTCTATATTCTGTGCTATATACTGGTAGAACATCTGCACCTAAAGAGTGCATGAAAATTGTTCTGTGTTTTGCAGAGAAAAGTGATCTTCTCTAAAGCTTCATCTTTGGCCCAATCCTTTATAATGTCTTCGTAGGTGACTTAGTGGATGGAATGGAAAGCATGCTATTTCCTTTCCAGACAAAACCAAAATTGACAAATTCCTTGGAGGTTAAAATAACAGTTCAGCATGACCTCCCTTGGCTCTAACTTTCAATCAAATTCAAAAGGAAGATTTCCACGATGACAAGTATAAAAGTTGGCATTTGGGTAGGGAAAAATCAAATGTATAGGTATTGTAATAGAAAATCTTTCTTAGCATCAGTGTCTGTAAGAAAGATCTAGATCAGATGAACATTAACCGTATGTTGAAGTACAGGTAGTCCTCAAATTACAACCACAATTAAGTCCAAAATTGCTAAGTGAGAAATTTGTTAAATGAGTTTTGCCCCATTTTATGACTTCTCTTGCCACATTTGTTAAGTGAATCACTGCAGTTATTAAATTAGTAACCCAGTTGTTAGATGAATCTAGTTTTCCTATTGACGTTGCATGTGATCCCCTTTGCAAAGGGGATCACATGACCCAGGGACACTGCAACCGTCATAAATGTGAATTCAGTTGTCAGGCCTCTGAATGTAAATCATGTGACCATGGGGAATGTTGCAACAGTCATAAGACTGAAAAATGGTCATAAGTCACATTTTCAATGCCATTGTAACTTTGAATGGACACTTGAGTGAACTGTTGTAAGTTGAGGACTATCCAAAGTGTTCAAATTCAGACTGAACATTGGAAAAGGTATCTTGGTAAGCAATAGAACAGTTAATGGACATTTTCACATGAGACCTGGATGACTACTTGAGGATAACTTAGTGGATTCCTACCCTGGGGACCAGGAGGCTAAATCACCTAAAAGACCAATTTATGAATGTTTAATGCTGTGATTCTTAGAGATTACTTGTTTTGCTGGATTTGTTTTTTTTATACTTCTCTTATACCTTGATTTTCTATCCCAAACATATAGTTTATTTATTAATCTATTAAAGAAGGTGTAGCTTGAGTGGAAAGTACTAAGAGAAGAAAATATTCATTTTCTTGATCTCTTCTAGATTTCTAAGCAGATATTTGGTAAAATCAGGTAGAATCAACACACAAACTTGAAAGGAGCAAAACTCAGGACAGGAAAAGAAAGTGTTAAAGAAGATTAGCTGACCTTGAATGACATTCAAGGTAGCATATCCTGACAACTATGTAAGAATCTCAATGCTGTCCAGAACCATCATTTGTTATGAAGTCTTCAGTGTAAAAGTAAGAATGTGAAGGTATGGTTAAGGGAGGGTTTTATTTCCCATTAGATTATGGAAAAAGGTGAGGTGTTATGCCTCTTATTTTGACTCTAGACACAAGTGCCTCACAACAATATTTTCCCATCAATCTGTTCCATTCCAATTCCCATAATATCATTACACTAGCATTTTTCCAGATCATCTGTCTCTGCTCATAGAAACAACTTATGCATCTGCACTTTTAAGAGACAAGACATTGCAAGAACATCTATTTAATAACTCTTATGCCCTGTCATATATAGTAAGTACAACAAATAGCATGCCAGTATTCAGTAATGATGAAATATATTGCAATAGAGAATAACAACTTATGAGACAGCCCCAGTAACCTTTCTGGTTCTCCTGACACTTTGTGCATGGTTCTGTTGTTCTGATGATACAGCCTTAGTTAAACAGTCAACATAGTGGGGTGGGTAAACTCCTAGTTATTTTTCAGACTAGAAGTAAGGAAACCTAAGGTCAGTCCCCCTCATTTGTAAAGTTGTCTTAATAGTCATGAACCATTCTCTTTCCATCTACCTTATGAACTTATATCCATATCTATATATATAAAAGCCAAATAGCACTCATTCATCATGAAATCTCCAGAACGGTAAAGCCTACAAACTTGAAATTTGGCATGTATGTTCCTCTTGGCTTCTAGGTGCTTCCTAAGAAAGGATTTTTTGAAATGACCATCAGATCATTAGCATTTCAAATACAGTATTATATTCACATGCTCTGATGCTAAAGAGTTAGACGTTCTACTCTCCTTCCCCACCTGAAAGGAACACTGTTCCAACTGCCAGTTGTCTTATATTAACACACTCTGATGCTACCTCTTTGCTAAATTGGGTGTGGGCCAGTGGTGGGTTTCAAATTTTTTTACTACTGGTTCTGTGGACATGGCTTTGTGGGCATGGCAGGGGAAGGATAGTGTAAAATCTTATAACATTCTTTGACCATTTTGTCTGGAATTTATGGAATACCATCTCAGTGGTTCAATCCAAGCAAGGTATGGATGATAGCAATAGTTCTTAGACTTATATACCGCTTCACAGTACTTTATAGTCCTCTCTAAGCGGTTTACAGAGTCAACATATTGCTCCCAACAATCTGGGTCCTCATTTTACCGACCTCGGTAGGATGGAAGTCAACCTTGAGCTGGTAAGATTCAATCTGCCAAACTGCTGGCAGCCGGTGATCAGCAGAAGTAACCTGCAGTACTACATTCTAACCACTGTGCCACCACGGCTGATGCAATTTTTGTGAACTTTGTTATTCTTTTTTGCTTTTAGCATCCCAACAGTTAGTGTTTGTGACCAGCTTGGTTCTTTCACTACTCAGTTGTAACTCCAGATTATGTATGAACATAAGTAAGATCCTTGAGGATCTCAATTCCATTACATGAGATTTTTCAATTTAGTCCATCTTGTTCTTTAACCAGCTACCAGTCCATCTTCTGGTTCTTATCCATACTATTGGTGGCTGTCAACCCTTCAAGACAGGTTAGGCCAGGAAAAGGATTCCACAAGAAATCTTCTTTGCTCTAATAAATCAATGCTTTTTGAAACAAGCTGTAGTATGCATTAATAAAGAGTCAAAAGCTTGACAGGGTTTTCCTTTTCTCTCTTACATCAAAGTTAATCAAGGTGGAGTCAGTTTAAATTTATTTCTAATGCCTTCTTCCCTTCCTGGGGTTAATTCATGTTTTGCTAACAGTCTCCACATGCCTTCTCCAAGTTCATCTCTGTGGTTGGTCTTAATTGGCTCAGGAGCCTCTGAACAGGGTTTTTGTCAGAAAGTTTTGAAAAGCCAAAATAAATCCTACAAGGCAGTAAGAGATGTAAAGAGCAAGCAGACAAAGAGGCATTTATATTGTTATTTAACATTTGCATTGTTAAAAACACTACAGTTTAAAAATATGTAAAACATTTAAAATAGCCAGGGAGAAAGGTAATTTGTTTAATCCCAGAATTTAAAGGGTGCTAAAGGAAGACTAGGTCATTGTGGAGGAGCTGATTGGATTTCTGAATCTCTCTTTACCACAAAGATATAGTCCAGGTATTTATGTATGAACTGAAATTTTGAGAAAAGAGATTTGAAGAATTGAGACAAATACTAATACCAAGCAACAATTGTATGTTGCTCCATTATTTTGAACTGATTTTCATGCTGAATTTATTATTGCTGCAGAAGTTTTAATTATACCATTAATGCTTTAACAATATTGTTTTGTGTGTGTAGGACAAAGTTTGCATAGAGTGTGATAAGAAAGAAATTAGATATAAATGTTAATTTTTAGAACATATAAATAAATTACAAATAGAGATAGGATCCATTCAATAGTACTTGAAAACTTAACTTCTGTGGTGTATTAAATATTTAATTTCTCCCTGAATTAATTGGACTCTGCCTTGTGTTTTTATTTAATATATTGCTCAACATTATGGGGTTGTTGTTAATTAAAATGTATTAATCAACAATAACAAAAAAGCCTATATCAGTGCCTATTCAAAGCCACCCATACTGTTGAAACTAGAAATACCTAATCATTTTTGATGTGTTATTTCCAGTGAATGATATGAAGTAACATTGCATCTTTTCTTTAAAAAGTGTCCTCATCTTTTTCCTTATCTGTCTTCCTGATAGAACAACAATAAATTAACCGGTTAAATGTCTATGGAGATTCTCAATCATCCAGGTCACAGTTGTCCCAAAGGGGTGTTTTTTCAAAAGGCAACTGGACTTACTTAGTTTTTTTCCTTGAAAACATTTCACATCTCACCCAAGAAGCTTCTTCAGTTCTCAGTTGAGAACCTCCATGGATACAAATAAAAGAACAGGTTGTTGAAAGTTAGACCATGTTTCTGCAGAGTATACAATATGGAGAAACACTGTAGTAGAGCATGGGGAAAATTAATCTAATGCCCAAGGAGAATAATCATGGTTGTACCAAAGTAGAAAATACAGTAGCTTCCTCCAAGGCTTTGTATTTACTTGTTCATGTTGCATATAAAAGGGCAAAAAATTGGCAGGGCCGTAACAGTAACAGAATGATGGATGGAATGGAAAGGCCTGTCTTAGACTGCCAGTAATCCTAACCACTGGCTTTAAATTTGCAACTGTCTTGTATTTCTTCAGACATCTTCCTAATCAAATTTTAGCTAAACGTTTACTTAATTTAATGTTTTAACTCTTCCTATGCCAAAGATTTTACTTCCCCAAAATATGGGATTATCATATGCACCCTTTGTGTTAGTGTTGAACATAGAAAATCTGCAATAAATGAATTGTTCATAAATTAATGCTCTCCATTACTGACATGACTTGTATTTTTTTTTAATGTAAACAACTTGCATGCAGAGAACCAAGAAACTAAAATCACTGCATCATGGAGAAATGAATGGCAAGACAGCAGACGGAGAACAGGGCAAACATAAAACAGGGCCAAGAAGCAAACAGTTTTCTTGAATGCTTTCATTACCTCTTCCAGTATTTCCCCAGAGGAGGGCTGCACACTCTAGTCCAATATTGGAATCCTAATCAATCAAAATTGTAACACTGAGTGTAGCCAAATATGAATAAAATATTTAGCATCTTAGCTACTTGTCATCATTTCCCCTACATACACATCATGGTAGAGGAACAAAGTGTTGAGTCTCAACTCTTATTATGAGCTAGATGTCAAGATAATTTAATAAATAGATACTTTGGACCAGTGACGTCTGCAATTATATGGCCTTCTTTATTCAGCTCTCTGCAAAAACATGCTGTATATTCAGACATGCTGTCCCAAGACCATCACAGATAGAACAGGAGCAATGCTGCCTTAGGGATGCAGGGGGGAATGATGAGCAAGCTATGATCTTAATGTCACAACACACATCCTATGATATATGTACATGCAGTACTTATGTGAAACATCAGGATGCAAATTTAAAAGGATGCAATTTCTATTGTGATGTCACTGTACTGTCATATCTGTTATCACTGCATCTAGCAACGGACATTTACAGATGCCGCTGCAATGGACACCCATTCAATGTAATTATCCTGCTGATAATTTATAAATAAATAGGATTAGATATGGAGAATATGTGCTGGATGCAGAATGTTATCAACATCTCAACCTTGTTGTGATCCACCAGCAGCCTGCGGACCTAGCAGTGGAGTGGGCCAGGTCCGCCATCAGCCTGTGGACCTGGCAGCGGAGTGGAGTCAGGGGAAGGCCCGGATGAGGTCTCTGCATCGGAGGCAGAGATGGGGCCAGGGCCATCTGGGAGCGATTTGCGGACTCCGGAGCCTCCAGAGGCAGATAGCAGAGAAGCAGAGGAACAGATGGAGCCTGTTCCTAGTGCACACATGTGAAGAGCTGCCAGAAGGCAAGAGCATCTGAAACAAAAAGGACAACTCAGAAGTAAGGCCAGAAGATGATTGGCCACTCACATAAGGCTTAAAAGAGCAGCAATGAGCCATTGGGTCATTGATTCCAGTGCTTCTTGTCAGCGTCTCTTGAACTTTGTGGGGTTTTGCCAAGAAAAGCCTTTGGCAGGTTGCCAAAGACATCAAATGTTGGTGATAAGGCCAAAGGACTGGTTATGAAGAATTTGTTTTGGACTAAGCTAAGAATGAATTCTCAGCTGTTTTAATAAAATAAGTTTGTTCAGGACTGAATTGTGTCTGGTAATCACTACTTGGGCCTCAGTCACAAGAAGCCTGCACCTCATATCCAAATTATTAGATATGAAACTATTTACTTGCAGGAATTTTTATATAAAGATTTATAGGGGAATGAATTGTATGCAGATTTTCTAATTTTCATAAAGGAAGCGTGGGAGGAGAATCTAGAGTTTTGTATGGAGTTTAATTCAACTTTTCCCAATATAATACCCTCCAAATGCATGGGACCACAAC
The DNA here is from genome assembly GCF_029215685.1 of Pituophis catenifer annectens. Classification (NCBI taxonomy): domain Eukaryota; kingdom Metazoa; phylum Chordata; class Lepidosauria; order Squamata; family Colubridae; genus Pituophis; species Pituophis catenifer. The sequence goes on from NW_027256881.1 coordinate 95,160,220, forward strand.
TTAACTCCATTACCTCCTGCCAACACAGTTATGTACATTAATTTTAGTGTGTTTTTACATAATTTGAGATTTTTCGATGAGCAGAGGTTAGAAGTAGGAACACTTCCCTAAAAGTCCAAATTATTATTGTTTAAAAAAATCTATTTGGTTGGATTTTTAAAAAAGGAAAAAAGGTGTAATGGGTAGCTGATATCTACAACAATGAACATGTATGTATTATATTGCCTTCCAAATTGTAGATGATAAGTGTGTTTTACTTGCAACAATTGTCAGTTTGTGATTGGCCGAATAACAAGCCTAGGCCATTTTAGAAAATATCTGGAGAGAGTTGTTATAGTCAATAATAGTTGTATAGAACAAATAATGTGAGAGTATCTATAAATCTGACATTTCAATAACAATATACAGGAGAATATGCCTTTGATTCTATCCAATGTCATTCTACTTAATACTGCAAATATAATGATGTTACTTTATTTAAAACCTAGATGCTGAAGGTCAAGAAGCATAATGATTAATGGAAGAAAAATTAGGGGAGAGATCTCTAAATCGCAAGGTGTGTAAGGCAGAGCTGAAGGAGCTGGGCGTATTTAATCCAAAGAAAGTATAATTAGAGGATAGAGATCTAAAGCATTTAAAGAAGAGAGCCATCTGAGTGTTTTATGGTAGGTTCCTTACAAGACTTTGCAGAATTCATAGATGCCAGGAAGATTTTGGAAATATAGGATGTTTCTAGAAATATACCCAAATAACTACAAACACAAGCTATGTAGAAATGGGCAAGAGAGATTGATTGATTGATTGATTGATTGATTGATGAGATGACCTAACAGTATTTTCCAACTCTAAATTCATGTTCTTCCTGTTCCTCATTGAGTAATTTCCAGGATGTATGAAATTGTGATCAGATTTGGTACCTTGACCAGAATTGTGGGAGGTACTGGTTATATTAAGAAGTACCTCTATAATGGAGATTAGCCTAAAATGGTGCAATTTTTCATTATTGTAGCAATCTGGTTTTGAACTTCTGTAATTATATAAATTGCAGCTGCTGCATTTTTATTTATTTGTATCCTGTCTATTCTCTAAGAGCGCCAGAAGGTAATATACATAGCCCACTTTTATCTATTTTTTTCTTTCCATACCAATCCTGTGGAATATGCTGGACTGAAAAATAACAACTAACCCAGGATCACTCAGTGAAGTTTCATGTTAAGACCTAACTTGAACCTAGTCTGCTTAGTAAAAATTCACTGCCTCATCATTACATAAACAGAGATTGTCGGACCATGATACATTAATTGAGTATGTTGACCTTAGATGTCCTATAGAAGCAACTGATTTGTATACTCCTTGGAGGAAAAAGAAGAGTTGGAAGAGGGCCAAATTTTAGTCCTCAGAATCTTATGCTAAAAAATCTAAATAGAATATTTGATCTATAGTGCTGGAGGTAAAGTTATGTTTCACCTAGTCTGGGCAGAATCCAAAAGGATGCCCACTGCAGAATGTAAGGTTGAAAGAAGCTTCTAGTTTGAATGGGAAAATAAGGGCAAGGAAAGTCTATTAATTACTGCACTCATTGCAATATAAAATATAAATGGCAGCTGCTGATCAGCAGAGAACGTAGGAACCCAGCAACATAATGACTGGATAGAGCAGCACTGAAAGCCAGGGGGACCTGCCAGTCACTGTAGTCGCTGGAGCTGTCACTGGGCAGGAGGAAGCACTGCTATCTATTCTACTGCTTCAAGACGCTTAAATTGGCTTAACCAGGAAAACAGCAGATTTGAAGCAGACTAGTCAGGCAGTGTTGGTGACCCATACTGGTGATAATGCAAGTAAATGTGCAAATGTGCCCTTAAACTTTGCTTTTAAATTAGAAGCAGTGCTACATGGGTTGCCTTTGACCTTCAACTACAATTGGAGCTGGAATTTCTGTCACTCAGTGATGTGCTCACTAGTTGTAACTATGAAGATGAAACTTGCTGAAGATTCCTCTTGCTGGAAAATGCATGTAATTTATAAAAAGAACAGATGTGATACATAGATTTCGAAATGATAATCAGATGGCAAGGCTAGGGAGAAATAAACAAACTGGAACAATGGCTTCCATTTTTTTTCAAACATCATAAAATGAAAAATGAAATGAAAAAATATCTCTAGATACAACTTTTTAACTCAATGCATTTTCAACAAGTTTCTTAGAGATTTTAAACAAAGCGTATTTGACTATTTGTTAGGAATATTGTAGAGTGGCTTTCTTTTATGAATAAAGAGATTGGAGCAGATGATTTTTAAGGTTCTTCCGTTGTATAATATCATTCTTCAGGGGCACTCTTGAATAATAATTTTCACAGTTGTGTAGATGTGTACATGTGTGTGGGTGTGAGTGTATGTATGTCATGTTTATTAAATTGTTTTTAGATCTAAAAAGTAGTTAACTTTTTAACTCTTAACTCTTAACACCTTAACTCTTTTTTTTCCTTTATAAACCTTTTATTGTTCAACTTCTACAAAAAATATATGTTTGGAGATGGAATCCTAGAATATTTATGCAACTGAAATTGAAAAATTCTATTTGCAAATCCAAATTTGCATCCACCATCACCAATAGATTAGTTCATTTGGTTCTCTTTCTGTTTTTTTTTTAATTCTTCCCATAGGCTCCATGAAGAAACAATTGACTTTTATGACTTTATGTCCCCATGTCCTGAAGAAGCGGTCTATCTCTGATTTTTTTTTAAAACTGTGCTCAATATCCCTCTTTTTCTTTTATTGACTTCTTGATAACCAGTGAGGCTGGAGTAGTAACACTTTAACTCTTAATCTGAATTTGCACTTAAAACTGCAAAAAGAAAATATATTCCAAATATGTGTTCCAAATATATTGAGCTTAGTTTATTTCTTCTCATGTTCTTGGAAGTCTCGGACCTTTCTCTGGAACTGATACATTTCCATTCTTTTTATCCTCTTTTTTTACTCCTTGGCTAAGGCAGTAGGTGAACCAGCCAACCCTGCTTTGTGGCCAGATCCTCAGCTTCAAATGTGGCCAGGCCCATCTTATGTTGGCATGATATGCAACCTGTCCTGATTCATTCCTTATTCTGGAGCATGAATCAAGAAAAATGGAGCTCCACCCTCCCATTATCTAATATGTGAAGAATACAAACACGTAACAGTGCAAATAATATTTTTTCTTTTCCATCAGATAGGAATGAATTTTGCTGGCAATTTAGAGCACTATGAAGAATTAAGACATGCCACATTTCACATAAAGAAATGTCAAATGTTTTAAGTTACATTCCTTTAAATTGAAGTGTGGTTGATTAAATTGCCAATAAAGTCTTTCCATTTCACCAGAATGGGCTGTGATTTGTGGGAAAGCTAGAACATTATTAGGATATCAAGTAAGTCAAAAGTTATAGAAATTAACACAGAAGTTTCTATATGGCATGGTGACTATTTAATCAAGCCACTCCCATAGTATTCTCTCCACCTACCCACTATTCCTGGAGTAATTGATTGAGCCTCTCTGCACTGTACCATCCTCTGTCTCTGATGAGATTGTCTAATGTATTAACAAATGTGGGAACATGTGGATACATGCACAGCCCTATGAATAAAATTAAATTGGCACAAGAGACATGCTGCCTACAAGGTCAAAAGACAAGGAAAAGCAAAGCAACTGCATTGTTATTTAAAGTTTTTCTCAATAGAAAACAGAATTGAATACATTTTTGAAAGGAATGAGGGAAGTGGACTATCTATAAAGTAGTTTAATAGAAAAACTACTGTCATTAAACAAGTAAAAAAAACAGAGTATAAGATGCTGAGACAGGAAAGAAGGGTGAGGAGGAAAGGGAAGAGAGGAATGGAAAATTGATTGAACAAATTAGCTGAAGTGGAATAAAAAATAAATTGTTTGGGCACTTACAGAAGATCACATTCAGAATCACTCAAATAGGATGATAGGATGACAATCAGATATGACTGCATGAAGAGAGAAATTTGTCTCTGTCTCTCTGTCATCTTTCTCCACAGGGAAAAAATGGGAAGATAGAGTACAATATTGTCTTGAGCTCCTGAAAGAAAGATGTGAATGCAATGTTGATCATAAATACACACAGAAAGACACACACCTCTACACAGGATTTTGAAATAAAGATGGGACAATAGCACTTACATACTGCTTCAGAGTGCTTTACAGCCCTCTCTAAGATGTTTACAGAGTCAGCATATTGCCCCCAACAATCTGTGTCTTCATTTTACCCAACTCGGAAGGCTGAGTCTGGCGAGATTCGAAAAATTAGAGATGTCTTGTTCATTTTGAATGGGTTGACAAAAATCACCCCAAAATTGCTTTGGTCTTGTTCTGAGTTCAGGCTTTTTCCTCAGTGAGGTCAAAATCTCATCCTTAAGATACAAGTATTTTTTTTTTCAACCTTATGAGATAGTAGAGGCATGGAAGCTTGAAGATTTTTGAAATGATGGGAAAGTATGGTTCAATCCTAGGTAGGATATTAAATTGTCCAGGAGATGTACTGAATTTCAGAGAAGAGCCCTATACTTCCATGCTGTTGTACTTCCACGAATGACAAAAGTGTCACACTGAAGTTCAGCTGCAGTTCATATAACTGCTGGGATATATAGGCCAGGTTAGAGTTCACTTGATGCTCTCCCAAGATATGTGCACTCATTTTCATGCAGATTTACCTGGGAGTAAATTCCATTCATTAACCCTGTGTAGCATAGATTTGCATGCATGCATTTATTTCTTTATAAAATGTAGAAAGCTACACAACTCCAGGAAACTCATATTCTAATAAGAGAGTCTTTATTACGTCCTTAATCCTCCCAGTGAAACAAGGGATTTAAAACCATTCATCTTTGGTTGGATTGTGTCCACATATTTTACTGATTCAGCTAAACCTGTATCCTTTCTTTATTAGATGTATATTTTTATAAGATACTTTCCAGGGAGAGAGTGAGATATTTCAAATACTATCAGGCTGCTTATTTATCTTTGATTCCTCCCATTTCATCCTCTCACAAGAGGCCTTATTATTAGAGCAGCCCATGAGGTCTTGTGTTTCTATGAAAATTCTAATAAAAAATCCATTCCTTAGTACTTCAAGGCTTGCTATCTTTTTGAAAAGTCTGTAGCTTTTTTCTTCCTGCTGGGCTTAATGATTTCTGAGTTCAATAACCCCATAAACAGCTTTATTGCATTCCTATCTTGACAGAATTAAACGATCAAAATTAAGTCTAAAATAGCAATATTGTTTAAAAGCTATCCACAATATGCACTAATAATAAAAAAAATAATTGGCTAGAATAGCTTTAATTGTATTCATGAGACCAAGGAAAATAAAGTTTTTCTGTCTCAAAGAATAAACAGGGCTTTTTATTAGGTTTGAGAGGCTAATTCTTTAAAGAGAATTAATTAATGTTTCATTTTTCCTTATCAAAATGTTGTTGACATTGTTTCAGCATACATCATCACACTTTTAAAATAACCACAAAATGGTCTTGTCAGGATTTATTAACTGACCAAGTTAAAAATGCTTGCTGCAGGATGGCTGTCACAATCAGTTCAGGAGCCACAATTTATTTTGAAATGGAAAAAAAAATGTTCCCATAAATCTGGAAATCTCCCAAAACCCTTTTAAAATAAGACTTTGTATGAAAAGTTTATTTTATGAGCGCTGAAATTTGAAGACCAAAGTGTTTGGTTATCCTAAAGTGTCTTTCTTTATAACTTCTGTTTGTTTTTTGTCTCCTGGGAGAAAGTAAAAGAGAAATCTGAAGTTTTGCAGTTAGTTTGGTTAAACTGTGGAAGAAATTTCCTGGCACAATAAGCACATTTTTACCATTTCAAATCTTTTGTGTTTAATCATAGCTTGATATCTGAAGAAGAGCAAATGTGAAAGGATCGTTCTTGCTACATTTTATATCTTATTTTATTTTTTTATGTTAAATATTCTTTACCAACCATCATTATACATAGCTGGCTCAAATGGTAAATGATATGCTGTTAAACGTCACTTGTGTATGTGAGGGTTTTTATGAATCCCTCATACATGTTTCCTTCACCTCTTTCATCTTTTCTCATACTGTAGAACATCCTTTAAAAAGGAGTATGAGAAAAAATAGGCTGAATTAGAAGTGTCTGAAAGCAATTTCATTTAAATTAACTGAGAGAAATTAAAATAAAACAGCAACATTTTAAGAGGGATTTAGAACATTCAATGAGCTTCATTACAGAGACAAAATGAATTATGACAATGACATGGAAAAAGTAATAGAGAACTTTATCATTCGTAGCATGTGAAAACAAACAAGCAAAAACTAGCCAAAGTAAGGAGAATTTGAGAAACAAATAGTGAAATCAAGTCAGCTTTTTGAACACATAAGATGCCTATATGGATATGTTTCTATACCTATAAACATCTTTCTCTACAATTTAATTTTGTGAGTACTTTCCATCTAATCTGTGTCACTCTTAGCTTGACTTCTTTTGGTTTTGCTTTATTGCATCAAAAGTTTTTAAGGACGTGAAAAAATGGCATGGATTTGTGCCCGATTTGAATGCAATCTCATAGAATAATGTTTTAATTTATCTATAAGGTAAAGGTAAAGGTTCCCCTCGCACATATGTGATAGTCGTTCCCGACTCTATGGGGTGGTGCTCATCTCTGTTTCAAAGCCGAAGAGCCAGCGCTGTCCAAAGACGTCTCCGTAGTCATGTGGCCGGCACAACTAAATGCCAAAGGTGCACGGAACACTGTTACCTTCCCACCAAAGGTGGTCCCTATTTTTCTACTTGCATTTTTTATGTGCTTTTGAACTGCTAGCTTGGCAGAAGCTGGGACAAGTAACAGGAGCTCACCCTGTTACGCAGCACTAGGGATTCTAACCGCCAAACTGCCGACCTTTCAATCGACAATCTCAGGGTCTTAACCACTGAGCCACCACATCCCTATTTATCTATCCTTGGATATAAATTCTTTTTTTATGAAGCAAACTTAGACAATGTATTTTGTCTATTATGAAGACATTCAATTTTCCTTCTTAAATCTGTGAGTGATGTGTGTTTGGAAACCCTTTACTACGCAGATAAATATAAGAACTCCCTCTGCCATAATGTTTGGTAGTTGTGATTTGGTTTTTCTTTACAAGTCTGTCCTTTTAGTACTTGGACTAAACTTAGGCAGGCATTTCAACAATAAAGTTTCCATTTCATTTAAAGCATTATTTCTTTAAAAAAATTATAAACAATCAGATTCATAGTTTCTTTATGTGCTCATGGAATATTTACATATATCCAGGTTCCAAGGGTTTGTTGTACATTTGCTTGAAATCCATGGGGAAGCTTTAAACGAAAGCCTGGGTAATCCAATATACACTGCTGATGACTCAGTAGGTTGGCCTCCTCACTCTTGGAATTAAGGCCTCAGCAGGCTGTTATGAGACTGCTCTAATTGGACAGCTGAAAAATGTCAATAAGGAGGAGAATTGATGTGGTTCAAAGATGAACAAAGAGATGTCTAGGAGTTCCGCCTAAACTTTTAGAACATCAAGGAACAATTACAACTACATCCATGAAAACCAACTGACCTCAACATAATTTGGTACAATTTTAATTCATATGGCCACGATTTGTTTGGCTGAGCAGATGTGAGAGAACGGTTATTCTCTCCAGCAATGGATATCTTTCTAATGTTCTGTTTACATCATACAGACTAGCCTCTATTAATCTTTGCAGCACACTATTTTATTAATGCAAAGCATAATTTAGGAGTGAATAAAACTCAGTACAAAGCATGGAAGAATAAATCAGCATTTGCTTCCTCTCTATCTAAAGTTTATGAATGAGGGAACAACGGAGTTTTGCCTGTTAGAAATCTGAGTAATGCATAGTATTAGATTTCAATTAAAGGTATTATATTATATATAGCAATTGCACCAGCTATAATCCAAATGATTTTAATGACTTTTACATTCTGTTTACAGCATATTCCACTCTTACATTCTGTTTACATCATACTCCATATCCTTTTAAACAACTTATCTAGAAATATTAGTGACTTTCACTTAATGTAGGAATATATAGAATGAGTTTAATGAAAAGTAGGTTTTCCCCATCATAGGAAACTATATTGGACAGAAAGAAAACTTTGTGAGCTTATTGTCATCATTTACTTTTATCTGTTCTCAGTCCCTTTTGATTTACAAAGGTGCTTTTTCAAGAAGCAACTGGACTTTCTGGTTTTTCTTTGAAGACATTTCGCTTCTCATTCAAGAAATTTCTTCAGCAGCGAAGTTTCTTCAGCACACAGGCAGGTGGGGGGAGGCAAGTGGGCGGGTGGGTGGGGTCAGGGCCAACCAGAGGTGGTATTTGCTGGTTCGGTGAACCAATTAAAATTTCCGCTAATGGTTCGCCTGAACTGGTCCAAACCAGCTGAATACCACCTCTGATCTGTGGGCAAGTGATGCTATAAGAAAGTGAAGTTGGGATTTAAAAATGTAATTTGCATCATTTATACAATGTATGATGTCTTTGTGATTTATACCCAATACCAATGAATCAGTGAATTTGAGGTAGGTTATATTGCTTTTGTAGAATAATAATAGCAACAATTATGCACTGGAATATCTGCAAGATATACCACTTCCTGGTGGAACCACAGAGTAGACAAAGTTATAGAAAGTGAAGAAGTCAAAGTGCTCTGAGACTTTAGAATTCAAACAGACAGGCATCTGCCACACACTCCAGATTTAACAATGATAGAAAAGGAAGACAAAAATGTCTGTATAGTGAGATATTAAAATTACCTGGAGACAGCAGAATAGAAGAGAAAGAACTCAAGAAAATCACAAAATACAAAGCCCTGCAACAGAAGTAGGATGACTGTGTCAAAAGTAAGCAAAGATAATACCAATCAATAGTAATAGGAGCCTTGGGTACAATTGGAAAACATCTGGAGTACCATTTGAACATCATCAGCATTGACAAGTTCACCATTAGCCAGTTGCAAAAGCAGCTTTATTTAGAAAAGTTTACATTATTAATATTTAATAATAAATTGTGCTCTTTTATAACCTCCTCCTATTCAGTGGTGAAATCCAAATTTTTTTACTACCGGTTCTGTGGGCGTGGCTTGGTGGGCATGGTATGGCTTGGTGGGCGTGGCAGAGGAAGGATACTGCAAAATCTCCATTCCCACCCACTCCAGGGGAAGGAAACTGCAAAATCCCCATTCCCTCCCCACTCCTGGGGGAAAGATATTGCAAAATCTCCATTCCCACCCCACTCTGGGGCCATCCAGAGGTCGTATTTGCCGGTTTTCCGAACTACTCAAAATTTCCGCTACCGGTTCTCCAGAACCTTTCAGAACCTGCTGGATTTCATCTCTGCTCCTATCTCGGTAAATTGACAAAAATGCCCCATCTGCTCGAAACATCTGACTGACTATATAACCAATAATAATTTGAATATGAAAGAAGAATTAGAGAGGGAAAGGCAATGAGATACGGAGAATGCATTTTTCCTGCCATTTTGACTTATCACCCCAATGAAGCCCTCACATCTTTTCAACAAAGCCAAACAAATGATACTATTGGGAAGAGATTTTACAGTTCTAGGCCCCATAGCCGTATCACTTTCTCCTCTAAGCCAATTGTATTTTTACCATGAAAATTAAATATAAGTTATAATGGAAAAAATAAATTACAGGTGTCCTCAAATTGTGACCACAACTGAGCCCAAAATTCACTTGCTGAGTGAGACAGTTGCTGACTGAATTTTGCCCCATTTTATGACCTTTCTTGTCACAGTTGTTAAGTGAATCACTGCAGTGGTTAAATTAGTAACATAGTTGTTAAGTGAGTTAGCTTCAGTGGTGGGTTCCTCCCGGTTTGGTCCGGTTCAGCCGAGCCGGTAGCGGTGACGATATGACATCACCGAACCGGTTCTCTCCCCCGCCCTCCCCCCCACCCACATTATTCTTACCTTTTATTTGGTCCCACCCCCAATCTATTGCTGCCTCCTGAGTCCCAGCTGATGACTAGAGGGAAAAAAACTGCTTAAACTCTTGCCACAGGGCTTCAAAGGGCCGTCCTACAGCTGATCAGTGTTAAAAGCAAACAAATGAGTCAGGTCGTAAGTGCGAGGACTGGTCGTAAGTGCGAGGACCTTCCAGAAATGACTCTGACCAGCTAGTCACATGACCTCCAAGCCACACCCACAAAATAAGCCACGCCCACAGAACTGGTAGTAAAAAAATTTAGAACCCACCCCTGGTTAGCTTCCCCATTGACTTTGCTTGTCAGAAGGTCACAAAAGGGGATCATGTGACCCCGGAACACTGCAACTGTCCGAAATATGGGTCAATTATCAAAAGCATATGAATTTTGATAACATGACCATGGAGATGCTGCAATGGTTGTAAGTGTGAAAAATGGTTATATGTCCCTTTTCTTAGTGCTGTTGTAACTTTGAATGGTCACTAAATGAACTGTTGTAAACCAAGGACTACTTGTGTAAGGAAGCTGGTTAAAGACATTGCAGGTATGTATTAGGGGAACAGGGGTTATTTTTTGGCACTCATTACAGAATCTCTGACTTTCCTTTATGCAGAAGGAGTATTAACAGAATATCAGATTTTTGTGATCCTTTTGCATTCCTCGTTGAACTTTTTTGCTTGCTTCCAATGTTTGGAAATGAGAGAAAGTTGCTTCTTCCTAACCACAACAGATGTTCCTGTTTCTTTAACAGCAATGTGGCAGAATCATAAAGTACTACTTGCCTTTATTGACCAGAATTTTAAATCATCCTATAACGTGACCTATGAACATATTTAATTATTAGGATGGTGGTTCCGAATTCTACAGTGTCATGTGCACACTTTACTAATATCAACCTGAGTTATACATGCTGCAATGAGCTTGCAGAATATTTTGATGGTTGAATTGCTTGCATCCATCCAACGTGGTTTCAGCGTTGAAAGAAAATTCTAAAGTGATGATGGAGGCAGTGACTTTCATCTTCCTCAGCTGGAGTTCAGAGAAAGTTATCAAAGGAATGAGGCTGTATGCTCATTTATTGGACTGTTGTCAGGAGTAGAATCTGTCAGTTGACTAATAGAGATGTTAAATGTTTCTAGGAGATAGGGATGCCTGGATGAAGGGAGCTGTAAAACCCCCTCTTTTAGAAGTTGTGATATGAATGCGAATCATTGGAGACCAAAAGAGAATATGCTGCTTTCAGTAAAAAATGAAAGCAGCTGTGTCTTAAAGAATACTCATGCAGCATCTTTGATTATTGTGTTTACTTGTCTTATATGCATGCATGATAGACATTTCTAATAAACTGATAGAAAAGAAAAAACGCTGTGCATACATACTTAACATACATCCATGTGTACAAGCTGGGGTTAGTTAGTTAGTTGTGAGTGATAATTTTGATTTTAGTTGGTTTATCAATCAGAATAGAGCTGGAAGGGATCTGGAAGGTCTTCTACTCCAACCCACTGCTTGAGCAGGAGACCTACCCATTTCAGATAGGTGACTATCCAGTCTTTTCTTAAAAACCTTTAGGGATGAAGCCCCTATAACTTCTGAAGGCAAGCTATTCCACTGGTTAATTGTCCCCACTGTTAGGAACTTTCTCCTTAATTCCAGGTTGCTTCTCTCCTTGTTTAGTTTCCATCCATTGTTTTTTTTTTTCTTGCTTTCTAGTGCTTTGGAAAATAAATTGACTCCTTCTTTGTGGCAGCCTCTCAAATACTGGAATATTGCTATCATGTCAACACCTTCTTTTCTCTAGACTGTCCATACCCAATTCCTGCAATTCTTCTTATGTTTTTGTCTCCAGACCTTTAATCAACTTAGTTGTTCTTCTTTCCACTTTTTCCAAAGTTTCAACATCTTTTTTGTAATGTGATGACCAAATTGTAATGCTCCAACCCTCATGTTTTGGGGTCACCACTTCCCGTAAAATATACAATATGAATTGTATCCGATCAGTACCCCATCTGTCATTTCTCTATATGGTTCTCTGCTGATCTGTTCTAGGGAAATCTTTTTTTAAAATCCCTAGATGTACACACCACTAGTCTGGTTACTGTTATAAAGGTATATATGATACTGTAGGTAGAGTTCTCTGACTTACTATCCCTTCTCTTCATCCACCACTCGTGCATTATACTAGTTTCAGAACCAATTGAGAATATCATTTTCTGAATTTTCAGCTTTTTAAAAATTATTTCAAGCGCACATTTGTATTTTAGCTGTCATTAGATCTCTTCTCACAACAAAGATACAAGGCAGTCTCCTAAAAATCCTGTATATTATAAGCCTCTTTCATTTCTACACATAACTTTACCATGAGTATTTGACTTCAAGCTTCTTACACAAATATATCTGTTGAAATAAAAAATGACATTTTTCTGACTAATTTTCATCATTTCTGTTAAAATACTATTAATGTATTCAACATTGATCATAAAGAAACCCACACCATCAGTATCACTGTTCTTCAGTTGAGCTGACATATTTTTTGACATTTCTGGTTTGTTTCCATAGTAGTTGTTCCTTAAATAATAGTCAGACCTGATACAACCTTTTTTTTCAGAATACGAGGATTTTAAATCTTCCTCTTTAACCACTGCTTAAATCTTTTCTTCTTTCCAGCAGGGTTACATGTTTTCTCACAGATTACTGCTTTCTCTGACTAATCCACATAATCAAATACCTTCCTCGCTTCTGATTTATTAACCAAATATGGTTATTGTTCATATTCCAAATTAATTGATCTGTTATTTCTACCACTTTGAACATAGTGTTCTGGGCCAGATATTTAACTTTTACTTTCAAGTCACAAGGTAAACATTAATAAAAACTAGTGTAATACTACCAATTCTGCCATCTTCTTTAGGAAGTTCATTCTAGCCCTTTTTCCCCAGGTTCTTATGAGTTGATACTCAAATTTATTGAAAGATTTCCTTACCTTAGGCTAAAATACTTTAGGCATTTTCTTCTGAAAAAAATCAGAACCTGTTATAGGATACTCATCAAAGTTTGCCCATTGGGGTAAAAAATTCTGGTCACTCTCCTTGAATATACTTCGGAAGCTTCTCTTCAATTTTTCATCTCTTGTTGGCTATTTCCAAATGACTTGAGAAAATGAACAGTCGCCATTAGTAATATATGAGGTAAAGGCTTTAGGAATGATTTTCATAAGATGTTATATGTTTAATTACAATATTTCCCTTTCATCTCTCCATTGATCTTCCTGGACCTTCTATTTTCCAATTTCTAGTGGACAGTATAAGTTCTTTCCTCAAAAATTCCAAATATTCTCTAATAGATGGTATCTGCTTTTTTTCCTTTTATCTACACTTTTAGTTTGTTTCATGAGAAACCTCCTCTCTTCTACAACCCACACTTTAATAAAGAAAACTTTGCTCCTGACTTCCTTTGCTAAAGGTTCTTATTCACTGACCAAAATTTGCCATACTTACTTGCCTGTTTGTTTAGCTTTTTTGTAATATAGCAATAGCAATAGTACTTAGACTTATATACTGCTTTACAGTGCTTTACAGCCCTCTTTAAGCAGTTTTACAGAGTCAGCATATTGCCTTCAACAATTTGGGTCCTCATTTTATCAAACTCGGAAGAATGGAAGACTGAGTCAACCTTGAGCCTAGTGAGGTTTGCACTGCCAAATTGCAGGCAGCTGGGAGTCAGCAGAAGTAGCCTGCAATATTGCACTCTAACCCTGCGCCATTGTGGCTCAAATATCAAATATAATATATATCCTGGTCTTTTCATATTATAATTGCCGGATTTGACAATTTTTCACTCACAAATGCTTTGATAATATTCCACCTCTCCACTGAGTTAGCTTTTTTCCTGATCCCTAACTTCTGGGCTAACATCCCAGATTGTATTTCTTTATTTCTTTATTTATTCAATTTATATTCATGACTCAGATCCAGTCCTGCCACTATGTATCATGTACTTTCTCTGTTGCAAAGGTCCTGCTCTATTTTTATTCCTTTTTTCAAAATCAAAGTGTAATCGAATGAACTCAAGCATATCTAGAAATGGATTTTTTTTTTTTGTTTTCAGTTTTGCAACCATCACCATAAAAACTCTTTTTTGTTTCAGAAATTCAGAATTGAAAAATAAAACAACCCAGTGCACAATTTCTGGAGAATGAGAAATTTTCTGAGGATGGACTTCAGCTTGGACTTCAGTCCAAAACTTGGAAAAATAAACCTCTGCTCCTGGTGACCGATTAGATTGGATCCTGCAACATTATTCTGGGACACATATATTTTCCTTCATTCATGAAAATTGTTTCATTTGTTTAATATTACAACATAGCTATACAGATTAATTAATTCTTGTCTCCCAGGAGAGAGAGAGAGAGAGAGAGAGAGAGAGAGAGAGAGAGAGAGAGAGATGTATGTATGTATTTCTCTTTAGCCAGGTTCTTCCTACGTAAACCAAGGTTTTTATGCAGCCTTAGTTCAGTGAAATCCCAATCCACTAGTTTCTAGGCTTTTTTCCCCCATATTTGTTTATTATTTATTTATTATTTATTAATCAAATTTCTATACCGCCCTACTCCCGAAGGACTCAGGGCGGTGAACAGCCAAGATGAAATACAGATAATACAAATATTAAAAGTCCCTTAAAATTATTAAATATTTTGGCCGAAACACAGATTAAAACACCCAATTTATAAAATCAAACGAATTAAAAATTTAAAAGAGGAGAGTTAGGCCAGGCCAGCCTGCTGAAATAAAAAAGTTTTGAGAGCACGACGAAACGTGCTATATGAAACTTGGTGGGCATGGCAGGGGAAGGATACTGCAAAATCTCCATTTCCACCCCACTTCAGGGGAAGGATACTACAAAATCTCCATTTCCACCCCACTCCAGGGGAAGGATACTGCAAAATCCCCAATCCCTCCCCACTCCTGGGGGAAGGATACTGCAAAATCTCCATTCCCTCCCCACACTGGGGCCAGGCAGCAGTTGTATTTGCTGGTTCTCCGAACTACTCCAAATTTCTGCTACCAGTTCTCCAGAACCTGCTGGATTTCACCCCTGTCCCATTCCCAAATATAAACGGGGAGGGGGTGCCTCATGCTACCATGTTTTGTGCCTACTATTCAATCAATGTATCTCCATGTGTTCCTGATCCCAGGAGTATTGACCTGAATGGGGGGGGGAGGGAAAAATATCATTCATATTGTGATACAGCCAGAAGAAAGTGGAAAGGAATACTCAAGTAAACATTTTCCTCCCAGCCTCTCAGAGTCTTTTAAAATCTCAGGATATGCAGGCTCTTGAAAACATAATGCCAGCATGAAGCCAGACACAGAACAGAACATGAAAATGAAAAAAGTCCAAGAGGGATACTTAAATTTTGGGTGCTGATCAACGATGACACTTATTCTCCTTCTCTCTCATATGGACCTCATTCCTCTTTCTTGCTTTGCTGTAGAGCCAGAGATGCAAAATATGTCCATTGGGGGAAAGGACTGGTGTAAGACTGCATCACACAACAGCTGTGAACATTTTCACAAAATGACTAAGTGAACATCTGGACAGGTTTGAGCAAGAGCCTTCTTTTCCAAATGATGTTTCTATCATATGTACCAAATCAGTGGGGGACTGAAAAACTACTGGAAAACTTCTTCCACTGTGCTACTGAGAAACAAAACTTGCTTTATGAAAATATCCAAGAAGAAAAGCTTTGGTTTGATTTTGCAAAGCGTTGATAATTAGAGTTGTGGAGAAGCCCCTCCCCCCTCTCTGTGTGAGACAATCAGCTTTTCAAGACAGGAAAGGCAGGCCTCAGAACTGCTCAAATGATTCTAGGAAGGTCAGTTGAGTAGTTCTGTATCCTAAGCAATTGGTGTTATAAACAATTCAAGTAGGCCTCCGGCTTTTTAAAAATCACATCTCCCTTTGCTTAACAAAAAAAGATCTCAGATTTATATTGATAATACTACTATAATAATCATTAGAAGGTAGATGATAGATAGATGGATGATGGTGAGAGAGAGAGAGAAAAAAAGAGAGAGACAGACAGACAAAAACAAGTAGACAAAAAAATTTGAAAAGCACTCTTGTCTTCTTCAGTTAAATATATTTAAAAACAGATTTTCAGATTTGCTAATGTTGCTGTCTTTTCATTACCAGATACATTTTTAATTGTCATTTTCTTTATATTATTACAAAAGTTATTTATTTGTACTGTTTATTTATTAAATAAATTTAGATGACAGCCCAATCAGACATAGATGAGTCTGGGTGCATTACAACATTAAAAAGCCATAACATGAAACCAGGGGTGGGCTTCAAAAATTTTAGCAAGGGGTTCTCTACCCAGTTGCTGGGTGGGTGTGGCCATGCTGGGGGTGGCCTAGTCATCCTCCTGCACCATGGCGGGGGGGGGCATTTTTGCCCTCCCCGGGCTCTGGAGGCCCTCTGGAGGCCCTCTGAAGGCCGGAACTTCCCAAACTTCTGTAGGCCCATTTTTCACCCTCCCTGAGCCTCCATGCGCGCCCTTACAGGCATCCAAAACAGGCCATGTGGGGACTCCTGGGAGGGGCAGGGTGGAATGGGTGGGGCCAGCCAGGAGTGGGATTTGGGGATTCTCCGAACTGCACAGAATCTTAGCTAGAGGTTCTTCCGAACCCCTGCAAACCCCCAGCAGCCCATCCCTGCATAAAACCCCTACTCCCCCCCTCCCCAATGGCAGCAGCAAAACAATCTAATCAACTCTTGATTGGGTCCATCTTCATTTGAGGTCCTCAGAACTGCTGACAAAACAACATCTTTTGGAAAAACAACAGGATGGGTGCCAACCATTACTTTGAGGGAAATTATCTTCCCTAGAGAAGGGACCACCACTAGCAAGGCCCTTTTTCATTGTGTCAACAGATGTATCATTTATATCCCTCCCGTACTTCATTATGCAACATAAAGTGAAATTATATTATCTAAAAGCAATTTGCTTACTGAAGTAGAATGGCAAATAGTTCTTTTCTGCAAAACAAGAGGCAGCAGGGTAGCCTTGAATAACACTTTAAAGTTGGCAATCTTTGTCGCTATGGCTACATGTGGACCATTTCAGTGACACAATTGCCAAAACCTGGCTTCAAAGGTGTTAGATCGGTGCAGGGAAAAGAAGACGTGACTCAGCAGAGGACCGTTCAGCACTTTAATTCAGCTCATACGGAACTGCCGGCTGAGCTGCTGAGCCCTCCTTATATACAGCTCCGGCAAGCTAGCCGGCCAATGACATTTATTTAAACTTCCCGCTGGTGGATTAGCCAACCACCGGCGAATGCCCATATAAGGACACAACACCCCTCCCGTCCTAGTTCTTAGTCTGTCAATCCGTGACCGATGTAGGTCACGTAGTCGCGCAGGTAGGCGGGGCGTCTAATAGCCCTACCTGACTTGCGCGGTTCAGTTCTCTCATTGTTGTCGACCCGGGCGGGGCGGGCTTCTGTCCTCTCTGGTTCCTGCCATGGAACTGTCTGGAACTTGGCCGTCAAGTGCTCTGGATCCTGTCTGGCGCCTCCGGCTGGGTTTGCTGGATTGCCCTGCGGGCGGCAGTCCCTCTCCCTGGCCGGGATGATGGAGACTCGGCTTCTGGAGTTCACTTTGGACCCGGGCTATGCAGCTGAACCACGGTAGGTCCTTGGGCTCTTTCCTCCCTTCTTCTGCTTGCGCTCCGGGACTCTGGTGGACTGTCGTGTCAGGGTGACCCTGCGGCTGTGGCTGCGGTTGGTGTGGTGTTTGTTGCCGGCTGACCCTGTCGGGGTAGCATTAGTCGACCTTGCCGGGGTGGTGCAGGCCTGCCTCGCTGGGGTGGTGCAGGCTGACCTCATCGGGGTGGCGGAAGTCTGCCTCGCCAGGGTGGTGTAGGCCTACCTCATCGGGGTATTGCAGGCTGACCTCGTCAGGGTGGCGGAAGTCTGCCTCGCCGGGGTGGTGTAGGCCTACCTCATTGGGGTGGTGCAAGCTGACCTTGTCGGGATGGCGGAAGTCTGCCTCGCCGGGGTGGTATAGACCTACCTCATCGGGGTGGTACAGGCCTACCTCGTCGGGGTGGCGGAAGTCTACCCTGACGGTCTCTACGGCTGAGGAGTTTCTTTTGGACGGAAACATCCCTCATCCCGAAGACGATCCGGTCTCGCAGTTGGATGTCTACGTTCTCGAACTCACAGCTGGATGCAATTGTCCAGAGCGCAGATACAAAATCCTTGATGGATTTGCCATCCCGTTGATTCCGTTGGTGGAAATCAAACCAGTTGGCTAAAGGGGTGCTGGTTGGAGCATAATGCTCTTGCAGGACTTCCTGTAGTTCGGTCCACGGCATCAGCTTGGTGTCCCGCAGTGCGACGAGATCCATGGCCATTTCCAGGACCCCGGAGCTGCAGTGAGCCAGGAACAGGGCTCGCTTCCTGTTGTCGTCCAGGTCAGTGAAACCGCTGCCCGCCAGGAATTGTCTGAACTGGACCATGAAGAACTTCCATTTCTCCTGGTTCGGATTGAACAGAGCCAGCGAGATCTGTGGTCCGGACATGGTTATGTGGTTCAGCTTCAGTGACTTAGCTCAAGTGACTCAGCTCTTGGTAGATTGTGGCAATCGTGCCACGAGGTATGCTGTCGGTTCTTTTGTGTCCTTCATTGCCAGTGTTAGATCGGCGCAGGGAAAAGAAGACACGACTCAGCAGAGGTCCGTTCAGCACTTTAATTCAGCTCATAAGGAACTGCCAGCTGAGCTGCCGAGCCCTCCTTATATACAACTTCGGCAAGCTAGCCGGCCAATGACATTTATTTAAACTTCCCGCCGGTAGATTAGCCAACCACTGGCGGATATACTTTTGTTGTGTCCATATAAGGACACAACAAAAGTTCCCATCATTCTGTGACTGATCATGCAAAAAAACCTGCTGGGTAAATCCAAAACAAACTTACAATTCCCCCTCCTCCAGGCACACACATCAGTTATCCTCCAAAAATGGTAAACCAACAAACAGAATAACAGAACAGAACAAGAGAGTTGGAAGGGATCCTGAGGGTCTTCTTAGTCCAACCCTCTGCTCAAAGCAGGAACCCTATACCATTTCAGAAATGGTTGTCCAGTTTCTTCTTTAAAACCTCCAATTTTGGAGCATGCACAACTTCTGGAGGCAAATCATTCCACTGATTAATGGAATGGTCAGGACATTTTTCCTTAATTCTAACTTGGTTCTTTCTTTCCTTGATTAGTTTTCATCCATTGCTTCTTGCCCTGCCTTCAGGTGCTCTCTCTTCTTTGTGGCAGTCCCTTAGATATCAGAACATTGCTATCATGTCACCCTTAGTCCTTCTTTTCACTGGACTATACATATCCAATTCCTGGATCTGTCCGTGTGCCTTACATGGCCCTTCTGCCCTGTCTCCAGAAAACATTTAACTGCAGCTCTTGGCCATTCTGCTAGCATGGCTGTCTATTCTTAGAAATTAATCCAAAGAATTGAGATGGATCCAGAAACAAATATTTGCTTTAGGAGACCTACAGAATTAAATATATTTCTTTGCCTTTCTTTCTTATTACATTAATTACCATTGTTGGATAAGCTTCATTAGAGAAACAGGTAGTCAATGTTTACTGCATAGAATACATTATTTGATTGGATAAATGAACAAACCAAATATTATCGGTGTCCCCAATCAGGACCTGCCACCTGGATTGTCTTCCAAATCTTTCCAACTGGTAAGACCAGTCATGGAGTGTCTCGTCTAGACACCAATCAAATCTAAATCTGCTTCTCTGTGTTATTTCTGGCCATGATGCATTTAGGAGTAGAACACAAATAAAGTGAAAAAAAATATTGCTTACATACAGGGCCATTTTTCACAAATGCTAAATTAGGCATCTAATTTCCACAAAATGTTCTCTGTCACAACTCAAGTATGCCTGCATCCTATTGGGTTAAGAGAGTTGCATACTTCTTTTTTTGTGAAAAGGGGAAAACAACTCCTTATTGGGTTTAGTAAAACAGATTTGTTATGCCATACAGACCGCCCTTTCAATTTTCTTTTTCAGGCAGTTACTAAAGGTACAGATCATAGGGTATGTTTTCTGCTTCAGAGCTTATCAAAATAAACCCCTTTTATCCCAGAGTAGATTATTGTTATTTTTTGACAAAAAAGATTGATGATAAAAGGGGAAAACAGAATCAGGTAAATGGTAACTGTTCTCTTCAAAATTTCTTGTGATTATTTTTTTAAAAAATAGTAAACAAGAGCTTTCTTAAAACTCTTAATTTATTGCCTTTACTTCCAAATCTCTGATGCACATTCAAGATTTGAATGGCATGAGTGGCTTTTATACAACAATTGTTTCTACAATATTGGATGATATGAGCAAAGAGGCTGGTGCCTGGTTTGTTAACAGATGTTCATAATTTGTTTATTTTGTTCATTTCATTGCTGACATTTATATTCTGTCCTGCTCCAAAAACTTTGGGTGGCTAACATTTAAATATTAAAACGATAAGTAATAATGATAAAATAATAATGTAAGTGAAGGGAAACAATAATAAGGATATGATATACTGGTATACTAGATTCTGTAACCATTAGGTTCTTGTAATACACATATGCCTTTGTATTTGTATCACATATATTATGCCTTTATATTTGTATCTCCTGTAACAAACATATTCTGTTATTAGGCCTGTAATGTATCTGGTATTTGTCAGACATATGTCCCTGCCATTTGACCTGAACCCATATTAATCTTCTCCCTGTTTCTTCCTTGTGCCATCTAAGAGCATGGTACTATCTCAGTCTTAATTTATGTTGATCTGGATAGACTCCTACTTTCCAGGGCCAGGGGGCCTAAGTGGCCAATTGAGTAAACAAAGAAATGCTCAAGATGACTAATTGGGAAGTTTCTATTCCCCCTTGCAGGGCAACAAGGAATGCACGGGCCTGGATTGGGAGACCAGAGTTGGGTACTAAGCTGACGTCTCTGAGGGTATAAAAGGACGCCATACCTTCCCCAAGGTGTGGCTATCTCCTCGCATGCATTGTATCTGTATGTTCTGGATATAGTCCCACCCAGTATTTTGTTTTTGGCCATAAATAAAATCTGTTTTTTTTGCAAGCCTCGTCTTGAGTCTCTCTCTTTGGCATTCTGGTGACTCAAGTGTATTTTGGGACCTTACATTTCTGGCGCCCGAAGTGGGACTTGAAGGCAAAGTTTCTTCAAGGTGGCTGCATTCAGCTTCCCACAAACTGAGCCGCTTTGAGGCTTGGTGGCCTTCATTAAAGGCAGACGGAAGAAACCAGCTTGGACCAGTACTGAAGTCAAGAGCGCTCCTGGAAAAATTTATCCAGTGACTTTGATCTGGTCATTTGCTGGCAGGCTCCGATCCTGCCTGTCCTGAACGCCTAACAAAGAGGCTTGCACTGTGGGGGGGGTATGGAACTGAGCTCTTCTGGGTGAGTATATATATATTTTTTTCTCTTGGGAAGGGGAGTGTTGCTTTGTGAGTGTGTGAATGAGACGAGGGAAATTCCTCAGAGGTTTGCCCTCGAAGCGATGTGCGGAGATCCAATCTGCGTTTCTGATTATCCGAGAGGAGATCAGCCAGAGACGATCGCTTTGAAAGGAGTGTGACTGTTGGAATAAGAATCTGTAGTGCAGGAGAGGGCTCTGACCAAACTTCGGACCCGCAGGGGAGGTCTGGGAAATCTCTTAGGGAAAAAGAGAGGGTTTGGTTAGGCTTCGCACCGACGGAAAGGTGTGGGAAATCTCCTCAGGAAGAAAGAGAGTCTAGTCAGGCTTCAAGCTGACAGAAAGGAATCCCCTGAGAAAAATGGGCAACCATGCTGGTAGCCTGTTTGGAACAAATAACTAGTAACAAGAATTGGGCCGTGTTCTCCATTTGGCTATGTTAGCCCACTGGAACACGTTACAAACAAGTTGTGAAAAAACAAACAAAAAAAAAAGAGTATAAAAAAAATGAATGAAAAATGTTGTGGCAGTAAAAGTTGTCTGTAAAAAGAAAAGTGGAGTTCAAACTTGCTCATGAGAGCCCTGGCTAAATGCAAACGATGTGTATACCTCTTATACATCTTGATCTTTAAAATGGGCCAGCGATTGCTGAGAGGTCCAAGTTAGAATGAGAACACACAGAACACCCCCAGGGCAGAGGCACGTAGTAACAATCTAGTGTCTAAAGAGAGATCTATGGGTGGCAAAGAAATATTGCAATGTTATAAAGATCTTGATAATTTACCATTCTCAAAAGAGCCAGAGAAGTCTGAAAGAACTAAGATGTAGAATTGATTGTGATATGTCTGGTCAGCCTGCAAATTAAGTAAACATCTCGGCTTGGAGCTGTGGGAAACGGAAAGTAGTTAGGGCCCACAATCATATTTATGATTTAAACTGCTCTCTGAGTTTTCCCACTGCTTTAAGAATAAGCTATAGGTTGCCCAAGGAAATAAAATTAAAACAAAAAACAAAAAACAACCTCCACAGGTCTGGAAATGTTTGATGGTATGTGTGTGTATGTGTATGTATGTAATCATTTCCAAACCTGCAGGAGACCCTCTAACAACAGTACACAAAAAGCTATTTAGAAAATGGAGCGCATTGGCTTGTGAAAAGCTCCCTGAAATAATTTGGTTTGCATGGAGGAAGCATTAAATGAAATTTTTGTATGTGAAATTGATGTATACAAAAAGTCTGATTGCAGTACAAATGTGAATGTGTGTGTGTGAGATGTCCCGAAGCTCATAAAGTAAAGTGATCCTGAGACCTGTGAATGCCTGTGTGTTGAGGTTACAGAGAAATGCAGAGGGTTGTTTTGTTGAAAGGATGCTGAGAGATGAAAGGAGGAGAGAAGCAGGAAAAAGGGGGGCTGCGGGCTGGTTCTCTGCTGAACCAGCCTGAAAAAGGCAGGATAAAGGGTGATATCTGATACCTGCCTTTGCAGTTTCACTGTTTTTGGCTCGGAATGCAATTTTGACAAGGTGCTCTATCCTATCCGTTTGTTTGTTTGTTTGCTTGTTTGTTTGCTTGCTTGCTTGTTTGTTAGCAGCACAATTGCTGCCTTTTTAGGAATTGTTACAGAGATGAGTTAGAAATTACAATATGTAGTAAGAGAGAGTCAGTGGCATTTTTGTCTAAAATGTTAGATCCTGCCTGTTAAGGATTTCCAGTTTGTGTTCAAGCAGTGGCAGCTATGGCAGTGTTAATGAAGGAAAGCAGAAAGTTGACTTTTGGAGGAGTCCTAGTGCTCCTAGTTAATTTGTTTATAGATGGGAAGAGAAAGTGGTAGCAGGTAAGAGAAGACATTTAGGTAAGTTGGTTTGCACAGGCTTGTGAAATCAAGCTTTGAATTTCTTTGAAGCTTGGAAGCCAGGAGGGCAGCGGCAGAAAGAACTGAATGTTTAGTGTTAGGTGAGAAGTACTAGTTAAAGAAAATGTGAGCAGTAGAAAGAGAAGGTAGGGCTACTTTAGTGTGAGACCATTTCAATGCATTTGAGTTGATTTTATTAGACTAACTTAAGTGGGGAGACTTAGATATTTATTGGTGATAGTGGGTCACTTGACTGGATGGGTTGAGGCTTATCCAGCCATGAGAGCCACTCAGCAGTAGTCACCAAAATTAACAGATAATACCTATATTATACCTATACCTATATATACCTATATAGTAGAAGTAGAAGCTATAGACAGCAACCAAGAGACTCATTTTATTGCAAAAGTGCTTCAATTAATAATGGAGGCAGTGGGAATGTCATGTTCCATGGAATGCAAAATCATCTCTGCTGTGAACCAAATCTTTACCCTTGCCTTGCCTTGCCAAATGGTGTTTGGATTACCACGTTTGGACAGAATGGGGGAAATTCCACAATATGAAACTAAAGACATGTTTGTAAAGAACTGTATACTTGGCCTCTATTCTTCTTTATCTTACCTCAGAATCAAAGGACTCCTAGCTCAAACCCTACCTCTCGATTTTGCTGTTCATAAGTTCCAGCCTGGTGATTGGGTCCTGATAAAACCTGATGTGAGGACAAACTTAGCCAAGCCTGGGACAGGTCCTACCAAGTCCTGCTGACTACTGAAACAGCAGTCCAACCTAAAGACAAAGGGTGGACCGTGTAAAAGGACCAGTGGAAGAACTTAAAGAGTGGCAAATGATTCCTGAAGAAGACCTGCTGAGAATAAACTTTTCCAAAAACTGCTGTGGTCATTGTGGTATGAATGGGTTTTGTTTGTGATTTTTCTTGTTGCAGGAGTAGCAACTTTTTGGACTTTCCAGCCTGAGTGGTGGCCTCTCTTATTCCGTCTGAAGATCCCAACAGCAGCTGTGCAACTTCACTCTCCAGATTGTGTTGGTCCCGTGATTGTAACTGTATCACTGAATGTTATTGTTACTCTTGTTGTAATTGTGAACTTATACACACCTGTGGGGAATAATAGGACACTGTGCTTATGTAAATGTGCAAGGGATTGCTCCCCATAGAAACTCTATTCTTATGTATACATCTATCCTACACTGGAGAATTGAGACATTGAATCAGGTCAATCTGACTTGAACACAGTAGTCCTAGGAGATAGTGATATCATGATCCCTGAAGATATAGATATCAATTCTATATTTGATTTAATGCAATGGTTCAATATTTGGGACTAATTTTCTTATGCATAGGACTAATATGAGGAGAATATAATGCAATGATCAGTGTGAAAAATCATTTTACATGTAAGGGTGTTTTCTTTGCTTATTGTTACTTTTCAGTCTGGAATTAACCTGACACAACCTAGTAACCCATTTGAAAATATACCTAGACTGAGTGGGTTATGGACGGATGTGGTAACTCTTAATTGGCATGCTCCAGATGGCTTATATTGGATAAATGGAAAATTTGCCTATGTGCAATTGCCTAGCCGATGGTATGAAGCATGTGTATTAGGAACTGTGAAATCTATTTTTCTTCCTTTTTCTACTGACAATACAACAAGGTGAAAAACTGGGTATACCTATTTATGTGGATGTAGGCCATAGAAAGATGAGTGGCCTCCAGAAATAATAGTTCAGGTATACGGACCAGCCACCTGGGCAAAAGATGGTATAGAACTCCCTTTATATGCTGAATAGAATTGTAAGGTTACAGCCAATGATTGCAATGATACCTAATACAACTGCTAGTGCTCTAAATTTCTTAGTTAAACAGCACTCTCTGTTTAAAACAACACTCTGTTGAAAACAGCAATATCCCAGAATAGACTTGCTGTTCACTATTTCTTAGCAAAAGTAGGTGTGTAAGGAAAAATTATTTCCACAAATTTTGTTTGCAAAATTGATGATTGTTAACCCTTGGAGGTTTCCTTCTTCTCCCTTGTCTCATTCCTTTAATCCAAAGAATAGTCACATGATTCCCGCGATGGAAAGCATTCCATCATTTAAATAAAAAGTGTGGAATGAAGGGAAACAATAATAAGGATATGATATACTGGTATACTAGATTCTGTAACCATTAGGTTCTTGTAATACACATATGCCTTTGTATTTGTATCACATATATTATGCCTTTATATTTGTATCTCCTGTAACAAACATATTCTGTTATTAGGCCTGTAATGTATCTGGTATTTGTCAGACATATGTCCCTGCCATTTGACCTGAACCCATATTAATCTTCTCCCTGTTTCTTCCTTGTGCCATCTAAGAGCATGGTACTATCTCAGTCTTAATTTATGTTGATCTGGATAGACTCCTACTTTCCAGGGCCAGGGGGCCTAAGTGGCCAATTGAGTAAACAAAGAAATGCTCAAGATGACTAATTGGGAAGTTTCTATTCCCCCTTGCAGGGCAACAAGGAATGCACGGGCCTGGATTGGGAGGCCAGAGTTGGGTACTAAGCTGACGTCTCTGAGGGTATAAAAGGACGCCATACCTTCCCCAAGGTGTGGCTATCTCCTCGCATGCATTGTATCTGTATGTTCTGGATATAGTCCCACCCAGTATTTTGTTTTTGGCCATAAATAAAATCTGTTTTTTTTGCAAGCCTCGTCTTGAGTCTCTCTCTTTGGCATTCTGGTGACTCAAGTGTATTTTGGAACCTTACATAAGAATAACAACAGACTAAAAGTGGTGGGACATAAATAGTGATTAAAAACTTAAATTAACCCAAATTTTAACATATCAACTTTAAATAAATAAAACAATAAATATTTTTTTAAGTGTTATTTTTGTTTTGTTTTGTTTTTTAAAAAAGTAAGTCAGAAAGTCCATTTGTCTTTTGGAAAAGTACCTTTGGGACAACCATGACTTGGATGATTGAGAACCTTTATAGACTCTTATCATGTCAGCTAGGGAATTCTGGGAGTTGAAGTCCACACATCTTAAGTGGTAAAGGAGAAATACTGCCTTGGAGCTATCAGACACCTGGTCAGAACATTCATAGCATCTTCTGCTCAGCTTAGGTTACATCTAAATGGGTATTATCTGCATGTTGATAATACAACATCCTCAATAGACAGATCACCACTCCCAGAAGTTGAACATAAGAGCAGGATATTTTTTGTTTTTTACAATTCTTTTTGTGTAGCATAGACCTATAAAATTGCAATCAATTTTACAGTCAATAGTCTGAATTATATAGATAATAAAAATAGATAACTTTAAAAAGACATAAGAAATACTAGGATTTGAGAAACCCTATAAGATGTAAAACTATACTAACTTAGATAAAGGTAAAGGTTTCCCTCTTACATATGTGCAGTCGTTCCTGACTCTAGGGGGCGGTGCTCATCTCCATTTCAAAGCCGAAGAGCCAGCGCTTTCCGAAGACATCTCTGTGGTCATGTGCCAAAGGCACACTATTACCTTCCCACCAAAGATGGTTCCTATTTTTCTACTTGCATTTTTTAGGTGCTTTCGAACTGCTAGGTTGGCAGAAGCTGGGATCAGTAACAGGAGGTCACCCCCATTATGCGGCACTAGGGATTTGAACTGCTGAACTGCTAACCTTTCGATATATATATCAATATATATATATTAACTTACACTAAGCCTAATACTTGCTAATACTGGGGTTTGTTGGGATTGTCACACTTATGATACAGCTAACTGCAACGAAGAAATATTAAAATAAGATAAAGAGTGATATGTGTATATTTAAAAGAAAAAAGGTGAGAAGGAAAAGAAAGAAAAAAGAAAAAAGGAGGAAAAGATTATGGAATATATTGAATTATGGGAACCTAGATAAGGCTCAGCATCACCTCATTTGAAGGAGTTGTTTATATTTGATCATCGCTCTAATACCACTTTATGCTGATGTTAAACAGAGCAAGGAGTCCTTTAAGCCCTATGGATGGACAAATAGATATTGATATAGGATTGATATATCCTCCATTCCAGTCAGTGTAGCAAGTCATAACATGCTTTGAAGCAGAAAGGTTTATATAATCTGATAACTGCTTGGTTGATTGCTTATTTATTTGTTTATTTGTGGAATTTATATAGCTATCCAATTCACAAATTGCAATTCTAGTAGCTTTTGCATTTGTGTCCGGGTTAAAGGATTAGCCGGTAACATCACTGTTGCCCTGGGGATCTCTAGTTGGGGGGCTCCTTTCATGTCTCTGGCAGGAGCTGGAGTGAAGGGTAAGAGTTCCACCCCACCCTCTGGCAGGCCTCAAACGTGGGCTTGCTAACCTCCTGCCCAGCGTCCCAATCACTTGAGCCACCGTCTCCATTCTAGCAGCTAACAGGATTAAAAAGACAGAATAAAATAGCGAATCAATATATTTTTAAAAAAACCCACAGAAACAAAACATAAAATACAACAACTTGAAATAAAACAGGGCCAAATCGCAACATTGTCAAATTCCCAAACCATGTGTCAGGCAGGAAAGCTATATTTTTAGGGTTTATGGAAGACCAACAGGATTGGTGCCATCCAAATGTCTAGTGGGCAGGGATGAAATCCAGCAGGTTCTGACAGGTTCTGGAGAAACGGTACTGGAAATTTTGAGTAGTTCGGAGAACTGGCAAATACCACCTCTGGCTGGCCCCAGAGTTGGATGGGAATGGAGATTTTGCAATATCCTTCTCCCAAGAGTGGGGAGGGAATGGGGATTTTGCAGTATCCTTCCCTTGCCATGCCCACCAAGCTACACAATGCCCACCAAGCCACGCCCACAGAACCGGTAGTAAAAAAAATTGGATTTCACCATTGCTAGGGGGGTATTTTTCAAAGGGCAAACACTTCACAGGCCTCATTAGACGACATTGTTTCCCAGACAACCTGAAGCATGCCCACTTTGTTGCATCTTATGGGATGGGCAAGACAGTCAGAGACAGGCAGTCCCACAAACAACAAAACAACTGTTGCAATAACAGATGTCTATGTGCAATAACATGATGAACATACAAAAGAAGCAAAACTTGCATCGCATTGTGTAAAGCTCATATGCCTTCCCTTGCTTCCTGAAGTTGCCTATAGCTAGAAATAGTGGTTAAAATATCTGTAAAGTAAACTGCCTACAGAGTATCATTTTACCGTCACATCTTGCAAGAGGCTATTAAATCTAATACAGAAATAATATCTTTGCAGCCAGAAAGTATCTTTCATAGCGGATTTGTTTTGTTTTGTTTTAATTATCAGACAGACGCACTAGACATATATTAAACACTTGGATTGCGTATGAGCCACTTCTTTTATATGACTCTCTTTTATTTAGAATGTGGGTAAGAGAGTTTTGTTACTCCAGGATTTGTCATCGGTCAGGAACATGAAACACTGCTCAGATAATGCTTTGTATAGTCTGGCATTAGTCAGCTGGAGGGGCTAAGTAATGGCTGCTTTGTGATGATGTTCCTTGCGTGTCTCAACATTTTATGGTTAGCACAAGGATAGGTGAATACAGGTTAGGTTGAGTGAGATGTTGGGGATATTTTGTGAGATGTTAGGGAATGGAAAGAGGGAGATATGGAAGAGGTTCTGAAGATGTTAAGATGGATTGTGGGCAGTAGTGGGTTTCAATTTAGTTTGCTACTGGTTCACTTGTGTGCACACACGTAAGGCTCCTGTGCATGCGCAGAAGCATCTGGGTGGGTGGGTAGATCCTCCCACTGCCACCGCTACCAATTTGCCCAATCGGGAGCAAACCGGTAGCAACCCACCATTGGTTGTGGGAACATATTTTTTTTTAATTCATTAAAAATATTTAATAAAGCTGAATCAAAAAAAGATTGCAGAAAATTTAATGCCATCAAAGAAATACTGACAAAACCCTCCAGGTCCTTTCTGTCCAAAAAAAAAGAAGAAGGAGGAGAAGGAGAAGGAGAAGGAGAAGGAGAAGGAGAAGGAGAAGGAGGAGGAGAAGGAGGAGAAGAAGAAGAAGAAGAAGAAGAAGAAGAAGAAGAAGAAGAAGAAGAAGAAGAAGAAGAAGAAGAAGAAGAAGAAGAAGAAGAAGAAGAAGAAGAAGAAGAAGAAGAAGAAGACAGTGTTACTATCAAATGTACTGATCTGTTTTTTACAACAGAGCTTTGATTGTTTTCTGATTATAGTGACATCCACTGGGAACACTGTGATTACAGTCAGGGCAGTTTAGTTACTGCCTGTGTTTTCTTCAGAGACTCTAGTGGGACTTTTTTTTTATTTTAATTGAGCACTAAAATTAATCAGATTGCTCAGTTGGCAGGACATTATGACAACTTTTTGAAAATGTCATCTATCACTATACTAGTTTGCTGTAAACTGTAATAATGCCCAGTGGAGAACTATTGCTTTCCAACTCACAAGTGGCTTATTGAAAATTAAATATTTCTCCTCCACTGAATGTGAGAAAGCACTTTCATATCTCCTAATAGCACTGCAATGTGGAGACACAACTCTTTTCATATCAAGACCAAGATCCAGCTTTTGGATGACTTGCTAGGTTACAGTTTCTACCTTTACTGGCTTTAAATTATGGGTGGGGGGGGGGATTCAGCAGGTTCTGATAGGTTCTGGAGAACCGGTAGCAGAAATTTTGAGTAGTTCAGAGAACTGGCAAATACCACTTCTGGCTGGCCCCAGAGTGGGGAGGGAATGGGGAAGCCACTAAGCCACGCCCACCAAGCCACACCACACCCACCAAGCCATGCCCACAGAACCGGTAGTAAAAAAATTTGAATTTCACCACCGCTTTAAATGTAAATGCAGACAAGGCAAAGAGGAAGGAATGAGTCAAAAATGAAACTAAATTGACACCACATCCCATTTTCTTTTTTAAAAAATTATAAATTCCATTCTGGTGTGCTAAAGATTAATATTTGATGACAAACTTTGGAAGGCCTCACACACAAGCTTTTAGTACACATCATACATGCTTTGTGTTGCATTTGGAAGTTGCAGTGTGGTGTAGTATTTTGCTATTCTTTTAAGTGGCATTCAGACCATGTCTTCTTATTTTGGTATTTGTCATAACTATGTGTGTTTAAAAGATTCCTTGGAATTCTACTGGCATTGTGTAGTAGAGTTGAAAGCATCCATGGATGCAAAAATTCGTTCACTTTACTAGAGTTAGTGTTTCGTCAGATAAAGCTTTCCAGACTGTCTAGTCTAGCATTGTGCTTCAGTGACCTGGCCATTCCCAGCAGAAAACCTTCAATCAGGAAATGAGCTTCAGAGCACACTCTTGTTCATGTTTTTGAAGGAGTACGGGCTCCAGTAAAGAAGATAATATATTGTTATCAAGCTACTAGCCACTGATAGCCTTAATCTAAAAGACAGTTTTGTATAGTATCAAAGGTGCTAGACTAGAAACTGTGTCCTCCCTAAGGCACAGAAGACAGCTGGATGACCCTGAGCGAATCATCTCACAGATTTGTTGGAGAGAAAATAGGAGAAAGAAAAAGCATTATGTACACCGTCTTGAGTTACAGAACATAATTGCAGAATATAAGGAAGATAAGCAAATAATATCTAAGCAGCTTCCAAATTTCTCTTTAAAGCTATCCAAGATGAAAGTTCCCATTCCGTCTTGAGTGAAATATGCTGGGTGAAATTATATTTCCGTATTATTTTCACTGGATAGACTTGAACTTTTATAATTGAGCCAAGAGAGAGAGACATAGACAGAGAGGCAGCGTGGAGAAAATATTCCTGACTTATCTTATGGATACTGAAGTCTTTAGAAGACACTGAACAAGAACTGTCCAATACTACGGGAGGGGAAAAAGCCCAGACCAATGATTTATAGTACTGTAAATGCTGTCTCTGAGCTTTGAAAGAAACACCGCTCCCCACCCCCGCATATCTAATTTAATACTGTTAAAGCTACAATCGAATCTCCTCTGCTGTTTGGCAAGGGTTAGCACATTTGAAATAATAATAATAATAATAATAATAATAATAATAATAATAATAATAATAATAATAATAATATCAAGAGACTTGCAGTTAGTGCAGTTAGTGCATGGTAAAGTCCTTGGTACATGCTGAGAAAGAAAACAGAAATCCAAAAGCGTTTGACAGCATCCAGTATAACAATATGTCAAATACAAAAAGTTAGGATAAACAGTATAGAGTGCAATCCATGAGGATCCTTTCCTATTTTAGCACTTCTGAAAACTGAGATGAGAGGTGAGCAAGGAGAGGACACGCAACCCCACTTTTTGTTTCTAAAGTGCCAAAGTCCAACAACATTGAGCTGTTACACAACTTTCATTGGGACCTAACCAAAAAGCCCTTTCTGGGATATCATATCCAGTAGCTGTGCAGCTTCCTGTTATAACATCTGGGATAAATCCCCCTGTCTTTCAAATGCAAACTAGGGGGAAACGATAACGTTTCTTGTCCAGGAGATTATTTTAAGCATGCTGATGATATAAGTATTTGCTGGTGATGAAACAGACTGAGGCAATTTCCATGATTTAGGCAAATCTAAATCCACATTATTTTTCTTCTGCTTACACATGCAATCAAAACATCCTGTTTATGTTGTGTTTCTTATTCATTGATTCCTTTAGCCCAAGAATGTTATTACCTTCTTGATTTAAAGAGACACTGTGTCATTATCGTATGGGGTGTGATAGTTATCCTACTAATCACATTCTGTTTTAGTAAGGGTAACAAATTGTTGGTTATTGTGGCTATTTTTAGAAAAAATGATTTTCAATATAATTTACTATTTTTCAGAGTAGACCATCAATTAATGGAGGAAGCTTACTCTTTAATCTCCTTCTATGGTCAAAGAATGAAAAGGATGAAAAGGAAGAGTAGAAAATAGAGCTGGTGTCATTCTTTCAGCTTCCCTTGCTTCTCACCAAATAAACATTCCAGTTAAATAGAACCCAAGTTGGTTCCCTCCAGATATGCTGAAAATTCCTAGAATTTCTGGTCAGCATGTAGTTCCAAGACATCTGGAGGGATCAAGTTGGGGAAGTCTACACTAGGATTTTAAGCCTCCTTTTCCAGTGTCTATAACATCTGTTCAAAGGAAACAATAAAATATACCTTCTATTAAATATTTGCTACTTAGTTACACAGACCTATTATATTGCTTCCATTCCAGATGATCATAATTAACATGGCCATTTACAGATATATTTAAGACATGGTTAATACATGTTGACTTGCAACATATCATCTATCTTCTTTGCTGCAAGGTACTCTGTTCTGAGCATAATTTGTGCTTAAATTTTTCAACAGCGTGTAATAGTACCAGGAAAAAAGAATAGAAATGCTTCAGACAATTTTCTTAAAATCCGGCACGTACATGAGGATATGACAGTTCACTTCACCAATTGCTATTGATTGGTTAGTGCAGCTGATAAAACTTTTTATCTCTTCTGAAAGTTTAAGGTCAGGGTTAAGATTAGGGCTGGCGAAGTTTGATAGCAAATGTCAGAGTATACGAAGAACATTTGCTTCTGAATCACATTGAGTCGCAGGAACTAACTAATGCTCTATATGGAATAAAGATCAGTTGTAAATGATATTTGGAATAAAAATCATTCTTGTGGAAACATTTATTACAATAGAACCTTTGGAAAGGTCAACCTTAGGGTGTTCTAACTAGCTTTTGCTGATTCAGAGGATTGTTAACATTTTGACCTGGTTTGCTGCCATTCTGTCTTTTCATTTTTTTGCAAAGGTTTTGCAATGCTTTCAGTGTTCGTGAATTGGACTTTCTTCTTAAGACTGCTTTCCCTGCATTTTGCTCTTGTTGTGTGAGAAACTTAGTGAAAAAGCTTGTCTCTAGTTTTCTTGCACATTGCACAAAGTTAAATTTGATGAACTTTGGGATCCTTCAAAACACCACAATCTTTGATTTTGTGATTTGTTAGATTTCCCTTTTTCCTTATCAGGCTATCCCCTCCCTCCTGTTGTTGTTGTTGTTGTTGTTGTTGTTGTTGTTGTTGTTGTTGTTGTTGTTGTTTTTCCTTTTCAGGAAAATCTTGATTATTTCAAGTGATATTCTTTTATGATTATATAAAAGGACCATCTTTCCCCCTCTACTTTTTGTCTTTATTTTATTATCCCTTTTTTATGCCACTTTTGGTACTCCCTCTTTTTTAAAAAAAATCGGACCATGGATGTTTTAACTTATTTTATATTCTGTATAAGCTGCCAAGAGTCATTTGATTGCAATAAGGTGGAGGTTTGACAAATAAGCAAACAAATCAGTTAGCTTTCTGATAAATGAGTATTTTGTGGCTGGATTACCACCTCTAGTAGCCATGTTTTTAAAATGCCCATAATAATGCTTTCATTACTTCAAGCAGGCTTAGTAGCCCAAAGTTTGCCTTTCTAATATCATACTGGGTTATTATAGCAGAATTCAGAGTTAGATTCACACGACAACTAATCTAGACTAAATTGAGGTTGGGCAAGTTGTAGGAAATCTATACATTTGTTCAGATCTAGCAGGTTATATGATGACATTATGTTTTGTAACTAAATTGTAAAATTAAGTTAGGCGAGCCCAGGTAGATTCTCTTTAGATTTAGGATTCTTTCTGCTATAAATCCAAAAATTGTTGTTCATCTATTTGATCTGTTCCTCTTCTTTTCCTGGAATAATCTGGCTGATTTCACAATCGATGCTTCATGATTAATGTACCCTTAATCTGACTGTACATGTTCATAAACTCCCTTCAAGCTTTACCAGATGTTGAACACATGAGGTTTTCTTTTTCCTCATGAAATACTTAACGTTCTTGACCAGATTTGAAACTCCACAGAACTGCCCCTTTCTATGGACATGTCTTCTTGATGTTCAGACAGTCACCAGTGATCCAAACAAATCAAACCTCACATTTAACTTTCTTTACAGTGAAAGGTTATAGGATTCTCTCTCTTTTCTCACCCCCCACTCTACAATTCCCCACACATACTCTCTTATTAAAAACAGAGCTTTGCCTACCCTAGTTTTTCAATGACAAGAGCAGAGAAAGAAAGTATTAACACCAGGTAAAATCGGTATACCAATTTCTGAATTGAATTGAATTTACAAATCAATTACTTTGGACAAAGGTTTTCTTCCATTGCAAAATACTGAAGCTTATTTTTCCTACAGCAAATCAGAGGGAAATGTAGATTCTCTGATAATTTTAGAAATTCTGTTGAATATCTTTGGCAAACCATATAGTTGATATAGTGTCAGAGAAGATGCAGTCACTATTGTTTTTGGTTCTGTGTTTTGTGTAATTTGGCAACTATCTTGACTACATAGTTTTCTTCATGAGGTCCCCTCCCCCCCCCCCGCCCCCTGTAATTTGAGCCAGGAAAGTTGCAACTCATTTGTAATTTAGTTGCAAAACAGAGGACTGGACATTCATAAGTACTCTCAGTCTTTCTGTAGAATTTCACTGTAGAAATTTCTTCTCTGCGGAAAAAAAAAGGGGGGGGGGCTGGTTGAAATCCATTTAATATTTTAGCAAATATTAAAGCAAAGATTTATAAATATTTAGCAAAGATTACCTACAGTATATAGCCCTGACTTTGGATGATGAAGATAGAAGGATTTTGGAAGGGAGCCGGAAAGAGAAAAAAGGAAGAGAAATCTGAAGCAGAGAGAAAGTTGGAGGCCCTTTGTTGTAGAATGAGAGGAAAATATTGGTAGAAAGTGAGACAGATAAAAAAATAAATAATAATTGAATAAGAAATTGAAATGAGAATAAAGATAATAAAGGAAATCGGGGCTGCTTGAATACCACTTTAGATTGAACTGAAAAGGGAAATAACAGGAGAGAGGGAAGGATTAGAGAGAGAGGAAGGGAGAGGAGAGGAGAGGAGAGGAGAGGAGAGGAGAGGAGAGGAGAGGAGAAAGAAGAAAGGGAAAAGGAGAGGAAGAAGAGGGAGGGGAAAGAGGAGTAGAGGAGAAGGTTAGAAGGGGGGAAGATGAGAGGAGTGGGGGAAGGGAAGGGGAAGTAGGAAAGAGAAGGAGAGGAAGAATGAAGGAAGTAGGAGGAGAAACAAGAAGGAAGAGAAGGGGAGGAGGAGAAGAAAGGTTGGAGGTAAAGGGTAAAAGAGCAGCCCCGAAAAAGTAAAAATTAAAAATGAAAGTTAAAAGAAAAGATGAATGAAAAATGATGGAAATGACTGTACATGTAAATGTGTTTATGAAAAATAAAAATAAAAAACTTTATATAAAAAAAAGTGAGACAGAGTAGAGATGGCCTGTTCTTTAATTCTTGTTCATGCAATGGTAGGCAGCAGAGGTGGTATTCAGTAGGTTCTGACCAGTTCTGGAGAACAGGTAGCAGAAATTTTGAGTAGTTCAGAAAACCGGTAAATACCACCTCTGACTGGCCCTGCCCCATCTATTCTCTGCCTCCCGAGTCCCAGCTGATCGGGAGGGAATGGGGATTTTGCAGTAACCTTCACCTGGAGTGGGGAGGGAATGGAGATTTTACAGTATCCTTCCCCTGCCATGCCCACCAAGCCACACCCATCAACGGTAATACAAAAATTTGAATTCCACCACTGGTAGGTAGGCAGGCAATTCCCAAGAGATAGCCTATTAAGGCAGTGTAATCCCAATGTAAAGTTCTAATTTCACACAAGAAATCAGGGTGAAAAAGTGTATAGTAAAGAAGCTATATTTGCATCTGCTTTGCTTTAGCAAAAATAAGCTTCAATAAGTACTTTTATATAAATAAATTAATGTCTCTCCCCCCCCAAAAAAAAATCAAAGGAATGAATGAAAACTGTGTGTCTGTTTCCTGAAACAATGGAAGACATTCAGTAGCCTATTAAAAACAAAGAGATTCTTACCGTTTTGCCAATGGGAAGTTTGCCTGTATGACTGGCAACTTAGTACCAGTCACACAGAATATGTCTTGTAAATACTGAAAGGTCCCTGTTCAGACCTCTCTATTAAATATGATTAAAGTAATGGAGAATGGCGGTTATCCTTTGTGTTTCATGTGGCTAAACAATTTTTTCTTTGTTCTTGTCGGAGATCATGAGGTTTTGAAATTATCATATGTAAAGATGATGCCGTGCAACTTTCATTACATAAGAGCTGCCAAACACTTTGAAGATAAAAATACCTTATTCAAATGCTTTGGTCAAGATGAGTTATTGCCATGCATATATAGGTAGCAAGGCGATTCTTGATGGGCTCCTGCTTCTAAAGCCAGTTGCCCACTGAATGGAAGGCTTGGATGAATCAGTTTGCCCATATTGCTTTTGCTACAACCAACAAACTAAGAAATGCAGATAACCAGCATCATAAGTGCCACTTCAATCTGCTTTAATTACAAACTGTGGCAGAAACGAAAAGCCCAGACAAGTTTGTTCAGCTGTTAGGAGAGAGAAAGAGAGATAAAAATGTTTTATTCAGCTATTTGGCCCCAAAACAATATAATTATATTGGGCAACACCTGCAGGTTTCATCCAAACCTATGCAGCTGGAGATAGACTTAAGTATTCATTTGCAATTGCAAAAGAAAAAAAAAAGGTTATATTCCACATGGCATTGTTTTAAAAATACAGTAACAAAGAAAGAGGAAAGGAAGAGAGAGAAAAAAAAGAAGAGAAGGAAGAACATTATTCTCTTATGGCAAGCAAGAATTGGTGCTGGGCTTCTCTTTGAAGAAGGTACAGTGTCTCATCACCTACTGAGTGATATTTCACAGTGGATTCCAATGTTGAACCCCAGTCCTGTTTCAATATGGAGTAAGGAGAACTGCATCTCCGTCTCCATCTTGGATCATATATTGGAAGTGGTGAAATCCAATTTTTTTTTTACTATGGGTTCTGTGGGCATGGCGTGGCTTGGTGGGTGTGGCAGGGGAAGGAGACTGCAAAATCTCCATTCCCACCCCACTCTAGGGGAAGGATACTGCAAAATCGCCATTCCCTCCCCACTCGGGGAGTGGGGGGAAGGATATTGCAAAATCTCCATTCCCACCCCACTCTGGGGCCAGGCAGAGGTGGTATTTGCTGGTTCTCCAAACTATTCAAAATTTCCTCTACTTGTTCTCCAGAACCTGTCAGAACCTGCTGGATTTCACCCCTGGAAGAAGGTGAGGGAATGTGGAAAATTAAATAATTGCACAAACTCCTGCCATGAGAAAAATTATTTTCTCATGTTTTCCCTTTCATGCCCATGGAATATTTTCATGAAGATCAAGAAGAGATTTTGACCTAGGAAAGGCCAACCAAATACCGTTGCCTCTCCCTCTCTCTCCCTCTCTCTCATTATCCTTTCTACTTCCATAACAGAGAAATAAATGCATTGCCCAAATAGGAACAACCAAGCACAACAGGTTACAACAGCCTTAGGAAAACCTCGTGATTTCCAGAAGTAGAAAAAAAAATATCAGCCATTAATGGGAGAGGCACTCTAAAAATACCGGTAATCCAATGAAAATTATGAACCCCTACTGGGAATAAAATATTGTCATTACTTTAGAGAAAATAGGTATTTACTTTAGAGGAATAGAAAGAATTATTCTCATTATATCAAGAATTCTATACTTGTTGGAAGGTTCCATGATCTAATTCAATTTGATCTAAGCTATGGCTGTTCTTGACTTACATCACAGGTCTAGTGGCAATTAAAATGCCTACTGTCTCCTAGTAATTCTGCATTGTTAGTCTATGCTAGCTTTTTTCCCTTCCTGGAATACAATTTGCAGCCTCTCATCTTTTTTTATGAGTTACTGGATATTACGAATATTCTTAGGATTTATTTTTTTCTTGAACATAAAAACTTTTGAAATATTTACTTTATACCTTCAGGCATCTATGGTTCTGGGAATTCTAAAGTTTTATTCTCTATGTCAGCATGGGATAGAACCTTGGTAAATTTCAGGATCCTCTACTCTTTTACTATTATTGTACTTTCATTCCCAGACAAAAATAGATCGGCATTATTTTCCCTGTTGTTTTAATTTCCAAAAGAGTTTGAGGCACTTTACAACAAATCTTCAGGTGCCTCCAGCACCCAAATTTCTCAGGAAGGCTTTTAGAGGAGTGAAGAGGAGAAATAGCTGGATGAATTTAGGGGCGGGGGATCTCTCTGGCTTTGAATTTGTGACCTCTCTACAGTGTGGAATCCCAGAGCAATGGACTAACTGAGTATCCCCACTGCTTGTCCTTTTTTTAAACTATGCACTCAGGGTGCTGCAATCTAGTTTATTTGAACCAAATGTTTTAAAAATTACATTTGACAGTCACAGTGGAGGAAGTGAGTTGGGAAAGATAAACCTGAAGGTGTTACAACTCCAAGGATGAAGAGCAACATTTCCAGTTCTGGTTAATGGCCACATTCAATACTGAGGCTCCTTAGGGATAAAATGACAAATCCCATCCTATTCACTCATGACTCATTCTATAGTCTTTCCCCCCCTTCAAATGCCTTTGAAGGGGGGAAAGACTATAGAATGATTAATGATTAATCCTACCCCAATGTATTTCTGAAATAGAACAAATATACACTGCTCAAAAAAATAAAGGGAACACAAGCAGAAGACATTCGAGATCTGAATGAATGAAATAGCCTTATTAAATACTTTGTTTGTTACACACAGTAGTTTTGTGTTCCCTTTAGGTGTTTGAGCAGTGTATAAACTACTGTATGTAAAAAACAAAGTATTTAATAAGGCTATTTCGTTCATTCAGATATCGGATGTCTTCTGCTTGTGTTCCCTTTATTTTTTTGAGCAGTATATTTTTACATATATGTACTGTACCACTACATACACATTGGCCAATGGATCTCAATGGAAGGTGATACAATAAAAGAAATTAAATGGTGTATTAAATGTGATTGGCAGGCATTCAGCAAGCTAAGCATACTTTTCAATAACAACCTCCTCTTATGTCTGAAAAAATTTCGATCAGTGTATGCTATCTGCACTAACATATGCTGGTGAAACATGGACAATAATCTCACAATCGATACAAAAACTACAAGTGGTGCAAAGAGCCATGGAAAGATACATGCTCAGCATTACAAGACACGATAGAAAGACCTGCACATGGATTAGAGAACAAACGAAAGTATACAATATCATTAAGAGAGTGAAAGAACTGAAATGGAAATGCGCTGATCACACAGCAAGAAGAACTGATGGCAGGTGGACCAAGGCAGTCATAGGTAGAATGGATCCCACTTGATAAAAAGCATCCACGAAAGAAATCTAAAACAAGATGGATCAATGACATCAGCGAGTGTTGTTGGTCCAATTGGCAAAAGAAAGCTCAGGACCATATTGGTTAAAAAAAGGCAGAAGAGGCCTTCATCCTGCAGTGGATAGACAATGGCTAAAATGATGATGAGGATATGTACTAAAAAAATTGCCACTTGAATACCAGAATGTCATGAATTCCTCCCAAGCTTATATATCTATATATGAATGAAAGGGATTGGTGGGCAAAAATACTTGAGTTTAGGTTGAAAAAACTAAAACCAGGGAATTGTGGGTCAAAGTCTGACACAGTAGTGTATTTTTTTTAAATCTTTACCATAGTAAAAGGTATTATTCAAAAAAACTAGATTGGAAGAATGTAATGAGCAGCTTAATGCTCTATTTGGCTAAAATCTTTTACATATTTTGTGATTCAGAATGAAGTAGAAGCCAGCTTTGAGCGTGTTTATGTATTAATCATTAGACTGGCTTGTTTCTTTTGCTGTATAATGAAAGAAAGAAGAGCATAGAGATAGGTATAATATAAATTACATAATCTGAAGTAGGACAGAACAAAATGAAAGAACATTAATCATGTTAAGCTCATAAGAGCATAAACTCTCTTGCTGGAGGGGAGAGTATGTGCTTCATGTTGTCTGTTAGTTCTGTTTGGAACAATGGATTTGTAATGTTCCAGATTAGAAACTGGAACTCTAGAAACCTGGATAATGGGCAAGACAGAAAATCAGCCTGAAAGTTTACGTTGTTTTGTTTCAAGACAACTTTTAAAACATAGATACATTTATGCTCATGTTTAGTTTGTACCTATCCAAAGGTTAGCTAAGGCTGCTGACCTAAAAAAATATATATTATACACATCTATTGCATGAGACAGACAGGTAAGGACATCCTGCATTTGATGTCACTCAGCAAGTCAAGGAGAACTTAATGCCAAACAAATTTTCAAAAGTACAGATTCTTCCATATAATCATGATGGGTAATAATTTCTGACCCCGTTATTTAATGGTGGAAAAATGCGGTTACTAAGGAGCTCAGGGTGATCATGACATGAAATATGAAATAAGGATGGCATCTGAAGGGAATGGGTTATACTAATAAGGAAAAAAAAATCAAGAAAGAGAGAAAGTAGAGAAGTGACCTAGGACCTAGAATGAATTGTGTTGTTGAATCAAATGGGGGGGGGGTGTAAAAATGACCCTGCTGTTATCACATTTAGTTCTTTTTAAATTAAATGACCCTTTACAAAGAGAACAGAGATAAATGGAAAGTGTTTAACTTGGAGAGATATATAACTGGTTGAGCTTATACTATCTTTTACCCATAAATTATCTTGACTAAAGGCTAGTTGCTGGTCAAATTTACTTTTGATACAAACCTTTTTTTAAAAAAAAAAACGGCACAGTTCCAAAATTCCAATCGTACAGAGTGGTGGAAG
Organism: Pituophis catenifer annectens; assembly: GCF_029215685.1. Classification (NCBI taxonomy): domain Eukaryota; kingdom Metazoa; phylum Chordata; class Lepidosauria; order Squamata; family Colubridae; genus Pituophis; species Pituophis catenifer. The sequence goes on from NW_027256881.1 coordinate 95,201,365, forward strand.
GGCTTTAAAATGACAAATTCAGTTCAAAATGACAAATGCAATTCAGTGGTTTGAACTGGTGATGACTGCCCAAGAAAAGTGTTTAGATAACTCTTGACAGCAAAACGAAGTATACAGTTATTATTGCAAAAATTATTCAATAAAATCTATGTTAAAGATTATTAAGAAAGAAGGCAAGAGTAGAGCTTTAAATATAATCATATATTTGTAGAAATGGGTGGAGTGGCCATATTTCTGGAAGCTGAAGATTTAGCTGTACAAAAAAGTAACCTGAATAATAAAAAGTGGCAGAGCAATTCCTTTGTGAGAGAAGTTACACTGGCTGAGCTTCCTAATCTATACTAAAAAGGCAAAGGAAGATTGTCACAATAGGGTTATAAAATTTGGATACCGTGCAGAAAGTAAGAAGAAGAGAATAATTTTCTTGTCAGATGTAAATGCCTTATTCTATAATGTGTAAATAATATATGGACGGGGTATCAGGGGTTAACTTATTCTTCACTTCTTAATGTATTCATAATTCACCACTCCCATATCTAGCTCCACCCATTGTATATATAAGGAGCTGTTTGCCCCCATTTACTTGCTTCTACCTATGAATATTCAGTGAATATAGAATGCCTATTGTAAATAAAAGGAGATATATTTAAACCTTTAACTCTTACTAAGTTTATTGAGTCTGATCCTAAAAATATTGCAACAAGCTGGTAGCAGAGGATGGTTAATTGACTCAATAAAAACTTAAAAATGTCTAAGAAAGATAGGCCCAACACCAGGGCATACAGCAAAGAAATGGAAACAGAACAAGAAATAATCAACGAATCCACAAACGCGATTTCGAGAGAATCCGAAGAATACACCACTGAAGACGAAGAAATAATAGATGAAAATGATGACCAGGAGGAAATCGAAATAGAGAATAACGAACTCAGGTCAGAGATATTAAAACTATTGAAGAGCCAGAAGAACGATGAAAGCCTCATCGCGAACCTCCAAGATATGCTGAAGAACAGCGGAGCAGCGAGAGAGAAGCACATCACTAATGAAAAATCAAAAGACCCAAAAATAGTGAGTGATATGACTACAGAAAAAATTATTGTGAAGAAGAAAACCGGTGATCCCGCGCGAAATTTTGAATGGCAGCCATCTTGGTTTCAACAGACCTCCAGGGTGAGCGAAGCAGAGCCAATCAGAAAGCTCAATTCAAAATTTCTGGCGCGAAAAACATTATCAGACAACGAAAATGAAAAAGAAGATTCAAACACCTCAGAAGAATCAGAATCAGAAAGTGAAGGTGATTCAACAAACAATCAAATAAAATCAGCAATGAAAACGCTTTTTGCTGCTTTTGGACCAAAACTAAAAATTACAAAAAAGCTAACGAAGAAGCGAGCGAGCAAGCCAATGCCTCAAGACCTGCCCGCTCCCATTCTGACTATGAGAGCGCCGACGCCCGAACCCAGAGAGCCCTGCCGATACCGCCCCACGCCACAGACCGAAGCAAGCACCAACGCCTTCAAAGGAAGAAGAAGAGCAGCCGCCATCGTCAAGACTCCCAAAATCGAGCCAGAGACCGATTCGTCTGAGGAGGAGCAGAACGAGCGAGCCGCAACGAGGAGAACCTCTCACGACGACTCCATGGAAGAAATGAACAACGCGCATGCGCGAGACTACGCAGACGGTCCGGGAAGACATGAACTGGCGAGGAGACCGTGCAGGCTCGTTGCGAGCATCCCCACGCCGTTTTGTAACTTTCTGCATTTGCGAGACCACGGACTACCTCAGGTTGTAAGTAATGGACCTAATAATGTCGGAAATTTACCCAGTGACTTCCCAAAGCTAAGGATAGATGGCATTAATTTGCAAGAATGGTATCAGCAGCTCCAGGTTGTCTTTATGAAGGAAAACTTACTGTTTTTTATCACTAGTCCCCCAAAAAGACCTTGGACTCTAAAAATAGACTGTTTACACCATAGAGCATTTTTCTTATTAATATCTTGTGTGTCTCCTGCAATGTATCATAGCATTAAGCAAAATCTGACTGTCTCAGAAATTATTCAATGCATGTTCAATTTGTTTCACAGTGACAGTGTAGCTACCACCACAAGGATGTCTAAAGATTTCTTTTCATCTAGGATAAAACCAGGGGTTTCCATAAGTGAGCATTTAATATCTTTAAACAAAATAAGAGCTGAGCTGCATTTAAGGGGGGAGGTGATTTCAGATCAAACAATGAAAAGTGTTATTATCAACTCACTTGATCCATCATGGGACAATTATATGTCACATTTAGACACAATCAATCTAGGATACTTATCCATAGAAAGTCTATCCAATAAATTAATAGCAGAAGACAATTCAAGAAGGAATCGTTCTAACAATCACATAGAACACAAACCATATAGGAAAGTAGCTTTCCAAGAAAAATATAATGAAACATTTAAATGTCACAACTGTGGATCCAGGGAACACAATAGAAGAGATTGCCCCAAAATTTCAAAAGAAAGACATAGGTCAGAATATAGAAACAAATACAATTATAGACAGTCTTCCATGGATAGACATAGATACAGAAGCCCACCAAATTACAAAGATAATAGAGGGGGCAGAGATAATTCAAAGGATAGAAAATCTGGTTCACTGAATGGATTAAATAAACAAGACAACACTAACACACAGCAGAGTGAGAACAGTAATTGGCTTATTGATTCTGGAGCAACTAATCACACCACTAATAACAAAGATATATTGTCTTCATTTGTAGAAGATAAATTTGTAATAAAGGTAGCTAACCAAGAAAAGGTTCAAGTGTTAGGCAGAGGGAATGTAACACTGCCAGGTCTAGGAAAAATAGAGGGGGTATTGCTAATACCTGAAATACCTCATAACATACTAAGTGCCATAAAACTAAGTAGAGATTCTGATATTAATATAGTTTTTTCTAAAGGAAAGGCGACTTTAGAGAAAAATAAAATAGATATAGGCACTGTAATAATTAAAGGAGGCCTACCTTATCTAATAACAAAGGAAAAATGGTTGCACAACATTGATTCAAATATGGAAGATTGTATTGAAGCAGATGATGGAAACATTAGCAACAGTGACAATGATGAATGTAAAATATCTCATGATCACAAAGATGTACACAATGAAAAAAAACCAAAAATAGGTAAGCCAATTCATGATGAGTGTGCTCACATCTTACATAGGAAGTTAGGACATGCCAGTTTTCCTGTAGTACAAAAAATGACTGAACACGCAGAAGGTGTCAAAATAAAAAATTGTGAAAACTATTTGGAATGCTCAGTATGTAAATCTACAAAACTAAAGACTAGCCCCAGACCAAGAAAATCCACCAGATCAACCAACCAAATTTTTGATCTAGTACACATGGACTTAGTTGGTCCACTAACTCCATCAATCACTTATAGAAAACGTTACTTCTTGACCATAGTAGACGATTTTAGCCGTTATGGATTTGTCTATACATTAAAACATAAAGACGAAACCTTTCAAAAATTTAAAGAATTTTATAAACGCATAGAAACACAACACAATATCAAAATAAAACAAATTATGACAGATAGGGGATGTGAATTCATGTCTAAAGAATTCTCCCAATGGTTAAAGGACAAAGGAATGTTACATTACACGTCTAGTCCATTTTCTGCGTTCCAGAACGGGATTGCAGAGAGGAAGAACTCAACATTACAAACCATGATTAGATGCACATTGGAAGATGCTGGCTTAAGCAAGCAATTCTGGTCAGAAGCCTTACATTATTCAAATTACACACAGAATAGAACCTGGTCCAGCATTGTAAATAAAACACCATATGAAGTAATGTATAATAGAAAACCAAAATTGGCACACATGCACATATTTGGGGTCACTGCAGACGTACACATACCTAAGCAACTGAGAAGAAAGGGAGAAAACGTGTCCAGAAGACTCAGATTTATGGGATACGAGACAGGCACTAAAGGGTACAGATTCATTGATAGTAATAACAAATTTATAGTCTCCAGAACAGCTGTGTTCCATGAACAGGCCAACTGGTCTAAAATACATCTTAATGAAATATTTCCAAGTAACAACAAAGATACAAAATCTCAAGAGAAAGGGACTATAGAAAAGCAAAATATCAACAAATATAAAAACAAAACCAAAACATGGACAAATAGCCAACACAAAATAAAGACAGACACACTAACAAAAAAGGAAGCAAGATATTTGCATGATAACAATAGTAAACCTGAAAAAACAATTAGAAACACCAGAAATCAGATGCCAAATAAATATAAGGACTATATAATGCATATGGATGGTGAGTCAATGACACCTAACACATATGAGGAAGTGTTAAAACTCCCTCGTAAAGAGAAAGAAAAATGGGAATTAGCAATGAAAAAAGAGATGGAAAGCTTACAAGGACTAAATGTATTTACACCTGCAATCGCACCAAAGGATAAAACAATTATTGGTACCAGGTGGATATATAAAATTAAGAACTTAGAGGGAGGCAATACCCTATACAAAGCTAGACTAGTCGCACAAGGTTATGCACAGAAATATCCGGAGGATTACACTGACACGTATTCCCCCACAGTAAGAACCGAGAGTGTCAAAACAGCTCTAGTGGTAGCATCAGCACTTAATCTCGATGTATTCCAATATGACATACAGACTGCGTATCTACACGCAAAACTAGATAAGGAAATATATGTAAGAGCACCTCACAGTCAATACACAAACAGGAATGAGACTTGGTTGTTAAACAAGAGTTTATACGGGTTAAAACAATCTGGTAAACGATGGTATGATTGTTTAGTAAAAGTACTTAAAACCATGGACTTCAATGCCACCACTGCTGATAACTGTTTTTTCGTTAAAAAGGGTGATGATTACATAGAATTTGTATTGATCTATGTGGATGACATTTTATACATAGGAAAACATAAAGAGAGAAGAGAAACTTTTGTAACCAAGCTAAATGAACATTTCTCATTGAAATCTTTAGGCAAAGTGAACAAATATCTTGGTGTTCAAATTAATAAAACTAAAAGAGGATTCAAACTTACTCAGAGAGATAAGATCATAGAGCTCTTAAACAAATGCAATCTAAGTAATGCCAAACCTTGTGATACTCCCATGCAGACTGACTTTCTAAGAAATACTGATGAATCATCCCCTGAATTCAAAGGTAACACATTTTATAGATCAGTCATAGGTTCACTTCTTTATATATCTAATTGGACAAGACCAGATATCGCTTTACCCCTCAATTTATTATCCAGACATGTCAGCAAGCCAACAATGTACCACTGGGAAGCTGTTAAAAGAATATTAAGATATCTGAAAAGTACACTAGACTTTTGTTTAATGTTGGAACCTAACGATAATAAAGAACCAAAGCTTACATGTTATGCGGATGCAGACTGGGCTGGAGACACCTCGTGTAGAAAAAGTACATCTGGTTATATATTCCTCTTAAATGACTGTCCAGTTTACTGGTACACTGGTAAACAAGAATTAGTGGCCACTTCAACGACAGAAGCAGAATATGTTTGTTTATCTAAAGCTGCAAATAACCTTGTATGGTTTAATGATTTGATTTCAGATGTTTGGAAAAAACCTGCTTTGCCTTTTATTATGCATGAAGATAATAAAGCAGCTATTGAAATATCCAGATCTGACGCCATTGGACAAAGGTCCAGACACATAGATATAAAATTTAAACATGTGAGACAATTATCTCAGGATGGATTTATTAAAGCAGTGCATTGTGAAACTTCAGAACAATTAGCTGACATATTGACAAAACCTTTACCTGCTAAGCAGCATAAATACTTAACTTCTAAGTTGTATGTTTTGTACTGTCCTGAATCTGAATGTAATTGGTGTTGCATAACGAATCGGCATTTAGAGGGGGATTTGTCAGATGTAAATGCCTTATTCTATAATGTGTAAATAATATATGGACGGGGTATCAGGGGTTAACTTATTCTTCACTTCTTAATGTATTCATAATTCACCACTCCCATATCTAGCTCCACCCATTGTATATATAAGGAGCTGTTTGCCCCCATTTACTTGCTTCTACCTATGAATATTCAGTGAATATAGAATGCCTATTGTAAATAAAAGGAGATATATTTAAACCTTTAACTCTTACTAAGTTTATTGAGTCTGATCCTAAAAATATTGCAACATTTCTGTTGTTGGAGTAGAAGCTGGAGTCAACGGTAGAAGATTCAGAATGGCTGAACAGAGCTGATCCCCCAAAGAAGATATACATAATGGACAGAGTTCATCTCACAAGATGAAATAAGATAGCCAGCACTGTGATGCAGGAGGCCATCCAGGCCAAAAATGGGTTGCAAGGGGGCCACATATCCCCCCTCGCACAAAACTGTGTGTGGCCGGCAATACCCTGCCGGCCACACACAGTTTTGGCCGGCAGGGTATTGCAGGAGTCTTTAATTATATATCTAAGGCAGGAGTGTCAAACTGGATTTCTTCAAGGGGCATTGTAGTTCTCCTCCACGGGCCAACCGGGGGGGGGGAGGGGAAACAGGACAGATGCTTCCTGCAGCACCCTGGTGGCCAAAATGGGGCACAGGGGGGCCGTGTGCAGCCCCCTCCCGCACCCCATTTTGGCTGGTAGGGTGCTGCAGGAGGCTTCCGTCCCGTCTCCCCGCCCTGCCCCCCGGTCGGCCCATGGAGGAGAACTACAATGCTGATCTGCCCCTCGAAGAAATCCAATTTGACACCCCTGCCTTAGATATATAATTAAATTCTGTGGTAAGAAAAGGCAGGACAGTATAGGCCTTTGGTCTGATCCAGTTGGAATCACCAGATCCTTTTCGTCTCTCAATTTTTTTCTGCAATAACCAAGTGCCTCATTTAAATATTCTCCACCCACATACACTTTCGTCTCTTCTTCAACAGCTTCATCTGCTTCTAATCCACTATACATCACAAAAGCTATTAATGCCTCTATGACCTTGAATGGCTAAAAAGACTACGCAATCATCTCTTCCATATGAAAACAACATATTCATTACAAGTAACTGGAGAAATTCATTTCTCCAAAACTTCTAAATCTAGTTGATAGCCAGGTTTAGACCAAAAAAAAAAACCTTTTTCTTGACTGGCTTTTTGGGGGGCCTAATTTATTTATCTCTCTGGCCTAATTCACAAACCATTTTTCTCCCACAGTCCATTAGTTACTGTGCGTTTTTAAATTATTTATATAAAATTAATGTAACTTCTCTCTTGTTATTTTCTTTTTTCACATGTTTATTCTGTGTATTATTTGAACATTGTAATCAAATATTAAGGAAATTGTAATTGTATAAGCAATGGTGATCCTTATTGTTGTTATAGTTAATAGAATTTTAACCCACCTTTTTAATATATATAAGTCACCCAGTTGGTTTTTGTGCTTAAAGCAGGCCTAAAACTTACGGTCTCCTGGTTTTTGTCACAGTACCATATACATTGTACCAAGAATACAATTGCTAGCATATTTCCTCAGATGTAAATCTTCTCTAACTTAAGTAGGATTTACTTCTTTACAGATGTACCATTCAGCCCATCCTCTGATAAGTAGGTTTGGGATATATAGATACTTTTAAAAAGTATTACTGCATGGACTTGCAGTTAAGTCCATTTGTGAATAAGTTCCCTCAAATTTACTGATACTGAAGTATAGATCATATGGGTATTTTTAAAAAGTACCCTGTTTTCCCCAAAATAAGACATCCCCTGATAATAAGCCCAATCGGACTTTTAAGAGCATGGCAATAAGGCCAAGTTCTTATTTCAGGGTTCAAAAAAATATAAGACAGGGTCTTATTTTCGGGGAAACATGGCAGTGGTGGGTTGCTACTGATTCTCCCCGGTTCTGGAGAGCCAGTAGTGGAAATCCTGATAGGAGAGCGAACCGGTTTGCTCCGAACGTCATTTGTGCCCTCCCCTTTGCCCCTGCACTATACCTACCTTTATTTCTTTTGTTTTTAGCTCAGCTGTAAGGCGTGGCAGAGTGGATTGCCACGCCTCAGTTGTTTTTTTACTCAATGCACTTGTGTGAAGCGCAAGATCGGCGCATGTGTGAGTGAAGCAAACTGGTGGTAAAACTGGTTAGAACCCACTACTGAAACATGGGTATTATCATATATAGTCACAGATAAAACATCCATAGATAACCGAACCAGGTTTTGGGGTGTATTTTGCCACCTAAAATTCTTCTCTTATCTGTGAATACATCATGAAATTTTTTTATGTGAGAGTGTGGCAAGTACATTTGAAGCAGAAAAATGCATTGCCTGCTTTACAATGCATTATAAATTAAAATGCACTGATAATGCCTAAATAGCTATCGCCACTCCTGTGATTGATGTATTTATATTCTACTTTTGGTTTATCTTGAACCCTATGGCAAGATACAGACAGTGGATTTGAGCCTTGAGCTTGGTAAACCCAGCGACTTACCTCCTGATATTGCTGTCACTTCTGTCAATGCAGAACACAAGGATTTCATGAGGAATAAAGCACACTGGTTGTGGTTCCTCAGGCAAAGAAAGTTAGAATCTGCTCAACTGTCAAGGAAGGCAGAAACTAGGTATGAAATACAACATGGTCAGGCATGTTTTGACTACTTAGCAGCACAAATAAAATCATAATAGCACCAGAGCACTTGATGAAAATGTAATCTTACAAGTCTTCCAATCTAGAAACCACGGTGTGGAAAGCTAATCTTCAGGCAAGTTGGAACAGCTTAAGCAGACAAGGCAGCACTCCAAAATTACAGATTTTCCACACAGGGACTCCTTTCTTCTTTTCCTGTCAGCCCAAGGGAGTAATAATACAGGTGTTTTTCTGTATTTGGGCCAAAAAGGAGTTTCTCTTTCCCATCAAACAAATGGGACTGATCTATTTTTGCATTCGGAAATATGGAGTCTTAAAAAAAATGCCACATGGCATATTGCAAAGATTTACGAGTTGGCATAAGGTTGCCATTTTCATTATTATGGTTGGTCACACCGTCAATCAAATGTTTAGACTGGATTTGCCATTTTTATCCAGCTACTTACTCCTTCCCAAGGATCTGGGATAGGCAGATGTTGTTTGACGGTGTTAAATGTATCTTTGTGGGAGGTAAACAGTGAAATAAAGCTGCCTTTTGCAATTGACTAATGATGAATTTGTCAATGGCGAAGGTGTTCGAGTAGTGCTCCACATGTTTTGGGATTGCACCCAATATACTTATTACTATTAGTACTGCCTTTGCTTTCTTTTGCCACAGGAGTGTTATGTGTGTTGGACCTGGTCTTTGGGTGTTAAGTGAATTTCGTTGTATGGGTATACTCTGTATACACGTACAATTACAATAAAGTTATTTATTTAAAAAGAATTCTGGGAGTCAAAGTCCACACATTTCCAAGTCTCCAAGGTTGAGTTCACTGATTTAGAAGATTCTAATTTTTGGAAACCGAGTGTCTTGGTGATGGAGAAACAAGTATTCTGAGACCCCAGTTTTGTAGTATTGCCTGTTTTGTTTCTAAGGCAGAACACGTATGTTTCTGAAGGCAGGAGACCAGTGGTGGGTTGGTCCTGGTTCAGACCGGTTCACAAGAACCGGTAGTAAAATCGGGGGGAGGCTCCACCCACCGCCCCGGATGTTGTCATTGGCGATCTGCGTATGTGCAGAAGCAAGGCATGCGTGCGAACAAAGAGAGTGCATGCGCGCGATCCCGTTGCGAACCGATAGTAAAGGTAAGTAGAACCCACCCCTGCAGGAGACCTAATAGCTGCATTTATTTATAAAATGGAAACATGCATCTTGTGAATTACAAGATGAAAATCCCAGTTTGGGTTTAAGCTGAACCCTTCCACTGCCCAGAAGCAGACCATAGTGTGATTAAAGGCTTGTAAAACAGTTCCAGCTGATATGTTGCTAATTATCTGTGGTCAATTTCATCTGGCCTTCTGTCCAGGAAGAAAAAAAATTCCAGAGATAGAAAATATGATCGTATGGTGTGCTCTTAATCATGACCTCCTCCTTGTTGCAGTCAAGGTTCCATAAACAGTAAATGATTTTGCAGCTTAGGAAACAAATGGAGGAAAGGGTTTGTCTGTTTTAAAGATATTTTTATTGCAATAGTAATATAAAAGAAAAAAACAACTATTAAGCATAAGTAAAAAACATTATGAGAAAACTTACTAGTGACACGTTCTCCTCTTATGTTTGTTTCTTACTACAACCTATATATTCTTTATGCTGAATATTGAAGATTATTACCAGTGTCTTTTCAAATATTTTTAATCTATATTTTTATTGTCTCATAATTTTCCTTCTTTAAACTATATTCCAAAGACATAGATTGCCTTGCTATGTTATCTGTAATATACCAGACAGCATTGCTTTGGTCAGAATTGTATTTTGTGAATTGACTTGTCTACTGTTAATTTTGCCATTTGTATATATTCTCCAATTTTTATCTCCCAGTCTAATTGTCAGCTTTGGAAGCCATATTAGGCTGGAAGCTTCCGTGCTGCCATCTTCCCATATGTGGAAAGTAGGAGGGGGGATTTAGGAGAGGGGTTGTCTGTAGACACAATAGCATTCTTCCTGTCGGTCAAGGTCAGGGCGATCCTGCATCTGGAGAAGGAGTGGTCGGAGTGAGGTCTTGAGATGGGACGGCGGATCGACTGAGGAGTGAGGAGATGGTTTGGGGGGGTTTGATTTACTGAGGGAAAGCCCGGATCTCTGGGTTTTCCCAGATGTGCCAGTTTATCTATTCTAGTAAATAGAACTTTTAAAAATGCTTGCTTCAGAGTCTTTACTTGGAGATGGGTTTTTTCTGGAATGCTGACACTAATATTGTCAACAAAGTCCCTCTTTTCCAATGGGTCAGATTTATTCTTGCAGCTATCAGCCTATAGCTTAGTATTTTTACATTAATGTTTTCTGAACTTATACTTAATACAAATATTTGTGGCTTAAGTTCAAAAAATTAAATAAGAGTTTCAGGAACTTACTTTGGCGGATACTCAAGGTTCCCTTTTATTTTTCTACTTGTTTTCCTTTTTAATATGCTATGCCTTTATCTCTGCATTGAAAGTCTGGCCATCAGAGTCTATAACAAGTCAGATTTAGTTTTCTTCATTTCCTCCTTTTGACTTGCGCAACTTACTTATGGCTGAAAATATTGTAGATTCCATTTTAAAGATGGATTATATATTTTTAAATGTGCTGACCAAAATGATTTGGTTCTTTTTTCTCCCCAGAAGGTTTTGGGAAACCTTTGAAATAACTGGACTTCATTTCTGTACTGAATAAGATCTAATGGTCATGTCTTCAGACACTTGAATATGGTAATCTGCGTTGAGATTGTAACCTAGTCCTGAAAAATTTCACATATTGGCATCTTTCCTTCCAAACAGTTTTCTGATTTTTTTAAAAATATTATCTTGCCAAATTAAGAAAGAGAAAAGCTGAAACCTTAAAAATATAAATTTATTCTGTAAAATGTATGCTAGTTTGTGGATGATCCTTTCCCTATTGTGGTTTGCATGTATCTGCAATCAGGTAATGGATATAAGCTGAACCTGCTGGCCTTTATGCCACAATATTAGAACATATTGTGCTCATTTATGTTTAAATCTAGAATGGACTTGTTAAAGACCCTCCCTGTTTTAAACAGTAATCTACCCTTTGGGGGGAAATTATAGAGTTCATGTAAAAAACTGGCTAAAATTAAAAGTTGTAAAAATATATCATAGTATTGCAAAATAATTTCAACAAAATATTCTGCCAAAAATCAGTGCCTGTGTATTCATCTGAAATGTTTTGCAATTCTCAGGAGAAGAAATCTAGGCATGGTCTGTTGTTCTGTAAGCAGGAGTGGCAGAAGGAACACTGAGGATACAAATTAATGACAAAAAATGTCTATTTCTAAATGACCAAAATTGTGAGTTTCAAAACAAATGCCTTGGCAGAAAGTTATTTTCAGGATAGGAAACCTATAGTCCTTCAAGGTGTTCAGAAGCTCTAATTCAGCAATATCTAGAAAGCCATTGGTTCCTCACTTGTGGCTAGTTTTGTAATTTCATGTTGTGCCAAGCCATAAGAGTTTACAAACTAGCATGAATGGAATAATAAATATAATAAAATAAAAAGTTCGCAAACTCACTAGCACGAGTGGAAATTTATCAGAGGGAGATCCAATCTGGAAATGAGGTGGAATTTCCTGACACTGAAAACTATTAAGCAGTTGAACAGCTTGCCTGCCCCGAGTTGTGGGTCCTTAGGGTTAGTGACATTAAAGTGGGCGGTTGCAATTATAACATAAACTGATCAGGGTTGTGCAAAGCAGGATGTAAATCTGGAACGTTTTGAGAGGCTGATAAACTTGCGCATAGCCACCTGTCAAAACCATCTGGCGGTCATAGCAATATCGATTGGTAGAGGTCTCCCCACTGATTGATGACTTCAGATGTAAAGTTTACTAGTGTAGTTTTTAATTGCATGTAGACATGCACATATTAGACATTACAGACTAACACAGTTGGAAGGGGCCTTGTATGTCATCTAGTCCAACACCCTGCTCAAGCAGGAGTCCCTATACCAGTGATGGCTAACCTTTTCCAGACCGAGTGCCCAAACCCCCAAAATGTAATGCACGCCCCCCCCCCCCGCACATGCATTGCGTGCCTGCGTGCATGGCTCCCTGCATGTGTCCCCCCGTGCATGCATGCATTCCCTCCCATGCACCCTGCACTCCGCCATGTGGGGAGCGGAACTGAACTGGAGTGATGGCTTTCGCTTGCCAACAGAGAGGGCACTGCATGCCACCTCTGGCATGCGTGCCATAGGTTTGCCATGTGGTTGTCCACTCTCTTCTTGAAAGCCTCCAGTGATGAAGCACCCACAACTTCTGAAGACAAGCTGTTCCTTTGCTTGATTGTCCTGTCATAAAATTTCTCCTTATTTCTAGGTTGAATCTCTCCTTGATCATTGTTCCTTGTCTGGCCTTTGAGTGCTTTGGAAAACAGGTTGACTCCCTCCTCCCTGTGACAGCCCTTCAAATATTGGAACACTGCTATCATGTCTCCCCTGGTCCTTCTCTTCACTAGACTAGCCATGCCCAGTTCCTGCAACCATTCTTCATGTTTTAGCCTCCAGTCCCCTAATCTGTTGCTCTTCTTTGCACTCTTTCTAGAGTCTCAACAACTTTTTTTATAGTGTGGTGACAAAAACTGGATGCAGTACCTTTCTAAGGTTTTATATGGACTTTTCATTTTGAATTGTAAAAGTTAAATGAAGCACCCTGTTTTTAATTTCAAGTGCAAATGACATAATTTTTAAGGCATTGTCTGAAAGCTTAATTAAGGCAACTACCTAAAGATGGAAACAGGTGGTCTAAGAGCTGGATAGGTATTCCCTCATCCCCTCCCCCAATTGCTCATTTCTTCTTTCCCACAAATTTTGAAAAAAAAAAATTGCTGTCATAACACTACACAACTTCACATAACCAGGCCCAGTTTCACCTTGTTTAGTTTATCTCACATGGTGCAACATGCTTTTAATGATCTTACTTAATGAGAGGCTATGTGAATATTTGCACACTAGTAATGTGTGAGTTGACCTAACAATGAATAAATTGCTATGTATGGATTGTCATTTTTAAATGTCACTTAGAACACAGAAAATGGACCAAGCTGTCCACTTAATACCAAGTTAAACCAACACACAGAATGACTATTGACAAACCAGTTTATACTAAATTAAACTTTATTGACTAAGGTTTGTTCTCCAGACAGTGTGATTTGATGAACTATGGCGGTATGCATGCAATCAATAAGCTTGACAATAGTTTTAAAAGTGAATGTCAAACAACTTAGTAAAACATATTAGATAAACATTTAAATCTGTATTGCTGCAAAATGAAACCGAGGCTGCATGAACTGTGCTGAATTAAAAGGCACTGTGGTTGAAAATGGAAAATAAACACTGGTATATTTCCTTAGTATATATTTCAAATAAATTAGAATTGTACACTTTCAGCCTCACTTACACCCCAACAAAAATGTGTGCAAATATTAAAACTGTCATTAAGCAAAAATGGACTATCAAAAGTGAATTGAACCATGTTATTATTGAGCTAATTTATAAGTGAACAGTAAGTGTAACATTCTTGATATCTTAAAATCAGCATAGGGATTATTAGTACAGCTCAAAACAGTTTATGTAAGGATCTATTCACACCATCCAATGAGGTTGCAGTGCAGATAATTTCTCCACCTCTCAAGCTATCACGCGATACCTGCAGTTACTGCACAATATGGATGTGTAATTTATCCTCAAGTCTCTCACATTATTGGCAGGCTAACAATCTTCCCTTCTCCCAGTACTACCATCATTGTTATTCAAGCATAAATTATAAAAAGATGGAGAAACAAGCAGAATTCTTCCTTAATTTTAAGGAAAGATAATTGATTGCAAAAATATGCGACTTTGGATGTTTTACTGACAAGTTTTATTGTGGCAAAAGGTCTAGCTGGAATGCAAATGGCAGTTTTTCAACAACCACCAGGACTTGCTTCTTAAATTATCCTTAATTCGTGAAATACACTTACTACAAAATATATAGAAATATTGAAATTCTTTAAAAGAATACCTGATTTGTTTGCACTGCTGGAATCTTTTAATGTAAACATGATAGTGACCCATGATAACCCAGAATAGTTAACCATTTTATGGGTGTATCAGTGTGATTGTTTAACAACCACAAATAACTCCAGTTATCGTATAGCAACCACAAATAACTCCAGTTATAGTGGCTGTGATTCCAACCACACAGTTGTCCGATCTCCTGCTTCTGATGGAACCTAACTGTGAAAACATTTGCATCTAATAGATGACTGCATCAGGCCAAAATTGTTTCATTTGTCCAGCTTCACATTTTATAGCTAGTAATTAATGAATGTTATGGTAGGGTTCACACATGACACTGAGCCGTTTTGCAGTTTGTTGCTTAGTCTATTTGTGGTAGGATAGGCTATAATAGGAGGCAATAAAATACAGTTTGGAAATCATAATGCTAATTGCATTCACAGCTTCAAATGATTATGCATGTGAATGACAATTATGCATTGTCTATTTGTGGTTTCCACCTTTAGAGTGCTCCATGGCCTAGGACTGGGGTATCTACGAGACCGTCTTCTGCCACCAGTAGCCTCTCACCGACCAGTATGCTCCCATAGAGAGGGGCTTCTTAGGGTGCCATTGGTCAAACAGTGTCGACTGGCGACCCCCAGGGGGAGAGCCTTCTCTGTGGGGGCACCCGCCATCTGGAACGAACTCCCCCCGGAGATACGGAGGATCCTGGATCTGCGCGCTTTCCGCTGTGTCCTCAAAACATTCCTATTCCAGCAGGTTGGTCTGGCCTAACCTCTCTTTTAAACTGTTTTTAATTTTTTTAAATTTTAAATTTGTCTTATAAATTTGGGGTGTTTTAAATTTTGTTTTCTGGGCCAAATTATTTAATTGTATTTTAATAGTTTTTTAACATTTGTATTATATGTATTTTATCTTTTGGCTGTTCACTGCCCTGAGTCCTTCAGGAGTAGGGCGGTATACAAATTCAATAAATAATAATAATAATAATTTTTCTGATCATCTGCAAAACTGTTTCTGGCTAGTTTCAGGATGGTCACCCAACCATAGCTAAAATAATGAAACTTTGAATAGCATCCTATATGCAAGTCGGTAGAATCTTACAGTAGTGGTAGAATGGAAGTTAATATCCTTGAACGGATTCCTTAATGTAGGTTGGAAGATCTGAAACAGGAAGAAAATGGTCAAAGCATGTTGGGTGGGCCTTGTCTGAAATGTAATTGATTGATTCCAAGGAAACAGATAAACTGCCTGACAAGTTCATCCAAAGAAATTGTCCCAAAGTGCACATTTTAGCAATGGAATGTTCTTAATAGAAAAATGATCAATATCTGACTTAAGGATGCCAATTGTTCAGTAAAAGAATGATATCTCAATTTCATCCTAAACGTCCTCCCCCAAATTTATTTCAGTGTAACTTTTTTTTAGTATAACAAAAATGAATTTTTTTTAGAAAAATCAACATATTATAGACATACATTTCCTGACATTATATCATCTTTCTAAAACAAAAACAAAAGACCAACTCCCCTACTGTTGTGTTGACTAAGATTTTCTTTTAAACCAGCTACTTTAAATATCACTATGTGCTGTTCTCCCTCACATCACCCCTGCTTCCCAGTTACCAGAAAAAAAAATCAACATTGTTTTAATATATATATATATATTTATATATATATAATTATATATTGCTTGTTAAAATCTCCTGGTTGAGATTGTTAAAGTACCACCTCCGTGGGAACGAAATGAACACCACGTGCTAATACAATTTGTATTTCATAGTCGCATTGACGACTGCAATTTCAAAGGGCTAGATCTCTAGATCATCAGGTCGTGGTCGACTGCTGGCTCGACTGCTGGCTCGACTTGGTGGCCGCTGATCTACAACTGTGAGAGGTTGGAGCTCATGGCCAGAGGCCACTTTTTTTGTGTGCTCCGGCTCATCATTAAATTCAAAGTTCTGGGCGTGTGAGTTGGAAATGGTGCTCCCGGCTTGTCCAATCCTGTTCTGTTCAGCGCTATAGTTTGCCCAATTTTGTTCACTGGCTTGTTTATTGTAGTTGCGACAGGATGATGTATTGTTTCTATCTCCAGTTACAAGCTTGTATCCTGGTGGAGACATGGGAGACAAGGGGGCCGTTGGAGAGGAGCACCCATTGAAGTAAGCATATTTGGGAGATCCACAGTCCTTGGAGGGACTTAAGCCGCTGTTAGGTGAGAAAGGATTGCCTTTGGTCTTCATGCGATCTTTAATGCTCTTGAGGGTGACATAAAAAATCTCAATGATGTTGAGGGTCAGAGATATGATAGATACTACCAGCATGAAGATAATAAAGATGGTTTTTTCTGTGGGACGAGAGAGGAAGCAATCCACTTTGTGTGGGCATGGTACCCGTTCACAAGTGTAGATGGCTTGCAGAGTGAATCCATAGATGTACCACTGTATCATCACAAAGGCCACCTCAAAGATAGATTTGAAAATGATGCTGATGATGTAAGTACGAAGCAGTCCACCACGCATTTTGACCTTGCCATGTACTTCAATTCCATACTTGAATTTCTTAATTTCTATCTGCTTTAGAGGGAGGTCTACATTTACCCCCTCACTTTGAACCAACTTGAGCTCTTCCTCTTTCCTGTTTAGCTTCTCTTCTTTTCGCATCACATAGAAGACATGTGCTAAATACAAAAGGGTTGGCACCGAAACAAAAATGAACTGCAGCACCCAGAAACGCACATGAGATATCGGAAATGATTTGTCATAACAGACATTTTCACAACCTGGTTGTTGAGTGTTGCATCGGAAAGCTGACTGCTCATCTCCCCAGGCAGATTCCACTGCGGTCCCCAGAAGCAAAATTCGGAAAATGAAAAGGACAGACAGCCACACCTTTCCTCCAGCAGTAGAATAGGCTTGGACTTTGTCAAGGAGCCTACCAAGAGCACTCCAGTCACCCATCTTCTCTACCTGCTACCTGAAAGAGAACAAAGGAAAGAGCTGAAGCACGGCTTGCATAAGTCATTCATGACTGTTCTTGAAAAGACATAAAGTGCGTGCATGAGGATGGGATGATGAAACCTGCATGTGAAATTAAGAAAGACAAATGGGTTATGATCGCAGGACTATTTTCTCATGTGGTGAAACAAGGTAAAAAATCTGGAAATTTTATTGCACAAGCCCATGCTCTTTAGAGTAATTGTGAGCATACCTATGCCATTATCAATTCCACTCTAGGGTGTCTTTCTAATATAAAGGTATTTTAGACTGAAATTGCAATTGAAAACAAAAATATTATTCTAGGAAAGTAAAAATAGTAAAGTACAGTATACTAATCAATAAATCAGGGAATCCTGCTTTGGCCCATTACTACAGAAGGATATAGTGCATAATCGTTTTTATTTAATTAAAAGACAGCAGTATCTCTTTTCAATTTAATATAGATTTTTAAATTTGTTGTAACAAGCAAACTAACTTCATTGCTTCACTAGGTTGCCAGGAGGGGAGAGGGAGAAAAAAGCCTTGTATGAATTACTCAAACAATTCTAATGTTTTTCAACATTGATTCATTTTAAAAATTCTTACAGCTCTATCAATGCCTATGCAAGAAAAATATCAGGGAGATACATTTTGTTTTATTGAAAACAGGGATTCTAGTTTTGTCTTTTGGCAATCTGTGAGGTTCCTTAAATGAAAATATTTGGGTTAATAGATTTGATTCATATCCCACGTTTTTGTTTATATAACACTGACATACACTTAATGATCACATTGAGATTTCAATCCTAAACATTGTTACTTACCACTGTGCGCCATTGATTGAACACAGTGGGGCTTCTCTAATTAAATATATACAAATGTGTTATATGTAGGCTGCTGATGTGTCCTATGCTACAGAATCCTGCTTAATTTTTTTATACTGTTTATTTTATGTAACGGTATAATGCCAACTGCTAGTGTCTCTTTTCAGTCTTTTGAAGGACAATTCTCTGTTCAACAAGCATCCTTTAATTTTTTGAACGGCTCCCTAATTCAAGGATGCTATAAAGTTAAAAGAATACTAACAAGAGAGAATAACTAAGAGCCTCTGGAGTTAGCATCTGGATAGGAGGCTAAACATTTCATCGGCATCTATATATGCATTAAAATAAAACTGTTATACATATATGCACTTCTTAAAGATATGATATATTTCATTAGGTGTTTGGCTAAGCATTTTTTCTTTCTTTCTTCAACATGATTACAAAAGCATCTGTCCCAATAATTAGGTATTTCAAAGGTTTGAAGGTCTAAATCAGCCCTGGTCTAAATGTTTCAATGGTAGACCAGGCAATGGCATTCTTTCTTGCTGCTTTGAATTTGTAAAATGTCTCCATTAAGAAATGCTATATAAATATCTCCATTAAGAAATGCTTTGAGATACTCCTGAGTGGAAATGATGCAATCTGTGGCCTTTAGCCTATAACTGCTATTCTACACTTGCAAGTTACCTCCCAATGAAATCAGAGAATCAAAAGAAAGCACGAATTAATTCCTAGCAGTGCCTGTAAATATTTTGCTTCTCTGGCAGTCATATTTTGCATATTCAAAGAAGTCTGGATAATGATCAGGTGCATGATTCACTTACTAGAAGACACAGACCATAGACTTCTAGAGACATATCAACCATAGACCTACAACAGGTTTATATGTACTGCAAAGACAACATGTCACATTCAGAGAACTGTCAGTCTTTGTCACTATTGAAAAAGTTAATACTTGTGGTATCTGGTTTTTAAAGAGATGTACATATCCACTGTTCCTTTTAAGATGACAAGCCTTGAAATATGATAGTTGGGACAATACATAACAATATTTGAAATCAGATGATGATTAGGGTTCATGTTTTCAGTACCCATGCAGAACTGAATGTGAATAAATATCAAAACCCTGTTCTTAAAATATTTATCTTCTTTCTGATGTTATCTTGGCGATTAGCATACTATTGTTGTCATAAATTACTGTTTGCAACACTTTGCTGACTTGCACCTAGCTCAGCCCACACCTGTGCTGTCACAGCAAGTCTTCAACTAGTTTAGGCATTAAAAAGCACCTTTTTTTTTTCTTGTGATGCTTGTACCACAAAACAGGGCTCACCAAAGAGGGAGAAAATAAAAGAGAAATGAAGACTTAATCAATGAAAAAAATCAAATCTGTACCGTACTCACGGTAATTAAAAACTACAGGCATAGTTTTGTAAAGGAGAAAAGGAGAAAACTTCCTTTTCTGCCAATGGCAAATTGTAATCTTACACGCAATAGTGACTGAAAGGGTTCACATGGATCTCTCCCCCCATTCTGCTTCTTTACACAGAAGCTTGCCATGCTGTTGGCTGGGCGTTTTGGTTCACAGCCAAGCATGTGGGAAGCATCTGTGGAAAATGCAATGTGTTCCTTTCCCTCTGTGGCAATCAAGCTTTCATTTCTGCCAAGCCAGATGTGAATATAGCACAGCCAACTGTATTGACGCTGCTTGTCAGACTTAGGCAGTCAGGGGACGGCCA
This sequence comes from Pituophis catenifer annectens, assembly GCF_029215685.1. Classification (NCBI taxonomy): domain Eukaryota; kingdom Metazoa; phylum Chordata; class Lepidosauria; order Squamata; family Colubridae; genus Pituophis; species Pituophis catenifer. Next base: position 95,221,591 of record NW_027256881.1, read on the forward strand.
AAGACAGTATTGCATGTCATAAACCCAACAACTAGCTTAACATGCAGTTATTGCTAAACGTCACATCCATTGGGCAACTTTTGAAGGGCAGGAAAATTGAAATTACAGCTCTCCACAGAGTGCCTTCTCTCTTCATATATTACAGGTAGTTCTCGACTCACCACCTTTTGTTTAGTGACCGTTCAGAGTTACAATGGCACTTATGGCCACTGCAGCATTCCCATGGTCATGTGATCAAAATTTGGGTGCTTGGCAACTGGCATGTATTTATGACAGTTGCACTGTCCCAAGATCATATGGTCACTATTTTAACCATCCCAGTCGGCTTCCAGCAAACAAAGTCAACGGGGGGGGGGGACCAGATTCACTTAACAACTGCAGTGACTCACTTAACAACTGTGGTGAAAAGGTTGTAAAATGAGGCACAACTCACTTAACTCGCTCGCCTTGCTTAGCAATAGAAGTGTTGGGCTCAGTTTGTGGTCACAAGTTGAGGCCTACCTGTACTTCAATAATAATTGGACAGGGGTTTTATTTTTAGCAGGGCAGATGGGATAGTAGCAGGCTCAATCCAGATTATAGACCTGTCATTGTGCTTCTTTTAAAAGGAAAAGAAAGGAAATAGAAATATGAAGGAAGTTGGTCTATGAATCATATTATAAGGTTCATGTTTTTCAGGATGTGCAATGAACCTTAAGTACCTAATATGGATAACTGAATGGAGTCTCAGGGAGGCACACAGAATTCCAAGTCATAGCGGTGTGGTGTTTGTAATGCAGAGTTCTGTATGCGAGAGCTTTTGCAATTCAACCCCTAGCTTTTGGATAGAAAAGGCTGACAGAAAATTAATGAAAAGAGTGTTCCGGGGATTGAAATGTGGATACTACACTGTATATGATGACAAAGATACAATAATTAGATTCCCCAGATGTGCTGGATTATTACATATTGTGGGAGAACAGGCTAGTTAGTAAAATTGCAAGCACCTGTGCTACCTTCTTTCCCTCCCATTTGAGCCTTTCCCTCAGCATCTGCACAGCTGCAGGTAAACCTTGACCCAAGTGTGGGAGGAAAAGGGCGGAGATGCAAGAGTTTTGGAGCTTTGCAAGTCACCAGCAAACCGAGTATAGCACTCAAAAAAAGAGATGTTTTTCCTTTAGGAGTAAATGGTCTAAATGTAGAGGAAAAATATAGCAGCCCAGGAAAATAAAGCACCACATAAAAAACATGCAAGGGCTCTCTACATGCTGGTCATTAACAGAAGACGAAAAAAGAAAACGGGGACTTGAGACAGAACAGGTTTAAGAGAGAGACATTAATGCATAAGGGTAATAGATAGTATAGAGCAAAGGATATAGCTAATTATAATCGAGAAATAGGTAATAGTATAAACATTGTCATAGAAGTAATTGAAAAGCAATAGTATATTGTAATGGTTAAGTATCAACTGGTAATAGTATAAAGATAGCAATAAAATACAAAAAGCACACACACACACACACATTATGGTTGAAAACATGCAGAAGAGGCCTTCATCCTGCAGTGGATAGACAGTGGCTAAAATGATGATGTATGTATATACTTGCAGAATACACACACACATGTATGTGTGTGTGTAGGGTATATACATACCTACCTACCTACCTACCTACCTATATATATATATATATATATATATATATATATATATATATATAGTATATAGTATATTATATATATAAGCACCTCTCCAGAGACCAGTGCTTTGCATCTCTCTCCAGTCTGGGTCAATTGAATTGGGCATGATTTAGAAAAAGAACCTGTGTCACACATAGTCCTCCACAGACATCATAAATTGCTCAAAGAATAGCAAAACTGGGCCAGTAATTAACTAACAGGGAAAAGTTGAATGCAAACACAGATGTCTTTGAATACAATGAATAGTAGGGAATTTCATACTGGAAGATGCCTTAGCTGATAGTTTCCTTTTAAAAATCCAAACAACCAAGAAATCCTTCAAAAAGCCTCTGTACTAAGAATACAAATCCGGTTACAGCAGAGACCTGAAAGGACCCTAATGTATGGGATTATTGCTAAACCAGTCTGTTATGATTAGAGAAGTGGATTTGGCTCAGGGAGACCCAAGTTCAGATTCCTATTCAGCCACAAGCTCATTGTGCTCTCTAGAGCCAGTCACCATGTACAGCCTAATCTGCCTAACATAGTTTTGGGGCTGGGGGGTGAGTTGGGATTGAGAGGTGATGATTTTTAAATACTACTTGGAGGATCTTGGAGGAGGCTATAAATGTAAAAAAAGAAAAAAGTACAGAATACCAGGCAACTAAACTTTTCTACAATATTAAAGAGATTATTGCTGCCATCTGGTGGTTATATGGAGTTTTACAAGCCAGATCCGGTAGCAGTAATAATTCTAATAATTTCTATTGGAGCCCTAATAATATTACATCTAAATCCTATCCTATAGCTAAAACTGCAGACATTTGCTGAAGATTAATGTCTACTAAGACCTATGGAACATTTTGAAAAACACGCTGGGCGGCATGAACAATTATTCTTTACAGCTATGTAATTTTCTGTAACAATCTTCTTTGAAAAAATATAGTTGAGTCAATTGGGTCAACACATACACATTATGTATGTGTTTGTGTGATTTGTTTCACATCTGGTTGACAGGCAGCTTAACCTACACATATAAGGTTAAATCATAACATTCAAAGAGACTTATTCATAATAAATCTGCATTATATTTGCAATGCTATGTAAAAACTCCAAGCTCATTTACTGCAAAATTAAATCTCACTGGATGTAATAAAAATTACTTACGAGTTACAACTCTGAATTCTCTGTTACGGAAGTTAAAGCTGCAATTTTTAAAGTTATACCAAGGGGTAAGCTTCACTGAACACCATCTTAGTCACTAACTTCAGCTCCAAATTCTCCTAAGGTTATTTATCTTGTGAGCCTCATTTACCCAGCTATAAAATGGGAACAACTCACTTTAGAAGTTTGGTTGTTGTTGTTTTTTTTGTTTTGCAAAATTCTTTTACCCAAAAGTTTTATTCCCATCCTATCTCCTTTTTCCCTTCAAAACTTAAAGGTAGTTTTATCTCCTCATCACCACAACCTCCAAATCTCTCATTTTGGCCTGGATTTGCCATCTCCCCACATCCAGAGATCAACCGCTCAGCTACAACAAAGCACTTCTTGCTAAACAAACTTTATCCTTGTGAATCAAAAGTGTATTTCTGTTAAGAAACAGGACATCTAATTTCTTTCTTGTGGCATTCCAGAAGTGCCTCTCTCATCTGTAGGCTATCGAAATATATCACAGTTTAGCACCAGTCATTCCTCAGAGCTGCTATAAACACTTTTTTTCAAACTTTGGAAACTCATGGCTTCATAGCTGAAGGGATGCCCCTTCCTCTACCTCCTCTTCCCGCTCCCCAAAGAGACCAGCAGTTTTCTGAAAAAGAGAGGCTCATTTTCTCTATTCAGTTGACCTCGCTGGCTTTAACAAAACTCTGCCAACAAATCTCTCCTTAAATTCTTCTGTTTTTAAAATTGTACGCCCAGCAGACTGACCAATCTACTAGGGCAGAAGAGAGAACGAAGACTGGCATAAGAGAAGGGCAAAGGAGTTCACCAAAACGAGATTGGCTGCTTTGGTTTTCAGCCTTCCTTAGCGACCAAAAACTTTCTCAATGCTAACTAGAAGGAATAAAAACGATTGCCTTCAGGAAAAGGGGGGGAAAAACCCCCAGCGAACATAGACACGGATTTCCTTCCAGTGCTAAATCGCGATTACTAGGATCCCAGGAACTAATTTGCCACACAGTCAGATTACTATTCCCCGAACGCCTGTCTTGCACAATGTCAGGTTGCAACAACAACAAAAGTTTTGCTTTAAAGCTGCCAACCGAGTAAGGCAGAAGCGATTCTGCCGCCCGGATCCTGCGGGCTCCTAGGATTCAAGGTAACCCAGTTGCAGGCAACCTCGCTTCGAGCCCTTCTCCAACGTTTGCTGCCATTAACGAGAAGGGAGGTGGAGGTGAGGGAGACCACGTGAAAAGCCATCCGAGCAGCAGCAGAAGCAGCCTTTGAACAAAGCCTCAATTAAGGACCATGCTTGGTACGAACCAGAAAACCCGAATCACACATTTCCATATGAAAACAAAATGTGTGTACGTGTGCATCTTTATGGCGGAGGATGGGAGGGAGAGTTGAAGAAGTTAAGGTAATTTCAGATTTCTAGAGAAGTTTTAAAAGGAATCGAGAAACGGCAGCAGATTGCTGCATTGGGTACCTTTCCTCAAAGTTGGCTGCCTGTTTTGCTGTAAAGAATTTTGGTTACACAGACAAAAAAAAAACATTCTCCTTCAGTAAATAAGATGAAAACTAAACAAGATGATATACTGGATGAGAAAGCTAAACTAGTAAACAAATGGCTCCTCCCGAGTTGGTTAATCTGGTAAAGGTAAGAGTCACATTAAAAAAAAAGTTCTGGAAAAAAGGCATTAATATCAAAGGAAGCTATAATTGTTACCGGTCAACATAAAAAATGATATCGAAACATTTCATATTATATACACATTAAAAATTAGGTATGTATGTATGTAAACTTTTGGATAGATAGATAGATATAACTACATGTATAGTTTTCCAATCACAGGTAACCATAATCTTTAAGAAAGTTTGTTTGGAATGAACTCCAAATAAAATTGCCCCCCCCATCCTTACCTTCCTGCTCAGCAGAGAAGGACTTCAGCTTTTCAGTTCTCCAGAGGTTAAAACTCAAGTGCCTATTTCAGGCACTCAGACCTGCCTATTTAAACTTTAAAGTCTCCCAGTCTGTTCTCCAGATGATGGCTGGTGTCCTTCCTTCCCCTTTTGCCTGGAAGAAAACTGCTGAGGCAGCCTTTAGAAGGGAAGAAAAGAGCACACCCTCCCTCACATCCCAAACACCCCCTTTTTTGTCACTCTTAACTTGAAGAACTGAGAGAGCTTTTTAAAAGTTTTCCAGCCACTAGCTGTGAGGGAGGAGCTCAAGAGGAGGGGTGAAGAGCATTAGAGGTGGGACTGCCAAGGGAGGGGAGGAGGAAGCTCAAGAGAAGACACAGAAGCAGGAGACGGCTTGGGGAAAAAAATAGGGTTGGGGGGGGCGGGGAGACAGACAGACAGAGAGACTGAAGTGGCTGAGTAAGCACATAGTTTTAAAGAATGGGGATACATGAAAGAGACCAAACTGGGATGGTATCCAGACCTGCTCTTGCTGGAGGGAAGTGACACCATTTAATTTACTGCATGAAACACAACCCTTCAAAGGTGTGTGAAGTACCTGCATGGTGGGTTTGCCATGGGCCAGTGATGAGTTACACCGGATTTCATTAGCAGCTGGCCTGCCACAACTCAGTATCCCTCCCTCCACCAAAAAAAAAAAAAAGCATATGGGAATTAGCAACAGAAGCCATGGCATCACAAACGTGCGTGTACGCACAATTTCAGGGTGAATTCTCCCTGGAGAATTTCAAAAGGTAGGACAATACTTGGAGAAAGACATCTGGAGTGGCTTCCCCCTAGTGGTTGACTTATGTTGGCTTTGATGCCTTCACTGCTCTTTTTCCTCAGCCGTGCGTTTCTGAATCCGCCCCTTCCCCCCCCCCCCAAATCTCCTTGCAAGACTCTACACAATTGAACTATTTTCCAAGTGTTGGAGGGAAGGGGGGGGGAGGTAATGAGAATGACAGAGGAACTGCTACTAAAGAAATGTGGCAAAGTTTTGGAGTCAAAGACTTGGTGTGGAATAGCCAGCTATTACATAAAACAAGGCCTACTCTCCGGTAATTGGACAGAAGTGTCAAAAATCCTAGGAACTAAGTTCTTAACCCTAACTAAGTGTAGGAAAGGATGAGAAGCAAGCTCAAATTATATAGTTCTTCATATTTGCAGTGATTTCTACATACACAACATTGGATCGGTGTCTGTATGGGTATATATGTTAGCAGGGCCGGATTTTCCTATAGGCTAACTAGGCTTCAGCCTAGGGCCTCAAGATCAAGAGGGGCCTACATTCAAATTGTTAGCAAAATTAAAATTACACTTTCACTATAGGTGAAAGGGCCTCATAAGTGGAATAGCCTAGGGCCTCTTTTCATCTAAATCCGGCCTTGTATGTTAGTATGTGTGTATGGGGAAAACAGCCTAGCTTTGAGTTTCAAAGAAGAGAATACTGTTGTATATTATCTATCCCAAGATATACTATTAGATCAACCTTGTTTGCTATGAAACACAAACTAAGTTGGGCTTCCTGATTTCTACAGTGGCCATTGCAATCAATGCTTCTGGAAAAAATTCCTTTCCTGCTACCTCTTTTCAGCATGTTTCTTTTTAGATGCCTTAAAGATTTTTTTAAATCACACCTTTACTGCTTAATAAGTAACTAAAGGTGTCAAACCTATCTAATACTCCTTCCTCCTCTTGTTCACCCCATGTGAAGCAGGTTGGTCTGAGAAAGAACAGCTGCCCCAAAATCACTCAGCTGGTTTCCATGGCTAGTGGGACTAGGACAGTCTCTTGGTTTCTAGACTGGTACTTTAACCACCTAGACCAAATATATAGTATTGTACAGAAAAGTCATGATACATGGACTTTTTTTTCAATAGCCTTCAGAGGCATGCTTAAATTCTTTTAGCTCCTGGCAGGGTTGGGCTTCAAAAATTTTAGCAAGGGGTTCTCTGCCCGATTGCTGGGTGGGCGTGGCCATGGCCTAGTCGGCCTCTTGCACCATGGCGGGAGTGGTGGTATTTTTGTCCTCCCCTGGCTCTGGATGCTTTCCTTGAGCCTCCATGAGGGTGAAAACAGCCTCCCCAGGCTCCGGAGGCCCTCTGAAGGCCAGAAACGAGCCCGTTTCCGGCTTTCCCAAACTTCCGGTAGGCCCGTTTTTCACCTCCCCGAGACTCCACGCGCACCCTGCACTTACCTGCATCCAGAACGGGCCACGTGGGGACTCCTGGGAGGGGTGGGGTGGGGTGGGCAGGGCCAGCCTGGAGTGGGATTTGGGGGTTCTCCAACCTGCACAGAATCTTAGCTAGAGGTTCTCCCGAACCCCTGCGAACCCCCAGCAACCCATCCCTGGCTCCTAGCCAATCTTTTGCTTCTCCAGGCAGCAAATTCTAGCAGGTAATAACAGTATTTCTTTTAATCCCTCCCAAATCTACTGCTAATTCGTGTCATGGATGCTTTTAACATAGATTGACAATACAGGAAATCCTCGGCTTAACGACCATAATTGAGTCCGCAAGTCATGAAAAGTGAATAACCACATGACTGTGTCTGTTTTTATGTTCTTTTAGCAGTGGTCATTAAGTGAACATGGTCCTTCATTAAATGAACTCAATGGTCATGAAATAAAGGCAGAAGTTGTAGAATGAAAATGGTGGTCACTAGCGAACCAATTCTTCACTTCAGGTCAGGTTTAAAGCATAGTTTTTCAGCAAAAACATTGTAAATCAGAGGCACGAGAATCTGAGACTCTGCTAACGGCTATAAATGTGGGCTGGTTATTGTGGTCATGTGACCACAGCACAGCTGACCCCAGAATTTAGAATCTGGGCTGTAAGTTCCTTTTTCAGGATCCGTCACTAACTTCAAACAGTCATTAAATGACCAGTCAGAAGTCAAAGATTTAATGAAAGTTGGAGAGAACCAGCCCTATTTCTTCACTTTCTCTAGATAATATTGTAACTTTTTATTATTTCCACAGCGACTTGCTTTTTAATTCTTTTCAACCCAACCCAAAAATGGTGTCGTTTTGGTCAGCCCCCAAAATGGGTCCATCCAGCTGGGAGTTAAAGGCGGGCAGTGGCATGGAATGCTGCGGATCGCTCCATTCTAAGCCCCCTCCCTCCTAGTGATGTCGCCCAGGGCAAAACAGCTACTAAGGAGTTGGAAAGAATTCCAGAAGCTGTACTCTATATACTTTCCCTACCACAACGAAAGCCTTTGTATGATGTAACTTTTCCAGCTCATTTGTAGCCATGCAGATATGGGATCAACTATACAGACTCATCCAAAGTCAGCTGTACTGCAACTATGTACGTGGCCAAGAAGGAGTGGGTAAAATTTCACTCCCTTTTCCATTACAAACCACTTCCACTTATTTCTAAAAAAATTATATAGATAAGTCACCAAATTGGGAAAGACTTTATTGTAAAGCTAATTAATAATTTAAATAGACTCCCATATCTGGCTCAGAAAATCCTAACTCTGTGTTGCCACCATGTGGCCATCTTGAGCACTGCAATCCAGTGATGCAACGTTTGATTAAAATTAAAGAGGAACATTGTTTAAATTTATTTAAAGATGGATTTAGTGGGGGGGGGAGGTTTAGTCTTAGTCTTCAATTTTGGTTTAGAACTGATGGTAACAGTTCAACACATGGTTCTTTGGGACCCAGGCTTATTAAAGTCAACACTTGATTTTATGCCTAGGAAGATGAGCATCATAGTGCATTAAAGTACATTTATAACTAAACTCTAAAAGAGACATAGTTCAGTGGCTAAGATGCTGAGCTTGTCGATTGAAAGGTCAGCAGTTCAGCGGTTTGAATCTCAAGTCCTGCGTAATGGAGTGAGCTCCCGTTACTTGTCCCAGCTTCTGCCGACCTAGCAGTTCGAAAGCACGTAAAAAATGCAAGTAGAAAAATAGGTACCATCTTTGGTGGGAAGGTAACAGTGTTCCGTGTGCCTCTGGTGTTTAGTCATGCCGGCCACATGACCATGGAGACGTCTTCAGACAGTGCTGGCTCTTCGGCTTTGAAACGGAGATGAGCACCATTCCCTAAAGTCGGGAATGACTAGCACATATCTGCAAGGGGAACCTTTACCTTTATAACTAAACTCTAGACCTTAGATTCATTTTAAATGCCACCTTTTAATCAGCAATTTACAACTATGGTAATATGGAAATATTTGTATATAAACTTAGTTTGATTTCCTGGAACAAGATTCTGAGGGGGAAAAAAGCATTTAATAGACTGAAATGCAAGCAAGTTACCTTGGCATTTCCATATTTATTTGTTTTGGGTGCTTGTTTTTATCTTTATCTAAATTTCAAGGCATTGATCAGCCATGCTGAGTTTCCTAGCTCTGTTGCTGTAGTGGAGACACAAACATATTTGTCTCACTCCTGTAATCTTCTGCATCTCCAAGAAGTTGTCTGATCATCAGTATAAACAAACCCAAGAGTGCCTGTGCTTTTGCCATGACATCTAAGACTGAAGCAAATGTCACTATTTCAGATTTTGTTTTTGTTGGACTCACATCACACCTTTTGTACCAGAGCTCAGGAAATTAGAAATCACACCTCTGAATTGGAGCCTTGAATGTAAAATTTTCTCTTTAAGAGTTGAAATGGAGCCAGCCTGGTATAGTATTTAAGGTTCTGGCCTAGAAATCAGTAGACTCTGAATTCTAGTTCCACCTTAGGCACAAAAAACTGGCTGGGTGACTTTGAGTCAATCACTCACTCTCTCTCTCAGCCCAACTCACCTCACATGGTTGTTGCTGTGTGGAAAATGTGAAGAAGATGGAGCTATGTTTGGCACCTTGAGTTACTTATAAAGCAATGAAGTCAAGATAAAAATTTAATAAATAAATGTTCTTGGCAGCTCTTTTAGTTTTATTTTAATTTTGACAAATTCACAAAATAGTAAGCCTTTCAAGTTAATCCTTATACACAATTACTCAGAAATAAGTTCCAGTGCATTCAGTAAAACCTCTTTCTGAGAACCCATGCGGGGTGATAAATCTAAATCCGGTTGAGCTTCTGATGATTGGAGCATTTGCTTCCTTTCATGGGGATCCCTGTGGCAAAAAAGAGAAGTCTGCCACTGGGATGTGAACAATTCAGCCAACTGAATTGCCATGTGTATTTTGAAACAACAACAGAATCTCCCTCTTCTGTCTGAAGGCAGCAAGTCATAGAGTTCTAGGGAAAAGGAGTTTGAAAAGAAACTTCCTTATAGATGCAGCCCTGAGAGGCGGGTGTGTGTTTGGGCAAGCTCGTCTTCCTCTTTATTTGGGTGAATTTCCTTGGAGTAAATGCCACAGTTGCCCCATCTTCAATTACTCATTTCCATCTGCCGATTTGTCAGAAATGGAAGGAGGAGTGAGATAAACAAATGTTCCTGAGATTCCTCACGTTTGCTTCTTCGTAGGAGTTAGGCAACAAAAGGCCCAGAGAACAGATGAGGCGTTAACCAGCAAGTCCCCTCTTTTCAGTCAGTGCTTGACAATGTCAGTTCCCCAAAAGCAACCTTAAACTCATTCTTTGCCCTTTGCAAAACAGCGCTTTGCTGTGAATTTTTTACACATTGATATCTTTGTCCTCATTCAAGCAACTTGGGGCAGAGAAGAAGCAATAAGATTAGTATGCTCTCCAACAGGGTTCCTTCACTTAAACAAAGCCACCTACCAGGACCTTGGAAGTATGCCTTCTCCATTACTTTCTCTATCAATGAGGTTCCTCCATCCTGAAATTTGAACAGCAGCTACCCTCCTGGTTTTTGAAGGGCCCTGTAGATGTGTGTCTTCACATAGGCCCAGGGTCAGCAACCTTAAACACTCGAAGACTCACAAAGGTCCTAACAGGAAGCCCCCATTCAATTCTGGAGCGACTGGAAGTCTGGTTCCCCACCATAGTGTCTCCTAGCGTGGCATCCTTTTTCCTTTTAGCAACCGGCGACAGGGAGCTGCAGCATAGGGATGAAAGAGCCACATGCATCTCCAGAGCTACAGGTTGCTGACCCCTGACCTAGGCCTTTGGCAAGGATGACACACACCTCTTTTCTTCTTTATCTTTGTTCCCATCTGGGTTTGTTATCTCTGCCATCTTTGTTGCTCTTTGTTTTGTATTGTTTTCTCGGTTTAAATGTGTTTAACCATTTGTAAACTATCCAGAGTCCCTGGGAGTTGGGCAGCATATACATTTAATAATGTATTGTTATTATTAAAACACAACTATGCAATTTATAATTTGACCTTTAGCCTATATTCTAGTTCTTTCTTTGAAATCTTCCAGCCAAGAACTCAAGATGTTCAAACAGCTCAGCATTATTAATTTTACTTGAAAGCTTCCACGTTTAAAGATTGTTTTGTTTACATATTGTTAAATATTAATTGTGTATGTTAAGAAATATGTGTGTGTGTGGGTTTCTCCTTTAAAATAGCTCTCCTCAAGTGCTCTCCTCTTATAGAGGAGAGCTTTAAAATAGCTCTCCTCTATTACAGGACTTAATAGAGTTCCTCTGTGAGGTAGATGGGTGGCTTTAAAAATTTGATAAAATAATAATTTATTTAGGAAGCAGGCTAAAAACTGGGAGACCATGAATTCCAGCCATGTGACTTTGAGCCAGTCACTGATTCTCAGCCCAACTAACTTCAACTGTAGTTGTGGAGAAAAGAGGAAGAGGAAAGAATATTAGGTATGTTCGCCGCTTTGAGTCCTTTATCTAAAAAATAATAAAGGTGGAATTGAATAAAATATAGAAAATAACAGTTAATCAGCTTCTGCTGCTCCATTGTAATTTGGAGACAGCCCTCTTCCAGTTTTTCTTAAGCAAAATTAAAAAAAACAGAATAGCAGCCAACATCAGTTGTAATTTTCACCTTGGAAAATAGTCTTTATCCTTATTTTGACTCTGGAGATCTCAGCAATTCCTTGAAAGGCATAACAGATATTCCAGCAGCAAATGCTGTTTAAACAACTCACAAGCTGATTGTTCTGTGCGGTTCCTATATTTTGACAGCTGAGGATTTTGCACCGCTGTTAGATTTCAGGAGGTTCACTGAAGGCCAGTGCTCAGATAATATTCATTCTGGCTTTGTAATCTTTTGATATCATTACACAATCCTAGTAACAGAGAAACCATGGTATATCTTGACAAGTTGATCTATTTCCACTATTCTCTCATGTTAAACTTTCATGCTATGTTGTTTACTCATACGCTACTGAAATCCTATCTTGTATTACTAATTAGGCTATAAAGAAATAAACAGAACAAAGAAGATGTCTCATGGCAATGACTATAGAGAGGCAAAGATATGACCCAAGTCCCATCTCTTTTCTATGAGCATTGAGAACCTATGGACACTTATACCATCTCTTAGATTAATGCAGGGGTGTCAAACTGGCAGCCTATGGGCCGGATATGTCATGCACAGACCATGCCCACCCTGGCTCCACAAAGGTAAAAAACATTGCAATACTTCTTGACACATCACGTGATGCAATCGAGTTTGACACCCGTGCATTAATGTAATGCAACACGTGTAAATACCATGTCTAAATAGATCTTTGGCTAAATATATGTTTATTACATGTACTGTATATCCCACCTTTCCTTCAGAATCTTGGGTGACTTCTTCCTCCCATTTTCCCAACAACCGTCCTACAAAGTAGACTGAACTACTTGAGAATGACTAGTCCAAAGTCATCTCCAGTGAGACCTCAGGGCTGAGGGTGGATTTGAATCTGGATCTCCATAATCTTAACTACAACATTATCTAGCAGTCTGGTAAAGACATGGCTGTTTAAATCACCCAGCCTGGACTGATGGGGTTTGATTATTTTAATGAGTTTTAACATACGTTTAATTTGTATTTTAATTTGTTTTTATCTGGTTTGATTTTAACTGTTGTGAGCCGCCCTGAGTCCTATGGAGATGGGGGGGGGGGGCATACAAATCAAATTAAATAAAAATAAATAAATAAATAATTCCCATGTTTGGAATTATTTGATTCACTTTGATATCCTGATTGCTGTCCAAATTATGTGTAGACAGAGTGACTTCAAATCAGTGGGAAAGACATAGAGAAATTTTGCTTTTCCCTGAAACTTTCCGAGCCCCCTCAAAATCTGCTCTACATATATAGGAGTAAATTTGAGGAGAAGCAGGGAGAGTGGAAGAGATGAAGCAAGAGTCCCCTTCTTTGATGTTAAACGCCACCTGCAAGCTTTAGTCTAATAGTACAATCCAATGCTACAAATACACTTTATTGAGGTCACTAAGACATACTCCCAAGAGTGTTTATGTCAAACCCTAACCTTTGTTATGTCTTTCCAAAACTGCTCAAACAAAAGTGTTCATATTACTATCGCTATTTTCTTAACAAGAGAACATTTTGCCCCAAGTTTAATTGATGTTACTAATGCATAAACTTTTTTCCCAGCATGCTCTAACAATACCGCTAATCAGCTAGACACCAATATCATTTGTTTCTTAAAGAAGCAAGAATCTGTTTTTAGGCTAAAACCTGCAGCCATTTGCTTGGCTTGTAGCTGGGTTTTTATCATTTTGTTACATTCTGATTCTTGGCACTTTGTACTTCTTTTCTAGATAAGCCAAAGAGATACGATTTCATTTCTCCATAAGGCACATATTTGAGTAAGAAAAGAAAATATGCTTCGGGGGCATCTTTCTGCCCTGATCAGCGAATCACAGAAATGTCAGGGTAAAATAAATTAAGCACAGAAAGAAAAGTTTCAGAATTTTTCCAACAATATAGGAAGGCTGTGTTATTTTGAATCTAAAATACAACCCACCCTAATCTCTAGAACCTCACTATGTTACCAGCTGATACTGTTGATCTTTGAACTGTGAAGTAACAATCATCAAGTAATGAAGGCTGTCACAACTCTAGAATTCAAGTACACACAATGAACTGGCTGATAGGAGAAATTGGAAAGACCAAAGGAAATATTCCTTAATGTCTATTTTTTTAAATATCCTAACTCATAGAAACTCAATAACAATAACATTTGCAGAAGGCTTACAGAAAGCTGGAATTTTCTGCTCCTCAAAGGTAATAGGGTAGGGTAGGAGTTTAGGAGATTGTCCAGGATTCAATTTAGAAAAATGGACCAGTTTATTACATTTTGAAGACATCAAATAATGCCTAGTTAATGAAGGAGGTTTATTACTATTTTCTGGCTTAAAGTTCCATAAATCTAAAATTTGCTACATAATGCTATGAAATCTAAAATTTGCTCGCAAGCTGTCTGAAGTATCTGAGTTTTTAATTCACCTTTTTTGAGTTGGGAGAGCAGAGAACTGCAGAAAGAAAGACAGCTAAAGATCAAATCAACTTGGGTTGATTTAATGAAAGTTGTAGATTGTACCAGAGAGACAAGATAGTCTGCTGACAGAGATTATTCTGATTGTTTTGAAATAGCATCAAAAAGATTAAGCAGCAAAGCTTTGACAAAAGAGGGCTTTGTTTTAACTTCGGGGCAGCCCTTTAATTTAAAGATAAGGTCCTCACAGTATATGTTCCTTGCTTGAGAAAATGCATACAAAGGAAGAAACAAATAAATTGCCAAACTCAATTTTCCATTAACCCAGAGACTGGGAAAATAAAGAGAATATAAAGAATTTAGGTAAGTTGAGTTTACATCTGCTGCCCATCATTCAGTCCAAAGGCCACAAGGAACATCTGTGTACTGATTCTTCTTAGCTGCAACTCCGCCCCCTCCCCAATACACACACACACACACACACACACACACTTACACACTTTTAGGCCTTTTTTTCCACAGCACATGATTCAGAGGAAGTAAGCTTATCCTGTAACCTTCAAAATTGAATTAATCATCTCAGCCATTTAATCAAGAAGGAGTTGGCATCAATAGGTTCAGTCTTAGTTGGTATTAAATCTTCAGTTTCCAGTCAAAATAACATCCCTAAAATTATGTAAACTATTTAGCAATCCTAACTAGGGAAAAAGACAAAATCTTTCAGAAGCATCTAAAATTGAACTTCTTCAGGCTGCATCTGCAACTCTGCAAGTTACTTCAATTGCCGTCTCCCATGTGGAGAGTTGCACCCTTGTGGATTTATTTTATCATTATTTATCTCTCCAAATGGAGGGGGGGAAATGGCATGAAGTGGTCAGAGAAGCAACAGCCTCCCAACGTCCTTTGCTGATGGGAGACCTGAAAATGCAGCAGCAAGATGACTTATTACACTAACCATACTGCATGCTCCAGGTATAGAAAATAGACAGGGAGAAAGAGTGTGAATACAGATATTGCTTCACCATCTTCATAGACAGAAGCTGCGCTTGGCTATTAAACAAGTATGGAAATTATTTATTTTCTTCACTAGCTGCGGGGCCCTGGCTCCAGGCAATCCTTGACAGCCCATGGAGTTCAGAGGTGGGTTTCAGCTGGTTCTGATCAGTTCTGGAGAACCGATAGCAGAAATTTTGGATAGTTCTGAGAACTGGTAGTAGAAATTCTGACTGGCCCTTCCCCCATCTATTCTCTGCCTTTCAAGTCCCAGCTGATCGGGAGGAAATGGGGATTTTGCAGTAACCTTCCCCTGGAGTGGGGTGGGAATGGAGATTTTACAATATCCTTCTCCTGCCACGCCCACCAAGCCACGCCCACCAAGCCATGCAACGCCCACCAAGCCACACCCACAGAACCGGTAGTAAAAAAATTTGAAACCCACCACTGACGCAGTTGTCTGATAAGAATTAAGAAATTCTCTAGGTTTATAGAGTACTTCAGGCTGACAATGGAAATGAGAAAGAGCTTGGTGAGATAGGCCAAAAACAATGCTCATGTGATGAAGCACTGGACATTTTAGAACAGGGGACCCCAACCCCGGGGCCATGGCACACTACCGGGAACTATTTGCAACTGGACCGCGCGAGTAGTGGGCTGGCACACATGTATGTGTGCAGTTTGATTTGCACAGGTGTGGGGCCAGCACCTATGCACATGCAGCTCAACTTGCAGATGAGGTGCGTGTGCATGCGTGTGCATGCCAACCCGCCACTCATGCGAGTTAAGCTGCAGATGTGCGTGTGCCACTCACACATCCCATCACACATTCCCCTCTCTCCCCCAACCAGACTGCCAAGCTGCAATGGTTGGGGGGCCACTCTTTTAGAATATTAATGTTTAGCAGAATAGCAATAGCACTTAAGATTTATATACCGCTTCATAGTGCTTTACATCCCTCTCTAAGCAGTTTTACATAGTCAGCATATTGCCCCCAACAATCTGGGTCCTCATTTTATCAAACTCGGAAGAATGGAAGGCTGAGTCAACCTTGAGCCAGTGAGACTCAAATTGCCAAACTGCAGGCAGCCTCTGGCAGTCAGCAGAAGTAGCCTGCAGTGCTGCATTCTAACCACTGCGTCACCATTGCTCTCAGAGTTGACCTCTGTATGCATGATGCTCTTGAGCAGCAAAAGGGATTTTTTTTTTCTGCATTGGATGTAAGTTTTGTGATCTAGATGTTAAGCTCTGAAGATGATGCTAAATCAAATGAACCACGGATCTGATCCAGTGATGAACTTCTTGTGATCTTCAGCTATCTTTCTTGCACTAAAATTTTATTCTCCTCCATCTGCACCCTGAACAGCCACTGAGGGAAGGCTTGTGTGTGTGTGGATTAATTAAGCTGTATTTGTATGCTTTCCACATAATATCAGATAAATTAAAGGTAAAGGTAAAGGTAAAAGGTTCCCCTTGCACATATGTGGTCTTTGTTCTTGACTCTAGGGGGCAGTGCTCATCTCTGTTTCAAAGCCGAAGAGCCAGCGCTGTCCAAAGACGTCTCAATGGCCATGTGGCCGGCATGACTAAATGCCAAAGGCATACAGAACGCTATTACCTTCCCACCGAAGGTGGTTCCTATTTTTCTACTTGCATTTTTTACATGCTTTTGAACTGCTAGGTTGGCAGAACCTGGGACAAGTAATGGAAGCTCACCCCGTTACGTGACACTAGGGATTTGAACCGCTGAACTGCCGACCTTTTGATTGGCAAGCTCAGCGTCTTAACCAAGAGCCTTGATGGCGCAGTGGACTAAGTGCTGTTAAAGTAGCACTTAGTTGCTAGCTGCCTGCAATTACTGCAAGTTCAAATCTCACCAGGCTCAAGATTGACTCGGCCTTCCATCATTTCGAGGTAGGTAAAATGAGGACCTGGATTGTGGGGGCAATAAGCTGTCTTTGTATAAAAAAAAACACCGCTTGGGGGGGGGCGAAAGCCCTACTAAGCAGATATATACAAAAGTATGAAGGCTATTGCTTAATGTATTGTAAGCTGCCCTGAGTCTCTGGAGAAGGGCGGCATATAAATCGAACTAATAAATAAATAAATAAACCACTGAGCCACCACATCCCTTCAGATAAATTACTGGCACAGAATCACAACTCTACCACCACAGCATCTTCTTTGGCCTTAAGTGTTGCTCAATTTAGGGAAAGTCTAGCTTTCAGACTCTATTTCTTTGTGCTGATTGCAGCCAAGCTCTAATGTTTGGCTCTAATACATCTGGTGCAGAAACAAAATAGTTAAGGGAGCTATCTGAGGAAAACATAAAGCCCAGGTTTTCTTCTCTACAGTTGAAGAGGATTAGGCAGTTAATCGGGACTGCGTCCTTGTTCAGAAACCATAGATGCCCTGTATTATATGTTAGGACACACCTTCTTAAAATATTGTTGCATTGGTTACATAGTAGCAGTCTCCTTAAAGCACTAAACCAGGTTAAACTCACCAGGTTAGGTGAAATGAGCAATAATATAGAAAGGGGACATACAGGGGTGGTTCTATTTACCTTTACTACCGGTTTGCAACGGGGCCGCACGCTCGCACGCTCTTCTGTGCATGCGCAGAAGCATTTTGATGATGTCGGGGTGGGTGGGCGGAGCCTCCCTCCTGTTTTACTACTGGTTCTATAGAACCGGTCCGAACCAGGGGCAACCCACCACTGGGACATATGCTTTGTATATAAAATCTTACAGAATAATCTGTATCCTTCTAGGATATGCCACTTGGATCAATTAATGTGATGGACTGATTGTAATGAAATATACATGAATTGCAACCTATGGAAAATAAAGGTAAAAATACTATTGACTTTCAAAATCGGTCCCAGGGACATTTGAAGAAATTAATAATGATGGAAATGTTAAGTTATCAATTAAGTGAAGTGCAATACTTCTTCCTCTAAGAGTTCCTTAAAAAAAAATATCTCAGGTAAATTAAATTCCTCATCAAATTATGGTATTGTCCATAAAATGGATTTAATTATGCTAGTGTTAATTTCCAAGTTTTCATATATTACACTTCATGCACCTTTATTACATACCTTTTGAGTTCAACATTACACAACAGAACATCAACTGGATCTAACCATAAATTGTTATTTAGACAATTTCACAAATTTCAGTTAATTTAAGTCATGAGAAGATTGATTGCTGCAATTATTTACCATATTTTTTGGAGTATAAGATGTACTTCCCCCACCCCAAAAAAAGTGGGTGGAAATGTCTGTGTGTCTTATTCAGCGGATATTGCAGTGGAAGGAGGGGGGTTGCAGATCAGCTGTTCTAGAATGGGCTGTGGCGGTGGCGAATGGGCGGTGGTGGCTAACGGGCCTTGGCAGCAGTGATGAATGGGCCACGGCGGCGAATGGGCTACAGCAAATGGGCTGCGGCAGGGCAAATGGGCCACGGCAGTGGCAAACGGGCCACGGCAAATGGGCTGCAGTGGCGAACGGGCCAGATGAATACCAAATGGATGCTGGGAGGCAGAGGCAGATTTTTTTTTTTCCTTCCCTAAAAGCTAGGTGTGTTTTATAATCCGGAGCATTTTATAGTCTGAAAAATACTGTATTTTCTTGTGGAGCTTGAAACTTTCATTCTTTGACTGAAAGAGACAAAAGTAATAGGGTGTATTCATCGCCCACCCAGTGTCATCTTTGTGTAGTGCAGCTGACATTGAACTTACCTAAGCAGTTTTGAAAAATCACTCACATAATTACTTTTCAATAAAAATATTGTGTACTGTAGTACCATATGTAGTAACCGAGGTGGCGCAGTGGTTAGAGTGCAGTACTGCAGCTACTTCAGCTGACTGCTAGTTCAGCAGATCAGCGGATCAAATCTCACCGGTTCAAGGTTGACTCAGCCTTCCATCCTTCCGAGGTGGGTAAAATGAGGACCCAGATTGTTGGTGGCAATATGCTATTTAGTATACTGTCTTTGGTCTAAGCCGCCCAGAGTCCTCAGAGAGTGGGCGGCATAGAAATATGACTAATAAAATAAATAAAATAAATGTGATGGAAACCTGATTGTAAAATACAGGTAGTTTTCATTTAGCAAAGTTTGCTGTTACAATGGTGATAAAAAAGTAACTTCGTGATGAAACCTTGTAGTTATGATCTTCACAGATCTGAAAACAAAAGGAAGTTGAATTAAGATCCTAAGAACAGCCACAGTTTCACTTTGCTTAATGACCAAGTTGCTGATCTGAGTTATGGTTGCTAAATGAGGACTACCTCATGAGCTGTGATGGCACAGTGGCTAGAATGAAGTATTCCAGGCTAACTCTGCACTCCACATCCAGCAGTTTGATCCTGACCAGCTCAAGGTTGATTCAGCCTTCCATCCTTCCGAGGTGGGTAAAATGAGGACACAGATTGTTTGGGGCAATATGCTGACTCTGTAAACTGCTTAGAGAGGGCTGTAAAGTACTGTGAAGTGGTAGATATATCTAAGTGCTATTGCTATTACTATATATAGTACAATCTGTTTTCAGCTCTCCAATTAATACAACCCCTGCTTGCTTCAATTTTATTTAAATTTGTTGGCCTTTTTAAAATGCATATTCAATTAAGGAAAAAAGTATTCTGAGAATCTACATATTTTTCTGGTTTGCTAATTCAGACTACCATAGGGTTCTCAGTGCTAAACTAAATGTCAAAATATGTTAGCCTGTTCGAGTTAATGTTACATTTATTCATTTATAAATTAGGATCAGGTCATTTTTTTAAGTAGTTAGATGAGAATGAAACAAACTGAGGTGCCGAGGTAAGATATGAGACTTGGAGATTATGGAAACTGAAATCTGGAGGGATTGGGAAAACTGAATTTAGAACAAATAACATCACTTTTATACCCAGGGCTATTTGAAAAATATTGTATTTTAATAAATACAATAAAACTCAGCCCTTCAAGCTAGTTGTTCAAGGCCCCAGATGAAAAAAGTGACTTATGACCAGTCCTTGCACTTATGACCACCATAGCATTTCCCCATGGTCACATGATAACATTTGGGTGCTTGGCAACCAGCATGTATTTATAATAGTTGCAGCATCCCAGAGGTCACATGATCATCAATTGCAACCTTCTCAGATGGCTTCCAATAACCAAAGTCAATGGGGTAAGCCAGGTTCAGTTAACGGCTGCATGTTTCCCTTAACAACTGCAGCAATTTGCTTAATAACTTGACCAAAAAAAAAAAAGTTATAAAATTGAGTGCAAATCACTTAACAGTTGCCTTGCTTAGCAATGGAAATTCTGGTCCCAATTATGGTAGTGAGTCGATGACTACCTCTAGATGTAAACTGCAAGAAAGCTTGACAGAGTCCTTCCTAGCAGATGCAAATGAATCCAACTTCCTAGCAGATGTAAATGAAATGCATTCCTGGCCTCCTGAGTCACCCTGGGTTCCAAGAAGAGAACAGAGTTTACAACCAGGATCCACCGCCTTGCATGGTCTTTCATGGAACGTGTGAGCCTGTGGCTACATTATCCTAGCCATCCTCTTTATACAGTTTTGTTTTCTTCTGAATTCAGCTGCAGTTCATTATTCACTCCCTTTTTCTCTGTGGCAGCCTGATTAGATAAGTTAACAAGTTCTGACTTTTCCTAGTGCATTCCAAATGCTACAGATTATAACAGAAAGCTTTGTGACTCCCTATCGTTGCACTGCGATGAATGATGGCCTTTTCTCTCTGCCCATCTTTTTGTGCAGGACAGCTCAACCGCAGCTGGCTGCCAACTGGTCCTAAATTAACGAGATAGTCCTTTCAGTCCCATCTCATAACATGCTTGGTCAAAAAACCCCTCAGCTGAAACACTGTGCATTGTTTTTGTTCAGTTTAGTTCATTTTGTAGAAAGCAAGTTTATGTTTCATAAACACAACAAAACAAGAATGACACAAGGAAGTAGGTTCTATAAATAGAGAAAGAGGTTCAGGTATGCAGCAAGTAAAGAAAGAATATGGTACATTTTCTCATACTGTATTTGGCTCCCTCTTCTGGGCACCACAGAGTTAAACGTAGGGAATAAATTCATACCTCCAATGTTATTTCATCATACAGCTATTTGGAAAATAATGTCTTCGCAAACTATAAAGCATAATTTAATGTAGGCTTTTTTAGTTTGACTCACGTAAGCATTTTTTTTTAACTTTTGAATAAACAGGTCTGTGAGGAAATCCTTTTCCATATTAAGACATATAAGGAATACATTTTAGACAAGTTAATTGCTATTTTTTTAAAAAAAAAAAATCAGTTTGTCTTTGCTATTTTTAAAAGAAAAATATTTATTACCTAGTCTTCATTCTTTGAAATGAATAGAGTGTTTTGTCCAAGAGGCAAAGCACATTCAATCCTTGCTTTTTCGGGGTTTCAGAAAATAAGTCAGAATCTTTTTCTGAAATAGTTAGTTGATTCCAAATGGTTTGATTAAATAAAAGCTGTTTGTGTTTTAATCATTTTGAATGTCCCTCTGGCAACAAGCAGGATATACAATACATCATCCTCATAATAGGAATAATAATCCGATTCAGCTGGACAATTCAAGCTGTGATCCTATAGCTCCTGAAGCCTCCACAGGGAAACGTGTTCATTTCTTCCTGTGCCAGACTTTTTGTTCCATGAACAACATATATCCCACTTCACCCCACCCCACATGCAAGTTTTTAACCCTGGGTTTCCCACAAGAGATCAACAAAGGAGTTCAAGATGGTTGAACAGCTACTTGGTCAGGCCCTGAACTCTAGTTGTCAGAACCCTGTTCAAAATGCCTCAAAACCCACCTTGGCAATCCCTAGCCATCTTTTTGCCAGCTGAGAGTGGCCCAACAGTAAAAGATTTCAGGATGGATGTCTTTTTACTGTGAGGAAAAATATGCTTAGACCTAGAAAATTCACCCAGGATTTGATGAGGATAATGGAGGCCTCTTATGTTTTTGTTCCGATGTGGGTTTGTTTTCTCTGACATCTTTGTCCCTCTTACTTTGTGTGGTTTTGTGGTGTTTCTTTTTCTTAACGTTTTTAACCATTTGAAAACCATGCAAGTCATTAGGAGCCAAGCAGCATATACATTTAATGAGCTATTTTTCGTCGCCCAGTCAACCAGATGTTCAGACTGGATTTGGCATTTTTATCCATTTGAGTCCTTCCCAAGCAGCTGGGATAGACAGATGTTTTGAGTAAAGCTGCTTTTTGAAATTGACTAATGGTGAATTTGTCAATGCTGAACGTGGTGCTCCAGTTATTTTAGGATTGTACCCAAGGCACCTATTGGTACTATTATTATTACTATTAGTAAAGGTAAAGGTTCCCCTTGCACATACGTGCTAGTCATTCCTGACTCTAGGGGGCAGTGTTCATTTCCGTTTCAAAGCCGAAGAGCCAGCGCTTTCCGAAGATGTCTCCATGGTTACGTGGCCAGCATGACTAAATGCCAAAAGTGCATGGAACGCTGTTACCTTCCCACCAAAGGTGGTCCCTGTTTTTCTACTTGCATTTTTACATGCTTTCGAACTGCTAGGTTGGCAGAAGCTGGGACAAGTAATGGGAGCTTACCCTGTTACACGGCACTAGGGTTTCGAACCACTGACTGCCGACCTTTCTATCAACAAGCTCAGCGACTTAGCCGCTGAGCCACTGCATCCCTTTTTTATTTTAGTACTATTATTATTATTATTATTATTATTATTATTATTATTATTAATTATTATTATTATTATTATATCGGGAAAAAAGTCAAAAAACTTTCTCTGTAATTTTAGGTCTCTATAGGGTGGAAAGACTTCTTAGGATGGAAACCACATAATCATGATTGTACCACTTTGGCTTAGAGGAATGTATATTTGAAAATCTACTACCATGTGTAAATCTATAGATGTGCGGGAGGGGGAGGATCCACATTTTGCAGGAAGAATAGTAAGGCACAGAATTAAAGGGGTTGATATTATTCAGCTTTAATTAAAATTAGATGTAACTTTTACATTTGTTGTGTAAATTTTCATGCAGTATAAGTCAATTCATGCACAAAATTGATATAATTAATCAAAGTATAGTCAACCTTTAAAAAGTAAATTGCAGGTATGTGCCCCCACCCCATCTCCCAATGAATCCAGATTTTTACCATTCTTGGAAAAGGGTAACATTTTGTTCCTGTTGTGATACTAATTTTGATCATTGTTCAACATAGGCAATTTGTGTTAGATAAAGTTTCCCTGCCCCCAGTCCAAGCAGTGTATTTGACTGATTTTTACTGGGCTGGGATTGCAGCGGGCACAAAATTTTAAAGTTCCTTCCATATGGATTAAGATTCCAGGCTGGGTCATCCCTTGTACACCTCTAATCTACTTTGAAATCAAATTCCTTGATTGATGTCTTAGCTAATTTTGTTTTCAATTGGGCTATTTCTAGCTTTTATCTTGATTCAGCATGTGGAGGCAGCAGGCTTGGAAACTAAACAGAGTCAGGCTTCCTTAGTTAGTATTTGCATTGCAGATTGCCAGGAAACACTAAGGTTGTAAGTTACACAGGATGCTGAGAGATATCCTAGAAGAAGGATATGTAAGTAAGTAAGGAGATTTTTTTACCTTTAGTACCTTGTTGCATGCAGACAATGTTTTACCTTTCTGACCCACATGAGACAAATAGACATCGAAACTATAAGTTGATAATTGTCCAAAACATACAGAATCAGGAGGAAAAAGAATGAAGAAAATTAAAACACCACTGCCCAAAATACTCTCACATGGTGACCTTTTCCCACTGGCTGCACATTTTACAAACATTAATGTGGCATTAGACACATTTTCCCAACCTTATTCTGCCACCTAGTGTTTATATATTTTACAAGTATCATTGCAGTGTATTAAATATAGTAAGAAATGCTTATTAAAGAGCATGTTGGTAAACATGGAAATATAAAACATGTCAGATTTGTCTTTAAAATATTACATATGAAACAGCCCTAGAATGAGGTTTTAAGATTTCAAATTATTTATTTTTCAAATCATCCAAAAAAATTCCAGGATTGTATTTCAAGAAATCTAGAAATGGCAAGCTATTTAGGAGTGAGCGATGCTTGTCTTAAACCAGCTGCATCCAATTTGGCATATAAAAAATTTGGGACTGCAATTTCCATCATTTTGAGCCTGATCCATATTTTGATACCAGATTGGGGAAGGTTAGTTTTAAAAAAATTGTGCAGGGCTTGAAGTACATCTACCATCTTACCTTACCCCGGCCATTTTGATGGAAGTTCCCCTTTATAGAAGCCAATGTACACTAACAGTATTAGTTTTATCATATCCATCCCTATTCCTGCCATAGGAAAGGACCTCATCCACTAAACTCACTCCCTTTTCTTCCTCACAGATGGAACACCAGGTTATCCCATAGGCTATTCTCATACTTGTGACAAATGGTGTAGAACAAGGAGAAACCTTCTCTCTCTCTCTCTCTCTCACATGCACGCACGCATGCACGCACACACTCCCTCACACACACAGTTGTTTGTGATTCTTAGATCACACTGTTCCTCCCCACTATCCTTTCAAAGACTGGTCAATATCAGAGCTCTTTCTTCTTTCTGGAATATTTATGGAGCAGAATCTTTGGGGAAATGGAACCTGTATGACTTCATTTCACACATCCACTTGTGGATTGTACTCCAAATTTAATGACAGGACTGCTAAAAGAGCTGTTCTTAGCCAGTGGAGGGTAGGCCTAGTCAGTCAGTGTTGTGACTGGCCACATTTCAGACTGTTCTATATTATAATGAGGTTGGGTTAAGAATCATTCTAAACACTGAAACCATGATAGTTTTGACAATGAAGCAGCAGCTTCATATATGTCTTCTACTCATACATCAAGACTTGCCAGTACTTTCAAATAAATTAAAGGGCTAGTCAAAGTTGTCAGCTGTTCATGAACAGATTCAACAGTACACCATCTTTCAGTTCTGTTAGTTGTAAAGGAAGAGTTCCTAAGAACTAAGATATGAGACCACAGGGATTATAGACTATCCTGGCAGTCCTACCTAGTCATTTCCATTTCCAACCTACTGAGTTAGACTGGTTCTGAAAGCTAGCAGCAAAAGCAGAAAGCCCAGTGAGAAGACTTCACTGTATTGTGTTCAAACTTTGGATTTCTAGTGCATCAGGCATGTTGACTATGCAACTGGACCACAACTGCAATGCCATAGGGATGGCTATAGTAACAATTATACTTCCACTGGCCAATTAGCCCTTGCTGCTTGCCAAGCCCAAAATTTTGCTGAGCTGCAAAAAGAAGCAGTGATGTGATGCTGTGTCATCCAGCACTCTGAAACTTTTTTTGCTTATGAAGTACTATTCTTAACACGAGAGTCTGCCCCAAAACAGTTGCAATTATCTTTCTAGGCATTATATGACTCCATGACTTGCAGCCATATGATTCAGAAAGTAAGGTGCTTGAATGCATCTGTAACCCAGGATTTAATCTTTATGAAAATGCTGATCTGGCAGAAAAAAAGAGGAGGAAGCTGCATCACAGGTTTCTTTGTGATACAATGGATTAAGATTGAAGAGTGGGGAGACAATGTGGCCAGTATCTACAGAACTTTAATTCCACTGAGAAGGAGGTACATCTAACTTTTCTACCAGTACTTAGTGTGTGCTGTTACATTTGGATTGTGGAACAGCATAGGGATATTGTTACGTCTACTGTCCACTCTCTAAAACAGGGGTGTCAAATTCAATTTCATTGAGGGCCGCATCAGGGTTGTGTTTGACTTCGGGAGACTGGGGTGGGTGTGGCCAGCTCGACATCACTTGTGTCGGGGTGCCTGTGGTGGCCTGAGTGTTCTGCCAGTGAAAACAGGCTCCCAAGCTCCATTTCCTGCTGTGACAGCCTCCTACAACCCTCTGCCAACAAAAATGGAGCTCACGAGGGCCGAGTGTGGCCCTCCCAAGCTCTGTTTTTGCTGGCAGAGGCACTATAGGCCGGTCCTTTGCTGTTTCCAGGGCATCCCTGCAGGCCAGATCTAAGCACCCTGTAGGCCGGATCCAGCCCATGGGCCATGAGTTTCACACCCCTGCTCTATAACAATTTTCCTGGCCTCGCCAGAATTATTTCCCCTAGATATTCTGTTCTGGGAGACTTAAATGTCCATGCTGAGCTTGCCCAGAAATGAAAGCCTTGACAACCACAACTCACAATATGGTATCCATCTGGAATGTGAAGATGGGCCTGAGGTTTGACACTATCATTTATAGCACCGTTTTATAATTACCAGCAGCTTGGAAGATGAGGAACAGGAGGGAAAGCATTTTTGGGAGGCAGTTTCTGGAACTAAGGTGACATCCTGCCTCAAAGATGGGATTGATGATGGAGCCTGAAAAACCCATAGAAATAATCCAAATAACACAGTCATGCATATCTGCAGAAACAAGTTCAGGATGAGATGCCATTATGAGGTTATGCAACAGGATGAGCAATAAAAGAGCAGTGGTTGGAGAATTAGAGAGGAAAACACACCCGACTGTCAAAACAGCTACAGCTGTAAAATAATTAAGACCATTTAGACTGGGCTCTTGGGAAGTATGGATAAGAGCCTGACTTCCCATGCACATTCTTGAAATTCCCAATCAATTTTGGGGGGGCGAATTCACAAATAGATATTGGAGTGGTTGAACCATCTTACATTCAGGAAACTGAGAAACTCAGAAGAACTTAACATGAATAGTTTTACCCCTTTCTTCTATTTTAAAAAAGATTTTGCAGTTATTTTTCCATTTATTTTAGCACCTAAAAACATCCTCTGAAAGCAAATGCATGGAAACAAATTAACCTACATTGTGTACATTAAAATACAATGTGTACATTGTATTAGGAAAAAGGCCCTAACAGTAAGAGCAATTCAAAACAGAAACTAATTTCCCAAAGAGATTGTGGGCTGCTCACAAGTTATGTTCAAACCGAGGCTGGATAAGTCACCTGTTGATGATGCCTTAATGTGAATTCTTGTACAAAATAAGACTTGGACTCAGTAGCCCAAGAGAGCTGTCCAGTTTTGAATCTATCTGATTTTTAAAATACCCTCTACTTTCATCCCAGTTTTTCTGTAAAGCAGCATCCGTAAGTTTCAAATGCATAGTTCACTTTTCCTTACTTCCATTTCAGTATGTCACTATTTTATTAGTTGGCAAGTTGCTACATGTTGTGGATCACACTGTGGCATCACAGTATAGAAATTACTGTTGCTGCTGCCTCAGGACCAGGCCTATCACTTCATCTTTATGCACATGCTGAGACAAAGTGAAGGGTGACAGAGTACTTATTTTATAGGCAATTTCCTCTAATTGAATTTCAAAGCAGGATCTTATATGATATCCACTTGCAACTTTAACCAAGCCATCAATCCAGCTAATTTGAAAGTGTAGATACACAAATGGTTGGTTGACTGATGATTGAAATACACAATGAGATTATGATGGAGGCGGCAATAAATCAACATGCAACAGTTTACTGCCCTCAAATTGCCCCATAGGAACGCAGGGGAAAACTGCTCCTTGATGCATCCCCAAATGCTGACCTTTAAATCTAAAAAGATAATGCACTCAACACAAAGCAAAGGATGAGACCCACTAGCTGGCAAAGAAGTTATTCAACATCCAAATGCAAAATGACCTGCAAAAATTTGCACTGATCTTTTCCTTATTACTAAAACACTTTAAATAAGCACAGCAACTGAAAGCGGCATTAAAGAAATATAGTTGTTATGGAAAAACACAATATCATTATAAAGTAAATAAGAGTAATTTACGACTGCATGGGCTTAGCCATTGCAGCTTCGAGCTCCTAAAAGGGAATATTCTAATTGCCTTTAAAAATTGCAGCAACATCAACAAATTCTCTTCTCCCACTCCAGTAGGTTATACTCAGTTTTCCCATGTTTTAACTGAGATTTGTTAAGCCATGACTAATTAAAGTCAAAAGCAGAAGAACCATTTTATAAACCTATCTTTGTGCAAGACTCTGGTCTCATAATAGAATGCTCCACTGTTCCCTAGAATGTTCTATCTTTCTTTTGGAATGCACCGAGGAAGCAGTTTGCAGCACTGGAAAATGAACTGCTAATGGAGTAGCCAAATTGATACGCTCTGGGAGAACCCTTCTATTACCAGATAGTTTTAGGCGGGGGGGGCTGCTGGGGGGTTTGCAGGGGTTCGGGAGAACCTCTAGCTAAGATTCTGTGCAGTTCAGAGAACCCCCACTGCTGGTTGGCTCCACCCACTCTGCCCCTCCCGTCCCAGGAGTCCCCACATGGCCTGTTTTGGATTGAGGAGGCTTGAGGAGGGTGAAAAACAGGTCTACCAGTAGTTCGGGAAGGCTGGAAACGGACCCGTCTCTGGACTCCAGAGCCTGGGGAGGCCATTTTTGCCCTCCCGGAGGCTCAAAAAACACAGGGAGGGCAAAAATGCTTCTCCCACTGTGGTGCGGGAGGCCAACTAGGCCACACCCACCATGGCCACGCCCACCCAGCAACCGGGCAGAGAACCTCTTGCTAAAATTTTTGAAGCCCACCCCAGTTTTAAGCATCTTTATTGACAATTTCATAATCTCCACCTACTTTTGAGGCTGATGCACAGGAGGGAATTGGGAGGATGCAGTGGAAATGACTCCCAGGCAAGGGGACATTGTGTGAAATAACACTCTCACTACTGTGTCATAACAAACTGCTGCTCTTCTCCATTCCTGAGAATTGGACTGGAGGAGATGTCCATACTCTGATTCACATCCAAGCCAGACACAAGAAGCAATGCAAATTGGATGTTTGTAACATTTATGTATATACAAACATCATGGTTGTGAAATCTAAGTGAATCTGAGGAGGCTAAATTCATTAATAAAGCTTATGCTTTAACCCTAAAAATCTCTGAATAATTTAATAGCAAATTGCTATCTAAATAATTATTAAAATACATTGTTCTGAGTTTCATTTCAAATGCTTTAGTATGCAATTCAAAATCAAAGCCATCTATATTTTCCAGATGAAATGTTCCAAAAAACAGAGATTGCCATTGAGAAAGCCTGTCACTTGATCCATGGTGAACTTCACTAAGAGAGGCAACCCACAATAGGTCTCCTTAGATGTCTAAACCAGACAGGAATCAGTTTATGTTGTGGCGAACCTAATATATCCTAGTGCTGTGCTATGTAAGGCTTTAAAGCTAATGTTTTCCAATATGAATTTGATGCCCAAAGGATACTAGTAATCTATATCACAACATCAGGAATGGTATTATTCTATGTTGCTGGAGTACTGTGCTGTCTCACTCATGGACACATACACCCCACAAGCGTAAGGAGTTTTAAGGCTTCTGAGCCTAATTTGTATTCCCTAGCAATTCTCTGTGCTGGCACCATCAGTTCAATCCCAGTGAGTTCCACAGGCTACTCAAAAGAAGCCAACGCTTCTCCTCAAGGCAAGGCAAGTCCAGTCCAGGGGTGAAATTCAACCGGTTCTATCCGGATCGTGCGATACGGTAGGGTCGACTGCATGAAGCCTCACCCACCCACACGGACATCATGATGTCCCTTTTTTGCAACGATTTTCAGTCTCTGTGCATGCACAGGAGGCTTTGTGCAGGCACACATTTGCAAACTGGTAGGGAAGGTAAGTGAATTTCACCCCTGGTCCAGTCCACTAGGCAAAACCAAGTTCCTAAAGCAAAGACAAATCCAAAGGCAAGGCAAGGAAAGGCAAAGGCAACAATTGAAGAGACATGATCTGAAGTTCAAGGCAAGAACACACAGCAAGGAAACAAACATGTTGTTCCCAGCATCGCCTCCATTTGTCTACTGTGCTAAATAGCCAGCTTCCAGCGCAGCCCATCAAGAAGGGTGAGGCTTTCTCCTCACAAGTAATCTGGATGACCTTCTCTGCTCTTGCCTTTTCTCTGCCCTATGTGTTCTTGGATCAGTACTGAAGACAGTTCCTCTTCCTCATCACTAACTGGCTGCAGCTGCATGTTTTCCTCACCTGAAGCCTCGGGACTATCCGGTTGCAGCTGTACTTCAGCCAAATCCCTCTCAGACAGCTACTTGGAACCTCCAGACATGCCAGAATCTGGTTCATCCTCCTCCGAGCTGACATCTGGAGAGGTATCTTGGGAAGCATCCAGGGAAGCCATCACACTTCCCTGCCCCTGGCATGGCCAGTTGTGCTGGAGCATCATAGACAAAGTCTCTGTGAGCACCAGAAGTGGAACCAACGAACCAGCCAAGGGGCATATACAGCCTTGGTATCTTCCCACATGTCCTTGGGGCCATAGCTCTTCCAGTCCACTAAATATTTAATTTAATTTAATTAATTCAATTCAATTTAATTTAATTAATTCAATTTATATGCTGCCCCTCTCCAAAGATATTGCAGATGTCCCTGGCAAACATGGGAATCCACAATGTGTGCCAGCTCATACTCCGACTATCCTGCACTAACACTGGTGCAGGTGGTGGTTCTGACATCTGGTGGAGAGTGGCTGGTGCTGCAGGTACCAACAGGGAGTGGTGGAATACTGGGTGGACATGAAGCCGGGCAGGTAGTCAGTTGGTAGGACACTGGGTTGACATTGGCTTCCACCAGAAATGGGTCCAGGAATCGGTTGTCCAACTCTGAAGGAAGATGCTGGGTGGAAAGTCAAACCCGGTCACTGACTGCCAGGGGAGGGACATCACATTGGTGCTGAGAACCTCTTGTAGTCCTCTTTGGCGTGATTCAACTGGTCCTGCAGGACTCAATGTGTGGCTTCCTGCAGGAAGTTCGTGGTTGCCAGTACCGGAGAGTCCAATGGCGCCAAAGGGAACAGGTGCAGATGGAAACCAGATGAAAACCATAGACTTCTAGGAATGGGAACATATGTGTCAAGGTGTGCTGCACATTATTATACACAAACTCTGCTAATGCCAATAGATCCACCCAGGTCCACTCAGTTGTCCTGCTGAAAGTTAATGAAGCATTGCAAGTACTGCTCCAACTCAGCATTCAGATGTTCCGTACCTCCGGCTGTCTCCACATGATGCACAGATGAGAGGCACACCTGCATCCGTATAAGTTATTTTAGGGTCTCAGAGTTTAAAGAACCCTTGAATAATAGTCTAAATGAAAACCCAAACTTTCTGAATGCTTCTGTAAGCTTGTTTATAGAATCTCCATTTGTTCTTCAGACTACTAGCTCATAAGTAGGTTCACTTATAAGACAACTCTATAATGTAGTTGGAAAACAATTCACCACTCTGTTTCTTTACTGCCTTGACCAATTCATCTATTACACCTAAACTTAATTTTCTTTCTATTCTAATACAGAATTGGAGCTTGAAATCACCAGCAATTTTCAAACACATTTCAGTGACTCTGTTCTACATTCTTGCTGCCTGCTGGGATTTAAAACATAAACTAATAAACAGCACTTGCAGCATTTGATTAGTTAAGCAGACTGCTGCAGAAAATAAATATAATTTTAAAACTGGGAAACAACTACCATCATGCCTTTCTGACATTTAACAGAAAACAACATGCCTCAGATTCAATTTTCTTTAGTCCTTTGAAATTGGCACAGCTCAATAATATAAAGGTATTGAGGGAACAGGCCTGCTGTCAAAACCTTAAACTCAGACAGTGAATCTCTATAACGCATTACAACCGCTGAAAATTGTCCTCAAAACGTTTAAAGCTACTACCCACATATGTGTCTACATAGATCTCATGGAATAGAAACAAAGAGACCGGATTTATTGTACCTTCAGAGTCAACTAAGGCTGTAAGAACAAAATAATTTCAATTTAATAAACTCTATCATTCTTAGGCATACTGGTTTACAGCTTTCCTTATGCTACTCATTTCCAGCTTACACAATGAAGATCATTTGCTAGGGATTAGTTTTCTTTAGCTATCTTGTGATAGGTACAACATGGTAGAATAATGAACACATTCCTTGACTTTGTTATTAAAACTTGACAGCTTATGAATAAGAGTGACTAAAAGCATCAACTTGTTGAAGCATGTTTTAATGCTGTATTTACAAAAAGCTTTCCTTGGAAGTGCAATAGTCTTCATTACTTTCTTTGAAATATTTGTCTCGGTTAAAACAAGCAGCACAAGCTGTCAAAATGACAGAGAACGCCAGTCATTCTTACCAACCCAACCCATCTGGAAAGATAAAATTAGAGTAAATGATTCAGTGTGGTTTCTTTGGAAGGATACAACAAAGGATTTCAATGAGAGAATGATATAATTGATGTATCTGTATTTTGTTGTCTTGGGTGAAAGGTACATGAAGCCATTAGAATGTGCACTGACTTTATCATCCATTGATCTGATGATGCAGATGACTAGAGTAGCAAGAAGTCTCAAAGGTCAATGCATAGAACCATTTTTGCTTGCCTTTCAACACAATAAACGAGTTTGTAGAGGACTATCTTCTCCTTCACCCCCAATACTCTTTAGAAGCAACACAGGAGTGGGCAACTCCTGCCCTGTTTCTCTTGTTTTTGATCTCCCAAATTAATTTTGGGGCACAAGAAGATGCTGCAATTTGGCAGTATTGGGCCCATGAGCAATTAAAGAGAAGTACTGTACTTTTACAAGTATAAGACACACTTTTTTATCTTCTAAAAGTGGGTGAAAATTGCAGTGCATCTTATACATCAAATGTTGCCAAAGCCCCGCCCACCTGCCGGCCCCCACCCTTCAGCCATTTTCGGCCTCCATGCGTGGTGTTTTCAGCCTCTCCACACCCTGTTATAGACCCATTCCAGGCTGCAGGGATCGCCACAGTACATCGCTGCCTCTATGTGTCGTGTTTTCGGCCTCCGCATGCCCCATTTTTGGCCTCCGTGTGTCGCATTTTCGGCCGCGTCCAGGTGGCAGGGATCAGTGGCAATGTGCTTTGGTGATCCCCACTGCCTGGAATGGGTCTAAAATGGAGTGTGGGAAGGCCAAAAACGTGATGCGCAGAGGCGGCAAGGGGCTCTGACGATCCCTGCAGCCTGGAACAGCTGATTGGCGGTGTTCTGGGAGACCAATCCAACTGCCAATCAGCTGCTCGGACTGAATCAGGCTGCAATAACATGCTGAAGCTGACCAGGCTGTTGGCTTTTGCTGCAAGGACGCTAGCCAGATGAATACCGATGGATGCTGGTAGGCAGAGGCAGAATTTTTTTTCTTGTTTTCCTCCCCAAAAACTAATGTGTGTCTTATACTCCAGAGCATCTTATATTCTTATGGTATCTTATATAATATGGCATCTTATATAATATGGTACTTTATATGCTTGTGTACACCCAAACATCTGCAAAACTATAACAGAAACTAAAAGTGTAATAACAAGCTATGGCCCAACTGGCCTTGGAGTGTGGAAAACTGTCCACACTCCTCAGGCATTGATCTTTGAGGCAGGAAGGGGAAAAAAGGAAAAAAAATATTCTTCAGGTTCCTGTATTGCTGGCTGGGTAGAAATGGACAATTCACTCAAAGGCTTTAATGACCTCACAGCTTTAATGACAACTTGGTAAAATGAAAAGCAGCCTAATTCCTTTGTTCTGAATCTTGCTGTCCTCACCATTTGCTGCCACTTGCTAGCTGGGGCTCCTATGCGATGGTTCAGCCCTAAACCACAGAGTTTGAAAACAGAGGGCGTGTTTGCAGAACCAGCAAGATTTAAGGCTCATCCACACATCTTGCTTGCCCTGGTGTGTGGACAGTCCACTTACTGTTTTGCAAAGATAGCAACACATATTGTCTTCAACCCATGTCAGTCACCATGAAGGGAATCTCCATGCATCTTCCCTTGTTCCATTTTAAAAGTGGTGTTTTCCAGCTGTCACCGGTGTTTAGCCTGGCTGCTGCATTCTACCTTCCTGAACAAACTCTGGTACCACCGAGGTGGGTGGGACTATGCTGCTACTATGTTCTCTGCTCCTCCAACATTTACTACTGGAACTCCATGTTTTTCATGTCATGTCTCCCATTAGGTGCTCCTGGGTTTTCAGCAGACATAGAAAAAAAAAGTAGAAGAATTTTGTGTGACCTATGAAGTCACACCCCTACTCAGTGAAGACCTATCATGACTCTGTGGCTTGCCAGGCAGTTGCAAGCACACCATTTTGGTATTGCCGTGTGCAGTGTGATGGATGGAAAAGTCACTTGCTGAGATGGATGGTCATACAAAT
Organism: Pituophis catenifer annectens; assembly: GCF_029215685.1. NCBI lineage: Eukaryota > Metazoa > Chordata > Lepidosauria > Squamata > Colubridae > Pituophis > Pituophis catenifer. Next base: position 95,255,912 of record NW_027256881.1, read on the forward strand.
TGCATGAATGAATAGAAGGCGTTTCAGAATGAAGTGTGCATTGCATAGAATGGAACATTCCTGAAGACTCATACAATAATAAAGCAGCCAAGATATATCTGAATAGAGATGATTAGGGAAGGAGTAACACTACTTTTTCACATGTAGCCAAAGTAATTTTTGCACTAAGTGGAGAATATCTGAAGGAGGTGCCTCTGATGAACCTTTCCTCAACCTTGGTTCCATCTTTTGGTATGTAGAAGCAGTGGTGGAATCCAAATTTTTTTGCTACCGGTTCTGTGGGCGTAGCTTGGCTTAGTGGGCATGGCAGGGGAAGGATACTGCAAAATCTCCATTCCCTCCCCACTCCAGGGGAAGGATATTGCAAAATCCACATTCCCTCCCCACTCCTGGGGGAAGGATATTGCAAAATCTCCATTCCCACCCCACTCTGGGGCCAGCCAGAGGTGGTATTTGCCGGTTCTCCAAAGTACTCAAAATTTCTGCTACCGGTTCTCCAGAACCTGTCAGAACCTGCTGGATTTCACCCCTATGTAGAAGTAACAGTAGACAAGTGTTGGGCATCAATATACAGTTCTTCATGGCAGAAGTTAACTTTATACTGTACTACCATTTGTGGATGGTTTTGCAGCAACAAAACTATGCCTCAACAATAAAAGCAAGGACTGACCACTAAAGGACAGTAGAAACTAAGACTGAAGCAATAACCCTAACACTATCCTTCATAGCAACACTTTCTTCCCTTCACAAACGTTGTGTTAATGCAACATTTCATATGTTGGTGACTGGATAAATAGACACAAGCCTATATATACCCATACACAAATCTCACACATAGTGTACAGCTTCAATGATCAATACATATTCCTCATACGTCCAGTAAGATGTCCCTTTTAAATGTTTAAATCCATAATATTAGGAGCTAGAAATTGAGGATGCAGAAAGAGAACCATTAATCTTTGTTGTTACTTCTGGTTGACACCTGGAAAATTTAAAAACAAACCAACAAAATTAAACTATATGGTGAAAACTATTATGTAAAAAAGCAAGGTTTCAATGGGATATTATTCCATTATTCACTTTATTTAAATTTATATGGCTGATCAATTCACCTGTGGTTCAGGCGGCTAGCATACAATTCAAATATTCATAAACAAAAATAATTTTGAAACAATTATTGTTACCCATATCATTTTTCTTTAAATTGCAGATTGCTTACTGGGTGTCAAGAATAAATTTGGCAAGTTTACTTGCAACTACTGAATTAGCAGCTGTGCTTAAACCAGTCTGAGAGAAAAAGAATAGTCATTAACTAACTGCAAGAGCTATCACCTGAATTAGTTTATACTCATTTTAACTGGGAAACAGATGGAATCTTAATTGGATTGCTTTTAAAGGATCATTGCAACTGCCTTAAAATGTGAATGGATTTATGGGAGCCAGACAAAAGTAGGCTGGACCTTAGAAAATCCCCGCTTGTCTGCACAAAATTAGAATTAGGATTTTACAGAAGAAAACATTTTGGAATTAAGTCGGGGTCCCCAACCCTTGGGCCATGGATGGGTACAAATCTGTGGCCAGTTAGGAACCGTGCTGCATAGTTGAAGGTGAATGGCAGGCAAGTGTTGTGACCCAGGCCCAAGTAGATATTATCAGACGCAATCAGTTCTAAACAAACAGACATTAGAACAGCTGATAATTAACTCATTCTCAGCATAGTCCAAACTAATTCAAAACAAATTCTTCATAACACAATTCTTCAGCCTTATCACCAACCTTGGTCTACTGTGGCAAACTGCCAAAGGCTTTTCTTGGCAAAAGTTCAGAAGCAGAAGACGCTGACAAGAAATAAATGCAGCAAGACAAGAAACAAATCTATCAACGTTGTTTTCCGACAAAGAGCCCAAGAGCCGTTGCTGGTCTTTTAAGCCTTATGAGAGGAGCCAATCATCTCTTGGCTTTACTCCTGAGTTGTCCTTTTTGCTTTAGCTGCTCTTGCCTTCTGGCAGCTCTTCTCATGTATGCACTAGGAACAGGCTCCTCCTGTTCCTTTGCCTCTCTGCTGTCAGCCTCTGGAGGCTCCGGAGTCCGCACATCACTCCCAGATGGTCCTGGCCCCATCTCTACCTCCGACGCAGAGCCCTCATCTGGGCTTTCCCCAGCCTCCAGGACTGGCCCATGTTCTTCCTCAGCCTCCTCACTCTCCGACTCCACTGCCAGCTCTGCAGGCTGCTGGCGGATCACAACAGCAAGCAAGTAAAGCTTCATCTGTATTTGCAGCCGCTTTCCAGTTTCTATGCTAGCGTCACAGCTTCAGTTCCATCTCAGATCACCAGGCATTAGGTTCTCATAGGACTGCAAACCAGTGATGAAATCCAATTTTTTTTTTACTACCGGTTCTGTGGGCGTGGCTTGGTGGGCGTGGTGTGGCTTGGTGGGCGTGGCAGAGGAAGGATACTGCAAAATCCCCATTCCCTCCCCACTCCTGGGGGAAGGATATTGCAAAATCTCCATTCCCACCCCACTCTGGGGCCAGCCAGGGGTGGTATTTGCTGGTTTATTTATTTTTATTTTTATTTTATTTTGAATTTGTATACCGCCCTTCTCCCTGAGGACTCAGGGCGGTGAACAGCCAAGTAAAAACATCAAATACAAATATTAAAATACAATTAAAAATATATATATAAATTTGGCCCCATTAATTAAAAACGATAAACAAAACAATTAAAAACACTTAAAAAATTAGGCCAGCCCGGCTTGCTGGAAAAGGAAGGTTTTAAGGGCACGGCGGAAGGCACTGAGGTCTTGGATTCTCCTTATCTCTGGGGGCAATTGATTCCAGAGGGTAGGTGCCCCCACAGAGAAGGCCCTCCCCCTGGGGGTCACCAGCCTGCACTGTTTGGCTGATGGCACCCCGAGGAGGCCCTCTCTGTGGGAGCGCACGGGTCGATGGGAAGTCGTCGATGGCAGCAGGTGGTCTCGAAGATAGGTTCTCCAAACTACTCAACATTTCTGCTACCAATTCTCCAGAACCTGTCAGAACCTGCTGGATTTCACCCCTACTGCACCACTTTACTGTAAAGTGCATAGGTGAGGGATCTAGGTTGCGTGCTCCTCCCCCCCTCCCCCTCGTCTGTGGAAAAAATGTTTTCTATGAAACTGGTATCAAAAAGATTGGGGACCACTGTGTTAAGTGAAGTTCATCTTTTTTAAAAAAATCTGCACTCCCCTAAAAGGAAAATGTATCTGAATTTAAAATAATCCTCCTAAACAAAAATTATTGGGGGGGGGGGAACCCAGTCTTATTTCTGTGTAAATAAAAATATACCCATCATCCAACTCTACTCCAGGAGTTTCTGTCAATAAGCAGAACCAGATTTGGGGAGGAAAAAGACAGGAAAAAAAAAGGGTGAGATTTTGTTGTTTGCTCACAGGTTGGATTTCACACTAAATTTGCCAATATGCATTCACATATAGAATTCAATTTGATATGAATAACATTGTTCAGTTTGCTGATTTAAGAAGTAATTTTAAAGTATCTTGGATATTGGGAGAATATCAAAGATCATTAGACTTCCTAGCTCTCAAATTTTATTGCTCTGTGACTTTTACATAAGCAGGAAAATGAAATAAAAACTAGTGATAGATAATTCGATACCTGGAATGTGTTCTCAGAGAACTTTGTGCTGGTAAGATATTCAATTCTAAAGCCTATTTGTGAGGCTTAGTTTATGTGTCATTCTAAGTTCATGTGATTACTGGTAGATAACTATCTCATGATAGAAAGCAAACAGAAATATACATGGAAGTCAGACAGATGTGGACATACACCTATATAGGCAAGCATAATTTTTCATTATGTCCACATGTCCCCAGTCAAAATTTTTCACTCTATATTTGTCAAGTAAGCATCCAAATTTTAGCTCAGGAATGACTCATTGAAAACAGGTATATTAACAACACAGTAGCAAAGCAGAGTTCTGGATGATGCTATTTCTCCATTGTTTAGGAAGAACACAAAATACAAACAATATGGCCATAACATGGCACCATCTGTTGCAAATTTAACAGTGAAAACTCACAAAAGACACGGAATTCAAACATGCATTGCCTCATTTTTGTACTATTTGTAGTTAATATATCCCTGAAATGAGGGTAGTTGTTGCATTCTGTTCTTTCTTCAGTACATGTTAAAGAAGTAACATCAACAATTTACAATGTTTTGCTCATACCTTTTCTCGTATGCAACAGAAACATCTGTTGAAATGATGAAAATCAGTGGCTTGGTATTATACGGAGTTATATGCAATCTAATATCTAACAACACCATAAGGTGAATAAAGAGAAGAATAATAAGTGAAATGTAGCAGCAATATAATTATTCAGTGATTTAGCAAACAGCAAAAGCTAGAAAAATAAAAGAGGCAATATAGCATCTCATTAAAATCTTGTAAAAGGAAAACAGAAAAGGAATGCTACTTTTGCTAAAAGTACAGTTTTCTTAGCATCTAACATATAGTATTTTACTTTTTCAGAAGATTGGGATATTTTTAAATGACATTTAATGTCCAGAGGTGTCTGAGTGTTTTAAAAAGACAGCATATTGCCCTCAACAATATGGGTCCTTATTTTACCGACCTTGGAAGGATGGAAGACTGAGTCAACCTTGAGTCAGGGTGAAATTCCAGAATTTGGGAAGAGTTAGCCTGCAATACAGCATTCTAAGTACTGTGCTCCCAGGACTCCTCATTTTCTGAGACCCCTCTATCAGGGGTGGGTTCTACTTATCTTTACTACCGGTTTGCAGAAGGGCCACGCGCGCACGCTCGCTTTGCTCGTGCGCTCTTCTGCGCATGCGCAGAAGCATTTTGGTGACATAGGGGTCAGTGGGCGGGGCCTCCCGCCAGTTTCACTACCAGTTCTATAGAACCTGTGCAAACCAGGGGCAACCCAACACTGCCCTCTATGTATGTTTCCTGGTAAAATATATGGGAAAATTCCATTAGAGGGTCAATACACCCATGATCTTGGAGAGCAAAATGAATGTCACCGACCGGTTCAAAGTGCTTTGGTAAGCTTCTGAGGAGCTGACTTTTCAAGCCTGCCCTATCTATGTTTTCTGGTAAAATACATAGGAAAATCCCATTGGAGGCAATCTCACATAGGGTTAGGGTTAGGCCTGCATAAAATGGGAGAGTAAAATGGACATAGCCAATGGGTTTGTAGTGCATTAGTATTATTTATTTATTTATTTATTTATTTATTTATTTATTTGTTTGTTTATTTATTTGTTTATTTATTTATTTAAATTTGTATACCGCCCTTCCCCTAGTGTACTCAGGGCGGTGCACAGGCAGAACTAAAACACATACCAATACAAAATTTAAAATTATTTAAAGAATTACATAACTTTGGCCCAAATTTGCTTAGAACACTGATTTTTCGTGTCCGCCCCATCTACATTTTCTGCTAAAATAATGAGAAATTACAATTATGCGGCAAATCCACATAGGGTAAACTCTCCATGAATTTGGAGAGTAAAATGGATGTTCCCAACATATTTATGGTGCACCATTATGCTTACGAGGTCACTGACATTTTGAGCATGGCCATCTACGTTTCCTGCGAACACATGCAAAAATCCTATTGGGGGCAAACCCACTTAAGAGTTAGGTTTATGTTTCCATGAACTTGGAGAGCAAAATGAATGTCACCAATAGATTCATAGTGCATCGGTATGCTTAGGTCTCTGGCTTTTTTGAGCCAGCCCTATCTACCTTCCTGGTAAAATACTTGAGAATCCCATTAGGGTGCAAATCCACTTAAAATTAGGGTTAGGTCTCTTATGAATTCAGAGAGTAAAATGGATGTTACAAAATGTAGTATTAAACTAAAACAATTTACAGCATAAGCAAAGCTGTATAAAAGGCTCTAAAAGAGCCTTGGTGGCGCAACAGACTAAAGCACTGTTAAGTAACACCAGCTGCCTGCAATTACTGCAAGTTCAAATCTCACCAGGCTCAAGGTTGACTCAGCCTTCCATCCTTTCGAGGTAGGTAAAATGAGGACCCGGTTTGTGGGGGCAATAAGCTGACTATATAAAAAGAACACCGCTTAAGGGTGGCCGAAAGCCCTACTAAACAGGTATATACAAAAGTATGAAGGCTATTGCTTAACGCATTGTAAGCCACCCTGAGTCTCTGGAAAAGGGCGGCATATAAATCAAACCAATAAATAAACAATAAATAAATAAATAAGCAAAAGAGCCCAGAATAAAAACAACCATTAAAACATTAATGGTTAGAAAACTTTATATGGAAGATAAAATCCAAGTTTTGTATACTTTCTGATCAGTACCACACCTGGATAAATTATTGCCTTCTACCCAGAGTTGAGTCTGGCAGCACACACACCTTTACAACACTATCAGTACGAGCATTTGGCTAAAGAGGGAGGGAAACGCAGAAACTTGCGCTTACCCTGCAGTAAATCCATCATATTTTCAGTAATGATATAACACGCAGGATTTTTGGGAGAGAGGGGAGAGAAGAGAGCCTTATTATTGCACAAGAGCGCTCGCTACACTTAACACTAGCTGACTAAACACCCAAACCCTCAACTCGCGGTGTAACAGCATCCTTATATCCAGGTTTTTATGGCCACTCCCCCACTCTGCTTGAGCCAATAGGAAACCAGAGGGGCGAGGCGTCTGTGCTTGCGACTCTGGCGCGGAAGCACTGCCCCCGTTTCTTCTTCCTGAGTGCTTCGCTTATTTTCTCATCCGTTTCTGTTGCCGCCGCCGTTGCCGCCATCGTCGGATCCGCCCAGCCTCAAATCCCGGGCATTTTCCTGGGATCTGGACTCTCGGCTGCTGGCTGGAGCGGTCCCGCTTTGAAAAGAGCTTCTGCTTGGCAAAACACAGATTTAATGGTAATCATAATTCCCCATCCAACCCGCTTATAGGTTTATCCGTATTACGGAGATTTTCAGCATCGTTTGTCCTGTGTCCAGTGCTCCATAACCATCCACGCACTTGGGGTGCTTCCACATCCACGCATTTAAGAGAGCGGCAGATTCTGATGTGCCAGCGTTGTACCATCGCCGGGTTATTTGCCCCCTCCTTATCCGATCTCGCATTTCTTGCTTCGAATAAATCATTGTTCCAACGTTGTGTTAACTCCAAGCTCATCCCCTGAAATCAAGAGAATGTCAGCACACGATTTGATACTCCGTGCATGATTACGTACCCTTGGAAGGCAATCTTATTGGGCTCGATAGGACTTACTCCAAATTTAGCTTTGCCCCTTTTGTAAGAAAACGGGTACTTTATATATAATTTGCTGGTTGATGGCAGCAGGTGGCAGTGACTAGTCAAAGGTGGTTGCTTTGGGGAAAGCTAAATAGGATTAAGCTTGATTAAGACCCGGATGGGAAATCAACCCCCTAAGACTGAATGGTAATATCTCCAAAGAATGCAAAAGCAAATTACTTATATATTGTTGCCACCAATACCCATCCCCATCCCACAACATGTATGTGTCACAGTAGTGATCAGGAAACAAACTCAGGTCTTCGTAGAGTTTACTATTTTGTACTAAGTGGGTTTGCAAAGGATGCCCATTGCTGGTTATGGTTATATGGCTTTACTCAAATAGGAATTTCATGCAATGTTTTTATTCTCTGTTAAGTGAATACTTTTTGTACTACATATGTCTTCAGGTCCTATAATTTCTGCCAATTGGGGCTGACTGTAAAAAGAGGTAACAGTTCCAAATGATGTTCCTATAAAGTTCCTCAGTCTTGTGTGTGTGTGTGTGTGTGTGTGTATTTGCTCATATATAGTATACAAGCTATACAGTACAACAGATCTTAAGCAAAAATTGGTGCAGAGATAGTCCATCCTTGTGACTTCCTTTTTAATCTTTAGGATATTTTTATACACAGTCTTTAATTATTTACGTCATTTTTATACCTAAAGGACTGCAGATAATTTATAGCATAAGACGAAATATAACCACATGACAAACTGAAAGCCATATATCACTAGACTAGACTAGGCTAGACTAGACTAGAATAATAGAGTTGGAAGGGACTTGGAGGTCTTCTAATCCAACCTCCTGCTTAGGCAGGAAACCCTATACCATTTCAGACAAATGGTTATCCAATCTCTTCTTAAAAACCTCCAGTGTTGGAGCATTTACAACTACTGGAGGCAAGTTGTTCCACTAATTAATTGTTCTGTCAGGAAATTTCTCCTTAAATGTAAATAGTATATTAAATGTACTATTATAACTCTTCAATATGTGTCAGACCTTCAACTATGGTCTGAAGCAATAAGCATTCTCTCCTGAAGAATCACATCTTTAACATTTTATTCGATATCAAGAGAGTGCTATCTATGGAATTCTTAGACAGGATGTTCCAGAGAATGGGACCATAAATGAAAAACTGTAATTTCTAGTCTCTCTCATCTGACTCTTAAATAGCGGATAGAATGTAGACTTTCAAAATCCCCACACAGGATTTACAGACCAACAGATAGACTGTTTACTTCATAGCTGGTTAATAAGATATTGCAGGGTAGATCACTCATATTGTGCTTCTGTGTTTCTTTCTGTAGATGTCTCATTTTTCTATTGAAGATGAAGCTCTCTTACAACCTATGCTCAGACAGTTATTGCAAAGTGTCAAAGAAAAAATCACAGGAGCACCATCCGTAGAATGTGCCGAAGAGATTCTACTCCATTTGGAAGAAACAGATGAGAACTTTCATAAGTAATTTGTTGACATGATTTTGTGACATTGTGATAATTTTAAAAGGGAAACTCTTCCTTCAGAACTCTTCCTTGGTGGTTAAGGTACCAAACTAGAAACCAGGAGCCCAGGAATTCTAGACCTGCTTTAGGTACAAAGCCAGTTGGGTGACCTTGGGCTATTCATTCTCTCTCAGCTCTAGTAAGCAGGCAAGGGCAAACCACTTAAATTTTGCCAAGAAAATAGGACTGTATAATTCTTGTGAATAATGTTCCTAATAGATATTAATTGCAGTATTTCAAGCTTTGGAATATGGCATCCAATGGGTCCTTGTATTTACTTCTGTTATTCCAACCATCAGATTCCCTAATCTGGCAGCCTGGCGGGGGAGCGGGAGAGGAACTGGGCCACCCGAGCCTCAGGCTGGTATGCGTACATATGTGCATGTAGCGCTTGCATGACTGGCGGGTTGGTGTGCATGCATGCAACTCAACTTGTGCAAGCAGCAGGCCAGCAAGCATGTGTGCAACTGCCTGTCAGTCCACCGTTTGCAAAAGTTGAGCTGCGAATGCGCGCACACTCTGGCCAGCCACTCGTGTGGCCCAAGTCCAAATAGGCCGTGGCCCGGTAGTGGATCACAGCCCAGAGATTGCTCTAAGCAATCATTTTCTTTAATTAGGGAAAAAGATATTCAGCATTTTCAGTAGATATACTGGTCTCAAATGCTATTTGGTATCTGAATTTAATGTTTCACTTCACTTCTGAAATTCTTCCAAAATGTCCATGTACTCTTTACCATAGTTAATGAAATATTCTTATAGTTGCTTGATGAAATATGTTTATTATTAAAAACAAATTGACATTAAACATAATGTTTTACATTTTAATTGTTATTACAGCTATGAATTTGTAAAGTATCTTAGAGAATATATAAGTAACATCTTGGGGTCCGTAATAGAAGAAGAAACTGAAAAATGTACCTCAGCCCAAAATCAGGGGGAAGGTTCGAATTATGACACTCTGGTACAGCATGTTACTAAAAAGACCCGGGAATCAAAGGAGTAAGTATATGTAGAAACATATCTAAAACTCAATTTCCAAAAGTGAATGCCTAATTATAGGTAGTCCTCAACTGACGATCACAATTGAGCACAAAATTTATGTTGCTGAGTGACAAATTTGTCAAGTGAGTTTTGCCCCATTTTACGACTTTTCTTGCCACATTCGTTGAATGTGAATCAGTGCAGTTGTTAAATTAGTAACACAGTTGTTAAGAGAATCTGGTTTCCCCCTTAATTTTGTTTGTCAGAAGGTTGCAGAAGATGACCACATGACCCCACATCATAAATGTGAGCCAGTTGTCAAGCATCCAAATGTAAATCATGTGACCATGAGGATGCTGCAATGGTCATATGTGAAAAATGGTCATAAGTCACTTTCAGTTGTTGTAACTTCAAGTGGTCACTAAGGGAACTGTTGTAAATCAAGGACTACCTGTAAATTATTCCTTTCTCCTTGTTTCTGAGTTAGTATTACATTCCTTCTGGATTTTTTTCCCCCTGAATATTGTAACAACTCTGAAAAAATTCTTCTTGTTCACTTTGTTCCTTGTTCATTTTACATAATTGAAGAAAGCTGCCTGTTTTCAAATAAATATGTAGCTCCTATTATATATATAATTTATATTTGCTGATAAAGAAATAAAGTGAGACTAGTATAGATCTATTTCAAGCTATTTAGCTCTCATCAGCTAGCCATACCCTTCACTTGGATTCGAACTTGGGCTGCCCGCATATTAGGCAGTTGTATTAACCTCTGAGCCACAAGTTCTCCCTTTATCAGCTTGAGCCAGGGGAGAGATTAAGTGTTTATCATGAATGTGACTGCTTGAGGGCTCCTGGATTGGAGCTGAAAGGCGAAAGGGAAGCAGTGTGCTCCCTCCCATATCGGGGTAGACCAGGTGCTTCGATAGAATATACAGTCAGGTCCAGAAATATTGGGACATCGACACAATTCTAACATCTTTGGCTCTATACACCACCACAATGGAGTTGGAATGAAACAAACACAATGCACGTTAACTGCAGACTGTCAGCTTTAATTTGAGGGAATGTACATCCAACTCAGGTGAACGGTGTAGGACTTACAGCAGTTTGTATATGTGCCTCCCACTTGTTAAGGGACCAAAAGTAATGGGACAATTGGCTTCTCAGCTGTTCCATGGCCATGTGTGTGATATTCCCTCATTACCCCAATTACAATGTGCAGATAAAAGGCCCAGAGTTCATTTCAAGTGTGCTATTTGCATTTGGAATCTGTTGCTGTCAACTCTCAAGATGAGATCCAAAGAGCTGTCACTATCAGTGAAGCAAGCCATCATTAGGCTGAAGAAACAAAACAAATCCATCAGAGAGATAGCAAGAACATTAGGCGTGGCCAAAACAACTGTTTGAAACATTCTCAAAAAGAAGGAATGCACCGGTGAGCTCAGCAACACCAAAAGACCTGGGAGACCACGGAAAACAAGTGTGGTGGATGACTGAAGAATTCTTTCCCTGGTGAAGAAAACACCCTTCACAACAGTTGGCCAGATCAAGAACACTCTCCAGGAGGTAGGTGTATGTGTGTCGAAGTCAACAATCAAGAGAAGACTTCACCAGAGTGAATACAGAGGGTTCACCACAAGATGTAAACCATTGGTGAGCCTCAAAAACAGAAAGGCCAGATTAGAGTTTGCCAAACAACATCTAACAAAGCCTTCACAGTTCTGGAACAAGATCCTATGGACAGATGAGACCAAGATCAACTTGTACCAGAGTGATGGGAAGAGAAGAGTATGGAGAAGGAAAGGAATTGCTCATGATCCTAAGCATACCACCTCATCAGTGAAGCATGGTGGTGGTAGTGTCATGGCGTGGGCATGTATGGCTGCCAATGGAACTGGTTCTCTTGTATTTATTGATGATGTGACTGCTGACAAAATCAGCAAGATGAATTCTGAAGTGTTTCGGGCAATATTATCTGCTCACATTCAGCCAAATGCTGCAGAACTCATTGGACGGTGCTTCACAGTGCAGATGGACAATGACCCAAAGCATACTGCAAAAGCAACCAAAGAGTTTTTGAAGGGACAGAAGTGGAATGTTATGCAATGGCCAAGTCAATCACCTGACCTGAATCCCATTGAGCATGCATTTCACTTGCTGAAGACAAAACTGAAGGGAAAATGCCCCAAGAACAAGCAGGAACTGAAGACAGTTGCAGTAGAGGCCTGTCAGAGCATCACCAGGGATGAAACCCAGCGTCTGGTGATGTCTATGCGTTCCAGACTTCAGGCTGTGATTGACTGCAAAGGATTTGCAACCAAGTATTAAGAAGGGAAAGTTTGATTTATGATTATTATTCTGTCCCATTACTTTTGGTCCCTTAACAAGTGGGAGGCACATATGCAAACTGCTGTAAGTCCTACACCATTCACCTGAGTTGGATGTACATACCCTCAAATTAAAGCTGACAGTCTGCAGTTAACGTACATTGTGTTTGTTTCATTCCAACTCCATTGTGGTGGTGTATAGAGCCAAAGATGTTAGAATTGTGTCGATGTCCCAATATTTCTGGACCTGACTGTATATGTATGTATGTATGTATGTATAAAATACATACATACGTACGTATGTATAATACTTTTGTGCTTTCAAAATAACATTCTTAATTTGTGAAGTTCAGACAGGTAGGAACTACTGAAAAGTGACGGGGCTCTGGCCTTTAAACTTGCCATTATGCAGTGCGATGCTTTTCTGCACTGAACAAAGGATTAGTATTGATTGCTAAAATGGCCCCATACCAGTTTACAATTCTATCCCTGTTTTCCTTTAAAGCAAATTCCGATATTCAGCTTTGCTGTTCTTTATTACATAAAATACCTTTAGGAAAAGCAGTGTGAGAAATATAGTCAACTTACGCTATACAAGATTCCTTCCAAATAGTAGTACAAAGGAAGGATGTGTTCTGAATATAATCTCCTCTGGGGTTGTTAAGCAAACATAAAAAAATGACTTTGAAAAATCACTGAGAAGGGAAAAAAACTAAAGCTCACTGAATACTAATTTTTCAATATTAACGTTTTGCCTGCCTTAACAATTTGATAGTGCAGAATACCTTACTGTAAAGAAGTACAGTATAAAATTAGACTACAGGTAGTCCTCAATTTACAACAGTTCATTTAGTGACAATTCAAAGTTACAATGGCACTGTAATAAGTGATTTGTGACCGTTTTTCATACTTAGCCGTTGTAGCATCCCTATGGTCACATGATCAAAATTTGGATGCTTGGCAACTGGCTCTTATCTGTGATGTTTGCAGTGTCCTGGGATCATATGATCATCTGCGACTTTTTGATAAGCAAAGTGTCAGGGTTCCAAGTAATAATCCCATAGCAAGCAAAACTCCGAGGCAGGTGAATTCCTCATAGAATAGCTTTGTTGGAAATATCATATTGGCACAGATCTGGTGAAAACCAACTCTGAAGACTCCCGTGGTTTTCACCTAATTAAAAGTAAAAGGTTTTTCTCTTTCTCAAAACAATCAGTCACATGGTCCAATCACGGTGCAGTCTGGCAGCCGGGTAGCACCACTCCACCTTCCTCTGTGAGAATGTCCTTGGTTCCCAAGAGAAAGTATTTTGTTTTGGCTACAGAAACCCCTCTATCTCAAATCCCACCTCTGTATCCCTCAGCTCCAGTGTGACAACACTGAAGCAGTCAAAAAGGGCTTCAGTCAGGTCAGCTTCAGGGTTGACACAAAGTCAGTGGGGAAGCCAAATTCATTTAACAACCATGTTATTAACTTAAGAACTGCAATGATTCACTTAACAATTGGTAAGCAAGGTTGCAGAAAGGGGCAAAATTCATTTAACAAATGTCTTGCTTAGCAGCAGAAATTTTGGGCTTAGTTGTGGTTATAAATCAAGGACTATTTGTACTAAGTTAGATTTTCATGAGGATAATGTTAATAGATGTACTGTTGTTTTTTTTGAGCTTGGCAATACCGGGCACACATTAGTACTTTTGCACCCATAGATAATCTTTCAATTAGAATTTAGATTTTATAGTATTAGCAATGTATGGCAGCCATTTAAAAATTGGAACTGTATTAACAAACTGCCACATCTGATAACAGAAAGAAAACAAATATGCTTAATGAAATGTTCTTTTCTCAACATGCGAGGAAACATTTGTGTCAGACAAAATACAATGGGAAAGGTGTATTGTTTTTAGTAAAATCTCATATAAAACTGGCAGGCAGTAGTTCATATGATAGAAAGTCAGAAATACCAAGAGTGAAATGAACCTTGTGCAGGAACGTTCAGTGTCCCAACTCTAATGACGAGATCAATCTTACAAACGTTTTAATAGTTAATTGCAGTGATATGTGGATGGCCACGTTCTGTAAAAGGAAATTAGAAATGTCATTGTGAAAAACTCTGTTACTTAATCAGTACTTAATTACTTTTATAAATTAGCATGTGTGGCCTGCTGTATTTTTAATAAGCCATTTATTTACATTCAGGAATTGAGCCAGCTAGGCAAGGTTCTTTTTCTTTTTTCTTTTTCTTTTTTAATTGAAGAATCAGCCCTTAAAAAACATAAATATTGTTTATCTTCTAGTCATGCAGCATTCATACCTGTATGAGGGCCTGTAATTATACAATATCCAAAGCAAGCCCTAAAACCTCTATAAATATATTTTTGCAATTTTTAATTCCTTCCTTCCTTCCTTCCTTCCTTCCTTCCTTCCTTCCTTCCTTCCTTCCTTCCTTCCTTCCTTCCCTCTCTCTCTCCCTCCCTCCCTCCCTCCCTCCTTATTCTGTGCTTGAAGATGATATACAATATCTCAAGACTTCTGTTCAATTCATCCTATTTCACAAGGGTCTGTGACAATTTCTTATGTTTACATAATCTCATCAGAATTATGCATGTGTTGTGCATTCATACATTTCTCCTTGGTTTATTAACACAACATACCGTTCCAAGAGGTGGAAATGTTGTTTAGGAAAATGCATAAATAACAGCATTAGAATCTGCCAGAGCATAATAATACAGTTGTAATCACAAGCTGATATAAACAGTAATCCCAACCAAAACGCACAGATGATTACAAGTGCTGAATACATTCATCTAGGAATTACAAGAATTGCTGACTAAAAATAACCTTGATGTTTTTGTAATGTTTAGGTATCATGCCTATATTCTGCTAAATATTTGGGTATCTAAAACATTGGATGGTGGTGGTCTCCCAATACCAGTTTGAATTTTTGAATAAAGCAGATTACTTTTGTTTAGGAAATGTGGTATGCCAGTAGTCCTTGACTTGCAACCCACAATTGAGCCCAAAATTTCTGTTGTTAAAATGAGACATTTGTTAAGTGAGTTTTGCCCCATTTTACAACCTTTCTTGACACAATTGAATCACTGCAGTTTTTAAGTGAATCCGGCTTCCCCATTGACTTTGCTTGTCTGAAGGTCACAAAAGGGGATCCCATGACCTCAGGACACTGCAACGGTCATAAATAGGAGTCAGTTGCCAAGCATCTGATTTTTGATCACATGGCCATGGGGATGCTGCAACGGTCCTAAGTGTGAAAAACTAGTTATAAGTCACCTTTTTCAGTTCTCTTGTAACTTTGAATAGATTCCAAATGAACTGTTGTAAGTCAAGGACTACCTGTAATGTCCATCTTTATATTAACATGAGCTGATCTAGTGGAAAATAATACTTTGAATTCAGAATGACTTAGGATGCAATTCTGAACTCATATATATGACAGTTAATCTTGTTGGATTCAGTTGGACTTGGTTCCGAATAGGTATATATGAGATGGCATGTTTACTTCTCATTGCATACTCCTCCTTAGACAGTGCTCCTTGGTTAGGAAGTTAGTTTGTACATGTTACAACACATGGGTTTTTAATAATTTGGTTTTTTAAATAACTCTTTAACTGAAGGTATAGAGAAATGATGCATTCGCTGAAGAATGTCATGATGGTCGTAGTTGAATCTCTAATTAACAAGTTTGAAGAAGATCAAATGCGCTACAAAGAGATGCAAAGAAAAGTGAAAACAGAACCACCCAACAGTTATTATGCAGATAACTGTTCTGATAGTGATTCTTCCTTTAACCAGGTATGCAATTATACAAAGGAATGGATGGGGAGAAAGAGAGAGAGGGGGAGGGAGGGAGGGAGAGAGACTGATCGACTGACTGACTGACTGACTGACTGACTGACTGACTGACTGACTGTTTGGAGCTTTGCAACACTGTTGAAGATAATATTTTCACAAATTAGGTTTCCATCTCCTTTGTCATTTATTTAACCTTCTAGTTCTTCTGATCCCCTCCTTCTTATACTTCTTTTTCTTGTTGTATCCCAGATAACAAAATGGATCAAATGAAGCCGAGGCTTTGTTTTCATAGCCCAGCGATAAGATTTTTCTCTCGACTCAGAGTTAGTGTTTTGAAGACCGTAAAGGAGAAAAAGGGAATTCACCATTCAGTTTCCAAAGTGTATTCCTTTTGAATATGGACAAAGCAGTTGGTTGTTTCTCTTTTTAGGTCATGGTTGTTTAAAGCTAGAAAATAATTATCCTGAAAAGCCTGCTTTGGGTTGCAATTATATCCTTAACAGGAAAGGATTGGCAAAATGATGTGGTCTCACACTGAATACAAATATGCAACAAATTTTTTAACTTTCATCCTTAGCTCATTTGTATACCCCAGTGATGGTGAACCTTCTCGGCACTGAGTGCCCAAACCGGAACATGTGTGCGCCGGATTGCCGGAAACCGAAAGACCAGCTAGCCGGTGTGCATGAGCGCGCTGGCCACCAGCTCTTTGGGTTTCCGCTGGTCTTCGTGTTCGCCCAAGTGCTGGAAACCCGAAGATCAGGTGGCCAGTGCGCATGCTGGTCTTCGGGTTTCCAGCACCCCGGCGTGTGCGAAGACCAGGTGGCTAACGCCCGTGCGAGCTCTGGAAACCCAAAGACCAGGTGGTGCACCCGCCAGCTGATCTTTGGGTTTCCGGTGCTCCAGCACGCGCAAAGACCAGCTGGCTCACGCGCATGCACGTGTCGGAAACCATAGCAGCTGGTGACAGTGCGCGTACCCACAGAGAGGGCTCTGTGTGCCACCTCTGGCACGCGTGCCATAGGTTCGCCATCACAGGTATACCCAATTAATAAACTGCATATATTTCAGACAATGAGAAAAATGTCTGAATGCTTGTCAAAGACTACGCACTAAAGAATCATGCTTTATCATCTCAATGAATGTCTTAAGTTATCGTTCATCACCAAAATTGCAGACTTTATTTCTAACACGTTCAGAAGCATCTATATTTCAAAAGAGAAAAACGGCTCAATTAATATATTTTGTTCCTATTCCTTGGACTGGTATGCTGTTTTTCATTGCCCTCCCAGGGAAAAAAAAAAGATGGATTTAGAGAAGAAAGCATATGCCAAGGAATGAGGCAATGTGGAAATGACAGGGCTCTCTAACCAGTAAAGCTAAAAGTACATGCGCACATAATTAGTTTGAAAAATAGAAATGTTGACAGGAAAATGAAGAACAATAGGGCATAATTGTTGAAATTATTGTGATTGACAGTAAGGAGAACAGAAAACAAGTCTCAGATAATTAAAAGAAATATCTTGAGCATAGGTTGTTTGTTAGATTCCAGCTGTTTATCATTTTAAAAATTGGCAAAAGCTTCACACTTCTTAGTCAAATTAGAGTACTGTATGTTCCCATTAGATCAAGACATGGTGTATCCAAATATTCTGAGACAAAAGTTGCTTGTGAAGACAGGAGCAAACCAAAGCATATACCTTGGAAAGAGATGTGGGGAACTAGAACAGAAAGAACAATGCTAGGAAAGAGTAGCATAGATCTTAATTACTAGGCATGATCACACTGGCCTCTGTAGAAAAGAAGATTATATCAGTATCGAGGTGGCACGTGGATTATCAAGGGGGGTACAGCTGATCTATCTTGGACAAGAGAAAAGATTAGTTCTGAAACAATGCTTTCAGCTTGAGTTCTGTATTGGCCAATATATATAGATACAGTACGTGTCTGAATTAGCTAGCTCAGCGATTAGTGATCAGTGCATGTGTTCAGTTCTGTACTGAGTGTAGTTTCTTTTAATCCTATGGATGGTGAATGTACATGCTTTTCTTTATAAGTAAATAGATCTGTATTTCTATAAGTACTTATTTATATTGGATGAAAGTTATGCATATGCAGCCATGCCTTCTGATTGTTGCTATCAGTGCCTCCTTTCATCCTTTGCCATTTTCAGAGATAAACTGGCATCTTGAGGCAGCGAGTCAAGATACTGTCAGGGGAAAATATGTGAGGTTAAGAGTGGATTGCTTCTCCTGATTACAGTATAAATAGAGGGTTTTTTACATTGTAAAATCAAAATGAGCAGAAATTGGGATGTGATGTGGAAGACTAGGGTGGTCTATGTATTTGTTACCATATCATATCAGGTTTTTTGCTCACATAAATTTATGTCAGCATGATAGAAGATTTTGCACCAAAGTTAGTGGAGAATAGGCATTTCTTTCTTTGTGGTTCTTAGTGTTTACTGCTGACAAAGGCAATGAGAGATTGTTTTCTCTAATTTACGCTGCTAGACTTAAAGTTGTATTTTCTTGAAACTGTTATGATAAAATCAATAAATAAAATCTATTCCATTTAAAGCAAAGTCTAGAGGCCTATTGATTTTTAGAGACGTGCGCTTTCTTTGGCGAAAGACAAAATACATGAGAGTGCCTTATAGAAACTCTGGGGCACATACAATATTCTCCCATTTAAAGATTTCTCACTAACTGCAGTGCTGAAGGGAATTAAATTGCATATCTTCACTATAATGTAATGTAGGAGAGGAACCAAAATATCCATAGCTTTTTCCGCCATCCACTGCAGTGGCATAAACAGTTCACAGGATAGGATGGGAAAAATTGACAACTGGGAGAGAGAATGGAAAGGAGTGAGTAAGGAAGATAGGTAGGTAGGTAGGTAGGTAGGTAGATAGGTAGATAGGTAGATAGATAGATAGATAGATAGATAGATAGATAGATAGATAGATAGATGATAGATAGATAGATAGATAGATAGATAGATAGATAGATAGATAGATAGATAGAAAGAAGGTGTGGTCCAAAGACCAGCAGAACGAAGGAGAAAGGCCTACAAACATTGGAAGTGTCAATTCTTTTAAAATATGGCTGCAGCTAGCTCGTCAGCTCTCTAACATATGGGTGATGGGTTTACATTATATTGATAGGAGTGTGCATAAACTGAATTCATCCTGGAAGAAAAGGTAGCAGTTTATGACAAAGATCCATCCGTAGATGTGGAAGTTCAGTTATTGACTTTGGGCCAATCACTTATCTAACCTACTTCTTCATGGGGTTCTTATGGAGGCAGAGAGTGCTTTAAAGCATTATATCATTTTTTAAAAAAGATTTAATAATTAAAATGTGCTCTTTCTTTTTTTCAATAGCAATCTAAAATCCTGTAAAGTCAATTTCAGTTAGTTGGGTTTGGTTAGTGAGCATTTTTACAATGTATTGCAGAGTTACACGTTTATGAATCAAGAACAATTACAGCTGCTTGTAGAAAGACTTGATCCAACACAACCTAAAGAGGTAAGTTTTTTTAAAAAAAATTGCTTGGGAAAACAAAATTCTCTTGTACATGCATGGACAAATTAAGTTTGGTTTTGTCACGTGTTAAGCTCATATTTGGTGAACTGCTTCTCAGTCCAGTATAGCAGTTTCATTTTTGTAATCTAAAAAAATATAAAACTCAAGGAAAAGCATAGGGCAGGGTAAAAGGGGTGGAGATGTGATAAATGGGGTGAGGATACTTGGCAGATGGATGGAAATATATGTCTTCTGATCTAATGGGACACAATCTGGTTTCCACTGGATTAACTATTCCTCTTTTCAATCTTATACTTTAAGCATAGTCTATTTCTACTCCTTTCTCTGAGATGGTTCTTCATAAGTCTCACTAGCATCAACTGCTTTGATAAAAGTTATTCAGCAGAGGTGGGAATGTAATATAGCAAAACTATGTGCATATATCTAAGACCAAAAACAGTTCTGTAATCCATATTTTTTCAAGACCCCCCCCCCCCCAAATCAGATAGCATTGGTTTTAGTTTGCTAAGAACAACTCTTTCTCCAATTCCATTTAATGAAATAAACATTGTAGTTGCCCAGTTTGGAAACAGAACTGCAGATGTTAAAAACAGATACAGAAGACAAAGAGTGACTAAAGTACATGATAGTATCTCTTGTGAAAGTGTGCTTTTTTGGTTTGAAATGTTTATATCAGGACCTTTCTTACAGCCTGAATCTCATTTGTTAAGCATTTATGTACTAATATACGGGAGACTGTAAAATTTCACCTTTTTCCATTTTAAACAGGTACGTGATTTATTTCATTGGCTGCTGCACTCTACAAAAGTTTTATTAGAACTTACGTGCTTAATTTTATTTTCCCTAAAACAGCAGAACAATGGTTGGCATTGCATTCTTAGATTGAATTGAAATTGCAATATTGAATCTTCCCAATGTTGGGTAGAGAATGGGAAAGGATAGTCCAGGTAGCTTTCTAACAAAAGCATGGCTAAGGGAATGGTCTGACATTGACTTCTAGGATGCTTTTTGACTTCCCATTCTAGCCTACAATCTTGGGATCTTCCAGGGTCTAAAGCTTGATTAGTATTATGTATAATATGTAGATTAGACTAGACT
The DNA here is from genome assembly GCF_029215685.1 of Pituophis catenifer annectens. Classification (NCBI taxonomy): domain Eukaryota; kingdom Metazoa; phylum Chordata; class Lepidosauria; order Squamata; family Colubridae; genus Pituophis; species Pituophis catenifer. The sequence goes on from NW_027256881.1 coordinate 95,276,495, forward strand.
AGACTAGACTATTCCTTATTGGCCAAGTGTGATTGGACACACAAGGAATTTGTCTCCAATGCATAACCTCTCTGTACATACAAGCAACAGAGTAATATAATCACAAAATACCAATAGGAGAAGGTAATAGGAAAAATGAGAAGGATAATAATAATACAGCCCTACTACATGGGTTTTCTTTAAACGTAACACAGTGCTGTGGGGGAAATTAGGTGTTGCAGAGTGATTGCATAAGGGGCAAAAAACCAGTGTGTCTAGTTGTATTGGCATGCAATTCCTTGTAGTGGCATCCCGAGGGGAGGAGTTGAAACAATTTATGGCCAGATTGTGAGAGGTCTGTAGATATTTTCTCAGCCCTCTTTCTGAACAATGCAGTATACAGGTCCTCAATGAAAGGCAGGCTGGATGCACTCAATTTTTTCTGCAGTCCTAACTATCTTCTATTATTATTATTATTATTATTATTATTATTATTATTATTATTATTATTATTATTATTATTATTATTATTAATTGGTTAATCTTTAGTGAGATTCACAGCCTTTGAGGCTGGTTAATAGCTCAGCAGCTCGAGTCCTAACCAAGGACCTAGGAACTGTTAAGGTATCGTCGGAGGATGTAAGCTGTTCCGAGTAAGGTGGTTTTTTGTAGAGTCAAAATGTTCAAGTCCGGCAAATTTAGAATTTCTAAATAGCGGGGTAGCCCTTTGGGTATTGCTCCGAGGGCTCCAATTACAATCGGGACAACACACGATTTCTTTTTCCACAGTCGCTCAACTTCAATTTGCAAATAATAATAATAATAATAATAATAATAATAACAATAATAATAATAATAATAATAATAATAATAATAATAATAATAATAATTTCAATTTATATGCCGCCTTTCTCCGAAGACTCAGGGCAGCTTACAATGCATTTAAAAAACCATTATAAAAACATTTAAACATTAAAACATTAAAACCCATTCACACCATTCATGGCCGGATCTCACAAGATCCCAACAACGAGATCAACGGCCCTAGGCCTGCCGGAAAATCCAGGTCTTCACCACTTTTCGGAAGGCCAATAGGGTGGGGGTGGTCCGGACCTCAGGAGGTAACTGGTTCTAGAGAGCTGGGGCAGCCACAGAGAAGGCCCCTCCCCCGCGGGCCCGCCAGCCGGCATTATTTAGCTGACGGGACCTGGAGGAGACCAACTCTGTGGGATCTTATTGAAGTCTGTACCTGTCCCGTTTAGTTACTATGCCAAACTGGACTGTTTCTGAGCTTGATTAGCTTTATGAAACTAAAAAGTAAAAAAATTATAGCAGACATTAGAGGAGTATAAAGGAAAAAGGTAAAGAAATAAAGATGTTTTACCATCATTCTTAATGATTAGGGGGATGATGGAGAATTAGATTTTTGACACAGCCTTTATTGTAGGTTTATATTTTAATTTTATTCTAATAATGCAGTTTTCTTACTCTGTTTTCCTTGATTTTTTAGGTCCGCCAAGAAGCCATTCAAACCTTGTGTTCTGCACCCCCATCTGATATTTTAAATTGTGAAAGTTGGAGTACCTTACGTAAACATCTTGCAACAGCACTCTCGGATCCTGATTCCAGTTTCAGTGTAAAGATACTAATAGCTTTTTATTCTTAACCAATATTTCAATTGTTTGTAATTTATGCAATACATAAATTCCAAACATTTTTACCATCTGCTTAAGAAATTGGTAATTCAAAGTGATTCTCACTATTTGGTTAAAGAAGCAGACATATTGTTATTACTTTTTCAGGCATTATTCAAAAAACATTAGTTTCCTGAATAATGCCTTAATAAATAATGCCTGAATAATTCTTGAATAAATAAAGCCAGAAGAATGTTATTAATATATGATAATATTATAGAATTTTCTTTGAATTAGAGAAGTGCAACATGCCAGAGCTCCAGAAATATTAGATGCAAAATTATTAATCTGTTAGTAATATGAAATAGATAATGCTTTCTGTATACATAAACTTGAATGTAGTTCTAATTAATTCATTGTAGCTGATACATTTGCACAGTAATTTTCATATCTGTCATTTTCATCAACCATTGGACAGTATTTAATTTATTTTTTAAAAAATATACTTTATTTAGGTTTTAATAAAGATAAATACTATCAGAAACTAAAATTTAGAAGAAAGGAAAGAAGAAAGGAAAGAAAAAAAAGATTATCCAAAGTGCTAAAAAAAAGAAGGAAAGATTATGTTATTACTTTTAATTACAGCATGGCTTTAATTTTTCCTATAATCTTATTTTTTCTTATGATAAAAACCATATATCATAATTTCATTTTTTTTCTATTTCATACAAAAAGTCTATTCCAGTCAGCAATAAATTTAGATAATATGAACTCTCTGTTCCAAGTTCTGTCATTTTCACCAACCATTCTCCATTGTAGGAAATTTGGAATCTCTCCACCTATGTGCATGAATAATCTTGCTACAGGTATCCTGTATAAAAACAGCATTCCATGATTTTTTTTCCCAACTATCCTTCCTGAAAATATGTTTATGTTTCCCTGAAAATAAAACATCCCCTGATAATAAAACCAATCGGGCTTTTGAGCACATGTGCTTAAATAAGCCCTCCCCTGAAAATAAGCCCTCCCCAAAAATATTTAAACACATGTGCAGCCGGTCCCCGTCATTTCTTCTGGTTAGAGTTAGGGAGACAGAGCTGGAAATTTGGTAAAACGGCAAGAGGAGCCCCGTGTTGCTCCACGCGCCCCAAAATAATAAGACCTCCTCGAAAATAAGGCCAAGTGCTTATTTTGGGGTTCAAAAAAATATAAGACAGGGTCTTATTTTCGGGGAAACATGGTATCAATCCGGCCTAAAAGAAAAGCCTCTGGTTTTAATTAATTATTCATTTTTAAAATCTTCTGAATTAGTGTATGTATTTGAATCCAAAATTTTCTGGCTTTGTTGAAGATCCACTGAGCATGTTAAAATGCCCCTGTTTGTTGTTTATACTTCCAACATAAATTTGATGTTGTATCTTCATATTTTGTTGTCATCTTTGTCTTCTGTTTGTTAATCTTAAAACTTGCTAATGCACCAAATCCTTTAGCTTTCCCATTAGTGTTTCAATTCCCTTGAAAGGATCTTCCAAAAGCAGCTGCACCTGCAAAAGCTCTTAATTTTTTTAAAATTTTTACTCCCGCAATCCTCTCATCTTATTTTATGTCTCTACTCAGAATTTCAAGAAGCAAAATAAACAGAAGAGAAGACTGGGGGAAACTTGGTCTTGTTCTTTTTTGTATCTCACATAATATTTGTTAGATCTCACAATTTCTGTTTTCTGTGAAATATACAGTAAATCGATTTTACCCATTTTATAAAATTCTGTCCAAAATTCCCAAAACGTTAAATAGAAAAGACCAATTCAAACTGCCAAAGCATTCCCTGCATCTAAAAAATAAAATAAAATAATGTGGCTTATTTTTCATCACGTTGTTCCAAGTATTCTAGAATGTCTAATTTTGCCATTGTCTTTAAAATGGTAAAAATCTGGTAAAAATCAGCATTGCTCTTTGGGAATAATTTTTTGCAAAATTAGCAAGAATAATGTAAGGGGTAAGAGGTTGAATTATAGGATTGGGAGGCACAGATTTTAATACATCAGCTAGTGAAGCGAACTGGATGACTTTGAATTAAAATCTCTATGTCAGCTCATTCTAGCTTGGAGGGGTTTTGCTTCTGAAGGAAAAGAGCACAATCAATCCTAGTAATAATAAAGACAATAATAGAATCCTTGAATTTCTTGAAGGAGAGTCCAGACATAAATGAGAAAAAATAAGTAGAAGAAACCAATATATATTGTGGTACATGTTTGGTTCGGATTATATGAACCTAGTAATGCAGCTGAGTTGTGGGACCAAGAAAAGGCAAACAACTAAATGTGCATCACAACTGTTACATACTTGTTTGTAGTGTCATGACGCATGTACAAAATAGTGGAGCTTGACTTTGATACTACATCTCAGATGTCATCATTTTGAAATCATCAGTGTTAGCTGATGTCCATGCCTAGTAACTTGGCTTTAATTCATTTTTTTTACAGGATAAAGTCTTGAAATTTTATGCCAAGACATTTTCCTCCTCTCCACTAAATATGACAAGAGAACTCTATACAAGCTTAGGTGAGCACAAGTTACTTTTTTTCAAATGACCACAATTTTCACTGAGTCTCTTAAATTAATTGGCAATTATTTTTCTCTTTACAGCAAAGTATTTAGAGGCATATTTTCTTGCTGAAGATAATTACATTCCTAGTGTAACAATGGGTATTGACATAAGTAATCCAGACATAATACGTTTACTTAAAAAGGTACAATATACTTATTTCCCGATGTTATTTAGTTATTTAAGATGTTTTTGATCAAGGGTTTTAAAATAGAACAATTATCCTTTTATTCATAGATGCGACTCCTGAATGAGTACCAGAGAGAAGTCTCTTCTTTTTGGATACGTCATCCAGAAAAGTATATATATATTTTAAAAATGTGGTTCTGTTTGTTTTCATTTGTGTAATCAGTTTCCTTATGTTGATTGATAGGGATGAAAAAGTTTGCTTAGGTTATCCATATGCTTTGCCTTTGTCTCAATATAACTGAAAAACATTTGTACCTGAAGTTGCAAAAAATTGTCATAGGTTTATATAAAGCATGATCGTATGTAAGGAGAATAAGAGCCCTGATTTTTTTTTCCTGCCTCCCCCAATTTTTATCCTTTGTATTATTTGTCTACTTGCAACTGGTTTCACATGCTATATTTGAAGTTTTGGGCGGCAGTCTTATATTTGTTACTTAGGAATGTATCCCATTGAAATTTTATGTGACTATTTTAATCTCATAAGATTGTGGAATTAGAATCAAAACTACTTTTCCTTTTGATTTGACTTGGTTTGTTTCAGTTTGAACAATGACATTCTGTTTAATTTACCGTATTTTTCGGAGTGTAAGATGCACCTTTTCCCCCCAAAAAAGAGGGTGAAAATCTGGGTGCGTCTTATACTCCGAATGTAGCCCTGCCCAGCTTCTCAAACAGAGGTTTCAGAGGCTGAAAAAAGCATCAGAAATGAAGCTTCAGAAAAGAAACCCCCAAACAGAGCTTCAGAAAAAAAGCCTCCAAACAGAGCTTCAGAGGCTTTTTGTCTGAAACTTTGTTTCGGAGTCTTTCAGAGGAAAAAAAGAAAGTTTTTTCTGAGATGGAGTTTCAGAAGTTTCAGAGGCAGAAAAAAAAGCAAAAAAAAAGCAAGGCACAGAGCTCACAACCAAGGAAAGTAAAGGTTCTAACCAAACTATGTTAACAAATCTGGAAAATGACACAATAACCAACAGATTGGAAGAGGTTAATCTACATATCAATACCAAAGAAAGGAGATTGAACAGAGTATAGATAGTCTTTCAGAATAAAAGCCTCTGAAAGAAGTTTCAGAAAAAAAGCCTCTGAAAGAAGCTTCAGAAAAAAAGCCTTTTTTTTCTGAAGCTCTGTTTTGGAGGTTTTCAGAGGCAGAAAAAAAAACAAGGCACAGAACTCATAACCAATGAACCTGTTATTAAAATTCACCTCTGTGAACAGCTGATTGGGGGTATTCCAGAAGGCTGATCCACCTGCCAAACAGCTTTTTTCTTATTTTCCTCCCCAAAAACTAAGGTGCGTCTTATACTCCGGTGCGTCTTATACTCTGAAAAATACGGTAAATTATTTTTCCAGCCTAACTTCATAATATAAGCACTTTTTCCCAGCAAACCTCACAATATTCCAGTTTTTTATAAAGCAGTCTAAATTTTTTAATTCTCATTTGGTGCTGGTCCAAGGTGCAATGAGACAATTTGTAGAATTTTATATAATATTTTACCAGAAAGCTTAGGCACAAGTAACATGTAGCACCCATACCAACATTGTGATATTTATGAAGCTCTTCCCTCCCCCCCCCTCCCAATTTATTTAGGTACATGGAAGAAATAATGGAGAGTACTTTATCCCTTCTGGCTGTAAGGCATAATAATTTAAGTCAGATGGCTTCTTCCGAATTTTGGGATCCAGTATACTTTTTGGCTTTGGTTGATCTCAAAGCTGTGTGGTTTAAAAAATGGATGGTAAGGAAATGACTTTTTTGATATTCAGTCTTATTTTGTTACATTTTCAAGGTTCTTACATTGGTGCAAGTGGACCGAGCAAAAGTGTATCTCTACAAAAAGTATTGATGAGATATCCATCATCTTACCAGCTTCAGTATTTTTCCCTGCTAATGGTGGGACACCAATTTCCAAGGAATGTTAATATTTAACTGAATTGATTCTTCCTTCCATCTACATAATATTGTAGGCTTGTGAATCTAAAGTTTTCAGACAGTCATTTGCAGTGATCTGTTAGTATTTTTTTTTTGCCCAAGAAGCTACTTTAAGGATTGATTTTTCTTGGTTGTCCAGATCCTGTCTTTACTTCAACAATTCCATATAACTTCCATTTCTTAACATAGACAAATCACCAAACCCAAATGGCATCTATCCCAAGCTGAGATTGTAGAACTTCTATAATTAAAATATATAACCCATCTCTATACTCAGTTTGAAGACTACAAGGTGGCCAACATAATTTTTAAGAAGACTTCATATGGAGATCCAGGAAATTAGAGGCATGTCAGTTTAACTTCTGTTCCAGGGGAAATAGTAGAAACTGCTATTAAAGATAAAATTACCCAACATTTAGAGACACAGTCCTTGCTCAAGAATTCCCAACATGATTTTACTAAGGGAAGATCCTGCCTAACTAGACTTCTACAGCTCTTTGAGGATATTAATAAACATGCAAGCCAGTAGACATTATCTACTTAAATTTTCAAAAAGCCTTTGATGAAATCATTTATTTATTATATTATTATTCATTATATTTTATCATTTATTGATAAAATCAAAGACTTCTCAGTAAATTAAATATCCATGGAATAAAAAAAGACAACAGAAAACAAAGAGTAGGAGTAGACATTTCTCACAATTGAAAGATGTAACTAGTGGGGTTCCCCAGAGTTCTATCCTAGGATATGAATGCATGTATGTATGTATGTATGTATGCATGTATGCATGCATGCATGCATGCATGCATGAATGATCTGGAATTGGGCATGACTAGTGGAATAGCCAAGTTTGCAGATGACACTAAATTGTTCAGAGTGGTTAAAATAAGGGATTACAGAGTTCCAAAGAGATCTCTACTCATCAGGGAAATGGATGCCAAAATGGCAGATGTCATTCAATGGGAACAAGTGTAAATCGGTGACAAAAATCCTAGCTTCTTATATAAACTAATGGGATCAGAACTAGTGGTGAATGATGATGAAAAAGAACTTGAAATAATGGTAAAAGGTTCAGTGAACGTGTTGACACAGTATGCATCCAAAAAGACCAACAGAGACAAGAAGAAATGGTACTGAAAATAAAGGTGTCAATATCACAACACCCTTATATAAATGAATGGTACAACTGCATCTGAAATATTGTGTGTTGCCAAACCTTTGGAAAGATATAGTGGAGTTACAGAAGTTTCAGAGGAGGGCCACTAAGATGATTGTGGGGCTAGAGCAGCTTCCATATGAGAAATCATGTGGGGCTTCTTAGTCTAGGAAGTTCGCAAATGAGAGGGGGCATGATTGAGGTGTATCAAATTATGCATGATGTGTAAAAAGCAGACAATGAGAAGTTATTTTCCCTTTCACAAAATATTAGAAGTCGCTCAATGAAATTGAATCCTAGAAGAATAAAGATAGACAAAAGGTACTTTTTGCACAAGGTGTAATTTAACTTTGAAATTCCCTATTATGTGAGCTACCAGTTTGGCTGGTCCCAAAAAGGAAGGTTGGACCAATTCATGTAAGTCATGGGAATCAGAGATGATTAACCTTGATGCAGCATGACTGCCTCTGAAGAGCATCTGCTAAACATTAGTGGGATTCATTGTGTGCTTGGTTGGCCACTGTGAGAATAGACTGCTGAGTTAGATGGGCTAGGTCTCTGATCCAGCGGGACACTGCTTATTATATTCTAATAGTCTTTCTCACTCTTGAAATAGTAATCTACAAGCATTTAAAGAGTTTTCTCCTCGTTCCTAGAAGTGAATTATTTTTATTTTCAAATACTCAGAAAACATCATAGAGGAGCCCATAATTGACAAGAAATAGCAATCACATCTTGAGAGGCTGGAAGGATCAGTGGGTTTGTTCACTTGTAGAATTATCTTCACTGGCCTTAAATGGTAGACCAAACAAATCAAATATTTTTTCTGGGCCTTATTATAGTAAACCTTTATGATTAAAAAAAAAAAAGATAGTAGCATTAAATCAACTGACAGTATTATACCTGCAACATTCACAGTTTCATTATTTTGGATTTGAATCGTAAGTATGCATTGGAATTTGCGTTTAACTTTATACCATGGAGAGGTTGGGCCAGCTTTTGTTCACTTAAGGATTCAATGAAATATGCACTTTGTCCAGACAATTGTATTTCGTACAATTATATGAAGATATTTATTAATCTCAACACTTCTGAATGTCCTCAGGGAGAGTAGAATCCAGATCTCCCAAGGATAAACTGCACCATAAGGAAGGAGCACAAATTGGAAAATTTCGTGCTCTTGGATCCCTCTCCCCTCATCTCACTTTCACTAGCCCCATTCAAGACAAAAACAGGTAGTCCTCGAGTTACAATCACAATTAAGCCCAAAATGTATGCTGCTAAATGAAACATTTGTCAAGTGACTTTTGCCCCATTTTACCACCTTTCTCGCCACGGTGGTTAAGTGAATCAGTGCATCTGTTAAATTAGGAACACGGTTGTTAAGTAAATCTGATTTCCCCCAATGACTTTGCTTGTTGGATGGTTGTAGAAGCTGATCACATGACCCCAAGGCACTGCAACCATCATAAATATGAGTCAGTTGCTGAGCATCTGAATTTTGATCAGGTGTCCATGGGAATGCTGCAACGGTCGTAAGTGTGAAAAACGGTCATAAGTCACTTTTTTCAGTGCTGTTGTAACTTTGAACGGTCACTAAATGGACTACCTATATGCCAGAAAGCCCAGTTTTGTCTGAGAGGCAGTTTGGGCTAAATGGATATAACCAATGTTTTGGATTTAGCTTCAGTATTTGGTTCCTGTATGGCCACACTAGGCCCAAAACTAATCCCTAATGATGTAGATCTTTTGGGTGTGCAGCAATGCAGTTTGCCACCTCATGTCTCCCTGAAAAGCTAAGTAGAAGCTGACATAGCTTCTCCATGACACAAAGTTAAAAGTAAATTTGCATATTCATTAATAATTTATGTGTTTGCAGATTCAAAATAAGAAAACAGTGTGCTAGCTCAGAAACCTGCTGACAAAGGTATAGTTGCATCCATAGGAGACTTTGGCTGAATGCAGCCAAATTGTTTTTATAGATTTGTAAATTCTGCATTGTTAACTGGAAATAGTATCCGTGACAACAAGAAATAGGCATGAAAATGAAAATAGAATATTTTTTGTGGGAATTTTGCACAATTTTTTCAAGCAAATGTGAAATGATGATTATTATTTTTTTTAAATGGAACATTTGGAGGAAACAAATCTTTTGTTATTTTGCCTTCAGACATAAACTATAATTACTATGGTAGTTTGTGCAATTGTGTAATATAAGTTCATTTGGCTTCTACTAAAGGTGAGAGTTTTCGTTAAAATGGCTTGATTCTTATCTTGTGGTGAATAGAATTTATATTAGAATGTGCTACTTCCTCTTTATACAGTGTTGCAAAATTTGCAATGTTGTTGTAATAATTGAAGAAAAAATTGAATAAAATTTTGTTCAGAAACAAATGCTAACTGTGTTATACCTCTGCTTTGTGATATTAGCATGCCTACTACAGCAGAACAGTAGTGTTAAGGCTACTTGAAAAGAAATACAAATCTTTGGTAAGTCTGCTACCCAAATTTTCAGATTCTGTAGTTTTCAAAAATTCTAAGTGTTTAGAATGTTACTTCATTTAATCAAAATGTCTTGGGGAATTATGTTTTGCGGGCATAACATAATGGATTTAATGAAACCCAGAGTTAAGGCACTTTTGTATCAATAAAAGAAATGAGGTGCATGTGATACCAATTTCAACTGAACTAAGAGATACAGATAATTCATCATTTCTACTTGCATACCAATGTGAGCCTTTAGGCAGTTGCCACATTTTAGATATAGTTTATAGAGAGACACTTTATGTTTCATCTTATCACTTATATGCATCTTTTATATAGAAAATGTACCAGAGTGAAGCAAACCCACAGTAACTTTGCTAATGATCTAAATGGAGGGAAACATTGTTTGGAGGGTCTGAAAAATTGTACGATACGTGGTGAGGTTTGATATGATTTGTTATTTTATGTTTTAGATCATTGCAACTGTTGAGCAGTGTGCCATCTATTTGGAAGCTTGTGAGTCAGCAGTGAATGGATCAAAAATGTTTAATATATTTTCCACGCCACATAATAGTATGTGCTATTTCTATTTGCTGTATGATTTTTTTTTAAAGTCCTTTTATTATTTACACTGTTCTGATACAGTGAGTAGCCGTATATTGACAAGACTTTTAATAGCAAGTTTTATTTCTTTTTGTATCGTCATTTCTAAGCCATCCCAGTCCTGAAAGGCTCGGTGCTGCTCATAATAACATACACAAAAAATTGTAACATTAAACCAAAAATGTGGAAAACTGCAACAAAACTGAATGAGAATAAAGTAGTTAAGACATAGAAAATAACTAAGAGAGATGCTTACAATTCGATCAGCCTGTGTCAAAGACTTGCTAGAATAATTCTGATTCTAATCATTTATAGACTACTACTGATAGAGCTACTACAGAAAAACAGTGTGATGGCCTAGAGGTGAAGATGTTCGCCTCCCACTCGGAAGGTTGAAAGTTCAATCATTGTTTCCTACATCACAAAGATTAAAATACTTGCTATGAACTCAGGAAGGGCATCCGGCCAGTAAACGCACAACTACTTCCAGTCGCCCCAACTCTACCCTGAATTAAGGGATTGCAAGGTCTTAAAAAGGGAGATTTTTTTATAGGCTACTACAGATATAGAGGACCATGAGGGCTACTATAGAGTAGGCCTATTGTTTCCCTGGATGGTAGACAAAGGATGTAAATCTTAACCAACTCTCTATACCGGTAGTCCTTGACTTACAACCATTTGTTTAGTTACCATTTAAAGTTACACTCAAAAAAAGTGACTTAGTTACTATACTTAGTTACTGAGATATATTCAGTTTTAAAATTCCTAAATCCATTTTTCTGATTGTTTTTCTCTATTTTGTAAAGGTTTCCTCTTGAAATGTTGAAACTAGCTGTTCCTAACAGATGTATTTTGTATAAAATTGATAAACATTAATGTTAATTATAGGGGTGCGGTACTCTGTATTCAAGGGGAGGGCAAAAGAAAGCACTTTTACTGATATAAATTGTCTTTTCTTTCAAGGTAATAAACAAAAGAATTTCTATACAGGAAAGGAATTGCAATATATTTATTTTGTTCATTCCCTGAGCCTCTTAGGCAGATTATTAATATACAAACAAGGCAGAAAACTCTTTCCTATTCAACTGAAAAACCGAAAAGGTAAGGACTTAATGAAAAAGATAACAATTTGTTCTATTTTATGACTGCTTTTCTCAAATGTTTTCCATTTGGGATATGTTAAACTCATCTTCTGTTAAAAAAAAAAGAATACAGTAGATAATACTGTGGAAGAGAATGGAAAAATTAGTATAAGTTTTATGGACACTCAGAAGACTGTGCCAATAGCAGAGATGGAATGGAAAAAATACAATTCATCTAACAGTAAATCATAATGTTCATATGCATATAGCACAATGTCTTGGATTTGCCAACTTCCGGTGGGACCAAAAGATTAACCATCACTGCCCTATATCATTTCAGACAAATGGCTGCCCAGTCTCTTTTTGAAAGCCTCCAGTGTTGGGGCACCTCCTTCTGAAGGCAAGCTATCCATTGGTGAATTGTTCTCACTGTTAGGAAATTACTTCTTAGTTCTTGGTTGCTTCTTGCAGTTAGCTTCCATCCATTGTTTCTTGTCTTGCCTTCAGGTGCTTTGGAAAATAGTTTGACCCTCTCATCTTTGTGGCAGCCCCTTAAATATTAGAATACTGCTATCATGTCTCCCCTAGTCCTTCTTTTTGCTAGGCAAGATATACTCAATTCCTATAACTGTTCTTCATATGTTTTAGCTTCTAGCCCCCTAACCATCTTTGTTGCTCTTCTCTGCACAAATGAAAATAATGGATGGCTACAAAGTCAAGGGCTTTGTTTTGAAATATGCTCCTTGGATCAAAGCAAGGGCAGAAATAATCAGGGAAAGGCCTATGGTATGGTAGATAGGTAACATCATCCTAGTACAGTGTTTCTCAACCTTGGTAGCTTGAAGATGGGTGGACTTCTTTCCTAACTTTCCCTTTTTCCCTTTTAAAATGTAAATTTTAAATCTGTTCTTAATTATTGGGGTGTTTTAAATCTGTCTTGGGCCAAATTGTTTAATTCGGTTTTATTTTGCTTTTAAACTTTGTATTTATGTGTTTTATCTTGTGGCTGTTCACCGCCCCGAGTCCTTTGGGAGTAGGGCGATATATAAATCAAATAAAACCTAAACCTAAACCTAAACTTCAACTCCCAGAATCCCCCAGCCAGCACTGTTGGCTGGGGGATTCTGGGAGTTGAAGTCCACCCATCTTCAAGCTACCAAGGTTGAGAAACACTGTCCTAGTAGATTCTTATTTTGTAAATGACAGCACTCACAACATGCTCCCAAAAGTTGCAATATGCCCATCAATTTATAAAGAATGGAGATTCTTGGTTGGCTATATAAATAATGCATTCCACAGGCTGTACTGTACAATGTAATCAATTCTACTTTTCAACTCAATTCAATTATTAAAGGATCCAGCCGAGAAGAGCCAGAAGTAATGAGTTACTGTTTAACATAAACCAAATCATAGACTATATTAACTAAAACTTCTCAAACATAGCTACCTAAACGCATTAGAGACTTTAACCTTTGAGAATCCCTGGGATTTCACAGCATGGCTGTTATTCTCCATCAGTCGCTTGATTAAACCCATTTAAATTAATGACTTCTTCTAGGGAAATGGGAATAGTTTCCAAAGAGAGATATATTCTTCTTCCCTGATTGGATTGAATGTTTTCTAAATGATTCTTACAATGCCACTTTCACATAAGGCTGAGTCATCAAGAAAGTCATTTTCCTAGTTTGTATATAGCTACAATTAGTTTTTAAACGTTGCCCTGATTTGCATAATATTTAAGCCAAAATGTGACTAGTCTTAGTGTGTTAATTCTACCATGTTCAAATGTGTATATCTTGCCTGACCTCTTCATAGTTTTTAGCTGGAGATTTTATGACCAAAAAGAAATCCAATGAAGATTAACTTTCTCACTCTATACCAGGGGTGTCAAACTCGCATCATCATGGCGTCATCACATGACATATCACGACTATTCCCCCCTTCACTAAACAGGGCATGGGCGTGGCCAGCGAGTGACACCTAGCCTGCGGGCAGCGAGTTTGACACCCCTGCTCTATACAAACTGATCCTGACTGGACCACCATGTCTCTCTCTCTCTCTCTCTCTCTTTTTCAGTGCTATAAAATAATTACAATTGAATTACGATAAAATAATTGTGGTGTAAGATACTGACCAAGGATGGGGAAAGCAGCAAAGTGCTGTCAGGGTCCTTTGCCATGTCATTTATATGCCATTCACTTATACGTTTATGATTATAATGTCAGTTTTTTCATTTGGTAGAAGTAACTTGCTACACTTCTTTTGAGAGCATCCAACATAATTTCATTTTTAATGTGGGCCACTGTGCTTACACTAAAAAATCCTCTTCTCTTCTCTTCTCTTCTCTTCTCTTCTCTTCTCTTCTCTTCTCTTCTCTTCTCTTCTCTTCTCTTCTCTTCTCTTCTCTACTCTTCTCTTCTCCCATCTCATCCCTTCCCTTCCCATCCCTTCCCATCCCATCCCATCCCATCCCATCCCATCCCATCTTGTGGCCATTCACGTAGTATGCATGTATTTCTTTATGTTGTACAGGTAGTCTTCAGCTTATGGCCACATTTGGGACAAGAACTTCCAGCCCTAAGCAAGGTGGTTATTAAGTGAGTCATGCCCAATTTACAACCTTTTTTTTGCTGTGGTCATTAAGCGAATCACCACAGTCATTAAATGAATGACAATGAAGCAAATCTGGCTCCCCCCATTGACTTTGCTAGGAAAGTTTCAAATGGGGATTACATGACCGACCCTAGGACTCTGCAGTCATTATAAATACATGCCAGTTCCCAAGCACCCAATTTTGATCGTGTGACTATGGAGACACTCAAATGGTCACTAAATTATTAACAATTATAAGTTGAGGATTGCCTGTATGCAATATTTCCCTGCACCTGTGTCAAAACATCAGGAAAAGATCCTAGAAAATAAAGATGGAATTTTTTTATATGGTCTCCATGCTCCGTGGCTGTTAAAACAGCAACAAACCTTCATGATTAAATTATTTGGAGGAATAAATAAATCCGACAAACTATTTTGACCTTGCTAGAAGAGCACTATACTTGAAATTAGCTAATTATGGTGAATTAAATGGCTTCAGTTGATTAAGCCGAAAGAAATGGAAATGCTGCTTCATTTGTTTGTATTGAATCTGTACATAAATATTGTTTCACGCATTGTTACTAAAAGCATTTTACATTGCTTTCATTTTCAAGTATTTTTCCCCTTTCTGATTTCCCTAGATCTTATGACACTGACAGACCTCATCATAATGTTTACGCGTCTTATTTATTGTTCTCCAAATTGCCCCAAACCCATTACTGTGCATTCAGGTAATAATTCTCATTTATATGCAGTTATTTTATAAACAACTTGCTTTGAGGAAAGTGTGTCTGCTGAGGGTTAATCTATTCAGTGTCTCTAGACATATGAATATCCAATGTGCTAGGAAGCTGAGGTAGCCTTTATTATCTGGCTTTTGGAGTAGAACTGAGGGAGGGAAAAGTAATAACAGGAGCAGATTATTTGAAGGGCCACTTCACCTTGAGGGTGTCCTTCTACATTAGATAGGATAGTCCCTTCCTTTAAATGTTTCACCCAATGCAGGGGTCCCCAACCCCTAGGCCACAGTCCACTGTTGGGCCTTGAGCCTTTCAGAACCGGGCCGCATCCGTGCATCCCCGCTCATGAAAACAACGGGCAAACGCTTGTGTGCGCGTTTGTCCATCATGTACACGGAACCATCCCCTTCCTCCCCTACATCAGTCTGCAAAGCTGAAAAGATTGGGAAACTCTGACCCAATGGGACCTCAGAAGCATGTCGTCTTTGGTGGCCATTCCAGCCCTTTGGAAGAGATTCCCACATGGGATTTGAGGGATTTCTACCCTCTTAGCCTTCCAGAAGACTGTGAAGAAGATCTGGCTCTTCCACTAAGCATTGACTAGAATGGGGGTTGAGCTAGAAGGCTGTTTGGTCTGATGTCTCTATTGGGAAGGGTACTTTTATTTTTATCAGGTTTTGTAAACCATGTCGGATTATTATATGAGGCAGGTGGCTATATAAGTGTTGTAAATAAAGAAGCACATTGTTGTATATATTTTTTTTGCCTTGCCACTATTTTGAAACAACTTGTTTTTCTTTTTTTTGCATTGTCGCAGGTAATTATTCTCCATCTGGCCTCATTACTGATATACTTCGGGTCCTTTGTGATGGAAAGGAATGTGCAACTGAATGCCTATATACAAATACAGTGATAGAAGAACTTCTTCAACCACTACATTATTTACTGAAAGGAACAGAGGTATCTTTCATTTTTATGCAATTTCCTATTGGAGGGGGGAAATGAGGAAACTCCACAATGGCAGTGTTCCATCTAGAGCCATGATGGCGAACCTATGGCACGCGTGCCAGAAGTGGCACACAGAGCCCTTTCTGTGACGGCCAGCTTGTCTTCCTGCATGCCGGAGCACTGGAAACCCAAAGACCAGGTGGCCGGTGCGCATGGTCTTCGGGTGTGCCAGAGCGCTGGAAACCCAAAGCCACCATGTGCACTGGCCACCTGGTGTTCGGGTTTCCGGCACTACGGCGCGCTCATGTTCCGGTTTGGGCATTTGGTGCTGAAAAGGTTCGCCATTACTGATCTAGAGTCTAGTCAAAGTGATGGCTCTGATATAGCTGACTATATCTGAGATACTGAAGTGAAAGAGAATACATATTTTATTTGGGTTGGAAAACACAAGAAACCTGAATCTTTGTTCAGATATTTGTGGGAGCTTCACTTAGAAGTGTTCAATTCACATCTAATTGCTGTCTCCATCCAGATAAGGATGAACAAGGTGGTTTCAAAGCCTTAGAGTATAATCTTGTGATTTCTATTTAAAAGTAAGATCTGTTGAATTCCATGGGCCTTTTTCGCCACGCAGTATAGAATTGCAATGTGAAGTTGACTTTGTGCATCAGGTTACTTGCCTATAATTATGCATTAGTGCTAACAAACCATCTGGGTGGTATTTAAGGTGTTATTTTTTACTTCATAATTGCTGTAATTTTAAACGGGGATGGTGTTATTTTTGCTTGTAAGTGAGCACTTGTGGTGACTGAAGCCAAGCAAAATTCTAAATAGTTTGGCAAGCACAGTGAAACGAAACATAATGGATTGGAACTGAATCTGCTCTTCGGCTAAGAGAAGGACATATTCCCAGAAGTTATTTGTATCCAAGATCAATGTGGAATGGCATAGTTGTCAGTTGTTTTGGTTTAGTTTACTTTTACCATGCAATCTGCAATACCACTTTACTAAAAAAATTCTGTAGCTTTCTGTTGAGGTGGGTAGTAGGGGATATAGAGAATTAACCCAAATTATATTCTCTAATTCACCTTTCTCTGCCTATGTGTACATCCAGTTTTTTAGAAACTTCTGTCTATGAACTGACTGACCATAGTCAGGATAGTTTAACATTTAGTTTAAATCTGTGAAGAGTGGAAGGGATTGGACCATTTTAAAAAAAATGGTTTCCAGAAATTATGAAATTAATCTAAACAGAAGGATTTCACTGAGGAAATGAAAAAGAAAGGATATCAAGAGAAACCTATAGCTTCATTGACAAAACTTGTTTATAGTTAGGGTAAAAAAAATGCCTTAAAAACAATTAATGTTATATTTGCTATTAGCTGTGCTTACAGATTATCTTCAGACATTTTAAAATATACGCACAGGTGAATTTGAATTGTCCAGAAACAACTATAGCTAATATTTTGATGCAAATTGCTATTAGCTGTGTTTACAGATTATCTTCAGACATTTTTAAATATACACACACAGATGAATTTGAATTGTCCAGAAACAACTCTAACACATATAGCTGATATTTTGGCACGAATTGCTGCTGCAGACGATGGTCTTTCACTACTTCTTTATGGAGGAGAAAAGCCTCCTGCCACATCAAGCACAAGGTATGACAACATCCTTAAAGACTGAAAGCAATTCTCTAGCTATCCCAATAATAAACTGTTTTTCTTTATAGCAAATACCATGGTTAAGATTATGCTATGATTTCTTTGTAGTTTACAAAATTTATGAACTGATAGATCAAGGCACTTTGTTTAGGAATCATTTGCAAAGTATTTAGACAATTGTCAAATTTCTTCATGGATTAATGTGTAGTTGTGGCACAACCATGAATGAGTTATATCAGGTGAAGGATGAACATGCAATTGCTAAAATGTATAAACGTCCACTAAAATTTGAAACAGAAGGAAGAACAAGTGAAAGAATATATGGTAAAGTAGATTAAAAAATTTTGGTTGCAATATGCAGATGGGATAATATGATTATCATAATATGTTGACTATTTAGCTAAGTAATTTGGATGTATAGCTTTGGGGGATCGAGAAAAAAGATTTCCTTCATTTTGTTGAAGTATGTTTTTGGTTTTTTTGTTATGAAAAGATTCTAATATTCAGGAGTGGAAGACCTTTCTACAGTTGGAAATACACTTAGTAAACTAGTTTATTTCTGCAGATATCATAGTAATGATGTAATCTTATTTGACTGATTTGATGACGTTGGGATCTCTAGGAAGGGACAAGAAGGTTGCACTCCCCATCTTTTCTATAGACACCGAGTCAAATTCCTGCATCCATATTATGTCAGCTAATTGATCACTGCTTTTTAAAAATTTTGTCTCGTCTCTAGCCTTAAAGGTGCACATGTTATTGCCCAGTTTACAAAGAAGCTTCTTGATGAAGATATTTCTGTTTTGTCTGGATCTGAGATGTTACCAGTCCTCAAAGGAGCTTTTATCTTTATATGCCGCCAAATGTATAGTTCCTGCGAAGGCTTAGAGGTGCTGCTGCCTTATCAGTTACATAAATCTATTGCTGACGCTTGGAAAAAGGTAGCCTTTATGCTTGTTCTTGTAGAGAAGTTCTACTATGGATGCATGTATTCCGAAATGCCACTCTTCATATAAACACATTGTAGTATAGACTTTGGAGTCAGTTTGGTGTAGTAGTTAAGGAATCGGTCTAGAAAACAGGAGATCCTGAGTTCTAATCCCACCTTAAGCACAAAGCCATCTGAGTGAACTTGGGCCAGTTACTCTCTTCCAGTCCTAGGAAGAAGGCAGAGGCAGACCACTTCCAAAATCTTGCCAAGAAAATTTGTCCAGGCATTACCAGGAATCAAGATTGACTCATAACTTCCCCCTACTTCCCCCCCTCCATATAAACTTTATCAAGGAATAATGCTAAAATGTATATTACTTTTTGCCTGAGGCATGGTTGTCCTATAACATTTTTGTATAATAAAGCTCAATTTATAGTATCTAGCTACATTGAAAAGAAGATACCCAATGTCCATGGAGATTTACATTGTTAGCCTAATGATATCATCATGTAACTGACATAAGTCACCATGGAGACATATTTTCTACTTAAACAGACATTTGTGAATAATAGACATCAACTCCTCCCAATTAAATTGAGTTTTAGAAGGCCGAATTTGCTACTGTGGGTATAAGATGGCTTTGACAAGATTTTGAATTTTGTTCAATTGTACAAAATAATTTGTACCCATTTATTTTATGGTAGTTGTAAAAAGCAGACAAACCCAGAACAATATTTTCTAAACACAATTACAGAATTTAGTTGAATAATTTTAAAAAAGGGTAAAGAAGTCCCTATCGATTTTACTTTGCTAGTCATTGCTGACTATAGGGGCAGTGCTCATCTCCGTTTTAAGGCCATTGAGCCAGTACTGTCCAAAGACATTTCCGCACTTACGTGGCCAACATAACATCATGGAACACTGTTACCTTCCCACCAAAGTGGTACCTATTTATCTACTCACATTTGAATGCTTTCAAACTGCTAAGTTGGCAGGAACTGGGATATGGACGGGCCCTCACCCCATTACATGGCCCTCAGGTCTCGAACCTGGGCTGCCAGCATTCCAGCCCACAAGCCCACTATCTTAACCGCTGAGCATCCATGGCAACCTTATTCAGTTGAATCAAGGGTACAAAAAATTCCATTTGAAAAATTCTTTCTGAGTATTTTAACTTACTAGTCTTTATTGCTCATTATCAGTTCTTAAATTTGTTTTATTCTTATGATCCAAATTTCTGTGTTTTTTTTTATCATTCAACAGACTAGTTTGCTTTCAGAGAGAATTCCAACACCTATAGCTGGGGTAGACACTGTTTCTTCAGTAAACCAAGAATCTCAGAGTTGGTAAGTGATTTTATTTCATATGTTGGTATGTAGTTAGGATAGCATTTAAAAATGGATATTGTTGCTGATAAAGAGTTTTTAGTGTAATTTATTGTTACTATGGCTGCAGATACAGAGTTATTGCATGTAATAGTACAAGGCTTAGGGTCACTTTCTTGCTTAGTTGTCTTCATATCTATATACTTCTGATTTCCTCATGTTCAGCTTTGGTTTATCTTTCATTTCTCTTCTTTAGTTATTTTGCTGCTACAGCTTCTATTAGTTTGATTTTCAGCTCTTCTCTTATCTTTTCACTTACAACTTTTGTTTTTTCTCACTTCCTTTTTCTTCATCTCCCAGTTAGAATTTAGTCCCTTTCTTTTTTAATGTCCTCATCATTGCTCTTGGTTCTTCCTGCTCTTCCTTTTCACTTCACTCTGCCTGATTCTGATTCTGCTGTGCAAAATCTGAAGACTCAGCTATGCAGTGGATGCATTGAATTATTTAGGGAAGAATAAGGTCAAATTTGACTTGTCTTCTTTAGGAGTGATGCTGCATTGCTTACATAATGATCAGCACTTGCACTGTGATGATGATCATTTATTTACTTTTAGCTGTGTTGCTTCAGTGTTTTCCGGAACTCATGAATTTTATATGTGAATTCATAGGACCCTAGAAATTGCTATAAGCTCTGCTAGTCATTGTTTGTTAACAGTGGTTCTCAAGGATTCTAAATTCTAAATGGAGATTTTCCTGTTCCAATTCAGGGGGAGATGATGATGATGATGATGGTTGTGGTTATATCCAGGGGTGAAATCTAAATTTTTTTGCTACCGGTTCTGTGGGCGTGGCTTAATTAGTGGGCGGGGCTTGGTGGTAAGGTGACTGGGTGGGTGTGGCCAAGTCAATGTCACTTCTTTGCCCTTTTTTAACCTACAAATCACAACACAACACAACTGACTCACCCACAATGTAAAAGCAGCTGTGCTTAGACCCAAAATGGCCCCGCAATAAGCAGGAACCTCACACAGCCACAAAAAGCCCAAAAAACCAACTTTCACACTTTACACACATAAAATTCCACATACAGTTTTGTGAGATTTTGTGTGTTTGTGTAGTTAGAGTGAAACACTACAGAAACACACTAAATCTCAGAAAGTTGCACAAATATTATTTTATTTTAATTTATTTTTATTTTTATATAAAAGCAGCTAAATTTAAAACTTCCTAAACTTTAAATGGCTAGGTCTAAAAAAAGAACAACTAAAAAAACCCCCAATTAACTATTTTTTTTAAAGCTCCCAAAGGGGGGAAAAACTTACCCAATAGAACAGGGGTCTCCAACCTTGGCAACTTTAAGACTTGTGGACTTCAACTCCCAGAATTCCTCAGCCAGCTTTGCTGGGAGTTGAAGTCCACAAGTGTTAAAGTTGCAGATAGAGCTGCTCACCGATGAGCTTGATTGCAGGCAGGGAGATTCAGTTGCTTGCTTATGCAATAGATTGCAGGTATTACAGCGTTGCGGCCAGCAACTAAGGTGAGCAAGCTGGAGGCTGGGGGGGTGGGAGCGGGGCGGGGGCGGGGGGGAGAAAAAAAGAAACTTTTTTCTTTTACATGGCTCTGGCGATTCAAGCTGAGTTGCCTGATTAGCAACTCGTCAGAGCCATTTAAAAGGAAAAAAAGGCTCTGATGATCGTGCGGCTCAGATGGGCATGGGGGGGCGGGGGCAGGGATTTTTGCTACCAGTTCTCCGAACTGCCCGCCGAACTGCCCGCTCGCTACCTACTCGCCGAACCGGGAGCATTTCATCCCTGGTTATATCCCAACTTGATGCAGTAGTGGTCAGGAAAATGCCAGGGTTTGAGCCCTGTGCTTCTTTGTTTATCTCCATATTTCTACAAATCTATATAACTTTCTCACAATTACATTAGCAGCCACTGAAACCACTTACTATGTACATCTATACTTATGCTTCATGATTCCATTCTGTATATGATATATTTCCAAGACAGTCCCAAAGGGGCTTTTTCAAGAGGCAACTGGACTTTCTTTGTTTTTCCTTGAAGACATTTCACTTCTTATTCAAGAAGCTGCTTCAGTTCTGACTGAATGGTGAGGAATGGAAGGATTTATATTCTTTGTAGTCATCTGGTCGTTAGACTCTTTTGAAAAATAATTGAGGACACTTGGAGGTTTATCTGTGCCTTCAGGGTCATCTGAATAGTACAAATAGATGTGGAACATGTTTTGAACTGCTGAAAGGACTGTGTTTACAATGGGTGTTCTACACTCATTTGCACTATTCAGGTGACCCTGAGGATACAGATAAATCTCCAAGAAGCTTCTTGGATGAGAAGCGAAATGTCTTCAAGAAAAAAACAAAGGAAGTCCAATTGCCTCTTGAAAAAGAAACTTTGGGACAGCCATGACCTGGATGACTGAGAACAGTGGTGAAATCCAAATTTTTTTACTACCGGTTCTGTGGGCGTGGCTTGATGGGCATGGTGTGGCTTGGTGGGCGTGGCTTGGTGGGCATGGCAGGGGAAGAATACTGCAAAATCTCCATTCCCACCCCACTCTAGGGGAAGGATACTGCAAAATCCCCATTCCCTCCCCACTCCTGGGGGAAGGATATTGCAAAATCTCCACTCCCACCCCATTCTGGGGCCAGCCAGAGGTGGTATTTGCCAGTTCTCTGAACTACTAAAAATTTCCGCTACCGGTTCTCCGAACTGCTCAAAATGTCCGCTACCGGTTCTCCAGAACCTGTCAGAACCTGCTGGATTTCACCCATGACAGAATCTCCATAGACATTTGTGAAGGCAGTGATCTGTATTCTACACTTAGGTTAAAGATGGCTGATTCTTCCCATTGTAATTGTAACCACTGCTTTTAAAAAAAATTATATTGTCAGCTTTATAAGTATGTGTAAAATGTGAGAATCATATTACTGCAAAATTATAGGAGAGCACTTATTTTTTTAGTATCTTATACAAAGTATTGGTGCGAATAAAGAAATCATTATAGAAAGATACATTTTTTAAAAAAAGAAAAGAAAACACGTTTAGTTTTTAAATCCTACAAAAAAGCACTTTTAATGCCTTGTTTAAAACAGGTTTGTTGCCCATACAATGCCTTCAGTGCTTTCCGTATAAAAACATTTGCAGGGTGAACTTTTGTCTATTGAAGGTCGAACCAATCCTCTTGTCTGGGTTTCCTGGGAAATCTATTTGCAGATCAATGTTTTTCTTTAGATCATAATAACTCATGTCTTTTCTGTATAGTTTGCAATAACAAAAAGAAAAAAAAAACCATGAATCTTACCTGGCCATGTTTACATTTAATCATAAGTCATCGTTATGAGGAATGAGCTGTATGCTTGTAATGGTTCTTCCTTATAAGAAGCAAACAAGTCAGGTTTCTTCATCCGTTGTTTGCTTAGCATTACATGCGAATCAGGGACTGATTTATTATTCTCTCAATAATTCAGAATCATAAAACATTATTTTGTTCTGGCATACGCTTTTGCTCTGTTAGGAGCAAAACAGACTAGACTTCCCTGTTAATACACATAATGAAAACAAATCACAAATGAAGCCATCGGAGCTTCATTTTTTTTGGGGGGGGGGCACTGGCAGGAGGAACCCAGCAGCAGCACAGAAACAGGTAGAGGGAAAGATGATGAAAATGCAATTCGTGCTGAAAGTACATCTAGATTCTGGCTTATCAATGCATACAAATGCCAGCAATATGTTATAAGTAGTTTGTGGAGATACAGCATGTATCTGTGGTGGGGAGGATTATAATGGGCAGTACTATACCATAAGAAGGGGCGCAAGTGGCTCAGTGGCTAAGACGATGAATTTGTCAATCGAAAGGTCGGCAGTTCAGCGGTTCGAATCCCTAGTGCCGCGTAACGGGGTGAACTCCCGTTACTTGTCCCAGCTTCTGCCAACTTAGCAGTTGAAAGCATGTAAAAAATGCAAATAGAAAAATAGAGACCACCTTTGGTGGGAAGGTAATAGCGCTCCATGTGCCTTCGCCGTTGAATCATGCTGGCCACATGACCACGGAGCCAGACTTCGGACAGCGCTGGCTCTTCGGCTTTGAAACGGTGATGAGCACCGCCCCCTAGAGTTGGGAACGGTGAAGGGAACCTTTATCTTTACCTTATACCATAAGAACGTTACATGAACAAGCAGAGCCAGAATTTTCTAGGGTTTCATTTGTTTGTTTTCTACTTTAAGTGTCTTAAGCTCATCCAATGGATCATGTCCCGTCTTTTTGTTTTGTTTTGATGATAATTGTCAGAAAATTAATCATTGGTGAATTTATTTTATTTTATTTCATATATTAAATTTATATGCCACGCATCCCACTACTGTGTGACTCTGGGCAACTTGCCACACCACAAAAACAAGAAAAATACAAAGATTAAAACGTTAAAAATATTAAAATTTGTGGGTAAAATAGGAACCAGTATACAGATGGGATTGTGGATGGGATGTTTTTCTTAACCCAACAGCTAACTCCAGCATGGAATGCCCCCATGGGAGCCCCAAGTGAGTCAAGCAGAGCCAGGCCCTTTTGATAGGCCAAGAAGGTGGGGTGGATCTCACCTCAAGTGACACAATGTTCCAGAAGGTTGCAGCCATGGTAGGAAAGGCTCTTGTCCTGGACTCCGTCATCTGAAATTGCTGGAATGACAGGATCTGCAGCATGCCTTCTATGCTGGAGTGAGTGGGGCAGGCCAATCCTGTTGGGATGAGATACTTTTTCACGTAGCCTGATCCCATGCCACAAAGGGCTTTAAAGGTTCTAACCTTGAATTGAATCCAGAAGCAAACAGCCAACCAGTGCAGCTCATGTAATGGTGGTGCTACATGGGCCATCCTCAAGAAACCCTAAACTCTCTGTTCAGCTTTATTCTTTGCCAGTTCTAAATTCCAAATACTCTTCAAGAGTAGTCCCATGTAAACCATAGAGTATTACGCTGAATTATTGAGATTCAGTCATGGAAAGGCCAAAAAAGCATTGGGACTACGTGCAAAGTACAGGTTTTTAATTTCTAGTTTAATTTCTAGTTTATTTTGTAGTGCTTCATTACCTTGAGGATGAAATTTCTATGCAGATTTCAGTCTAACTAGTTAGCCTTGTGATCTTGTAGCCCTGACTGAAAGCTGATTAACTGTGAATGTTATACTCCAGTTTACAATAGTAGTAAATAATGATATAATTTAAGAGGCTACCCCAAAAAATTGAACACACATTGCGCAAGAAAACATTGGTAAACCATTTTCATATAGTTGCCTAGAAAGCTGTCTAGAATGAGTCGCTGTTCTGACCTAGACCTCCTGAGTCAGTAAAACACACGAGTAGACCTGTTTTATTTTAACAGCTGTGAATTCTGTTCATTCACAGATGAATCCCAAATAGTTGCAAAGAGTCCTTCGGGATAAGGCTGATAATCACCCACCTTTATGTCCCTTGACATGCTGCCAAAGATGGGAAAGCCACATGGAGTCCATAATCAAACAGACTTTAAACTGCACAGAATTAACAATGTTGCTTCCTGCAAAGGCTCACGTGCTTTTGCTCCACTTTTAAGTCTTATGGGGGGGGGGGCAATCATCTCCAAGCCCTACTCCTGAGTTGTCCCTTTTGTTTTAACTGTTCTTGCCTTCTGGCAGCTCTGCGCATGCGCGCACTGGGAACAGGCTCCCCCTGTTCCTCTGCCTCTCTTAGGTCCAACTCTGGAGGCTCCGGAGGCAGCACATACCTCCCAGATGGCCCTTTCACTGCCTCTGACGCAGAGCCCTCCTCTGAGCCTTCCCCAGACTCCAGGACTGGTCCATGTTCCTCTCCAGTCTCCTCACTGTCCGACTCAGCTGCCAGCTCTGCAGGCTGCTGGTGGACCACAACAGTCACATAATCAGCAGTGGTCCAACTCAACTCTACAGAATGTTTATGATTATTGCAAAATATGGCTCTGGATTTACAGACCTTAGTTTGTTTTAGATCTGTACTGGCTCAATAATGTAATTCTCTGCAAACATAGAAGTAAATTCCATAGATTATTTAGACTGTTAATGTGATAAATTAAAATCTAGAGATTGGTTCAGGTAGTCCTTGATTTACAACAGTTCATTTAGTGACCGTTCACACTTTTTCATACTTACAACTGCGGCAGCATCCCCATGATCACGTGACCAAAATTCAGATCCTTGGCAACTGGTTCCTATTTATGACAGTTGCAATATCCTGTGGTCATGTGATCACTCTTTTTGACCTTCTGACAAACAAAGCCAGTGGAGAAGCCAGATTCCCTTAACAACTTTGTTACTACTTTAACAACTGTGGTGATTCACTTAACAACTGTGGCAAGAAAGATTGTAAAATGGGGCAAAACTCACTTAACAAATGTCTTGCTTAGCAACAGAAATGGTGGGCTGAATTGTGGTCCTAGGTTGAGGATTATCTGTACTATGAATGCCACCAGTATTTCTTCTTCATTGTTATTCTGAAGCAATGGACTTAGCTATGGGCTCATACCAGTCTCACCTAAATTATACCAATCTGAAAATTGACTCAGGTGGTTCGTTTGTCACCCTGGATTATACTTATCATCATGCTTTGTACCCATTCTACATTCTGGAACCTTCTTTTCTTCAATCAAATCATCATCATCCTTGTCCTCATCCTCATAAAAACAAGAGCTTCTGCTCTTGAATATAGGAATGACACTGTTTTTTAAAAATCCTGCTTTCTTTTTGCAGTTCAAAGAACAGGGTACAATTCCGATGCCCCAAACATTATTTTTTCAATTAATCCCTGGTAATATCAATATCTTTGAGAAACGTCCTGCCCCTCGTGATTGAATTTGCAGATTGCTACTTGCCAGGGACAAGGAAGTAGGTTTTCTCTGTGGAATAATATAATACCAAGCAGATGAGCTGTAGTAGTCATGAATTTTTTATTATTATTATTATTATTTAAATTTGATTAATATGCCGCCCTTCTCCGGAGACTCAGGGCGGCTTACAATGCGTTAAGCAATAGCCTTCATACTTTTTGTATATTTATACAAAGTCAGCTTATTGCCCCCACAAACTGGGTCCTCATTTCACCTACCTTAGAAAGGATGGAAGGCTGAGTCAACCTTGAGCCTTGGAGAGATTTGAACCAGCAGTAAATTGCAGGCAGCTGTGTTAATAACAGGGTGCGTAGACCACTGTACTATCAAGGCTCTTATTGTAGTAGTCATGAGTTCTAGGAGTCTTTTTTCAAAATCATTATTAAATAGGCCTTCTCAGTAATGTTTACTTTTACTGGATTGGAGTTTTTTTTATTTTAATTCTAGGATTTAGGATTTTGTAAATCACTTCCAGATTCCTTTCAGTGAAGAGAGGTATGAAGTTGTTTTCATAACCATAAATAAAAAGTCTGACTTGAAGACATGGGGAGTTTTGTCACCCGGGCATTGGAGAAAAATGTGCTTAGCAGAGTTAATAGCCAAGCCTATTAGAGAATGTTGGACCTTCAGGGGAGACAGCTGCAGTGTAGGTAGAGCAGACATGGATATGCAGATGATTTTGCACATGAATTAATTGCAGCCAGATGGTGGATTGGGCAACAGAGGCAATATGGAAGGGAAACATTTTCATAACAAACATTATGTGTTAATAGAATAGCATATGTCTTTCATATTACAAAGACGTCCTTTGTATAAGAAAAACAAAACAGCTTTAAGTGCTATTACAATTTTTATGGGAGAAGGAAGTGTTTGGTTTATTTTGCTGTTTGTTGTACTCACAGAACTGTATTTGATTTTTTTTTTCTCTCTCTCAGTATTGTATTAGAAGAAACGTTGTTGGATGACTTGCTAAATTTTGCTACCACTCCGAAAGGTCTCCTCCTTTTACAGAACACGGGAACAGTCACTGAATGTGTCACCTTCATGTTCAATAGATTCATGAAGAACCTCCAGGTTGGCATTATCATTCTTAAATATATATAAATTTGGAACAAAAATTCATAAAAACAATTATTTCACTTACTCAAATAACTTGATTGCTTGTACTGTAACCTTCTCCTGTCAGCTATTTATTGGTCTCAGAATGCTAATTAGAATCTAATGATGCATTTGATTATCAAATCCAGACAAACAAGAGATGTATATACAAAAATACACTACTAATTATTGTGTCCATTAAGTTATGCTCATTCTGTGAAAATGTTATGTTTGGGGGCTAACATATTCTCTTGTTTGCACCAGGTGAGTGGATATGAAAAGTTTGGCTATGGAGTAATTGTTTCACAAGTAGCTGCAACTGCCCCTGGGGCTGCAGCTCTACAAAATTCGGGTAATTTTGTTTTGCTTGATATCATTTTATTGTACATCATTGTAATTAAAGCTCAATAATGTAACTCTGATTTCTGTCTACATCAGAACATCTCTCCCACATTGATAATTATATTCTATGTTTATTTATTTGATTATCCTTTGATTTTGTGCTAGTCCTGAGGGTAATTTCTGGTTTTGTGTAGAGGAGGAAAAGTACCATGAAGGAAGGGAACGAGGGAGTTCAGCAGCCCAAGAGACCAAGGAACGTGAATCATGTTCTGTGTATTTGCAATTATAAGCAGCATTGCATTGAAATAGACAAAATATTCCCATAGATAATTCATAGATGTGTGCGTATTATCCAGTTGGTTATATGTAATCAGAGATGTGCAAAAAAAAAAAAAAAAAAGGCAGGGTTCCTTGTATGGAACTTTTCAGTATTCTCTGGAATAGAGGCTTTAGCACACAACTGTAGTTAATGTCATGTAAATTATTCTGTACATGGAGAAGAAGAAAATGTGCTTGATTACTCCATTGGTGTAATGGAATCTTCACTGTCTTTGCTGAGCTTTTCTTGCGAGTTTATGATGTGGTGGAGAAAATAAACCTAATAAAATAAAATGGAGATTGCATCTCCCCCAAGTCTTTTGGATGTGACCATGGTCAAACCCAGTTCATCTCTTTCCCAAATCCCACCAGGCCCAAACTCTTCCTGTCCCAGATAGAACCTCTCTGCTATCCCACCTAAATCAAATAGAAGCTTCCTCACCAGTTGGAACCTAATGTTTCCATTCTCTATCAGCTGATACCTCCACATTCCATATCCTTTAACAATGAACTTCTGTTGCCCTCCTGAAAGGCCCATTTTGCCTAACAATAGGAATAACTCCAGGTACACTGACAAATACCTGCTCAGTTTCCCCAGATTATCCAGCCAATAAGATTTCTAGGATTACCCTCTTTATAGAAGCCCTCAATTTCTACAAAATGTTTGTTTTTCCATTGTCCACGATCCTTCTTTTTTATAAAGCAAACACACAACAATTTCTGCAATAAGCATGATTCTTCTCCTCAGTGTTGTACCCTTTCTTCATACTGAATTCATGACAGTCCTACAGATGCTGCAGCTGTTCTCAAACAGAACAGGCCTTCCATGCTTCCAGCAACCTATCAAATATCTTTTGTGAACCGCTTACAGCAAATAAATGCTGGAAAGGAGCAAGCCACCAGTTAAAAGAGGACCTTTGTTTTCTGTATATGTCTGGATGCAGCAGCAGCATGCAGACAGTGTCAGTCAGGGATGGTTTTAATCAATTCTTATCAAGTATTCTGCATGCTTCCTTGTCCTCTCCCAGAAAGTATGGGATAATAATATTTATCTTTTTAACTTAGCTGTCTTGGAAAGATCTATAATTAAATAAACTGTATTTAAATTCCATTAACTGATGGAAATCAAGTACACAACTTTTTTCCCCCCATGCATGTCGGGACACTGAGTTATTCAGAACCTATAACATTTATTTTGTTAAACCAAGTGAAGGTTTAAAAATGGTTGCGAGATTTTGGCTCTCCCAGAATTCATCTTCAAGGGTAATGATTGAAGAGGAACATTTGAGGAAAAGAGCCTCTGATTGTTTTGCATCATGTCTTATTGTAGTTTTAAAAGCAGTGAAGGAGAGTGCCTAGACACATAAACGGGTCACATCAGATTTATAAGTGGCATTTGATTGCACTAAAGACTGTCTCAACTTTTGCTGGAGAAAAAGATAGAAGCTAATAATAACTGGACACCTGGTTTGGAAATATAAAGTCCATTTGAAATCCAGCTGTTACAGTTAATAGCAATAGCACTTAAGACTTATATACCACTTCACAGTGCTTTACAGCCCTCTCTAAGTGGTTTACAGAGTCAGCATATTGCCCCCAACAATTTGGCTCATCATTTTACCCACCTTGGAAGGATGGAAGGCGGAGTCAACCATAAGCCTGGTGAGATTTGAACTGCCAAATTGCAGGTGGTCAGCAGTCAGCAGAAGTAGCTTGCAGTACTGCACTCTAACCACTGCACCACCGGGGCTCATAAAATAGGTGCGTTGATCTCCTGATAGATGGAAGAGAACAAAGAACCAACTATTAATAAGATACGGGATCTTCTAGAACAGATGGAAATGTATGTAAAGTTATCATCTAGAATATGGAAGGGTGGTTGGGTGGATAGGTAGGTAGGTAGGTAGGTAGGTAGATAGATAGATAGATAGATAGATAGATAGATAGATAGATAGATAGATAGATGATAGATAGATAGATAGATAGATAGATAGATAGATAGATAGAACGAACGAACCTCGGAAGTATGGAAGACTGAGTCAGCCTTCAGCCGGTCAGAATTGAACTCCTGGCAATGAGCACTGAGTTAGCCTGCAATACTGCATTCTAACCACTGCACCACCATGGCTCAACATTAGGAACTTAGTACCAAATTATGCATATTATATAAAGATATATGATGATATTTTTTAAGGAGTATAGTAGGACAGGCAGATTAACATTAATAATAATAATAAGGGAAAGCATTCCAAGTGATGAAGCATATATTCCTGACAATATCTGTTTTTAAGATTTTTGCTAAGTTCCATGGCCACATTTCAAGATTCTGCGAGCATTCCTTCTGTTGCTCTTCTTCCTGTATCTTCTAAATACACCCTCAAAGGTCATGCATGCCCCCCACAATAAATGATCAAGAGTGAAGAGGAACGCTTTCCCCCCTTTAGCAGATGTAATACTTTAGTAGATAGGTGTCATTATGAAAAAAAAAACATTATTTCCTAGGATTTATAAAGGCCCTTATTACTGAGTTGTGGGGTGTTCTGGAGTGTGGAAGAGATGATGTCCGAATGACTCACCCCAGATCAACACCAGTAGATCCAATTGACCGAAGCTGTCAAAAGGTGAATTGATTTTTTTTTCTCTTCACAAAGACTTCTGTGAATGTTCAATCTGAATATATTATGTATCATGTTTTCTTGGATAGTTTGACATTTCTAATTTTCTTAATTTGATACTAGGACATCAAAAGTTACTAGTCCATGTATGAGCCTCATTTTAGTAGGGTATTTTCCATAAAACTGAAAAGCATATATGCTAACTTCTTTTTAACTTTGGAGTTTTAATCTTTGTCCGTTGTCCAGAGTCACTGTTGAGAGATGGGTGATCATATAAATTATGTAAATGAACAATTAAATAAACCAAATAACTCAAATAAAAATACTCAATTCATATTTTCAAAGTACAACATATTAAGGTGTAGAAACAAAATTATTTCAAGAAGAGTTATATGTAATCACTTCAGGATATTTTTAGCTTCAGTATGTATCAATCAATCAATCCTGTTTTATTATCTCAGCCAGAGGCCATAATACCAAATGCATTTACTAACAACTACAAATAAAAACAATTATCCAGATAAAAACGATTCCCATATAAAATCATGATTGTTTTTTTGTTTTTACAAATATTCATCACTCAGCAAATAATATGTTCTTTGTTAGAATGTAAACGAGTAAATTTTGCAAAGTAATATTAAATGACTACTCCCGCGGTAAAATGAAATTGCTGTTGCTTTGTGAAGCATCAAGTTCTTTCCTGCATTCTATTACAAGCCTCACTTTTTATTCTTATGCAATACAGCAATAATTTCCTTCACTGATTTTTATTTGGCCAGCTTCTATGTTGAGTGTAAGAATATGTGTGTTTTGTTTTTAAATGGGTTCTGCAAGCTGAATAAAAAGAGTTTGGTCAGTTTATTATGTCCTTAGACTGTTCTGTAAGAATTCTAGAACAGTCCATGAGGGAGGGAGGGAGGGAGGGAAAGAAGGAAGGAAGGAAGGAAGGAAGGAAGGACAATACCATGGTCTCTTGGTGGCATCTGCCACCTATGGAGCAAATAAGTGTTATATGCTACCAATTTTTGCCAGTGTTATTCCCCGAAGAGCTTGTTTAGTACACTTTATTTCATACAGGAGGTAGCTGGATGCATCAACACTTAAACTTTTGGCAGCCTCTGTTGTTACTGTTCTTCATTTGCTACCTAATTGCCAAGCTGGCTTTAAATACTTGATCTACCATCCATTTAAGTTTTCCCTCTAATTGATAAATTTAATTTGAGAGCCTGGACTTCAGAATTTGGGAGATGCTCCTGACCAGGTTCACAGTTTAGAGGTTCTCCCAGAACCAATCTTGATATTATATTGGCACAGGGTGGAAGGGGAGAGCATTTATTATCATTTGCATCTATTTGTGGATGTGATGAATCCTAGACTTGGTGTTACCTACACTGGTAATGTACTGTATGTCTAGAAGATTTATTTATCTGTTTGTATTTTAAACAATTTATGAGGCCTCCTCCTCACAAAAGTGATTCTGGACAGCATACAAAGTTAAAGCCAACAATTAAAACATAATAATTGTTCAGTTTCACAAACAGCAAATCTCAATTTATAGTCAACCAGGAGAACATAACCTCCCCCCAATGTTAGGGAAGGTTAAAAGACACCCCCCCAGAAAAAAAAAAAACATGTCTGGGGGGAAATAGTATGGAATGTGGCAGCAGGATCGTGTTATACTTCCAGGAGAGGTTTCATAATCCCTGTATGGAAACAGCAGAGTGTATTATTCTTTGCTTTTCAAGCTCACTAAAATCTTACAGATTACTTCCAGAACTGCCTAGACTAGGGATGGGGAACCTTGGCCTTTTTTATGACTTATGGACTTTAATTCCTGAGCCAGCATGGCTCCACGTTCTCCACCCCAGCCTAGACCATGCAGCCTGCCACCTTTTCTAGCTTTTCGGGAGGTTATTTTTTGCTGCTCCACTGACATACTCAACAGCTAATGTTGTTTTTTCTGTAGCAGGCATAGAATATAGAATGGCTTGCTGATGAAGCCAAGGCTGGTTTTGTCATTACAATTAAGGAAGTGATTTCTTACCCAGGTCTTTTAAAGATATTTTAATCAGATTTTTATTCTTTGGGAGGGGGACACTGTTATATTTTCATGCTTGTATGTCCCTTATATGAAGTGGCCAGCTTTTTAAAAATCGGTTTTAATTTTAGGACTTTGTATTAATTTCAGAAAGTTAAAGAGTTCTTGTTGCCTGATTGGTATTGGATTGGATTCCTCCTACTCTATAATCCATGGAAGGCACCCTGCAAATAATTAATTCATTAATAAATAATTACCCATTGTTAGTCTTGCTCTTTTCTCTTCTTGCTCTATATGTCTTGAAAGCTTTAATTGAAGCTAAGAAGCCAAAAATGGTGTGATAAAATTTTGGATATTTTATACATTTTCCCAAAGTAGAGGGTAATGCTTGTGTAAAAGGCTTTAAGTGAATCGCCATTATTATTGTCTTGTCATCTGTACCACTTTCCTCCTTAGTTTTTCCTAGCTCTGATAAATTTGCTGTCCTGCCCTGCTGTTTATGAACTGATAGGTGATCAAGAGATACCTAATAAAGCAGAGTATTCTCTTCGTGAAGTTCCTACAGATGTTGTTGTAAGTAGTGTTTTTTCTTATCCTCTTAAAAAGATACGTGGAATGATTGTTTTGCAAGGAATGATAAAAATGTAATGTTTTGATTTTCTACTACATTGGCGATAAATCTTTAATATGTTTTTGGTAGTTTTATTACATGCAGCATGAGGGCAGTCTGTGTGCAGATTACACTTAAGCTTTTTTTCCGTAATCATAGCAAAAGTTTAATTTGCAAAAGCTATTTTCTTTTGTCTTTGTAGAAATATGGTAAGTATGATTATGGTAAGAAGGTTATTTATATAATATAAATCATATATGTAAGGAAGCCTGCATAACTAAATAAATATACTTTATAACTAGTTTCCAGTTAGAGTTAGAAATCCTTGGTTTCTTTTCATTGGTCTT
The DNA here is from genome assembly GCF_029215685.1 of Pituophis catenifer annectens. Classification (NCBI taxonomy): domain Eukaryota; kingdom Metazoa; phylum Chordata; class Lepidosauria; order Squamata; family Colubridae; genus Pituophis; species Pituophis catenifer. The sequence continues at coordinate 95,310,638 of NW_027256881.1, forward strand.
GGCAGACCAAAAATTGTGATTTTATCTTACTTTTTGAGATGTAAGGAAGTAACTGCTTGAAATTTGTGCTTTGGTCATAGATAACTCAGCTAGAAAGGTCTTTCAGATTTTTCTTTTAAAAAATCAGCTTCATTTCTTAACCTAATATCAGAAGGGACTGTGTGTTTGTATGTCTGTGTCTGTCTGTCTGTCTGTCAATCGATTGATTGATCGATCTAGATAGATATCTAGAAATATTTATCTAGATATATCTATCTAGATATCTATCATGCACATGGGTGTATGTATATGTAAAAAAAAAATCAGTATGGTAGTCGGTCCATGACCACATCATAGAAATTTGTCCCTTTGTTATCTACATCATTGTGTGACCTATAAGAAAAGGATCGGGCTTCAGTCACACAGTCCCAGCTACCATTTTGCCTTTTTTGACCATCCCTTATAGATATGTCTCTGTATAAAGGTAAGGTTACTAAGGAGCTCAGTATTAAAAGCCTAGAACATCTAAAGGTATTCTCATCAAGTATTCATGCTTTTAAGCACAGCTTAAAACACAGCTTTTCAAGACCTAACAGCAACTGAAGCGATGACGATCAAAAGTTGGTAAAACCAGTTTTTGTATTTCAGGATATAATTGACAGGCTTATAGTTGTTAACACTGAAGCTAAAATCCATTCATTATTCAACTATGAGCAGTCTCATATCTTTGGACTGAGGTAAGATGCTTTTCTGTCTGATTTATTTAACAAGGTAAAATGTATAACTTTTTCTCCTTCTTGTTACTTCTTATTGCCAGTGCCAATTAAAACAAGTGCTTAAGAATCCAGGCAAAGTGAGAAGGAATACGGAGACAAGTAAAATATCTCACATTGATATATAATATGCATATAACTATGATATTCAGTATTTGATTAGCTAGAAATACACAGCCAGCAAGTTTTCCAGTTTTGGAGAGATCTCTTATCAGAGCCAGATTCTTCAGAGATCTTTGCAGAATCATGTCTGAGAATGGAACTCTGTATGACTGTCTTTTTCTCATTTTAATTACAAGCGTCCAGATTGTAGGTATTGTCCTTGGGTGTATTTCTCAAATGCTTATGCACTAACTCAACATAACATACATATCATACTATACACTTGAAAAATAGAAGATCACAACATATATCTCAGCCTCTTGCAGCTGATGTCAATGTTGTATAGGCCAAATGTTCTCTCTAATAGGCATGAGGATTTCTAAATCTTACTGATGCTTAAGATGTCCATTTTCTGCCTAGAGTTGGCTATACTTAAGTGAACAATGCAGGGGTGTCAAACTCAAGGCCTGGGGGCCGTATCCGGCCCCCGGGATGCTTAGATCTGGCCCACAGGGCTGCCCTGGAAACAGTGAAGGACCGGCCCACAGTGCCTCTGTCAGCAAAAATGGAGCTCGGGAGGACTGCATGGGGCCCTCCCGAATTCCGTTTTCACTGGCAGAGGGTTGCAGGAGGCCGTTGTAGCCGAAAATGGAGCTTGGGAGCCCGTTTTCACTGGCAGAACACTCAGGCCACCACAAGCGCCGCCGACATGAGTGACATCAAGTTGGCCACACCACCTTGGCCATGTCCACCACAGCGCCCCAAGGTCAAACACCACCCTGATGCGGCCCTCAATGAAATCGAGTTTTACACCCCTGGTCTAGTGCTCTTGTTTCACAAAATCTTTATCTGCAGTATTATGAATGAACATGGGAATATGCATTTCTTTTTTCATACCGCTTATCCTTTCCCCAAAGCTACCATTTTGAGGGATGGCTGTGCTTGGGAGAATTTGCAGCTGTTGTAGATGCCTGTTCGATAAGATTGCTGGGGAGTCTTAAAAAAAAGTAGATTTCCCCATAGATTTCAGTTCTGAAATCAGCAGTTTCCCAGTCTCTCTGACAGCAGTTCATTAACACTCTTGAGAATGTGCAGCATTTCCCCAAAGTAAGTAACTCGGCATGTTCTCAAGTAAATGTGCTAAAGTAATTGTCATTCAGTTATATATGCATGTCCTTTCTGAGCATAATGATAAGCCCCAAGTTAATTTTAGCTTTTGATTTGTACCTGAAGTGCCACAAGGCTTTCTCAGTGTATAAGGGTTTTAAATTGGATTCTCTGTTTTGAAGATGCATTATCTGGATTAAAACCATTATTCTCTTCCAGTAATCTTGCAACCTGTCAAGACTAGTTATTAATATAGTTGTTTTAGTTCATTTCCTATATCAGATATTTTATTGTTGGTCTTCATTGCCTCTCTTAGGAGAGCACACAGTATGGTGAGTTGCTGTAAGGAGTTGCAGACGGTACTCTGTTTGTACTCCCATGAGCTCGAAAACACATTTTTGGAATTGAAACTGAACCACTGTGTGGCTTTAATAATCAGCCATCTTATTACCTCTATTTTTGTTTTATGTTTGTTGGAATTCTACTGCAGTCGCTCAAGTTTTTATTTAAAAAACAAAGCAAGTGATTTATTCTAGTTTCCACATTTAAGTGAACTTTTAAATATATTTTATAGAACATCTTTTCCAATAGTTCTGGAAAGCATGTACAATATCCTAGAAAATTGATATGTTGTCACTTTTATTGACAATATACTAATCATGCAACATGCCGGACTTTAATGAATAACATTCTATTAGTTTCTCATTTGATTTTTCTCTAAACAGCATTTACGGGGGAAAATATGCCTCTGAATGCAAGAAACCAAGAATGAAATAAAGCACTTGTTACTCACAGTCTAAGATAGTCGGGAGTTTTTAACATTTAATAACAAAGTTCAGAGAATTTAACAAAAAGTTATTTAGAACAATATAATAATTAGAAATGGTTGTCAACAATTTTCTTTGGATTAAAATTATACTAGTGATTTACCGGTAATTTGCCTACAATTTTTGTAACCTGCTCCAGTCAAAGAGCGTGTTATTCAATGTTATTTAAAGTAACATATTAAAATTATTAACGCATCCACCCTGATGAGCACCCATAAACTATTAAAAGCATGGTGGACCTATGTTGTTTTAACTGCTTTATGGAATGTCAAGAGAGCACAAACCATTGAAGAAAACTATCTAACCCATGTTCCACGTTATTCTTGTGGGTGGATGAACTCTCTCAGTCTAATACCAATATTTATGTTTTATTTTTGATGCAATCAATTAAACTGTCAAAGACTTTATGGCTGTGAAAAGCCATTGATGGTATTTTTTTTTAAAGTTTGCACTGATTTCTGAGTACACCATAGCACTGTTTTTTCCCTAAAAAACTGATTAGTTGTAAATAATTCATACTTAGCTTTTCAGAGTTGAAACATTACAAAATGACATGGTCATAAGTCATAAACCTATTGTTGCATAAATATTTACATACACATTGAATGCCTAAATATTATTAATCTTACAGTATCATTTCTTGAGATATACCAACAAATGAATGATTTTTCTGAAGTTTATAGAAAATAATTTTATGAATAAAACATAAAACATATGAATATGTTGTTAGGACAAAATATTATTATTTTTGTATTGCCTGTAGTAGCTTTGTGCTATTATTTGCACACAAACATAGATATATATAAGATCTCAAAGTCAGACTTGACACCTTGCAGTTACTTGGGCATGCCCATGCAATTTTCTAGGTGGCACTTTCAAAATTTCGCCATTTTTAGCAGCAAACAAATGAGAGGAAAAATAGTCTACTGCTATTATTTCCACTTGCCCATAAAAATAGATTCTTGGAAAAATAGCATAGCTAAGACCAAGCTCTGTGATAAACCTGAAAGTGATTTTTTTGAATTTTCAAAAAAAAAAGTTTGCTTCCATATTAGTTTTTGTTCTATAAGATAATCAGAACTCTTTTCATTTCATCCATTTTTCTCAAAGAATATAGGTAACATACTTAAAAATTTGGTTCAGACTAGTGGTGTACAATTTTTTTTTTCTTATCTGATTTTGATTGATTTAAAAAACAGAATTGTAGCAGCACCAGATTTCTGTAGCCACATGGAGTTGGCTAAAGTTACTTAGGTCAGCTGCACTTTTAATTAAAAGCTTTCTACCTGCAGATAGAAATCTATTCTTTTTACAGTTTTCTATTCTGCACGTGTACTGCTTTAATTCTGCTGAATTTCTTTTTCAATACATAAAGGAATGACGCTTGGGAAGAGCTCTCATTTTTGTGGGAGTAGAAACTAAAAATGGTCCAGTTGACAGTCTGCTTGAGACAAAGCACCACGAAACAATATAATTCAATGGGTGTTTCTTTGTTTTTTAAATAATCAAATGCTGCTGAAGAATTTTGACCACAGAAGGCATTATGTTAGCTTGTGGCTATGGTTATGGCATTTTAGTATATTGAGGACCTCTAGAACATGAAGCGATAGAAGTGATGGAAGGGGAAAAAAAAGGATCTGATTGAGCTTTGGAGCTATGCTATAGCAATAAGAGATAAAACACCCTTATTTCTCTCTTTCTGCATCATCAGGTTGTCTCCCAATGTTTTAGGATGACAAATTCCCTTTTGGGCATAGCCAATATCAAGAATTCAAACCTGGTTACAATGGCCAGTGGGCAGAGCACTTTGATCACAAAGTTGTTCAGATCCACTCCAGTTGTCTTTGGAGATTCTCAGTCATCGAGGTCATGGTTATCCCAAAGGTGCTTATAAGAAAGTTCAGTAGCCTCTTGAAAAAGCACCTTTGGGATTCACTTCAGTCTTGACTCCACATGGCCAAAATACAAGCAGGGCCTAAGGAACTCTCTTGTCATGTTGTCCATAACTTTTATGATCCTGTGCCCTATATCATTAAGTGGGTAAAATGTTTTGTATGTCTTCTTTAATATATGAGCTGGATCCTTATCCTTCCCGGCTTCTGCAGGCTGCTGGGAAAAGGTGGTTACCTGAATCTCAACTATTTAATTCATTTATCAAATTTATATAGCTACTCATCCCCCCCACCCTCCCGCCTGCCCGCAAAGGATAATTTCAATAATAGGTGAAAGGTTGAAAATAATTGCATCAATTGATATTTTTGTGTGGAGAATCTGTGAGTTATCTTTTGCCTGGAGTGTAATCAAATCAGTCCCACCATCTTAGAAGGATCACAAACAAGGAGGATACAAAGCTGTTCATCAGAATACATGATAATAGCTAAGTGGATGAATCGCCTGACTTTGTACAAAGTTGACTTACATGTGATGTTTTTCCAGCTCAAAATGCATAAAAAATTAATTTTCACACCAAGTGGGGATAACAAACAATATTAACCTTCCATATTATGTTAGTTCATGTATAAAGGACAAGCTGAGTCTGAAATCTTACTGTTTAGGTTTTAACATCTCTGCATCACCAAGACGTCTAACTGTCATTCTTGTATATTGTGTCTTACAGGTTATTAAATGTGCTGTGCTGTGATCTAAATACATTTCTGCTTCTAGAATCTCAATACAAGGTATCAGAAGTGCTTTTAGATGCCCAGAATGAAAATGCCATCAGTATTTCTGAAACTCCTCGGTAAGAAACAATCATTTAAAATGTTGTGACTCTAAAACATGGTTCTCTGTATTCTTCCTGGTCCTCTGTGCATATTTAGAGATGCCAGTTTGGAGTAGTGGTTAAGGTGTTGCCCTGGAAATCAGGAGACTATGAGTTCTAAAACACCCTTAGAAATGAAAGCTGGCTGAGTGACTTTGTGTGAGACACACTCTTTCAGCCCAACCCACCTTATAGCGTGGTTGTTCTGGAAAAAATAGGAGATGGGATAAATGTAGTAATAATAGTAGTCATAGTAGCAGTAGTAGCAGAAAAGTGCTGACTTCTGTGAATAGGCATTCCAATATTACAGCTTACTCTTGTTTTCTTAAAGCTTGTCTCTAAAGGAATTAACAATGATAAGTATCCATGCATCTGTCCATCTGTTATCTGATTGAAGATGTCAACCACTTCCAGTTTTTAGCTTCTGTTTTATAAGATGCTCTTAAGAAGTAGTGTTAGTGTAGCTCAGAAACCAAATGAATAATCTAAATACTATACAGCAGGGGATCCCAACCCCAGGTCCGTGAACCGGCACCAGTCCATAGCATGCCAGAAAACGGGCCATACAAACAAGCGAAGCCCCATCTGCGGGATGCAGACAGTACATAAAACCACACCCCCTCCGATCCACAGAAAAATCTCTCTCCATGGAACCAGTCCCTAGTGTCCAAAAGGTTGGGGACCACTGCTGTTCAGTATAGACCAGGGGAGTTAAACTCAAGACCTGAGGGCCGGATCCGTCCTGCGGGGTGCTTAGATCTGGCCCATGGGGCTGCCCTGGAAACAGTGAAGGACTAGTCTGTGGTGCCTCTGACAGCAAAAACAGAGCTCAGGAGGGCTGTGGACAGCTCTCCTGAGGTACATTTTCACTGGCAGAGGATTGCAGAAGGCTGGCAGAGGGGTAGCCGAAAACGGAGCTTGGGAGCCCATTTTCTCTGGCAGAGCACTCGGGCCACCACATGGCCCCCAACACGAGTGTTGTTGAGCTGGCCACGCCCACCCTGGCCACGTCCACTCTGGCCCCCCGAGGTCAAACACAACCCTGATGCCGCCCTCAATGAAATCGAATTTGACACTCCTGGTATAGACCTTTAATAAACTCATCCTGTGTGGCATTAAGGGAAGCTTCTGTAATGGAAGATGGTGTATGCCTGTTCCCCATTTTTGTAATTGTAATGCCAATTGCTGGATCCTTGCTCAAAACCGAGTTTGGCGCTCCCACATTGGCAAATGAATGGGAGCTGTTTTGTGAATGATCTGGATCTCAAGTGTTACATTTTGAGTTTTGTAGTCATTTCTCAGTTCAGTTTTGTTTTGCTGCAGGCAATTTATAATTGATGGCTTATCGGTTGAGAGAAATCATATTCTCGTTAGAATAAGTCACATCGGGGGCCCAACTGAACGGATCTTGCCTCTGAGAGTACTGCATAAGGTTGTAAATGTATTTTATGTTTTCCTTTTCATCTAGCCTCACTGTAGGTAATATTGATTGATTATTGATTATTTTCTCTTTTATTTAATCAATGATTTGTTTAAAACATCTGCTGCTCTTCTGAGCAGCTTTAGAAAATCAGTGTTGGAGTGCTTCTCATAACTTCTGAGTTTATGCCCCAGATATGCATTGCTTACTCAGTGTTAAAGTTTATTCCCCAATGTAACACTCTCTACATGGGGCTCCCCTTGAAGAGCACCCGGAGGCTCCAGCTGGTCCAGAATGCGGCCGCGCGGGTGATTATGGGGGCAACTCGGTGCTCCCATGTAACACTGTTCCTGCGCGAGCTGCACTGGCTCCCAGTGGTCTTCCGGGTGCAATTCAAGGTGTTGGTTGCCACCTTTAAAGCGCTCCATGGCATAGGACCTGGATATTTACGAGACCGCCTTCTGCCTCCGATAGCCTCCCACCGACCAGTACGCTCCCACAGAGAGGGTCTCCTCAGGGTGCCGTCGGTTAGACAGTGTCGACTGGCGACCCCCAGGGGGAGAGCCTTCTCTGTGGGAGCACCTACCCTCTGGAACGAGCTGCCCCCGGAGATTCACCGGATTTCCGACCTCCGTACCTTCCGCCGCGCCCTTAAAACGCTATTATTCCATCAAGCAGGGCTGGCCTAAAATATTATTTTAATGGGTTATTGTGTTTTAGATGATTGGCCAAACGATCTAATAATTTTAAATTGTTTTTAACTTTTATATTGTTGGTTTTTATCTTGGTTGTACACCGCCCCGAGTCCCTTTGGGAGAAGGGCGGTATAAAAATTTGATAATAAATAAATAAATAAATAAATAAATAAATAAATAAATAAATAAATAAATATTTATTATTTAAGAGCCTTGGTAGTACAGTGGTCTAAAGCACCCTGTTATTAAGACCAGCTGCCTACAATTACTGCAGGTTCGAATCTCGCCAGGCTCAAGGTTGACTCAGCCTTCCATCCTTTCTAAGGTAGGTAAATTGAGGACCCAGTTGTGGGGGCAATAAGCTGAGTTTGTATAAATATTCAAAAGGATGAAGGCTATTGCTTAGCGCATTGTAAGCCGTCCTGAGTCTCCGGAGAAGGGTGGCATATAAATCAATTTTTTTAAAAAAATGTACAAAATATTAAACTCCCAAGGTTGAAGACCTCAACTGTTGAGAATCTATAGCAAAGCTGAACTACCACTATTCTAAGTAACCCCTCTACATCAGGGTTGTAAAACTCAAGGCCCGGGGGTCGGATCCAGCCTACGGGGTGCTTAGATCTGGCCCATGGGGCCACCTTGGAAACAATGGAGGACCGGTTCGTGGTGCCTCTGCCAGAGAAAACGGAGCTCAGGAAGGCTGCAGATGGCCTTCGCGAGCTCCGTTTTCGCTGGCAGAGGGTTGCAGGAGGCCATTGCAGACAAAAACTGAGCTCGGGGGCCTGTTTTTGCTGGCAGAGCACTCGGGCCTCCACAGGTGCCCCTGATACGATTGATGTTGAGCTGGATATGCCCACCGTGGCCATGCCCACCCGGCCCCAACCCAACCCTGATGCGACCCTCGATGAAATTGAGTTTGACACTCCTGCTCTACATGCATGCATTTTAAAAAAAAAATATTGCACTTCATTTCATTTTGATTAACTATGTATTTAATTTTAATTAATTAGCTATAGAATTGATAGACTGTTTCAATCTGAAAAAGACAATATGAACACTATACCAATACAGTAATTATAATAAATAACCATATACTGATAGTCCTCCACTTACAACAGTTTATTTAGTGACTGTTTGAAGTTACAACGGCACTGAAAAATACTGGCTTGTGACCATTTTTCACACTTATGACAGTTGCAGCATTCACATGCTCATGTGATTTACATTTGAATGCTTGACAACTGACTCACATTTATGACGGTTGCAGTGTCCCAGAATCACGTGATCTCCTTTTGGCCCTTCAAGCAAAGTCAATGGGGAAACCAGATTCACTTAACAACCTTGCTACTAATTTAACTGCAGTGATTCACTTAACAAATGTGGCGAGAAAAGTTGTAAAATGGGGCAAAGCAAATTTCTCACTTAACAACATAAATTTTGGGCTCAATTATGGTCGTAAGTTGAGGACTACCTGTATGTTATAAACTTTAAACATTGCAACAACCATCCACTTTTAGCAGCAACAAGATTTCTTCAGTCTATGAAGAAATTTTGAAACAGCTAAAAGTTGATCAGCCTTCAGAAGGCCATGAAAACAGAGCCAGCCTTGTTTCATGAGGTTTTCTGCTTCAAAGGAAAGCCCTCTGAAAGAGAACTCTGTTTCTGTGAGTCCTTCGTTGACGTCATGATAAGTAGGGGACCTTAAACAGGCATTGTCTATGCACTCTGATGGATGGAGGGGGAACCGTCTGGGAAAGGGAATCTTGGAGATACCCAAGCCCTGAGCCACCTAAGATTTTATAGACCGGCACCTTGATGGAAATAACACTGGCAGCCAATGCAGCTTCCATAACAGTATTATGGCAGTAGTGAGACTTTCTCGTAAACCCAAGGGCTGCTGCATGTTTCACCAGTTGAAGTTTCCGAATGGTCACCCATGCAAAGTAAATTGCAGGAATCCAATTGTAGTTGTCACTCCACTACTTTCTCAGACATTGTTTCCTGAAAGGGAAGGTTGAAAATAGGATTATAGTTATCCAATGCTAAAGGATTTAGGATACATACCATACTTTTTGGAGTATAAGATGCACTTCCCCCCCTAAAAGTGGGTGGAAATGTCTGTGCGTCTTATACACCAAATGTTGCCGAAGCCTTGCCCACCTGCCAGCCCCTACCGTTTGGCCGTTTGGTCTCCACGTGACATGTTTTCAGCCTCCGCACACCCCATTTTAGACCCATTCCAGGCTGCGGGGATGGCCCAGCACATCACCGCCAATCGCCGCCTCCACACGTCACATTTTCGGCCTCTGCATGCCCCATTTTGGGCCTCCACGCATCATATTTTTGGGCGGCAGGGATGCCTTTTAAAAGATCACTGACATTTGTAATTCCTGAAGAGAAATATTGCTTGTAGCCTAGATTCAAATTCTTGCTTCATCACTGGCCATTTAGGTAGCCAGAAAGATCAGGGATCAAGTCCCCAGATGGCAAAACTAGAATGTTGTCCACTTTCTTATGACACAAATATCAGGAAATCTCCAAGTAATGCCTAAATATGTCACCTCTTGTCATGTCATCAGATACTATCCACCTTGTTTAGCTTGGAGCTAATGTGAGTGATTTTATTCACCAAATCATCAGCCAGACAATAACAAGATGCTCTTACTGGGTCTTCCATCCTGTCCTTTCCATGGTGGATCAACATCACTTTAAAGAATCTAAATAATACATAAATAATAAACATCACTTTAAAGAGTATAGCTTTCTGACATCACATAGATGCAATATGGATAACAAGTATCTTGCTATTTCACATATTAATTATATCTGTAAAACACTGACTTGTAATACTTCCATTATGTAGTGTTTGTTTTGCGTATCCCTCTATTATCTTTCATAATTATCTATGGATTGTTGTTTTTTTATAGACCAACATAGTCAGTCTACTTCTGCCAGTCAACTCAATGTATAAAATTAGGAGTGATCTGCTTTTTAATAATAAAATTAAAGTGTAGCACCAAGAATAGTATGCTGGAATTAAGATACTGATTCTTTGTTATTCGTTGAACGCTTAATTTAATTAAGTGAGTTGAACAAATTATATAACATAACTTTCTTCTTCACTGTGCTCTTCCTTAGGGTGATGATCCATATCCATGGCCAATGTTTTCATCATATCCCTTGCCAGCATGCTATCTTGCTGAATTTCCTAGAAAAAACCATTCAAGGAAAGGTACATTATGGTTTTATGATGTACTACAAAAAGTATAAAGTATGCATTGTTTAATGAGGCTGCAGTTTCATATGTTAACTACAGTAGTATATATTCTCTGTAGCTATTTGATAGTTCAGCGATCTTTACCACTTCAGGTTTTTTTTACACACTGAAAACTCTCTTTAGGGGAAATTCCTGTATGTGAGATGAAATATACACATTGTTTATGAGGTAATAGAAGGTTGTTGGATTCACTATATTTTCTGTCATCTTTTGGCTTGTATGTTGTCATTGAGATGCAGCGTGATTCTGTTTACTGTTGAATTATCCACTATCACAGATATAGCAATCGCACCAAGCACAATTTGAGTGGAAGGAAGCAGAACATGTGGAGATACTTGTCCAGACAGGCACTGCATTCAGTTCATAGATTCTAAGCATGTAAGATTTTTTAAATAGAACAAATACCATATTTTTCAGAGTATAAAATGCTCCGGAATATAAGACGCTTAGGTTTTTTTTTGGGGGGGGGGGATTGGGAGGGGGATTCTGCCTCTGCCTACCAGGTATTCATCTGGCTAGTGTCCTTAGCCTGGTCAGCTTCAGCACATTAGTTCGCTGGTTGTGAGTGTGCGCATTAGGGCTGATAAGCAGCTACAAAAGCACAGCTGATCATCGGAGGTAGCTCCAGTGAGTAAAGCAGGCGAAGTGCGGAAGCGGTAAGACAAGGCAGCAGCTGTTCCAGGTTGTCATTTTGAGTTCCGCTCCTCGGATTTTCAGCCTCCAAATGCTCTGTTTGAGAGGCATTCAAGGCTGCAGGGATCGCCAAAGCCCATCGCTGCTGATTGCACCCGAAAATGCGATGCGCAGAGGCCGAAAATGGGGCATGCGGAGGCCTAAAATGCGATGCCTAGAGGCCAAAAATGCGATGTGTGGAGGTGGTGATTGGCAGCGATGTGCGATCCCCGCAGCTTTGAATGCCTCTCAAACGGAGCTTTTGGAAGCTGAAAACGTGAGGCGTGGAGCCAAAAATGCAAGCCATTGTCTGTGGCAGTCTCTGCAGCCAGGAAGAGGATGCACAGAAGCCGAAGGGTGGGGCCAGCGGGTGGGCGGGGTTACATTCGGAGTATAAGACGCACCCAAATTTTCAGCCTTTGGGGGGGGGAGTGCATCTTATACTCCGAAAAATATGGTACATAAAATATTTTCTTTCTTAACTCTGCAAAGCAAGGAATTTTCCTTCACTTGATTACTGTTCCAAGGGTAGTATTTATTCCCTGGAGAAGATCAGAATCGAGTTACCTGTGCCTATTATACTTTTGTTTTAGTTTGAAATACAATTATCCTTTAGGTATAAACACCTTCTTTCATGTACGCACTGGATAAGCACTGCATCAAGAGGAGATAACTTTGCTATTGTTCTATGAATTTAATATGAACACAGCAGACATTTTTAAAATATGATTTTATTGAAAATTTTAAAAATAAAAGTTAAAAACTAATATAAACTATTAGAGTAGTTTAAATATAAATTATTAGAATAGAAAAAAACAAATAACTTTTGTTTAATAAAAAGGGTTATCCTCATTTGCAAGTTATTACTTTGTTTGGAAAGGTCCATTTGAAATGGGGTATTAGTAATTGACATTAGATAAAGGTAGAAATAAGCAAACTGTAGCACAAATCTTGTCAGTATAGTTGAGAAAAAAAATCTTGATCACTGGGAATCCAGTGATCTAGATTCATTTCTAAACAATAGCTTGCTAAACAGATTTTTAATTTCAAACATCTCAAAGGAAATAGTTTTAAAATAGGTTAATTTATAATTAATATTACATACATTGGGGGGGGGGGGCAATTGTGCATGTGTAAATAAACCATCTCAGATAGTATAAATGTAAAAACAAACTTAAAAACCCCTCACCTGCTACATTTTACTCATTTAAATGTATCCAGAAGTCTTCACCTTCCAAATCTGCATGAATTAGCAGCATGCTGTGTTGATATGCCCTGCTTTCCTCCCTCAGTGTTTATCAGATTTGTAACTATGTGGATAGCATTTTAGTTACTTGATATTTGGGAGCAGCTATGTAAATATTTTGTCAGACTAGAGATTGCAAAGATGAATAGATAGCTAGCCTTTATAATGAATCCCATAGAGGGTTATGACATCTATCAGTGAAATACAATATAAGGTGACGGCTTTTCATCCGGACTGCAGCTAAAAGAGGCCCTAAGGTAGCAAAACAATCACTTTTATATGCTTAGAGGAGCCGTAACCTTTTGTAGAAGTAGAATCAGTCTTGGGAAGGAATACGTGTCAAAAGTAGCCCAAATTAAACAAGGAATAAAATTTCCCGATAACTACAGAATACTAAAAAAATTTCTGGGATGGAAAAAGAAACTAGGGAGAGTGATATATGAGTTGAGTAATATGAGATGTTCATGCATGCATGGAAAGTGCAAGGGCTGAAGCTGGTGAGTATCTGAGCTGGAGAGAAGTATTGTATAAACACTGAGCAAGTACCTGCCAGACTCAAAGTAAAGGATGGCCATAGATCCATTGATTCGAAAGCATAATAGGAAAAGGATATGATTGATATGTACAACCTGATTGTTATGTTCTGTAATAGGCCAGTCTCTAAGTAGGTAGGTAGGCAGTTAAGTATATGCATGTTCTTCTTGTTTGCAGTAAAGCATCTTATCCAGTTTCATTCAGCCAGTGAAGCTTCTGCTATTATGAATGCAGGTTGAATTTCTGGAGAACAGCCATTATATTCCCGTCCCTGTGTAAAGTTTGACCGATAAGGACACACCATATTGCAACTAACTGAATAACCCTAATTGTGAATACTGTAACATTACCTGAATGGTTAACTCTGAAATCCCAATTATGATCCCCTGAGTAAATTTAGCATAGATTTGTCATAGAATCAATGCTTATTTCCATGAGGAAATATTTTATTCTTTGGCGACTTAGTGATTTCAGTGACTAAGTATTATATCAAGGTCTTGGAGTAAATATTTGTACAGAATATAATTCCTTTTTCATCTATGTGTAGGTAAAAAAAAATCAATCTAATTCCAGTTGCTAGAATTGGACTGTTTTCTTGAACTTCATGTTAAAAGAGTTTGAGTGTTTTTTACTTCCGAATTAAACACACTGACTTTGATGCCTTCGATAGAAGATGTTCTACCAGTCAAACCAGCATTGAACTCGATTTCTGGTGATGACATCACCATTGCAATGGTGCTGTCATCACCAGATGCAAGATGGGGATTAGGCAGTTCAGCCTTCTCCCTGTTGCCTGTCATCATCTTGCCATCTTCTCCAAACAGTGGACTAATTCTTACCTTAACTTTCCTCTTTTTTTTTTGCACAAGTCCAAAGGATCCTTTTCTGTTATTTTTGGCATTATTAGCAAACTTTAAATTAGGTGTATCCAACCTATAGCCCTGGACAGGTAGTAATGCGGCCCCACAAGATAGTTTTTTTAAAAAAAAGATTTTTAAAAAGTTTGTTATTTATGTACTTTAACTATACTATATATTTTATATCGGCGTAAGACAATTCCTCTTCACTCATTGTGGCCCAGGCAAGCCAAAAAGTTGGACACCCATGCTTTAAATCATACTAAGCCTTAAGTTTCCCAATTCTTTCCTTGCAAATTTGGGTTATTTAGACATTCTGCCTTTGTTATATGACCTTCTTTCCATTTTTGAAACTTATCTGTTGTTTTCAGTTTATGGGACAAATTTGATTAAAAAAAAAGTTTGATAATTATAGCTGTCCTTTCCCAGTTTTAAGTTAGACCTGAATGCACAGATAAAGTAATTGTTTAAATGGTCTAGAACCCCTTTTCTTCGAATTTTAGGACAACAGAAGAGTCCTAGCAAGAGACCTTTTTACCACTTTCAGAATTGCAATGGTATTTTCATCTTTGTTTCAGATGATGATGTTAGCAAACTTTTATCTGTATTAAAAAACCCAAATAAACAGGCGGGATGGCTTGAAAATGTTCAAAGGCAGTTTTGTGAAATCATGCAAAAGAAACCAGATGTCGTAAGTGGAGCCAGTAAGTCTATTTCTTTGTTTATTTATATGTAAATGCTCTTTTCAGGTAAATATTCAAGGAGACTGACAGGATTTAAAAATTAAAAAAGAAAATGTAAAAACAAATGTAAAAACAAAAATTAAAAGCAGTGTTAAAATTAATATTGATATAGATTAACAATGAAAAGCCCTGGCAAAAGAGATGCACCTTTATGAATCTCCTAAATATCAAGAAAAAGGAGGCTGAAAAAGGAGTTGGAAATACATTTTGTAGCCCATAATGCCATATTTTTATCCAAAACAAGTAACTTTTCTTTGTTCACTTATATTAATAGCTCTCACAAAAGAGCATGATATGCTTGTAAGTCTTTAAAGAGGAAGGCTTTATATCCAAATGTTCATTTATCTGATGGGAATTTATTCTGGAGGTTAGACTTATGTTGGGAAGGATATAGATCTATAGTTGGTAGAAACTTTGTGTTTTATGAAGAAGATGCAGGTTCACTTCTTTGCATCTCCAAATATTGCAGGAAACCATTCCAAGGTCAAGCATAGAATGCATAAGGATTCGCTTTGTGTGAATATGAGTTTTGAGGGGAGAGCAAGAAGCCCGAAGCCCAGCTAGATTTACTTTCACTTTTAAAACTTGGCTGCAGAGAAAAATGAAAAGAGTTTAATAAGACATTTCCAGAGTAGTAGTATTAAAAAAAAAGGGGGGGGGATGCACTGTCCCTACTAATTTGATCTCTTCTGCCAACTTCATCCTGCTGCTTGCATTAGTGTATCCTGGAACTTGGTTGCCTTGCCTTTATTTATTTTATTATATTTTTATCTTGCCTTTATTTATAAATAGCTCGCCAGTAGTGGCGAACATATGTAAGTTCCGTTCCTCCTCCTATTTTTCCCACAGTGACAATCCTGTGAGATGAATTGCACTGAAAGAGAATTATTGGCCCAAAGTCACCCAGCTGGCTTTCATGTTAAGGTGGGACTAGAACTCACAGTCTCCTGGTTTCTAGGCCAGCATCTTAACCACTACACCAAAACTGATAAAAACACAAACCTGTAAACCTACAGGGGGAGAATTGATAGAACTGAAGTGCAAAACCTGGGATTTGAAAGACCCTCCAAGGCAACTTTGCACACACACTCCCTATCTCTTACATATCTACCACCTCTCAATTTTGCCATGGGCTGGACTTCACACCTGACCCTTCAGCCTACTATTGCCTTCTTTCGCTCCTGGGTGCTGTTTCCTCTTCTTCCTCCTCCTCCTCTCACACTCTGCTGCGTTTTCCTGTCCTGTCCTGTCCTGTCCTGTCCTGTCCTGTCCTGTCCTGTCCTTTCCTTTCCTTTCCTTGCCATGTTTTGTGCCCTGTTCCTTGGTTTGCCCCATCCCTTATTCACTACCTTGTTCTTTTTTGTTTTCTTTCATACCTTAGTCTGTTCTTTTGCTCTTTGATCTTTCTTATCATCCTTTGAGCCAGTGTATGAGTATATATGCATACATATATATTGGGGAGATTGAGTACCCTGTTTCTCCGAAAATAAGACATCCTCTGATAATAAGCCCAATCGGGCTTTTGAGTGCATGCGCTAAAATAAGCCCTCCCCAAAAATAAGCCCTCCCTGAAAATATTTAAACACATGCACAGCCGGTCCCCGCCATTTCCTCTGGTTAGGGTTAGGGAGACAGATCTGGAAATCAGGTCAGACGGCAAAAGGAGCCCCGTCTTGCTCCACACGCCCCAAAATAATAAGACCTCCCCAAAAATAAGGCCAAGCACTTATTTCGGGGTTCAAAAAATATAAGACAGGGTCTTATTTTCGGGGAAACACAGGTATGTATGTAGGGTAAATCTTTGTGGGTGAATCTAAATTTATTTAATTTGATTGGGCCCACCTACGTTTTAGCCGCCCTTACCCAATTTGGGAGTGTGGCTCCAATCTATACTTCTCAAAACTGGATGCACCCGTTATCCTGTTGAATGGTATCCCTTCCATGTGCAGGTTCTGATTGTATAAGAAAAATATCCTTAATGGAAGGCTTGCATTATAGCATGTTTCTGTTTTTAATCCTCTTGTTTGTCTAGCAGTTCTAAAAGTGTATTTAGGCAAGCTTTCAAAATATGTTAGAGTACAGTGTGCACACCACTAATTTGTGTGTTCATAGTATAGCACCAGCCTACACTTTGCCTTGAATGTCAATCAAGTGTAGCCTGATGAATATAAAAATATGTAAGCATTTTCAGGGAAAACATTTACTTAATAAAAAAAATATGAAAACTGTTAATTAATTTTAAAAACTTGGTTTTTAAAATTAATTAACTTGCAAGGGGAAGGAAATCAACTGAATTGGGTTTAAAATAGGTCACATCAGCTATCCAAATGACTTTTCTGGGATGACAAACAAAAACAGTTTAAGGATATTTACTCTTGTTAACATCAAAATGTGAAGGCTGATATATTTCTTTGCTTGCAGCAGCAACTAAAAGAAATGACAGAGAAATACTAGTTGAGAAATAAATGCATGTGAGGACCGTGCAGAAATCCAGATTTGAAGGGCAAAAATGTGATTAAGAGCCAGCAATGGGCATGCATATAGTACTTGTAAGGAATTTTAAAAAACAGTTGCACTTTTCTCTGAGATCCAGCATCTGCCCTCTGAAACTGCTATAATAAATATATTTATTTATTGAAATTTAAATTTAAAACATCCTAAAATCAAAAATATAAAACACTAAAATGTTAAAAATGTTAAACATTAAAAATTAAGAAAAAATGGGCAAATTAAGAACTGATGCACAATGGGGCGGAGGTGGGACTTTTTTTGGTCCACTACAATAACTTGGTCCTTAACACCAATAAGACCAAGGAGCTTATAGTGGACTACAGAAGGAATAGATCAGACATCCAGCCCTTGCTTATCAATGGACACTGAGTGGAGCAAGTGGCCAGTTTTAAGTTTCTAGGTGTTATAATAAAAGAGGACCTGACCTGGGGCACTCACATTGCAGCACTGGTCAAAAGGGCCCAGCAGAGATTATACTACCTGAGACTTCTCAGGAAACAACAACTGAATGAAAAATTGCTGGTGACCTTCTACCGCTGCACCATAGAGAGTATTTTAACTTACTGCATCTATGTATGGTTTGCCAATTGCACAGTGGCAGATAGGACAGCACTCCAGAGGGTTAACATCATTGCCCAGAGGATCATTGGTTGCCCTCTCCCCTCTTTGGAAGAGCTTTATAGCTCCCGCTGCCTTAAGAAAGTTCAAAACATTCTTAAAGATCCATCTCATCCTGGGCACCCTTTTTTTCAACTTTTACCATCTGGCAGACAGTACAGGATAATAAAAACAAGGACTGAAAATAGACTGAAAAACAGCTTCTACAGAAACTCTATTGAATTCTACTGTATAGTGCAGTGCTAATGCAATATCGGGTTTTCAGTTCAATTGTATAGAATGTGAAGGATGTGTGTTTGTGTTTTATTTTTATAGTTATAATGTACACTGAAGATGGCATTTAATTTCATTGTACGAGGTGCAATGACAATAAAGTAAACTTAACTTAACTTACCTCCAGTGTGGAACACCTCTTTTGGGGCCTTAAGCCAATTGGCAGAGCCAGGTTTTGAGACACTTTAGGAAGGCCAAGAGAATCTTGGAAAAAAAATCATATTTGAATTAAGAGGTAATTGACAGGGACTATGTGGGTGTTCACCCTCTTCAGATTGAGATCTCTGCAAAGCCCTCCAGTCTTTAAGCAACATTGGAAAGGAAGTTATAATTCTGAAAAAAAGTTGTATGAATTTTCATCTTTAAAGAATCAACTACTGTATTGTTTGGAGTATAAGACGCACCTTAGTTTTTGGGGAGGAAAATAAGAAAAAAGCTGATTGGTGGGTGGATCGGCCTCCTGGATTACCCCCAATCAGCTGTTTCCAGAGGTGAATTTTAGCAACAGGTTCATTGGTTGTGAGTTCTGTGCCTTGCTTTTTTTTCTGCCTCTGAAAGCCTCCGAAACAGAGCTTCAGAAAAAAAAGACTTTTTTTCTGAAGCTTCTTTCAGAGGCTTTTATTCTGAACGACTATCTGTACTCTGTTCAATCTCCTTTCTTTGGTATTGGTATGTAGATTAACCTCTTCCAATCTGTTGGTTATTGTGTCATTCTCCAGATTTGTTAACATAGTTTGGTTAGAACCTTTACTGATTCTTCTTTTGTTGCTTGCCATATTATTTTAGATAAAAGCCTTTCAGAGGCTTTTTTTCTGAAGCTTTTTTCAGAGGCTTCTTTCAGCCTCTGAAATCTCCATTTGCGAGGCTGGGCAGGGCTACATTTAGAGTATAAAACACATCAAAATTTTCACCCTCTTTTTTGGGGGAAAAAGGTGTGTCTTATACTCTGAAAAATACGGTAAGTATTTCTGAGTAACTTTTTATTCTGTACATACAGGCTAAAAAAGAACTAGCAAATTACAAATGATTTCACTTTTGATATAGATATTGGACCAGTACAAGGTAATTTAGATTTGCCTCGAGAAAAAAAAATGCCCTGTTGTGGCAACAAAGTTCTCATTCCTGAAGCAGATGTACCTACACAAACCAGAAGCATCATGTGTTTCAGCTTTGATAAGGATAAGTTGGACAAGGCAAGCATTTTCCTATGGTGCTTATCAAAGCTTTTTTCAGGAACTCCTTCATGTAGGCTTTCTTTCAATTTTTTTTGAAAAAAAACTTGCAAACCCCTACGAGACCAAATAGGAAAATAATATGATTACATAGAGCAACATTGTGAATTTAAGGAAAATTGTTTAGCTTCTGAAATGAAATGTTCTGTGACAACTTTATTGGGATATTGTATTTAAATGCCATATGTTGTTTGTCGGTGTTGTTCGTATTTCTTAATAATATATCTGGGAGTTCAGCTTTTTTTTTTTTTGTTTGTTTTTTGTTTTGGGAAGGTTGATGGTCCATTCCCAGAACCACTTACATGATTATTTTTTAAAGAATTAATGCAAACTGGTTTCCCATTTTTCACACTTTTAAGCAGAAGTTCTATTGAATTTCAGGATTCTGGTAACCATCCTATAACTTATCCATCTCCTGGAAATGTAGGTACAGTTGCAAGAAAAAGTATGTGAACCCCTTGGGATTACATGGAGTTTTGCATGAATTGGTCATAAAATGTGCTCAGAACTTCATCTAAGTCACAACAATAGAAAAACACAGTCTGCTTAAAATAATACTACACAAACATTAGATGTTGCCATGGTTTAATGGAACATAACATGTAAACAATCACAGTGCAGGGAGGAAAAAGTATGTGAGCCCCTAGCCTAATGACTTCTCCAAGAGCTAATTGGAGCCAGGAGTGAGCCAACCTTGACTCCAATCAGTGTGATGATATTGGATGTGTTGCTGACAGCTGTCCTACCCTTTAAAAACACACACCTGTTTTGGGTGTACTGGTTTCAAGAAGCACTGTCTGATGTGAACCATGCCTTGCAGAAAAGAGCTCTCAGAAGACCTACGATCAAGAATTGTTGACTTGCATGAAGCTGGAAAGGGTTACAAAAGTATCTCCAAAAGCCTTGATGTTCATGTGTCCACGGTAAGACAGACTGTCTACAAATGGAGAAAGTTTAGCACTGTTGCTAGTCTCCCTAGGCATGGTCGTCCTGTAAAAATGACTGCAAGAGCACAGCGCAGAATGCTTCATGAGGTAAAGAAGAATCCTAGAGTGTCAGCTAAAGACCTACAGAAATCTCTGGCACATGCTAACATTTTTGTTGACACATCTACAATAAGGAAAACATTAAACAAGAATGGAGGACATGGGAGGACACCACGGAGGAAGCCATTGCTGTCCCAAAAAAATATTGCAGCACGTTTGAAGTTTGCAAAAGAGCACCTGGATGTTCCACAGCACTACTGGCAAAATATATCGTGGACAGATGAAACCAAAATTGAGTTGTTTGGGAAGAACACACAACACTATGTGTGGAGAAAAAAAGGCACAGCACACCAACATCAAAACCATCCCCACTGTTAAACATGGCAGAAGGAGCATCAAGGTTTGGGGCTGCTTTGCTGCCTCAGGGCCTGGACAGATTGTTGTCATTGATGGGAAAATGAATTCCAGAGTTTATCAAGACATTTTGCAGGAAAACGTACGACCATCTGTCCGCCAACTGAAGCTCCGCAGAGGATGGGTGATGCAACAGGACAATGACCCAAAGCATACAAGTAATTCAACAAAAAAATGGCTTCAACAGCACAGAATATGCCTTCTGGAGTGGCCCAGTCAGAGTCCTGACCTCAACCCGATTGAAATGCTGTGGCATGACCTTAAGAGAGCAATTTACACCAGACATCCCAAGAATATTACTACATGAAACAGTTTTGTGAAGAGGAGTGGTCCAAAATTACTCCAGATCGTCGTGCAGGTCTGATCTGCAACTACAGGAAACATTTGGTTGAGGTTATTGCTGCCAAAGGAGGGTCAACCAGTTATTAAGTCCAAAGGTTGACATACTTTTTCCTCCCTGCACTGTGAATGTTTACATGTTATGTTCCATTAAACCATGGCAACATCTAATGTTTTTGTAGTATTATTTTAAGCAGACTGTGTTTTTCTATTGTTGTGACTTAGATGAAGTTCAGAGCACATTTTATGACCAATTCATGCAAAACTCCACGTAATCCCAAGGGGTTCACATACTTTTTCTTGCAATTGTATAATTTAGGACCAGGGTCATCTTTTTAATTTAATTCCTCAATTTAGAATCACCTGAGAAAGACCAGGAACAAGAATGTGTCTTCAATTATCTGAAACAATAAAACTAGGGAATGCATTAGAACATCGGGTGAGATTAGTTTATGTAAGGCACATTATTTATTTCTCCATCTGGTACTTAGATTGGCTTTCCTATTATTCAGTGAGAATAGATATAGAAATAGAAATAATAGATTAGCAAAAGCTAGCAATTGTTATATTTCAATATTGAACCATCAGTAACCGGAAAAAGAGCTGCTGGCAGTTTGCCTTGTAACCTTATACCGAAGTCTAAGATTATAACCTCTAAAGCTAATTTCCTCAGCCTGAAGTTCCTTTTTGAAAAACACTGGAAGCATGAGCTACTGCAGAACTTGGACATTTTGATTACTTTCCATCTTTTGACAGATTGGATATGTTCCCATCTCCCAAACCCCGTTTTGCTGCATTTGCAGAAAATGCTTATTTGCTTCCTTCTTTTCAAGTACAAAAACTGGATGGGCTACAATCATGACTTCCATTTCAGGGCCTGTTATGAGTATCTGTGTCTTTTAACATATGGATATTCACTGTGTAAACTGATAAACTAGATAAACTGCAATGTGCAGGGCTCGCGGTGCTTCTGCCCACCCAAACTCCTGTTTTCACTGGTCCTCCCGAGCTCCGTTTTCACTGGCAGTTTGTTGCAGGAGGCTGTGGCAGAGGAAAACGCAGCTCGGAAGCCCCCTTTTCTCTGGCAGAAGCACTGTGGGCCAGTCTTTTGCTGTTTCCAGGGCGACCTCATGGGCCAGATGAAGTACCCCACAGGTCTTGAGTTTGACACCCCTGGATACGAGAATAAGCAATGATCAGTCTAATTGTCAAACTTTTGGTACCACCATTCATAATAAAGCCACATAAATAAAAGGATCTTGCTTATACTGAAATAAAATATCATTGCACATACAGTACATTTGTTTGTTTGTTGGCCTATAACATTTAGCATAGAGACACTACTTCATGCAAAAAATGCATATGGAATTTATTGCCCTTTGAGGTAATCTTGCTCAATTCAAACAACTCTGCCTGAAAAGTGACTTTTTATGCAAAAGGCGTGGATGGCTGATGTGGATTGCTGACCTAGAGCTCTTTATCACAAACTCTGAAATATGCTGACCTTTATATCAAAATGAAAGCCAAACTTTTCTCCTCAGTAGGCAAACATAGACATTGAATGTAATTACAGCTAATTTTCCTTATGCTAAAACTGTCTGACATATTCTGAAGCAATCCTTTGAGAATCTAAGCATAACAAATGTTTCCTTTTCAGTTTACACTGAATAGATTGTCAGTGAAGCCATTAAAAATTTAATTTAAATTGGGAATATTATGAATACAAAACTAGATGGTAAGTTTTGAATGGTTTTTGCTCTGCAAGTATGAATAAACATGCAGTTCAAATTGCTTTACTCACCTATATGCTTTAATTTAGTTGTTGCTTTGGTTCTGCATTTTATTTTATGGTACTCTTGCTTTAATCATTTTGTCTTATTGCAGATTTGGCAGAATTAATTGAAAAAATTGTGTTGCACCTCTTTGAAATACCATCAGAACATTATTTCAGCAGCAAAGTGTATGAAGGTAATTTTCCAATTATTATTCTGCCTGCATTAGTGAACTAAAAGAAAGACACTTTCCTATTCAAGCTTCTCTTTTGAAGCTAAATGGAGCTGTGGAGAGAGCATTTCTGGCTTAGGTTGATGTGATTGATTTATACAGTACCCATATTGCTTTGCCTGCTTTTAATTCTTGGCCCCAAAACAAAAATATAGCATACAAACGTAATATATAAATATATATTAACAGAACGGTTATTGTTTTGAATGTTATTTTATTTGAATATTATGACCTGAGCCAAAAGTTCAATTTCTAGATTACCATAAAAAAATACATTTCAACTAAATTTTTTAAACAATTATTAATTAGATACTGGCAATATGTCTGTCTATTCTTTCCTATTAAAGTATAAAAAATAGTTTATTGCAAATACAAGAAATAGCAGATACAAGAAATCCAAATAGAATGACGGAATGTAAAAACAAAATCTTAGTATGTCTTACTATTTTTTAAAGAAACCTGATAGATTTGAGATTTGCAATGTCAGCAGATTACCTAGTACAGCCAGAACTCATATCCAAGCACATAAAACACCTTGGCTAAGTATCAGAACACAAGGAGCATAAGAAGGCTTGAGTTTAGCATTCTGGGGAATAGAATCAATCTGATATGGAAGTGGGTTTCAGGACAGTGCATTGATATTCTATGTTATCATGTTTCTGGAAATGAGAAATTGATTACCTTAAATTACAGTGGCTTTCTAAACCCTTGAGTGGTTAAAATTAAAATAACACTGTTCATCCAGCTGCTCTGAAATCTCTCGGGATTTGAATCCATTAAAATGTGCAAATCAGGAAAAATCACATTAATTTTGGCGAGAGTTTTAAAAGTGAAGGAGAATATTAAGCTCATATATTGACATTTATATAACTGTAGTTTTTAATGGTAATAAAAAAGAGTTAACTCAGGGTTGCCTACCAGTATTGATCTGGAGGAGCACTCTTCTATATAACTGAGTGAGAATACAGCTTGTTACCATGGGAAAATGTATAAATGACTTGGATGAGTTACCTTAATATTCTGCCCAAACAAAACATTGAGCTGCATATGACTTTGCAGCTCTCCTAGTTTCAAATAATGAAAATCACATTATGTATATATGGGAGAGTATTTTGCCCTTTTCTATTTCTATTTCATAAGTGGCATCCAATTGGCTTCTAGCTTAGTATATGAGATACTGGGGAAATTAGTGAAGCTATAATATTTATATCTGCCAGTTTTAAATTAAGATATTGTGAAGGGGGAACAACCCAGGTGTGGGACTCTGTTACTTCAAAATGCTTATTAGAGGTTTTACATGTCTTGCTAGAGTGGCAAGAAGAAGTAAATTGGAGCACACCTTCCTCATTAACTGATTTTTATAGACACACAGTTACACACACACACACACACACACACAGAGAGAGAGAGAGAGAGAGAGAGAGAGAGAGAGAGAGAGAGAGAGAGAGAGAGAGAGTTGTATATATATATAAACATACACCGACACCACATACAGAGAGAGATTATATTATTAGTAGTACATTATTGAGTACAGTGGTTTTTATGTAGTACTGACTAAGGATTGTAGATACTCCTTGGTTATTCACTGATGGTTCTAATTTGTAATGGTGCTGAACAAATGGCACTTCTGATTACTGGCTGTCACAGCAGCCCACCATCACGTGATTGTGATTTGAGTGGTTGTCAATTTAGAATACTTGCAGTATCCCACAGTCACTGGATCACCTTCCCTGCCAGCTTCCGAAAGCAGTCAACAAGGAAGCCTGCAGAGAGGGTTGCAAGTTGCTCCTGTCAGTTACTCGCACTGCTTCTTCTCCAGAGGAGCCTGCTATGGAGATCTTAGGGATCTTGCACTTGTAGTATGTACCTCGTTGCAACACCTCACATATATTCTATAGCACACACCTTTCTACTTGTGTAGTGCCACAGTAGCCCTTCGCTGCTTGCCATTCTCAAGTAGTACTGTAGCATCTCATTTTCTGCTCACTTATATTTGTGTTACTGCACTCCACCTGCCCATATTCATATGGTGCTGCAGTATCCCACCCATCCATCTGGACTTCATAGTACTTATCTGCCCACTAGCTTGCTTGCAAGCCCCCCCGGACTTATGATTTTTCTACCACCTTCCCCGTTGACTTTGCTTGTTGAAAGCTGCAGAAAGTTGCAAATTCCAGTCACAGGATCTCCTCACTTAAGAACCTTTGATTCCTGCTTAGCACTGGTAAGTGATTACTATTGCTAAGTGATGCCACATCACTCAGTGATGGATATTCCAGACCCAATTGCCATGATTAAGCAAGAAATTGAATTGAAACTAGGTTGAGTTAGATAACTTAAGCCTTTAACAATAGAGAAAAAAAGTTATGTCAATATTAACTATGTTTCCTAAAATGTTAATGTTTGTAAAAAATAATGTTGCTTAAATTTTACTTCTACAGTTGGGTGTAGTATTGATAAACAAATGTAAAATAATTTGTTACGTAATAATGCCCTCTATCTTAATACTTAAAACTGAGGTCTCCCCTATATTATTACTTATTGTTGTTTGTACATATTAGAATTGATGTGCTAATTTTCTGTATTGTGGGGTTATTTTTACTTTTTTTTGGCTCTGAGATAACATTAAATTTTATGGTCTTTATTTCCATTTGAAATATATGGTGTGAACACCAGTTTCACACTTGATTAACCAATTTATTTGAGATGGCACGTTCTCTCATTCCTTATCAAGTGATATTTAATAAGTGGTTTCCTTCATGGATCATTACGCTGCAGTGGTGAAGGGGCTTGTGTATTGCACTGACACCGTGAGCTATAGTGTTGACCGTATACATTCCCTGAAGAAACCTATGATGAATATGCTATAGAAAAGCTAAGAGGCAACACATTCTGCTATTCTATAAAAGGGCCAAGTGGGCATTCTAAATTAAGTCAAGGCCAACATGATTTCCCCCAAGGTTGAAAGGTCTCCAACAAGCAATTGAAAAAGAGCCTGTAGGTATGAGTAGCAGTAGTGTTTATGATACGGCTGGATTAAATCCAAAAGAATGTCCAGTTCTTGACATTCCAAGAGAGAGAGAAAAAAGTTTGAGGTTGCAGAGGTAAGTAGAGCATTGATTCATGGAATGTCAGAACCGTAAACTAAGGTAACAAGACTGGAACTTGTTACGGTCACAGCAGAAGTATCAAGACTGATTCAGCAAGCTGAAATGGATTGAAATAGATAATATAGCAAAGTTCTCTTGCATTAGTTTCTTACTCTGATCTTTCTTATTGGGCTGACAGTAATGCAGGAGGATGCTCAAATATGGTGTACACAGCTCATATCTTGGAGAAAATGACACTATATTTTTATGCATAGTTTTACAAATACATTCTTACACTCTGATGAGCAAACTGTACCAAATGGATCATGTGAAATCAATACAGATTAATATACTTAGTTATCCAGTATTTATTTATTCTGTTTTATTATTCATATTTCTATGTCGCCCACTCTCCGAGGACTCTGGGCAGCTTACACCAAAGACAGTATACTAAATAGCATATTGCCCCAAACAATCTGGGTCCTCATTTTACCCACCTCGGAAGGATGGAAGGCTGAGTCAACCTTGAGCCGGTGAGATTTGATCCACTGATTTGCTGAACTAGCAGTCAGCTGAAGTAGCTGCAGTACTTGCTTGAGTTCATTGTACAAGAACTCTTAAAATCTTTTAAAATCCCTGCTCATGACTACAAGAGTAAGAAATGTAGAAAGATTCACCATAGTATATTCAGATTTTAATCCCAATCAACAAGGACCTCATGATAGATCATGTAATGTGAAATAATTCAAATGTAACCTAAATTTTAAAATCACGTACAATCAGTATAAAGGACTTGCTGTAGAATCATATGTATCATTTCACAAAAATCTAGAAGAAGTGGGATAGCCATCTTTATTAACAAAAAAGTGCTCAGGTGCAGCCCCCAGAATGAATCTAGTTTTGAGTTCAAGGCAATATATTATGTTCTAACCATTGAAACAGAGGAAGCAGAAGTTGAATAGCTCTATGGCAACTTATAATAACACAGAAAGATGTCTTTCTAATTATAATACTGCTAACTCTGAAAGGAAAATAGCAACTGGAATAACAGGAACATTTGGTCTCAGTCTACAGAACAATGCAGGAAATAGAGTTTGGCATGGAAATTGAGTAGCAGATATCTAACAAAAGATAAAAGAGAATTCATCATATTGACATCATTGGATAGAGAGCACTGAAATTAAATTGTGTACTTTTCAAGCAAAGCTACATTTAGGTAGAAGATATTGATATAAATATGAGCTCGCAAGAATGTGAAGAAGCAGTTAGAGAGCCCTGGTTAGAATATGTGTATGATGTCACAAAAAAATTAGAAGTGACTGCAAAATAAGAAATTAGGAAATAAATCTTCCAAACAATGAATATCTGAATGTCTTGTTTGCCTATCATTTATTGTTGTATGCGCCATTGGCATATGAGGAGGATGGAAATGGTTTAATGCCACGAGATGTCCCTGGCAACACTTATTCATGGTTTTATTACCTCAAGACTGGAATATTGTATTAGATCACTCAAATTTCAGCAAATATAGAATGCAACTCTGCAACTGGTGGTAATTGTTGAAAGCATTTTCAAAGCTGCCCCAGTCTTGTGGAAGAAAGGTATAGATGGCCTCCTCCCTCCTAGACCAAGGCTTTGGGGAGAACCATTAAAGTAATTGCCTCTTTTTTTCTGAGAAAACTTCAAGGCACAAGTCAGTACCAAGGAAAACAAAACTGCCATTGCTTGTAAACAGATAAATTCCATGTTTATGGTTTCATTTTATTGCAAGACTCAGCAATAATCACATACTTATAAAATATAATGCATTTGCCCATTTGGGAATTAGTTTTTAAAAGAATATTTTTTTTCTTTTGTGGACTTCTACAAGTATTTTCATTTGTGTGGTTATTATTTGATTCGTTGGGATTAACTGCATCCTCTAAAGAAAATATCTGCACATTTGGTATTAATCTTTTTTTCTGTCCTTGAAAAACTCTTGTCAAAGGAACACTTACTTATAATTCACTTTGAAGAGACATTTTTTTAATGCTGGCTAACTTAATGCTATGTTAGTACTTCGAGCTGAATATGTCTTATTTAATTATATCTAGAGTAGATCATTCATATTATTTTCATTTTAAGGTAGTAATAAAATCTGAAGCATCAAGTATAACTTACAGTAATTTTATAAAGTTGTGAAATGTCTTAAACTTTGCCCAAAATAGTGTTCATCTGTAAATATCAAAATACAGAGCAGTATTTTAGTTGGAAAGTAGATTTATCATCAGGCTAGAAACCCAGAGGCTTTGCATTCTAGTCCCACCTGAGGCACAAACCCAGATCGGTGACCTTGGGCCAGTCATTCTTTCTTAGCCCTAGAAAGGAGACAATGGCAAACCATTTCTAAAAATGTTGCCCAAGAAAACTGCAGGGAATTATTTTGTTTCCTTTTTGAGATTTCCTAGCCATTGTTAAAGAGTTTGTAGTTTTTAATTCTTCAAGATATGATTCTACAACGTCCTTTATACTGATCCTATGAGATTTTAAAATTTATGTTACATTTTAATTATTTCACATTACGTGATCTATCATGAGGTCCTTGTTGATTGGGATTAAAATCTGAACATACTATGGTGAATCTACATTTCTTACTCTTGCAGTCATGGATAGGGATTTTAAAAGATTTTAAAAATTCTTGTACGATTAACTCAAACAAGTATTAGACAACTAAGTTTGCTCATCAGATTGTAAGAATGTATTTGTAAAACTGTATAAAAATATAGTGTCATTTCCTTCAAGATATGAGCTGTGTACATCATATTTTAGCATCCTCCTGCACTACTATCAGCCATACAAGATAGATCAGAGTAAAAAAAACTAATACCATACAGGGCAGAATTACATTTAATGTAACAGCTATAGTAACAATATTTTGCAAGTCTGAATGTGCTTCACCATTCCCACACTTTATCTTAATGTGAACTGGGGATGGGCTTGTCTGAGTCATTTTCTCAAATTATGTATTTGGTCTGCACTCAAGTTCCATTTATCTGACTCTTACCATAGTACAGCTTTTCTTCTTGTCATTCAAGGCCATTTTCTCTTCCCTCCAAGCTACAGACTTTGGAAATGTTAACAACCTAAAGACTTAAATGTTTTTCTAGCTTCATAATAGTCAGGGAAGTTCCAATTGGGGCATTTTAAAATGTGCATTAAATGTCACTCTATCCATCTCTAGCTGAAATTTGTCAAGAAGATCATAGTTGCAGTAGGTCTCCAACACTGTGAAAAGGACTTCCTTAGGATATGAAAACTTCCTCCTTTTATATCAAAATGTAGAGCAGAGGTATCCAACCTTGGCAATTTAAGATTTGTGGACTTCAACTCCCAGAATTGCAGCATGGCTAACTGTGGAATTCTGGAAGTTGAAGTCCACAAGTCTTAAGATGCCAAGGTTGGAAACCCCTGATATAGAGCTTCTTTACCAATGAGAGAAGTTCCTGGTATTCCAGCATTAACCTCCTCCTGTAGGATATGGACAGAGTAGACACAAATGAGAGAAGGTTGGCTTCCTTTAAATCATGTGAAGAAGGGATAATCCCATTATATCTTTTGCTTACCATTATCAGGCTTGGAAAAGAACATCGGGAATGTTCTTGTCGGTAAATTCTCCATGGTAGGCATATGATTGATTGTAAAGAGCAAATCATTTGTCCTCCATTTCAAAGAAGCCAATTGGAGCCTGAGAGAATTTGTTCTTCAACAGTATAGGGAGCTTTGAAGCTTCCTAGGTTTTGAAAGGATATTTCATTCTTCCTTTTTTTCAGGTACACCGGTCTCTGCCTGAGGCAGAAAATGGAAAGAAATATTTCATGGTTTCATTTTTATTGGACTGTATTCCAGTGAACTTTGGGTTTGTTTCTTAGATATTGCTGTGATATCCAGGGTTGAAGTGTGTTTAATAAATAACAAGACATTCAGGTCCATTCTGCCAAGGTCTAGTTCAAAAGTATTTCATCAAATTTAATAAACTGTTTTAGTGTAGGACAAGTAGCCTTCCCTGCTCCCTTACTCAGAAGAAGATCCTCCCTATATCCAAAGAAATCTCTTTGGGTAAATCAAGTCAAGGAATTAAAAATACCAATGAATTGGTATCAACATCACCTGGTATACACCGCTGACTACAGCAAATATTTATCAGATTACTATTTGTATAGCATGTAAGGCAAAAGTCAATTTTGACTAAAAAGAAAATGAAGCTAAATGTCAGTCAGGCAGAATGCCTTCTTACTCTGCTCATGATTTCAGAATTGAGGAGGATTAGAGGCTGTTTTTAAAGACACAATTATTATTAAAATGTTTGTGCACAAGTTCATAAGAATATATCTGAAATCCTGGTAGTTATCACTGTACGGAACAAAAAAGAATCATCATTTTTTTCCCTTTTAAAATTGACTAATATCAGTTTTGCATTATTTTTATTTCATTTTAAACATTGACTTCCTCTTTAAATCTTTTTCTTGAATTAGACAGCTTGGGAGCTGCTACTGTAGGGTACTGTATTTATTCTGCTTTACGGTTTCACTTTTTAGTTTGACAATTCACAGGTATTCCAGCCTTTGTTCAAGAAAAAATTGGCTTTCTTTATGAGTCTTGAAACCTACAGTAATTTGAGACATTTTAATGAAACTAATCTCACATCAGGTTTTTTTGAAATCAAGTAACACAACATGAATGAACCAAGTATTTTTTTCTATGCACCACAACTGCAAAACGGTTGTAGGAGGTTATGCTGGTTTTCTGACCATAATAAATATTTGATTGGTTGTAGGAGGGCCTCCTTCCTTGTATACAGGAGCCTAGTTTTTATTGTTTTGCAAAAGGATAAAGAAACAGTAAGATTAACAGAGCCAATTAATACGGACATGCTTTGGGGCTATTAAAAATTATATTTAAGTACTAACATGCAGGACCAGGGATTCAGTCATAGGATCCTATTATATATACTTAGTTGTGAAAGTTCTCGTTCAGATTGTTTTGATGATTTAAATTACAAACTTTGCAGCATGCAAACTGTGTGCAAAACGCTACACAACTAATAACAGCATTTACAGCATATAAGTATTTGCTCAGAATACATGACTGGAATAATAATCAAAACACTGTTTTGCACATCCATTTCTTCCACGAGTAGTTTTGCTCATACTGTTTTATATAGTTACTCTGGGAGAAGTAAACTGTGATTTAATAGTCCTTTATATCTAACTTAAAATTGGAAGTTGTACCGAGTACAGTTGTTAAAAGTAAGGCCAAAGATAGTTAAATGTGTATTTTACTGTGATCATAAAAACTAAATTTCTTTCACTTCATGTATAATATATAAAAATATATTGCTTCTTTGTTTTTTTTCTTCCTTTTTTAAAATATATCTTAGCTGAACATTGGTAAGTGTACTTATGTTTTTAGTTAAAATGATTATAATTTTTATGTAGCCTTAGTATGTTTTTTCCTCTTTTTGTTTTCAGCGGATGTAAATATGGAGAGTAAAAACCTTTCAGCAATTCAGCAACTTGGTATTAAAATGACAATAAGGTAATTTTGGCTGGAATATTTCATATGGATATTTATAATAGGCTTCACTTTTGTTATTACTGTATTTTCATGAGTTGATGTGAAAAAGCATTATTTTAAAGATGATGGCAGGGAACTATATAAATGCTTGTGATATTTGGTCAGAGCCAGGGGTGAAATCCAGCAGGTTCTAACAGGTTCTGGAGAACCGGTAGTGGAAATTTTGAGCAGTTTGGAGAACCGGCAAATACCACCTCTGGCTGGGCCCCAGAGTGGGGTGGAAATGGGGATTTTGCAGTATCCTTCCCCTGGAGTGGGGAGGGAATGGGGATTTTGCAATATCCTTCCCCAGCAGTGGGGAGGGAATGGAGATTTTGTAGTATCCTTCCCCTGCCACGCCCACCAAGCCACACCACACCATGTCCACCAAGCCACACCCACAGAACCGGTAGTAAAAAAAAAATGGATTTCACCACTGGTCAGAGCCCTGCACCTCCAAGGAATCTGCTAATTGTGCTCCTTGAATGAACATTGTGCTAAACATGGTAGAATAAATACAGTCCTCCACGTCCTTTGAGACAAGCAAGCTGAATGACAAAAACTAAAACAACTCTTTAATCAAATATTAGTAGTATGCTGTGTTTTGATTAATGAATGTGAGTGATTATATCACTGAATATTGTAAAATAATAGTCCAGTATTTTCCAGAGAGAATCTGCAAATAAACATTGAATATTGATCGTCTTTGGTACTATTATTGGGGCTGGTAAAGCGTTCAGTAGGGACACCTAGCAAAGCATACTGGCACAAACAACTCTTGCTGGAGCATTAGAGTAGCTATATCCTCTGGAAAATGTACCTGCATTTGTGTATATGAAAAGCCTTTCTACAGGGTCTGCTTGCAAGGCAACTCTGCATGCATATATAGATACAGGCAGCTACTGAAGCAGCTCTGCAAGAATTCCAGGTAATAGAATTACTTTTAAGGAAGGATTTGTGATTTATGCCTATGTACCTTAAGATGATTTTCCCCTTTGGGATGCTTTTCACAATCCTAACCAAAATCCATCTTTCTTGCAAGTAGGAACCAGACATAAAGCATGTACTTTTTCCTTATTTTTTTTAAAATAAAGCATATGTTAAAAGGAGGAGGAAAGAGAAAAGTTAATGAAAGAACCAGCATGGTGTAGTGGTTAAGGTGTTTGCCTTGATTAGGGAGGCAACATTAAGTCACAGAAGCTCAATGAGTAACTTTGGGCCAATCATTCTTTCAGCCTAACTTCCCTCACAAAATTGCTTTTATTTGGGGGAAATGGCTAGTTAAATTATTTAGGGGTATTGGTACAGTCAAGATGGAGTTAGGAGACATTATATACATTGTATTGTACTTCGCTGTGTTGTATTATATTAATAATATCATATATTATTAGAATGTAATATATACACAAGTTGCTGTTATGGGGAAATGGCTAGGTAAATTAGTTAGAGGTACTAATGCAATCAAGATGGAGTTAATACATTGTAGTATTATGATCTAATGTACTGTATTTGGAGACTCCATGTACATTATGCTATATTATATTAATAATATGTGTGTGTGTAATATCTTAAAAAGAGGTACAAGGTTGTTCATATTTAGTAGTTCTACCAAATTGAGACCCAAAATTGATAAAACATTCCTTATCTAAAATTTCTTTGAGTGTCTGACCAGCTCTTAGTACTTTGGTGCCAAGCCAACCTTACTACCCCTCCACTCTCTCACAGACTCAACCACCCACTTCCTTATCCCTGTTCTCACCATGGAAAAATATTATTACGCAACCTTCAATCAACCAGCCTCCACCTCTGCCTCTTGTCTCTCGTCCCTTCCAATATCTTGTCCCAAACCAACTAACACTCCACATCCTAGTCCAGATACAGTCCTCCAAGTCCTTTGAACGAGGGCTGCCACAAGTTGCCAATTGAACAGGCACAGCAAGACAAGTTTTGAAAACGTATGTTCCAGAAATGGGATGTCTTAATGGTCTAGGAATATACTGTTTTCTCCAAGTATCTGCTGATATGACTATTTTAATAATGATTTCTTGGAAGTAATCTGGACATGTGTAGAAGGAATTTACAAACTATTTATCCTCAGTAGCCAGATCAGTGTGCTCTAGGAAGAAAGCAGGATGCCTAGAGACAGTAAATGACTTTCCCTTGAAGCCCACAGTTCTAAAGCCCACTGGAGATCACTTCTTATGATTACATTGTGCGCAGACACTGTATGAAGCATTTGTGGGCAATCCTTGTCCTCTCCTTGCTCTGGAGAGAATTTCCAAGGAGCTGATCCATTCTCCATCTCCATGTTCTGCCATAGTCAGTTCCACTCTTGCAGAGCCATCTTCAGTTCAGCTTTGCTTCCCTCATTGCTTTAATCTTGTCATAAAGAAATGTGGCAATGACAGCAATTTCATTTATTTGTTCATTCACTTATTTATATATCATATTATGTGGCTGCCCATGTCACAAAACATGACTCTATGGATATACAATAAAAAACCATGAAATGACAACATTAAAAAACATTCTGCATTTAAAACATTAATACTATTATTAAAGGCTAAGAGAGCGAGCACTAGATGTTATAAAAATAATGAACAATGAAAACAATGTTATTTCTCAGGGGCAAGGTAGAACAATAGGAAATAATTGCAGAAAAATGTTAGAACCATCTCCAAAGCTCAAAGCTTAATTTTTTAATCTGTGAATATGGCAATAATCATAGAAACCATAATTTGCATGTTCAGAAAAATAAATTCACACAGCTTAGCTATTTGAAATTTTTATAAGGAGCCTAAAGCAGTTTTCTGAGTCCAGTCTTTCGGATTGTAGATAAGGTTATGCAGTAGGATTACTTATTTAGTCACTCTTTATTTAAAGCCTTTTAACCTTATTTTTTTATCTAAAATAACTCCCAAAATAGTTTAAGAGTTCTTAGAAGTCTCACAAGAGAAATTATATGGGAAGGGAGGAGGAGTTAAAAATGAAGATTAGGCACTTAGATGTCAGTTCATCTTACAATCTCTTTGGACAAACACTTCAAATAGCCTAATGGACTTGTTTAATGGGGCAGCTGGTCCCTCCAGAAGAAGTCATGGGCTAGGCTCTTCTCTGTTTGGCAATGTGCTAGAACGGTTGGTAGCATAAATACAAGATATCTTGTCAAGGCTGTTTATAAGCATAATACACATTGTTTCTTCTCTTTAAGACATCTACCTGTGGTCAGCAAATGTTGACATTAATATTATATACTTCTTCCATTTTAAAAAATAATTTAAAAGTATTTTGCTTCTACTTAACAGTTTATTTCTTTTAAAGCTATGGTAAACATTTGAATCTGCTGAAGGAGAATGCAGAAAATGATCTACATCAAGTGCTAATCTACTGTGAGAAATATTTGAAACAACAGAAAGTACCTTTAAGGAAATCATTACGTATCCTTTTGCTGTAATAAGATAGAGTTCACCAAGTGTTTTGTCAGTAAAGCTAAAGGTTTCCCTGTCCAGTTGTGTTCCACTCTAGAGTGTGGTGCTCATCTCCATTTCATTGTGCGAAGACATTTTTCATGGTCATGTGGCTATATGTCTATATGTCAAAGGTGCATGGAACACTGTTACCTTCCCACTGAAGTGGTACCTCTTAATCTACTCGCATTTGCATGCTTTCGAACTGCTAGATGGGCAGGAGCTGGACCAAGGAATGGAAGCTCACCCCATTGTGAGGCTGTTGGGTCTCGAACCTGGGCTGTCGGCTTTCCAGCCAACAAGCTCAGTATTTTTAACCACTGAGCCATCACGCCCCCATTTTGTCTGTATAATTGTCTAAATCATTATTCATTTGTTTTTTTAAATTTTACGATAGTTGCTTATAATGAATAAAACTAGACATTGATTGATTGATTTGATTTGATTGATCATATGATTATATGCCATCAAGACATTTTCAGCTTTTTGCAACCACATAGATTTTCCCTATGGAAAAACAGACCTAGCTTTTATGAAATATATTCATGTTGGAAGGAATTACATTTCTTTTTGGGAATTACATTTTTTTTCACCCATTCCTCTGTAAAAAATAGATATCTACTTGTGCTTCAGATTTGGATTCATTATTGGAAAGAATGGGGTGCCCCATAATTATAAGATGTAAGTGATCCTAATTTGATTTGAGTTCTGCGATCAAGTTCAACTCTGTAGGGGCAGATACAATGAAAACTCTTTTCTTTTATGTCTGGGACAAAACAGCCTTGGTATTCCATTGTGTTTCTTTTGAAAGAACAAAACTTGAAGCTTTTCAAGTGTTTCAGGTCCAAAGGTACCATTACTTAAAGCATTTCAAATACACCAAACGTTCAAACTTCAAATTTACCATGGGAAACAATTGAAACTTGAAAGAAGCCACTTGTTTTTTTATTTCTATAATTGGTAGTGAAAAAAGAAGGTTGGAAATCCATGTTGGCTGCTGGCTGCCTCCCAATCTGTAGGGGAAAAAGGGCCAAAGAATTGCTTAGGGTGAGATGAAGCTGTTGGAAAGTTCAGACCAAGGTGTTCAGGTTCCAAAAGGCATTTTTTTTTCTTTTTGCCAACTATCTATATTTTGTCATGTTGCCTTTTCTTTTTCTAATCAATCTATTGTCATGTTTGCTAATTATCTACAATGGAGAAGACAAAAAGATTGGAATTCCTTAATTATTCTTACAGATAATCAGCAGGATGGATACGTATGCTATGACTGGTTTGTATCTTCTGTGTTTCTAATAATGATGGGAAATCGAGAGAAGACATTAACATTTCTCCACCAGTTCTCCTATCTCCTTGTTTCAGCCTTTCTTTGGGCACCACGGCTGCATAATTCTGTAAGATTTCGAAAGAAACTTAACCTTGACAAATTGCTTTGAGCATTTTTAGTGAATGCTTATTAATTTAGCCTCTTTAAAAGGGCGCTCACTTAAGGACTTTCTAACTGGATATTTCATCTGTAAAAACGTACTCCATGCAAAAAAATGTGGATTTGACATCAGCTCGGTTTTCTAACAGGAGGGAAAAATAGACCAATATCAATTGTAGTTATTGGATTTTAAAATGAGAGGTAAGACACACTTTATTAGCAGTGTTAAATTGTGTGCAGGCAGAGAGAGCTATTCAGTGCCCTTTTATTACTATTGCTCTGTGTATTGCTTTGTTCTCTAGATTATTAGTTTTTGTTTTATTATACAAAAACTAGACACTGCAGGTAGTCCTCAATTTACGACCACAACTGAGCCCAAAATTTATGTTGCTAAGTGAGACATTTGTTAAGAGACTTTTACCTCATTTTACGCCCTTTCTTGCCACAGTTGTTAAGTGAATCACTCTAGTTGTTAAATTAGTAGCCCGGTTGTTAAATGAATCTGGCTTCCCCATTTACTTTGCTTGTCCGAAGGCTGCAAAAGATGATCACATGACCCCAAGACACTGCAAATGTCATAAATATTGGTCAGTTGCCAAACATATAATCACAGAGATGCTACAATAGGCGTAAGTATGAAAAACAGTCATAAATCACTTTTTTTTCAGTGGCATTGTAACCTTGAATGGTCCCTAAATGAACTGTTGAAAGTCAAGGACTACCTGTATTCTTGATAGTAGAAAAGCTGGACAGGGGGAAAAAAATCAGAATCAGTACTCAGTGTCTTATCCTTATCATTTTGGCATTTGAAATAGTGAGATTTTTTAAATTAGTATCATTAAGCAAAATACATGAAGTTTCAAATTTTATCATGTACTTTGCCCCAATTTGGAAAATTAAGGATTTTCTTCAATATCCTTAAGTTTTAGCATATTCTGAATGCAAAATGGAAGGAAGAAATCTAGAGACCTTGCCTTCTACGAGAAACAAATAAAGATTTCCCCTATCCCAAAACACATAAAAAAGCATCTTCTTCTTAATGGCAGGTCTTCTAGAAACGTCCTACTATATAGTAAACTTGCTCTACCCAGTGTTCTTTCCCATTGCGATGCCTTAGTATTTTAGAAAAGCATGGTTCAAATCAAGGGTGAAATCCATAGGTTCTGAGATGTTCTGGAGAACAGGTAGTGGAAATTTTGAGTAGTTCAGAGAACCAGCAAATACCACCTCTGGCTGACCCCAGAGTGAGTGGGAATGGAGATTTTGCAATATCCTTCCCCCAGGAGTGGGGAGAGAATGGGGATTTTGCAGTATCCTTCCCCTGGAGTGAGGTGGGAATGGAGATTTTGCAGTATCCTTCCCCTGCCATGCCCACCAAGGCACACCACGCTCACCAAGCCATGCCCAAAGAACCGGAAGTAAAAAAAAAATTGAATTTCATCACTGGTTTTAATCCAAGGCTTCTTTGGCACTAAGAAAATTCTAGTGTTAGTGTTTTGCCACATTTAAACATCTGCTATGGTTTCCTGTAGGTATTCAATACTTTGCTTCTGTTAAAGTTAAAATAAAAAATAAAATCTAATGTTAAAATGAGTTGTAAGATAGGATATCCATAACTGCATTACTGTTATGCCTTTCTTTGCTTTAAAAGCGGATCTCATTATGTCTGCTTGCCTTGGATCGGCCCTGCCCTCAGTTGATTTCTGGGTTAAATCCTAGAGATGAAAATAGAACAGATGGTACCTACTTCTCTCCCTATCCCTTTAACTCAAAGTAACTTTAAGAGCTGAATGTCTATGGAGATTCTCAGTCATCCATGTCATAGTTGTCCCAAAAGTGCTTTTTCAAGAGGCAACTGGACTTCCTGTTTTTTCTTTGAAGATGGTTTGCTTCTTATCCAAGTTGTCCAGTTGTCTCTTGTAAGTAGCTGAATGTTTAAAATGGCCATCTTGTATGGATGGGTGGGTAGCAATATAAAATCTTCCTCCACATCATGGCTTTTAAGCAAATCTGTATTATTCTTAAGGGACGTGGTGGCTTAGTGGGTAAGACGCTAAGCTTGTCAATCAAAAGGTCAGCAGATCAGCGGTTCGAATCCCTAGTGCCGTGTAACGGGGTGAGCTCCCGTTACTTGTCCCAACTTCTGCCAACCTAGCAGTTCAAAATGTAAAAAATGCAAGTAGAAAAATAGGGACCACCTTTGGTGGGAAGGTAATAGCGTTCCGTACGCCTTTGGTGTTTAGTCATGCTGGCCACATGACCACGGAGATGTCTTCAGACAGCGCTGGCTCTTCGGCTTTGAAACAGAGATGAGCACCGCCCCCTAGAGTCGGGAACAAGTAGAACATATGTGCGAGGGGAACCTTTACCTTATATTATTCTTGGCAGCTACCAATTACCTTCTGCTGGCCTGCTTGCAAGATGCCTGGGAATTGCAGCTTCCTGCCAGTTGCAAGGAATTGCTTGCTCAACGACCCACACTTAATGATGGCAATGGGGATTGCAGGGATCCGTTATCGCTAAGCATTTCTGCACCGCATCACTTAGTGATAGAAATATATGAAACTGTACAAGTAAAAATGGTGCTGCGGTATCATGCATAACTTTGTAAAGAATTCAGGGACACACATCTTGGAATGAGCATTCATTTGCTGATGGCCAGTAAAATGGCCTTGTCTGGGCCTGAGAAGGGATAGAAATGGGCTTCTTAGTTTCCTTTCTACAAGGTGGGGGAAGAAGAAGAGATGTATTCCTGCTGTTCCCTCCATCTAATTCTCCATGTCTGATAACTCATGCTCTGGGATTTTCAGGCGACTACACAGGGGATCAGAAAAGAAAATTAAGTTACGAGTTGATATATGCGCATCTTTGTTTCAATTTATTTTTCTGACACATTATAATGGCTTCAGTTCTTAATTGCATATAATATGCAAGACGGTCCTAATGCCTTTGCTTATCTGAATTTGGAGTAGAAAACAGCATGGAGAGCTTACCTTTTCCCTGCCAAAAAAGCTCTCTTTTTCCCCCCTCTGGCAATAGAGGGTTTTGTGGTAGTTTTGCATATTCATTTGCAACCTCTTAACTACCTCTGCAGTAAATGAAAGTATTCCTTTACTGCCAAGTAAATTGAAAATCAAATGAAGGAAAGAATGCTCATAAACTAGTATCAATAATAATTAAAAGCTAGAAAATGTTGCTAACATTTGTTCAGGTATTATGGTGGAGGTTTCTAGTTTTTTTCGAACCCAAATTATTCCTTTTGAATTCTCCAAGAACTGAGTCAGTCTATGAGTAATATAACAAGCTGCTCCAATTGCTGTGTAATAAGAAACCATTTTGTGTGTGTGTTTTCCAATTGTTAGATACATCTGCCTGTAGACACAGCAGCATCTGGCATCCATCCAGTCTACTTCTGCAGTGCTCACTATGTTGAGATGTTGCTGAAAGCTGAGTTGCCACTTGTTTTTTCTGCTTTCCATATGTCTGGATTTACATCATCACAGGTAATAACAAAAAATAGCCTAAGGGATTGTCTTGGATGTACCAGTGAAAAAGACTATTGCTTAACTGTAACCAAAGTGATTTGGTTACAGCTTTCAGTAATGTGATCCTATAATGTCTACTTACTGAGTTCAAGGGAGCTTACTGTTTTTTAATAGTAATTTTATTAAAAATTACATTTGCAATGATAAACTAATACAAACTAAAAAAAATAAAAAGTAGAAGATGCAGAAAAAAATTGAAAAGAAAGTATAAGAATATAGTAAATACAAAAAACAAACATATAAAGAAATGACAAAAACATGTATAAGATACATCAAATTCTTCCCTTATTCGATCTCTTACCTATAAACAAAACCTTAAAACCTCATTTCAGTCCTGATCATAAAATGTCCGCATTCAGAATTACTAAAAAAAAAAATTTAGCCTTGATCAAATAAACTGACTTCATATTTCTTCTTTTAACAATCTTGATTGTTTAGTCTCTTCAAATAATGTCCTAGAATTTGATTTCTTTTCATTTTTTCTTTGTCCCTTCTCACAAAATTCTTCAAAGCCTTAACAAGCCTCTTTTGTAAATCCAAAATTACCCAGGTTACTCTTTTAGTGTATTACTTGTATAGACATTTTACATATGAAAGCATCAACTAATTTCTTTTGTATATCCATTGTAGCATCTTTTGCTGTATGATTCTTGTAGCCTGTCATTTTTAAATACATTTTTAGATCAGGCTCAATCTAATCAGATAAAATTTGTTCTTCTTCCATAGCTTCTTTTAAATACAGTCCATCTATAGAGGCAACTTCTCAGTCCATTTTCAAAAATAACCTTCAATTTGTCCAATGTTAAAATAGTTTGCTTCCTTCTGAATTAGTAAGTCTTCTCCTTTCATTGTAAGCTTTAGTTTCTAATTCTGTCTAGTGGAAAAATCCCATTCTATCACGTTATTTTTAAAGTATTCAAGACAAAAACATTTTTTCACAAAAATAATTTTTATAATTAATTCCAAAATCTTATTTCAAATCCATCTGGAGTCTTAGTCCATTTGGAATTTTTCCAAAATGAAATTTGTTATTTATTCAAACAGTGAAAAGAATTAAGTCCTTAAACTTGTAGCTAAACTTCTTTTATTAAGATAGAAAAAAAACTCATCCATTGCTGTAGAAATAGCACTTAGACTTATATACCGCCCCAGAGTGCCTTACAGTATTCTCTGAGCAGTTTATAATGTCATCATATTGCCCTCACCAATCTGGGTCCTCATTTTACTGACCATGGAAGGATCGAAGGCTGAGACAACCTTGAGCCAGTCAAGACCGAACTCCTGGCTATGGGCAGAATTAGCCTGCAATACTGTGCCACCACGGCTATAAAATATGTTGATCCAAAAGTTCCTACTACTTGAAAAACAATTCAGAGCTATTTCTGAAAATGACAGGAGTAGGAAGTACTCAAACCATAGTCAGTACTTTCAAAAGGATACTGGGTTCTGATACTTCCTACTCCTGTCATTTTCAGAAATGACAGGATTTGAAATTGCCCACAAGTGCTCCATACAGTTACTCCTTGTGAGGAGAATAGCAGTCTCCTATGGGTTTAAATGCTGGGAGACTGCTATTCTCCTCACAAGAAGCAACTGTCTGGAGCATTTGTGGGCAATCTCAAATCCTCTCCTTGTCTGGAGAAGAATTACAAAGAGCCAGTCTCTGTGGTTCTTCATTCAGTTGCAGTCATCAGCTACACTTTTAGTGGAACCGTCATCATTTCACCATTTCTTTCTCAGAACTGTCAAAAGAGCTTACTTTCAAGTAAGTTAAGTTTCAGTTGAGGAGCTGAAATCACTTCATGCCTGGGGTTGTAGGAGAACCTGAGCTGGAAATTTTAAAGAAAAGAACAGTTATAGAATAATTCGTCAAATTCTTAAATATACATCAGTGGGCACAACTCACAGTATAAATTAAACTTATTTCTGGTGAGTAATCAGCTGGGAAATCCAACTGTGAGCCTCCGAAATAGCATTCTTTTGCTTGCTTGAAAATTAAATATGTATCATAGCTGGCTTTTCTTTGTAATGTTTTGCTTTTACAAAGCAGCAGGCAGAATTGATCGGCATTCTGTTTGAGTCTCCCTTTCTCTGCATCCTTCTGATATATCCATATCCTGGTCTATGCCCACCTCAGCCCTAATGTCCTACAGAATATCTCTTATGAACTCACTATGCTATTTATATACAGAATAATTAGTTACACTGAGATGCAAGTATGCATGATTAAAGTTATCAGGGAAATTAATTGTTGCCTAAAATTGAATTGTATCATTATTAGGTTCCTTGACAACAAATATATTTGTCAGTGTTGTTTATTCATATGGGGTTTTTTTCTTTCTTTCCCTTTTTGGTAAACCACTCTTAAATTAACTCAAAATTTATCTGAAAGTTTCTTTCTGCAGTCAAATTAAAGTACTACTTTTGGGTGTGAATACGTAGGGCAGATTAACCAAACAGTAATAGTTAAAGGAAATGTGCTAGAGTTTAAATATGGAAGAAAACAATTCTTTTTCTTTTTAAATCATTTTATAAGCAGGTGTTTGTCAGATTTATTGAAAAAGTATAGAACTCTTCTTCATTGAAACACATATTAAACTAATAC
Organism: Pituophis catenifer annectens; assembly: GCF_029215685.1. Taxonomy (NCBI): domain Eukaryota; kingdom Metazoa; phylum Chordata; class Lepidosauria; order Squamata; family Colubridae; genus Pituophis; species Pituophis catenifer. The sequence continues at coordinate 95,353,729 of NW_027256881.1, forward strand.
AAATGCTACTATAAAGATTCCAAACAAATAATGTTGGTGTAATGTAGAAGTTTTTTTGTTCTAGCTATGCTTTAAAGGGATAGTAACTGGTTTTTACGCTAAGGTGGAGACCTACTTAAGGCCTATTTTTGACAGATGGGAAGGATGCTGAAAATTATGATGCAAATGCCCATGCCCAGATGTAAGCCTGCTCAATGGCATAGGATTCTGGGTGGACAACAATAAATGCAAATCACAGAAGATGTGCCTCCTACCTCTGAACATTATAGGATGGCTATTATAGGGAGCTGTGCCTTCTCCTAAATGTAATGGGACAACATAGATCCTACCTGAGCCTTTACAGGGCTTTCTCATTTAACCTTCCTTCAAAACTTCCTCTTAGGACCTACTTGGTCCCTCCCTTCAGTCATTACTAAGGGTTTTCTGGGAGAGAGAGAGAGAGATTTTATTTCTTCATTATTTCTTCATTTTTTATCCTGCTTTTATTACTTTAAAAGTAACTCAAGGTGAATATAATTAATACTTCCTTCTCCAATTTTCTCCACTGTTTTAATCAATAAAAGAACATGAATTCCTGATGCCTTGTTCTCTCTCTCACCCCCAGGAAAATGGAGGGCAGCCTACAACAGAGAGTGAGGAAAGGTTGTATTTAAACAAATTACTGTTGGTAGTGATATGGCCAGTAGTGGTAAACTATTTCTTTTGGAAAGAACCTATTTTTGACTAGAAAAGAGTAAAAATACTTTGTCACTAGAATTGGATTAGATTAGAATGATCCACATATGGAATGCTTAAATAAGACTTAAATGAATAGTAGATTACTGAATTGGTCAGAAATGTTGTACTATCATAAAATATGATGAAGATAATGATGATGATTTTTTAAAAATTATTGTTGTTCTAGATCTGTCAGCAGTGGCTCACACAGTGCTTCTGGAATTATATGGACTGGAGAGAGATTTGTCATTATATTGCCATTTGTATTTTCCTTGGCCCAGATTACCAGATATATATGTGCATATCTGTGTTCAAACATCTACAACAAGAAATCCTTCAACATACCCAGGCTCAGGACCTTCAAGTTTTTCTTAAAGTAATCACTTCCTTATCTTTTTGTAGGACTGGACAATCTTTTGGGGGGTTGTTTGGGAAGGGTCTGTGGTGGAAAATGGCTGAGTTGATGTTACCATTTTTTTTCTTCTGGGGTTTGCTCAATAGATTAGGGAAAGCGCTTTTTAAAATACTATCTGGATTAACATCCTACAAATGTTTTTGTTTTTTCTTCCTTTAAACTGGGAAGCTATTGTTTGGTTGCTGTCTTTGGCAATCAGGCCAGAGGGGGACTTCAAAAGGCCTGTGAAAAACAGGATGTGCAATTCCCTTTTTATGGTTTACAAGACTTTGAAATTAGTCATTCGGAGACATCAAAAGCAAATGTTTTATAACGGTAATTTTCAGCCGGTTAATTTTTACTTATATGCTTCTCTATTGACAAAAAGAAACATATTAGTGTTTTGCAGCAAAAAGTGTATCAGATATCTATATCACGTGGCATAGATTCCTGTTAGTTTATTCTACCAGGAATGAGCTATAGATCCAAAAGCCAAACATTGTGACTTTGAGAGACATTGAATCAATTATCTCCTTGTGGAATTTTGGCTGACTCCACCAGAAATAAAAGATGGGTTTAAATAGGTCTTTGAAATTATGATCCAGCAAGATAACTTTTAATATTCCTAATGCATTTAGACTGTGCATCAACTATGCAAAGAAAGGGTGTGGTACATTACTCTACATAACTGATAGAATTTTTGTTATCTTTTTTGTAAAGAGTTCAACAGTTTGTACATCTGTTTGTGGGTATTGGAGGTGGGGGTGTTGGTCTGTTTATTGAAGAAACAAAATCACAGGTCAAAAACTTTTTTAAAAAATTACTGGGTTAAAAAGAAAAATTGGAAAAAATAGAGATTAAAAAGATTTTTTTTAAAAAAATGGAAGGTTGTGTTTGTATTTATACTGAGTATATGGTATGTGTCTATATACATACAAACATATGCATGGACTTATGGAGAAATATCAAGATCCCTGTTCAGCATTTCAGTTTGATGATTGTGGCTAACCAGTAGGTCTATAAACTAGATAGAGTTGGACACTTGGTTAGTACTCATAGTCTAAGACAACAGCAAACACCTTCCATGGGGTTGCCAAGACACCGGTTTCAATATTGAGCATTGCTTTAGGGTGACTTTACCCTTTGTTCAGTAACTTTATCAAGAATGTCATTTGTACAGATGAACGTAATATAAAGAAAAAACATTGGGTGGGGGAGGGATGATTTCTCTCATACAAATTACATGGTCCATCCTGGAATACATTCCCCACCCCCCACCCCCTTCCTGGAATGCACTGATCTAAGAACCCAGCTGATTTTCCTATTTTTCCATAAATTCATGCATCTATAGAAAATAATTTCATTGAACAGGAAGTGGTTTGCGGCCCTGAAATAGATTGGACAGTTTTGTATAAACCTGTTTGTAAGAGAATTGGCTTTCAGATTTTTTTTTTTCATGTTACAATCAAAGGTATTTGAAACTGGAATAAAGGCTGTTAATGAGATGATTTCATGGAAATGTGTGCATCTGGTTAAGAATGTTCAAAGCAGCTGATGAACACCTTGAAAAAAAATCTGGTCAGGCATTTTGATCATATTAGAAATAGTAAACCAGCCAAGAGGAATTCCCTTACCTAAGGCCTTTTCTTGCGATCATGTATTGTCATAAGATGATCTGGGTTGAACAGAGATTTCTGGTTCCGTAGCTAATTCTGATGTGTCTATATTAGTTCAAGAAAGGAAATACTAATTTGTAGGACTAATATCTTTCCAAGAGCTTGTTGAAGAATTCTACTTTAGTGCTGACCTGTTCTAGAGGAGGAGTGAATAAGTCATTTTGTGATTGTTAATTTGGGTAGTATATTTTTCCCTAATCTCTCTCCTCTCCTCTCCTCTCCTCTCCTCTCCTCTCCTCTCCTCTCCTCTCCTCTCCTCTCCTCTCCTCCCCTCCCCTCCCCTCCCCTCCCCTCCCCTATTCTACTCCACTCTACTCTACTCTACTCTACTCTACTCTACTCTACTCTACTCTCTCCCAGTTTCCTAATGTGGGATTCATATTTGTCTTTTATCTTTTATTATCTTTTAATTGAATATAAAACTAAAATTCAAAGCTTGACTTTTGTTGTATGAAAAAGAAATGACTTTTGACGTTTGTGATTAGCCCAATTTGATGCCCAGGCAGAATAATATTTTTAAAATAAGAAAAATCAAATTAATTGTTAAAGCATATTATTAAGCCTCTGTCTATCTATAACAGCCTTCTCATATGAATGCCCAAGTATTCCATTAATTTGGTATCTTTGACATTAATTTTAAAATACAGTGGCAGAATTTTAGTTCTCATCGTGTAGTAGGTGACAATATATACCAGAGCAACTCTCCTTATGTTAACATCTGATGACAAGCTGTCAAGATTTCATAGTTCTTAAGATACAGAGGCCAAATTATAGGTCAAAACTTGTAAAGCTCTCATTAAAACGTACGGAACACAATTGGAAAGAGCACTTTTTATAGTCTATAAAAGAAAAATATTTGAAGAAAAAGCATAGAATCCTGATTTAATTGACTTGGTAGGGTTGATGAGTCAAATCCACAACATACTGATTCCATCTGAGGCTTAATTAAACCACTCTGGATTTATCTGGTTAGGGATTACACTCTTTAGAATATAATATTTGTATTAAAATAAACAATGCTAACAATATAAAAGCAAACCAATGCATCATTAAAATGGCTATTTAATTACCTCTAGGCTCTAGCTCTGGATAAGAATTGGTTGCAAATGAGCTTGTCTATTCCTATCTTAAGCCACTCAGCCATCTTCTATTTTAATGGAATTCAGATGAGCATTGTAACAAAAGAACATCTGTATCTATATTGGTGACTTCCATTATACCTTGGTTTTGCATACAGATTTCCTATGCCTTATTGAAGCAAGGGACTGCAAACCTGTCAGATAACAGGAATATTAATTGCTTTATGATTTTAGGGAACAAAAACTTTCAGAAAAGAAAATAATCCTGCTCAAGGTTAACTCAGCCTTCCATCCTTCCGAGGTGGGTAAAATGAGGACCCAGATTGTTGGGGACAATATGCTGACTCTGTAAACCGCTTAGAGTGGGCTGTAAAGCACAATGAAACGGTATATAAATCTAAGTGCTATTGCTATTACCCATTATACCACTAATTCTACGTTTTATCTATTATACTACTGATTCGAATCCTTACTGGAAATTCCCCTCCCTCCCTCCCTCCCTCCCTCCCTCTCTCTCCTATAGGATTGAAAGGTCTAGCATTCTCTGTTGACATAATGTACATTTAGTATGTTAAACTCCCCAAAGTACCAAGTAAATATTAATAGGGAAAAATAAAATTAGCTAGTTTTAAAAAATAGAATTCCTTAACATAATAGCACCTTCTGCGGTTTTGTTTTTCCTTCCTCTGATAATACTTTTCTTCTGTGCATTGTGCAGGAAGAAGCACTCCATGGATTTCAGGTGAATAATTACGTTGAGTACATGGAAAGCTTGGCTCAAATCTACCGACCAATTCTATTAAGAGACATGAGGAATATTGGAGTACCAAGCACATAGATCAAGCAGATGAGCACATCATTTCAAATGTTGGTTATGTACTTTAAGGGGGTAGTGATTGTTTTATTTCCTTCTCCGTAAAAAAAAAATGTATTCATTGTTGCTATCCTTGCAGCCAAATCAATAAGGTTTTTCAGCATACCATTTTCACAAGACAACATCCTCTAAATTGGATCATCTGAAAAAAATAATGTGTTTTTCTAGCCAGGTGTCATTGTTTGTTTACACTTGGTTTCAGAAACTAGCTTTGAATTACTTAATTGTTCTGTTTATATTTGCCAAGGAGCAGTGTCTATACTATTAAACTTTGCTTCCTAACATTTCTAAATGGCTGAAGGTTCAGTAGTAAGGAACGGTAATTTGAATGCGCACATAACTTTCGAGCGCTGCAAAAATTATCTTGGGAGGTCAAAAAATGAAATACAGTTACAGGTCCTGAGTGGCTCAGTTTGAAGTGAAATGAAAGGTTTGTTATTGTTTTTTGCTGTAAATATTTTTTTTAAAATAGTACTGTACACTCTAAAGCATTTACTTGAAGTTGTAGAAGGGAGTAAATTAACACTTCTGTAGATTTGTTAATACAAATGTAGATTTTATTCTCTGTTTTATTGAAACTAAATGTAAAGAAATAAAACTTTGGGAACACACATGAATATTGGTAACATGTTTATTTGATCTTGAGTTATGCTCTCAACAGATCTGTTAAGAATCATTATGAATCTGTAGGTATCCATCATGGTACACTGATGAATTATGCCTGTTTGATAGCATAAACGGAAGAAGTTAACATTTTTTGTTTTCCCATTCTCTCCAGAATGAGTGAGAAGCTTCAAATGAGTTCTTTTCTGAACCCTAAGTTGTTTATAAGAAGCAATCAACCAAAGCAAAACCCTAGGTAGATTCCACAGGCGCTCTCAGGGCAAAGTCTTGAACTGTACAAATATACTTGGCTCAGATAAAAGGCATCAATCTGCTTTGTATCAGTTCCTTATTGGCAGAAATAGTATTGACCATCAGAGTTATTGAGTCTAGTTCTTTTATCCTAACTTACCTGGGTTTGGCAAGCAATCTACAGTCCATTTTGGATTGAATTAATCATATTCATTACTTTCAATTTATGCAACACTAATGATAAGAAAATGCCAGATAATATTTTTCAACCCAACAATTATGCTGACATTTTACAACATGAGTGATTATTGCACAGATCCCTGGATGCTTTTTCCCCTCCGTTAATAGGGAGATTGGCTGGGGCAGGTGGTCTGTGATGTCTTTACAATGTGGTGGGAAATAAGTCAAATGCGGTTATGTGACATTTCGTGACTTCATTGCTTAGTGATGGGAGTTGTGAATCCCAGTTGCGGTCAGTAGGTGAGAACCTCCAGTACACTAGAAAGTTGAAAGAAAACCAATATCCTATCAAGTCTGCCCTCCATTTTATTACAAAGAAAAGTACATGGAGATCTGTAATCACTCGATTTTGAGCATGAATTGAAGGAAATGTTATCTTTTCTCTATCTTTTCAAACTTTTATTTATTTATTTATTTATTATTGAATTTCTATACCGCCCTTCTCCCTGGGGACTCAGGGCGGTGTACAGCCAGAATTAAAAAACATGCAGGACAAATATTAAAAAACAATTAAAAGATATATAAATTTGGCCCAATTAAAACTCACTACCAATTAAAACATTTAAAACATTTAAAAACATTTAAAAATTTCTTCTTAAGCCAGCCCGGTTTGCTTGAAAAAATGGGTTTTAAGGGCACGACGGAAGGCACTAAGGTCCTGGATTCTCCTTATCTCTGGGGGGAGCTGATTCCAGAGGGTAGGTGCCCCCACAGAGAAGGCCCTCCCCCTGGGGGTCACCAGCCTACACTGTTTGGCTGATGGCACCCCGAGGAGGCCCTCTCTGTGGGAGCGCACGGGTCGATGGGAGGTCGTCGGTAGCAGCAGGCGGTCTCGAAGATAGCTAGGCCCTATGCCATGGAGCGCTTTGAAGCTGATAACCAGCACCTTGAAGCGCACCCGGAAGACCACCGGGAGCGAGTGCAGCTCGCGCAGGAGCGGTGTTACATGGGAGCGCCATGCTGCTCCCGTCACTACCCGCGCTGCTGCGTTCTGGACCAGCTGGAGCCTCCGGGTGCTCCTCAAGGGGAGCCCCATGTAGAGAGCGTTGCAGTAGTCAAGGCGAGAGGTGACGAGGGCGTGAGTGACTGCACAGGGAATCCCGATCAAGAAAGGGCTGCAACTGGCGAATCAGGCGAACCTGACAAAAGGTCCCCCTGGTTACAGCCATCAGATGTTCCTCCAAGGACAGCTGCATATCCAGGAGGACTCCCAGATTGCGAGCCCTCTCTGTGGGGGCCAACGACTCGCCCCCAATAGTCAGTGATGGAGTCAACTGACTATATCAGGATGCCGGGAGCCACAGCCACTCAGTCTTGGAAGGGTTGAGCTTGAGCCTGTTCCTCCCCATCCAGACCCGCACAGCCTCCAGGCACTGGGACATCACTTCAAGGGCATCGTTGAGGTGGCCTGGGGTGGAGATGTACAGCTGGGTGTCATCAGTTTACTGGTGGTATCTCACCCCACAGCCACGGATGATCTCACCCAGCGGCTTCACATAAATGTTGAACAGAAGGGGCAAGAGGACCGATCCCTGCGGCACTCCACAAATGAGAGGCCTCGAGGTCGACCTCTGCCCCCCTGCCAACACAAACTGCGACCGGTCGGAGAGAAAGGAGGAGAACCACCGTAACACGGTGCCTCCCACCCCCAACTCTTCCAGCCGGTGCAGCATGATACCATGGTCGATGGTATCAAAAGCCGCTGAGAGGTCTAACAGGACCAGAACAGAGGAGCAACCCCTGTCCCGAGCCCTCCAGAGATCATCAACCAACGCGACCAATGCCGTTTCCGTGCTGTGCCCAGACCTGAAACCCGACTGGAACGGATCTAGATAAGATGTTTCCTCCAGGAATTGCGGAAACTGTCGCGCGACCACACTCTCAACAACCTTCGCCATAAAGCAAAGGTTGGAGACAGGACGATAGTTGGCCAATATTGCCGGATCCAGGGACGGCTTCTTGAGGAGAGGCCTCACCACCGCCTCTTTCAAGGCGGTGGGGAAGTAACCCTCACTCAATGAAGCGTTGATAACACCCTGGAGCCAGCCTCGTGTAACCTCCCGGGAAGCCAGTACCAACCAGGAGGGACACGGGTCCAGTAAACATGTGGCCGCACTAAGTCTCCCCAAAATCCTGTTCACATCATCAGGAATCACAGCATCAAACTCCTCCCAGATAACATTCTCAAGACTATTCCTCGTCACCCTGCCTTGATCTACCCAGTCAGAGTCCAAATCCCCCCGGATCTGAGCGATTTTGTCATACAGGTATTGTCCGAAATCCTCCGCCCTGCCTTCCAAGGGATCCTCTCGCACTCCCGGATGGAGCAGGGAGCGGGTTACCCTGAACAGGGCGGCCGGACGATTCCCTGATGACGCAATAGAGGCGGAAAAGTAATTAAACTTTGCCGTCTTTATCGCCACTAGGTAGGCCTTAATATGCGACCTTACCCGTGTTCGATCAGATTCAGCGAGACTGGCCCTCCAACCGCTCTCCAGGCATCTTTTCCGGCGCTTCATTTCCCTCAGCTCCTCAGTGAACCAAGGAGCCGCACGGGATCGGCATCGGGTCAGAGGCCGCAAAGGCACGACTCGGTCCAAGGCCCCATCAGCCGCCCGGTCCCAGGCGGCTACCAGCTCCTCGGTCGAGTCATGTGCTAGAACCTCAGGAAATGGCCCAAGTTCCATCTGGAACCTCTCAGGATCCATCAGGCGCCTGGGGCGGATCCATCTAATTGGATCCGCCTCCCTGCGGCGGGGGGCAGCGGTTCGAAGATCCAGGCGAAGGAGTGAGTGGTCTGTCCATGACAAGGGTTCCAGGTCTATATCCCCAATAACAAGACCACTCAACCACTGGCCAGAGACAAAAATCAGATCCAGAGTGTGACCTCCCCTGTGAGTAGGGCCATGAACTAACTGGGTCAGGTCCATGGCTATCATGGAAGCCATGAACTCCCGAGCCGTTTCACCAACGGATGGCAAGTTGAAATCACCTATGACTAAAAGCCTGGGTGTATCCACTGCCACCGTGGCTATCATGTCGAGTAGCTCAGGTAGGGCTGTTGCCACGCGGCAGGGAGCCAGGTACGTAAGCAACAAGCCCATCTGAACCCCACGACCCCACCTCACAAGGTGGGACTCACATCCGGCTATCTGAAGCATGTAAACTTTAATAGAAGTTGCCTATATGTATAAGAAGATGCCACTATTCCTGTCTCAAACTATGTTTACTGAAGCAGATATTCTATTACTATCTTGACTATCTGATTTTTAACTTGAGATCTCCCTAATGCTCCTTGAAATTACCCAAATGACTCCAGCAGAAATTATTATATCAAAACCCACTAGTGATTTGTTTATTTATCACTAATTTTCTTGGGAATCTGTATATCAGATTCTACCCAAATAAATATGCTATACTAAATTATATATAGTATAAATATACCTATATTTTTTTTTTCTGACATGACAAATCTGTATCGCGGAGTGATTCAGAGACTTTCAGCTATAGCCTCTTGAACAGTTAATTTGCACCTAGAAATAATACTCAGAACTTTCACTCCTGATTGCTGCTTTTTTTTTACTTTATGCCAGAGGCTGATCTGTAGGTAAACTCTATTTGTGGATTGTCAGCCTCCATGCCATGACTAAGATACTACCCACACACTTGATCTTAGCCTAAAGACTGAAAAGTGATTAAGAAGTTGTCAGTGTGCTTTGAATATTTTTTTTAAAAGGCTTACAGTTGTAAACATATCTTTATGTAGTAGACCAGGGCTGTCAAACTCGCAGCCCGCAGGCTGAATGTGTCACACACTGACCACGCCCACGCCCAGTTTAGCGAAGGGGGGAAAAGTCACGATATGTCACGTGAGGCCATGCCAGCGTGAGTTTGACACTCCTGTACTAGACTAGTGCTACTGAGTACTCTTCAGTGAGACTTCCAAAGCATTTAAGGACCCAAGCCATAGCTATTCTGAAAGGAGAATGATAAGGGGAAAAAAAAATACAGCTTTTATTTATCCAGATCTGCATTTGAAGATTCTAATCTACGGTAGTGACAATCCTAAAGCAAAGGAGGCAATGCTTTTGAAGAAAGAAACAGCAGTAGAGTACAACTTGTACGCAAGAAAAAGGAAAGGGGCATTCTATTTAGTTTCTGTCCTTAATGTATATAGTAGCACTGCCTTTAAATACCTTGTAATACAGTGTTAAATTTACAGTCTGCATGGTACACATGTTTTCAAAATACCTAATTTAACACGCTAACAAAAAAAAAAAAAAGCCTGTTTTGGAAGGCTGTTTCCCAGCCTTTAAATTCAACATTGATTTAGAAAGCCCAAGGTATTAAATATTTTTAAGAGCATCTAGTTTTCGAATTTAATTCTGTGTGGAACCCGACTTGGCTGATGTCTTATATTTGTTCTTTGTGCTAGTTGACTAGAGACATACGGATTGCTTGTTATCCAATTTCATAACTATTGAACAAAGCTGCATATTTTAGATGCATTTAAGCTGGTGGCTGTTGTCAGCATGTAACCAATGAATGTTGTGGCTGCACACAAGATTGTGATCCAACTGCTGGATCACCTTCACAACTGGGAAGTGAATTTAGAAAATCCCAGTGCAGAAGCTGCCATCTATTTTTTCCAATGACTATCACGTTGCCAGTTAAGGTAATATAAAAGTGACTCACTCCAAAAATATTTCAGTTAGTTCCAAATGAATAAACTCCAAGTAAAGATGTATATTGCACCATAAAAATATTTCAAAGACGTGTATGATAAGTGTGATATAGAAATGCAGTCACTGGAAAAACTGCAGCCTTGGTGGCTGTACAGTGAGATAATTTAAACACAAATACACACACAAATTACCGAAATGGTACTTTTATTTTCTGGGATAAAAATATATTCTATTAGCGTTCTTCATTACTTGCTATGCTTTTCTGGAGACAATAACGTGTAGAATGAAACCTTATTCAAAATAGGGGATAACGACATGAAAAAATTGTGACTGAATGCAATTATTAGAGAGCAATAAAAGCTGCTTCTACTGTACATTAATTGCATAATCTGAATTATAAAGCCTAGTGCATATGAAATACTGAATATGACAATGGTTTCAGATTTATTTTCTATGAAAGCACTAGTTCTTCTAAGCCTCAATACTTGAACTTTTTTTTTCATTTTATTTTTTGCAGAGATACTGAGGTTGTAATTTAAAAAAAAAATGGTGGCCCTGACTGCAATATAAACTCTCCGTTTTTTTTTGGGGGGGGGGTTGTTTTGCTTTGCTTTGCTTTGCTTTGCTTTTTGTAATTTGTGACATATATAAAAATACGTCTGGAGCTTCAATCTCACTACCATTACAATGAAGTGGATATATTTTGTTCAGCTATTTTATTTTTGTTGCATTGCATGAAAAGGCTAATCATAATGAATGCATAGATATCCAGTAAAAAAAAAAAATGACATTCACAATTTCCATTTTTACACCATTTCCTAATACACAACTCATCTTAGATGGAAGAACACTTGAAGAAAACCATTAGAATATTTTAGAGCCGATAGTGAACATCAGTCTGTAGGAAGTATATAAAATATGCATCTTAAGGGCATTTCCCACAAAATCAGTGGCATGATGAATGCTCATCAGTTTACAACATGCTTGCTCTGGTAATTAGAACCTTAAAAACTGGACTCTCCCTCCTTCCTGTATTCTGATTCTCCAGAATTCTCTCCATTATCGGGGGTGCAACCTACCACTGCTGAGAACCCAGATTTCTGGGCAATTTACCTTACAAATATGCTTGATAAATGGTGTGGTGACATGAGTCCCTTATTAACTCCATTTAAAAGGATGATTTGAGGCAGCAGAGTAGATTCTGCCCTGCATGTTGACCCTGCTTTTCTTTCTCTCCAGGAATTTACATCAATACTGTAGAGAAATATCTGCACAATTTACATTTTACAAATGCAAATAATGAATTTGGGGAACTGGAAATCAATAGAAATGAGTAAAGAGTTTAAGAAGATCATCTGATTTTTCCATATTAAGTCTGTGCAAGTTACTTGGGATTCATTTCAAAATGAAGAAATAAGGTTGCAATCAGGTCAAACTGGATAAAACCAAGTTAGTTTGAAATGTGATTTAAAAAATCTTTTGACCTTTAAACAGAACAGGAAAGATGCTAGAGAAATAGAGAGATAAGTATGCTTCATATATAAAGTTTTACACAACAGTTTCAATAAAGGAGCGACGGGGCGCTCACATATGACACCTCTCCTGTGCGAGCTGCACTGGCTTCCTGTGGTCTTCCGGGTGCGCTTCAAGGTGTTGGTGACCACCTTTAAAGCGCTCCATGGCTTAGGGCCGGGGTATCTGCGAGACCGCCTTCTGCCGCCAATAGCCTCCCACCGACCGGTTCGCTCGCACAGAGAGGGCCTCCTCAGGGTGCCGTCGGCCAGACAGTGCCAGCTGGCGATCCCCGGGGGAGAGCCTTCTCTGTGGCAGCACCTGCCCTCTGGAATGACCTACCCCCTTAGATACGCACGATATCAGACCTCTGGACTTTTTGTTGGGCCCTGAAAACACACTTATTCCATCTAGCCGGGCTGGCTTGATCCCATCCTCTCAGTTTTAATTGAATTCGGTTTTAATTGGGTTGTTTTAAATTTGGGGCCGAAATTATTTAATTGTTTTTTAAACTGTTTTTAAATTTTATATGCTATGTTTTATCTCGGCTATACACCACCCTGAGTCCCGCAGGAGAAGGGCGGCATAAAAATAAAATAAAATGAATAAATAAATATTTTATTATAATTGTCAGCACCTAATCTATATCTGGAAACAATTCATAAATTATTGCAAGTAACATCATATCTTCAATCTTTTGAATAATTGGGGCCATCAATAAGGTATTATTAAGAAGCCTCAGAAGCCATGCAGTTGCTTCAGTTGAAGGAAGGGGTAGCAGGGATAGTAAATTCTTCAATAGATGTTAATCCTGACATGTTTCAGCAAGGGTTTCACTGAAAAGGTTTTAAAAAATGATTTCTCTGGTGTTGATTTCTCTGATTTCTCCTTTTAAAGCAGAGGAGGCAAGAATGAGGAAAGGACGGCATGATGAACCTCCAAATTACTGTATTAAGAAAGAACTGAAGCTCTGTTAATTGAACCAAGGCAAAACCAACCTAAACTTTAAAAATTGTCTCAAAAATAAGTTATTTTCCTCTTGTTTTTCTGGGATATCAGATTTGACATGACCCAGAATTATACTCATTCACTTGTCCTCATTCACTTGTCCTTTAGCAACTTTGTCATCTTTGACCACTGAGTTCTGTGAGAAGCTACTTGGGAAATTTGGCCTATCCTAGCAGCACTATTTTGGTAGGAGAAGACCCATGTAATGGTACAGTATGTGAGAAAGACCATGGGAGATAAGATGAAAAAATGCTACCTAGATAAGAAATAGCATAGCCCCACAACTGCATTGTGGATGGAACAAGGGGCTCAGAAGAGATCCTATCTAAGAAAGATTCTGCTAATGTAGCTTTACAATAAATTAATTTATTCATCCAGTTGTGAATTAGAATTAATTTATCCAGTTGCGTTTCCTGTCTTAACTAACTGCTAAGGCTAACATCAATCTTGCAAATCTGAAGGTACAGTTCTGCCACCATCACCTTTACAGTCAGGAGAACTTAGGGAGGATCTCTTCTGCATCCCCTATCCCTCCCCACCTGCCCTGCCATTGTGGACTATGCTCTCCTATCTGACAGTTTCATAGGCAATATCTCTTCACCCCGTTTCCTAAGCTCTTTTCCACATACTCTTAGCAAAGTTTGGCCTTTTCTGGATAGGACTTAGCTATTTCAGGATTGTGGTTTGCTGTCCAAACTCTGTTAGCAGGAACAGCAGAAATTGGCTTGCTCTAATATCACAGGCTGACCTAATATCACAAAGATAGGCAGCCACAAGAAAAAGGCAGGCAGAGAAAATGCCATTTCTAGCCTTGCTATGTCTTTGTCTTAGAAGCAACAATCTTCAGGCCAGAATCTGGCACTCATTGATTCACATTCTAGTCAAGCAGAATTTACACATTTCACATTCTAATCAGATTTGACCCAAGAGTACATATTGGACTACTCAACATGGTGTTACATGGCGTTCCCATGTAACACCTCTCCTGCGCGAGCTGCACTGGCTCCCGGTGGTCTTCCGGGTGCGCTTCAAGGTTTTGGTTACCACCTTTAAAGCGCTCCATGGCTTAGGACCCGGGTACTTGCGGGACCGCCTACTACCACCAATAGCCTCCCACCGGCCGGTATGCTCCCATAGAGAGGGGCTCCTCCGGGTGCCGTCAGCCAAACAATGCCGACTGGCGGCCCCCAGGGGGAGAGCCTTCTCTGTGGGGGCACCTACTATCTGGAACGAGCTCCCCCCAGAGATACGGAGGATCCCGGATCTGCGCACCTTCCGCCGCGCCTTAAAGACCTTACTATTTCACCAGGCCGGCCTGGCCTAATTTTCCCCCTCTTTTATAAAAGATTTTTAAAATTTTAAATATCTTTTAGTATTTATATATTCAATTTTAAATTGGTTTTAAAAGTTTGGGGTTTAATTTTTATTTAATTTGATTTTATTCTATTTTTTAAATTTTGTATTGTATGTGTTTTTATTGTTTGGCTGTGCACCGCCCTGAGTCCTTCGGGAGTAGGGCGGTATAGAAATCTAATAAATAAATAAATAAATAAACATGGACCTATATTGAGCCGCTGTGGTGCAGTGGTTAGATTGCAGTACTGCAGGCTACTTCTGCTGATCACCGGCTGCCAGCAGTTTGGCAGATCGAATCTCACCAGGCTCAACATTGACTCAGCCTTCCATCCTTCTGAAGTCGGTAAAATGAGGATTGTTGGGGGCAATATGCTGACTCTGTAAACTGCTTAGAGGGGGCTGTAAAGCACTGTGAAGTGGTATATACGTCTAAGTTCTATTGCTAATTATTCTGAGCCTTCAAAAAGGGCTATATAGTAAGCCCATATCAGTTTCAGTAACATACTAATAAGGGCTCATTTTTAAAAAGCTGCATTTCATCAGAACTAGTCTAATTCTGGCTTACAGGAAATAAAATCTTCCCCAAACCACAGGAACTCAGCATTTGAAGAAGGTACCATATATGTGGTGCTATTGCTATTGCTATATTCAGAGTTCTGTCAGCCAAGTTCAACTCCCAGCAGCATTTAGTGGAGGAGTACAGAAATTTATTGCTCCCTTAACATAAAAGAGAGCAGCAGGTTGAAAACTGTATCTGGCTTTCAAAAAGGAAATGAAATGCAAAGTAAAGGCAAACTGTCTAGAAAGGGTATGATACATATGCCACGGTGAAAAAGCCATTCCTAGGCATAGTGGATTTGATCCATTGCACTAAAATGGTTCTCTGCTTTGTCTGATCCACCCATTGTTTCAGTGGGGTGATTTACTTGAAAGTTGGCCCAAATGAAGAGTCCCCGTAAAACTTTGGTCAGCTCTGATCTGTGTAACTGGGTCATCTAACAGAAAATGGCCGCTATTTGGTTAGAAAGAATCTACCAGTTTGGTCACATTGTGAATGATTCTAATTCCATCAAAGTTCAAAAGCCAACACTACACATATATCCTGAAAGCACTGATGTGCTGGAAAATATTTAAAAGTCAGCTCTGCTCTCAACCGACTTGCTTCAGAAAATGTAACAATCGGCTATCACGAGCCCAAGCACATCACTGCCCGGAAGCAACATTTGAAAGCTGCTCTCTTTTGCTCGGTGGGGATAAAAGTGTGTGTTTTGATTCATTTAGAGAATACCTAGCCTTTCAGAAAATATCCACTCAATAAGAAGCGACGCACATGTTTTTTTTACTTAAGGCAGAAAGTTAGAATCAATTATTTGCAAAAAGAGTCACTAATGGAGTCTGTGCATCTGGGCAGATTAAGCATTCTGAAAAAATGGCAACAAAGGTATTCAATCTATTTTTGCTTTATTTATTCACTTTTTTTTTTTTAAAAAAGGACAGCCTCGAAGACTTCCACAGTAACTCAGCTATTACCCTGGATGGTATGAAATATTAGCAAGGAGCAATGCATCCATCATAACTAGGAGGCTTACTTCTCATTCTCCTCACCCCATCCTGTCTCCTTTGCCTCTCCTTCAGTTTACTCTTGACCTAGTTAAGGAGTTAATTAGGCATGTGTGTACATGATACCACTCTCTGAAACAGCATCCTTCAGAGATAAGTATGGTGCCTTGACTCCTGGGGTTCTGGAAAGCTTTCAGAATCTGGCTTTGGCCCCAGACCAAATTTGTTTGAGGTCCCTGTTTTGTTTTGTGTTTTTTGTAGATTTTGTTTTTGGTCTGGACTCTCTGTTTGATGTAATCTTTTTAGCAGCTTTTTTGTGGTTTTCCTAATTTTGTATACCTCTTAGTGCTCCCTGAAAATTTAAATTTAAATGAATGACCGAATAAATGAAAAAAAGTTAGAAAAGAATGAATTTTTTTTCTCCAAGTTGGAAAGTTTCCTTGAAGTCCAATGCTATGATCATAAGAACAACAACAGAAGGAGTAAACATCCTTCTTTTGCCAATGTTGCCCAAATATTTTTATCTGCAGGTGGATCTTGTGTAGATCGAGTGCTGCTCATCTCCTTCTGAACTTCATATCGTGGCTAATTTCTTTTATGATGATATTGTCAGGGTTCCAAGTAACACCCCCAATGAAAGAAAACCCCAAGGCTGGAGGCTCCTCAAAGTTCCTTTTTGTTGAAGATGTCATATTGGCACATCTGGGAAAACCCGAATCTGAACATTTCCAGGTTTTCCCCACCTAAGTGAAAGTTCAAGTCTCTGCCCAGCACCCTCATGTCCATCACATGGTCCAATCATCCACTGTCCAAACTGGAGACACCTCCCAGTCATCCGACTCCACGTGCCAGGGCAAAGCATCCTTGACTCTCTGAGAAAGGAATGTTATTTTTACTACATACTACATATCACCCATTCTCTATGTAATCCTCTCTCCCATTTTGCCACAGAAGAATATGTGGCAGGCCTCAAGGCCCAAATGTAAAAGATGGCTTCCAGGTCTGACAGGTATACAGTTTCTGTTGTGTATTTTTTCTTCTCAAGAGATCCAAATAGAACTCACTCTCTGCAAAACCGAAACCAAAGGAAATCTGTCTTGCGAATCTTCCTTATTTAGTTCTTCAGTTCCATCAGTATTAGAGAAAGCTGAATTACATTGGGCCAGTCTTTCCATATCAGACTCCCTACAGCTGTATTGAACTACAATTCACAGAATTTGAAGGAGCCTGGCCTCTAGAGTTGTGGCACTTGATGCCTAGCACATCTGGATGGCATCAATTGGGTCTTCAGTGTAAAAGCTGGCCTCATATAGCCTTTTATATTCTTCCTTTTATATTCCATTTATATTCTTCCTTCTCATGGCAAGGCTCTTTTTCATCCACAGAACCAATGTATTACATATCCCTTGATGCAATAAAATAGGATTCAGAAGACAATCACCATTTTTTAAGTGGGGCAGGATATGAGGAGAGTATTTCCCCTGTAAATTATGTAATGTGACATAATTGTCACATTACATGTGGGTGGAAGGAGATACCTTCTCTCTTTGATTGCATTCATTTATTCTTGGGAAATTATCAAAAGCCCAGGAAATCAGGAGATTCAGTTAGTTCAAATGAGTATAAAGATTTATTGCAAGCTTAAGTTCTCTACAAGAATCTGGCCAACTGACCATTAATGGAAATGCATGGGAGCTAATAGAGGTATTCAAGGTGGGCTGAACTTAGATCTCTTGTGGGCGTTAAGGGACTCATGAGTTATGACACATTTGGCCACTCCCTCAGGCTCAGCCTGGTCATCTCCTACAGAAATGTATTATTCATAGTCCTAGATGTATGAAGCATTTGAAGATCATATTGGAAAAGAGATATAATGACTATTGCTCCAAACAACTTAGATCCAAAAATATACCATAATGCAGGGCTGTCAAACTCAAGGCCCGGGGGCTGGATCCAGCCTGTGGGGTACTTAAATCTGGCCTGTGGGGCTACCCTGGAAATAGTGAAGGGCCAGCCCACAGTGTCTCTGCCAGCAAAAACAGAGCTTGCGAGGGCCACGTGAGGCCCTCCCGAGATCCATTTTCGCTGGCAGAGATTTTCAGGAGGCCATCCCAGCCAAAAACGGAGCTCATGAGCACCACGCGTGGTTCCCCCCGAGCTCTGATTTTGCTGGCAGAGGGTTGCAGGAGACCGTCCCAGCTGAAAATGGAGCTCAGGAGCCCATTTTCTCTGGCAGAACACTTGGGCCACCACAGGGGCTCCCTGACAAAGTGATGTCATGCTGGCTATGCCCCCGCCCCCCCCGGCCCCCCAAGGTCAAACACAACCCTGATGCAGCCCTCAATAAAATTGAGTTTGACACCCCTGCTATAATAGATGCCCTGGTAAAATTAATTCTTGATTTATTATCTTAACTTTTATTCAGTGTAACTGAACCTCAGAAACTTTAAAAATTATTGACTTCTTTTGTAAATATTTTCATTGATTTAATATTTTTATTGATTTATAAATTTAGAATTCTAAGATGTCCAGAGTCACTTAGTTGAGTTGGACAGCTAAAGAAATGGAATAATAAATAATAAATAAAGAAAATGTATGGACCACATCTACTTAACATGCTGACTGGAAACTCTGGAGTTGAAGTCCACATTTCTTAAAGTTTCTGACGTGAAGAAATACTGCTCTAAATGCAGGCTAGATCTAAAGGAATATTTTGAAACTACATACTATAAGGTGATAACCATCATTTTCAATTTATGTTTGTAATAATCTTGTAGCAGCTCTTATGCCTGGTGGTCATATCATCTGAATTTTTGATCGGTACAAAATGTTATTTAACAGAAAAGTGTGCCTGCTTTACTTTCCGAGGGTATCACAGATTAAAACATTAAAAATGACTGTAAATATGAGGCTTTGAATTTATCACATCTATAGTGATACTTTGACAGTTGACCTTAGTTCTTCTTGAGACTGGAGACGGATCTTTGATGACAACAAAGTAAACTTTAAGATACTCGAACACTTCTTTCTTTTAGCTTCCTTCTTTTAGAAATGAGCACAGATACCTTCATGTTTTTGCCTAAAAGGTTCATCTTCAATTAGCAACTTTAATTTTTGTTGTTCTTTGCACTGTGAAGCGGTATATAATTCTAAGTACTATTGCAATTATTTAATAGCACTACTTTAATCCACTTAGACCAAAAACTGCAGAAGCATAGAGGTCACCTGGGCAATTTTCTGCACTGTAATAAAATGATTATAGAGATTATAATTATCTAATCTAATTATTAGATTAGATCTGATTAGAAAAACCAGAAAGTCCAATTGTCTCTTGGGGGGGGGGAAGCACCTTTGGGACATCATATGAAATGAGCTTCAGATAAATGAAAGAAAACTTATCTGGGATATTATTGTTCACAAACATGAAGACTCAGCATACTGGTAAAATGGGAGATGCAGAGGTAAGAAAACACTGAGAATTTTCCATTGCATATTTTTATAATTAAATACAGTATTTGCAATACTCTACATCTGGAACAGAACCTGAAAATCTGCAGAAGACTTCTCATAAAGCACTTTAAAAAACTGTTCTCTCTTGGATTTCTGATGCTTCATGATGGATAGTCTTATTTTTTTGTTTGAGAACAGTCTGGTCTCTAATTATGCCTTTGGCAGCACCAGTTCACCTTTTAAATTATGGTCCTCTCCCCCCCACTCCAAATTTGTAAACAGAAACTGCCTTCTATCCTAATAGTTTTAACATTTCAACAGTATCAAAAAAGACTCCTCAATTGATCCGGATATAAAAGATTTTAATCAAGAGATTGTTTCCTTTCTGATTATATAATATATATGTAAGTGAGCTCTTCTCTCTTTGAAAAGCAAGTCTTATTTTCAAAGGAACAAATACAGGTCATACTGTTCTGCAATGCAGCATTTTTGCCCATTACACATTTAAAATGTACACAAGCTAAAAGAATTCAGCCAGAGGAGAAAAGGGCAAAATCTGTAGACCTAAAATATAGTGCAATATTTAAAAGTTCATGTAATTACCCAGGTTGCTTTGAGTTTAATTTTTGAGGCTTTTTAATTTTTGATCTGATGATAATTTCCCAATTAAAAGGGTCTAATATTTGCCTTGACTTGTGTTAGCAACCTGTCTAGTTAAAAGCAGGAGATAGTAAAGTATAGATAGTGGATTCGGCTGGAAAAAGTAATTGAGGCTTTGAATAGCAAGCAAGAGGATTGGTTAATTCTAAGAAAAGATCCAGTCTGCTCTTTACCAAAAAGTAGAAAATTGTTGCCAGAGTATCCCAGGTCAACACATACATTTATTTCACTGAATGCTTGAAAGATTACAGCGCAATCTATCTGAGTGTCAAGGGCAAACTTGCACAAATAATGAAAGCGTTATTTGTTCATTAAAGAAAACAAACCCTGAGATTTTGCAAGCTGTCAGAAAATATCATGGGATTTTGCCGAGAAAGTGTTAATAAAGTCATGGCTTCATTTACTCCATTGATCCAGACCTTTCACTGTGACATAGGAACCTGCTGGGTCAGTCCATTGGTTTTTCTAGACCAGGGGTAGCTTACACTGACAAGTAGCAATTCTCCCAAGGTTTCAGGATGAATAATTACTCCAGTGCTGGGAGAAATTTGAAATATTTTCCATTCAAAACATTTCTTCTGTCCTTGAGCTACAGCCATTCCCTCCAGAACAACTAGTTGAATGAATATATAAGGTTTGGTGTATTTGAGTGGACACAGATGCCTGGATTTGACAAATGGATGTAATCTAAAAGAATCTACAGTTCAAAGATTGGATGATTTTTTTTTAACATCTCAAATACAATAACTTGAAAGTTCCAGGTGTAAATGGACCATCACTGATAGAACTTGTGCAACCCTTCCAATGAAATTCTGTGAGATAATCCAATCATGGATTCAGAATTTCAGCCAAGCTGTTCCACTCAGTTGGTACTTTGTCAAATTCTGAACATTTTGGTAATCAAGCCTCAGTGCCTTACATTGAAGCCAATCCTTTTTTAGACCTAATTTCAGTATTTGACAGACCCGACTATTTGATATTGCTGTTGAATAACACTTCCTGGACTTCACTGTCTATGTGCATGATTGGTGCAAATTTATTCTTTCACAATATTGCATGCTAGACTTCAATTCTGGGAATTTACTTTGGAAAACCTCCCATTCCTAGTGTCAACTTTGAAGCGAACCTGGCTGAAGCCATCTTGTGCTGCCTCAAAATTGCCACAAAGCCTGAGAAAGAAGGGGAGCGGGGAGGGAAGTAGATAGCCCAATTTACAGTCAAAATAAAAAGTTTTCCTGTGGGAACCAAGGTCATCATAACAGGTGGCTGATGAAGGAAGGGAGAAGCCTGCCAGCTGTATTCACTGGACCATGTGACGGGTGACACTGGGGAGGAGAGAAGTTTCATTCTTTTAATTAGGTGAAAACTGTGGGAACGTTCAGAGTTGGTTTTCACCGGTTGTGCCGATATGATGTATGCAGTATTTCAATTTTGTGTGCTACCGGTTCGCTCGTGGGTACGTGGGCGTGTGCGTGCGTGCACAACGCTTCTGCACATGCACAGAGACTCTGGGCAGGTGGGTGGAGCCTCCCTCCATCACCGCTATCTGTTCACCTGATCCGGGGCGAACCGATAGTAACCTACCACTGGATGTATCCAATAAACATGTTCTTAGAGAGATCTACCTGCCTTGGAGTTCTGCTTTCAATGGGTGCATTACTCGGAATGCTGACACTTAGATTAATACTGTTTTATTTTAATGATGGATGTCCCTATATTCAGTCATATAGCATATTGTTTTAAATATAAGTGGTTTTGTGCTTGGTTTGTTTTACTGTTATTGATTTGACTGATGCAGTCTGCAATCACTGTATTTTTCAAATTTTTACAATACCTTTGTAAAGGAATCATCATCATCACATCATCCTCTATTTTTGGTGCTTTATTCTCTTTTTTCTTTTTCTTCCTCTTTTTTCTATAGTATGGTTTTCTTTCTCCTCTGTGTATTCTATTTAAAGGCAAAAAATTAAACTATTGAAATATAATAATATAATATTTTAAATATTTTTATACTTATGATTTTACTCATAAGTAAATGGGTAAATTACTCATAAGTGATGGGTGCATATAGATTTAATAAATAAATAGCTGTAACCTTATTCTCCAGGTATCTAATTGTACCGAAACACTCTGCTCAAAAAGCTTTCAAACAGAATTAAAAATAAATCCCGTTTCTTCTTTTAAGTTGGCAACCTTTTCTCTCCTGCCAAATAGCAGCAAGAGATACATCTGTATGTCTATCTTTTGCTAGAATCAATAACAAAATTATCAACAATCTACTCTTCAGTTTGTCAGGATGCAAAGGCTTGAGCCAACATTGGGGGGGGGGAAGTGGCATGCTTTTGCTATTACCTAACCCAAAGGTCTGTCATTAATTGCATTGATTTTTTGGGGGTGGGGGTGGGGGAGAGAAATGCAATGTCGAAATTAGAAATGGATTGTTATCAGCATTTTTTCACCTTTGCCGAACCCTCTGCACATGTATCAGTGTCCATGTTCCAATAAAAGTAATTAAAAGATTCTAATATGCTTGAATCATCAGAAGGAGCTGTTTGAGAGAAAGATTAATATTCCCATCCAGCTTCATTGCTGTTGCCTTAAGTGCTGGACACTGACAAACAATTGCCTATAAAGACCCGGTCTGAGCTTTCCAAACTATTTAATTCTTTGCTTTATTTTAATGCTATTGTTGATGGATTTCACTTTGCTATCCTGCCTGGAGCGATTAGGTTCAGGCCAGTGCTGAGCTGTAAATCCAACATGCCTGATCAAGGTGAACTTTTTGCCATGGATGTGATATGTGGAGGCATTATGTTTTCAAATTGTTCCATTGTCTCAGGCCTTTACATCTTACCCTATCTGAAAGACATTACATCTTCTAATGCGGTACCACTTCTACCACCAGAACTGTGTGGCTCATGGTAGATTTCCATGGCTCAGAAGGTTGGCATTTGGACTCAATTGATTAAGGGCAGGGTGGATTTCCACTACATGCCTGCAAAGTATGCTTGAATATGTGCAGGTTAAGGAAATGCCGTTTTCCCTCCACACATCATGTTATCCTTCTGATAAAATAAAGGCTCAAAATACTTTTATTTTAATAACCCAGGCTTCATCAATGAGATCTTTTGCAGCATGACTAGAAGACAGTGGGGCAGCCTTGCAGCCTCATATATTTACTGAAAATAGGGAAGGCACATGGTGTGCAGAGGTTAATAATTCACTACTCCATACTGATGTTTTCTGGCTTCTTACTTGCTACCAAATGATTCATGTCACCTCTTGGGTAATCCTTGCTTGACAGCCTCATTCTCCAGATGCTATTATTTACACCTGATTGTTTTTATCCCAAGAAAAGCCACCTTTCGGAAAAAAATCACATCTCAATCACAACTGAAGAAGATTTAAGAGATTCTGCCCAGGAAGACAATTTACTTTGTTGTCTATTTATTTTTTGTTAATCTCTACAATCAAAATCCATATTCTTCCATTTCACAAGGAAACCAGTGCCTGGACATATTTAAACATTCTGTGAAGAGGAGTTGTTTGTCTTGTTTTCAGCAAAGATATGCCTCTGTTTGTGGTGCTGCTGTCCTCCTTCCATCAGTCAAGTTTAACCAATTTTAAAGAGGCTTGACCAGATAATTCTTCTGCTGATATTTGGAAAGATTAGAGCATTACTTTTGCTACACATCTATCATTCATTTGCAGATCCCAGTCTAATTTCTTTCTCATCTTATTATAGCTGATGAAACCTTGCTGGTTTTGTTCACTTTGGGAAAGTTGAGGACAAGAAAAGAAGAAGATAAATCTTCTTTCTTGCTTTAATATTTATAACCTGAGCCTAGTCAGCATTAATGTTTTAGAGAGATGGTGATGGTGGCATTTATTAAGATGCCCCAGCTCTTCAGGGAGTTACTTTAAAATAGATATGATTCTGTGATAATGAGAGGGAGCAGAAGACCTGGAAGCAAAGGTCCCTCCTTAAACTTTCCAGTTTCAGGGTTCTGTTGGTGCTTTTTCCCACCCACACCAAAAAAGCAATTATACTTTCCTGTTGATGCTGAAGCACACCTCCCAGGAGTCTTTGCAAGCATAGCCAGTGTCGACAAGTTAGGAAATATGATTTAGCAATCCCTGCAGGTCACAGGTTCCCATCCTTGAAATGGAGACATTTGTTTGGATGATTGAGTGGTGTAAGGAGTGGACGTGTGTGCCCTAATCCCAGCATATACAGGTTGCTCTTGAGATCTTTGTATGATGTCATGAGCAGGAATGTCTGGAGAGATCTTCGAAGCATTTTTCCATGAATGACTTTATAACACCCTGTGGAGTTCTAAGCCTTTCATTGATGTCATTGTATGATCATCTTAAAAGAAAGCATCCACATTTGTTGGAATGTGAAGAAAAAGGACTTGTAGCTTTGCACATTCAAACAAATTCTTGAACTGGTACCTAAGACTCATTTCATGGGTCTTGTTTAAGAAATTTAATTCTGTAATACACATAACCAGATTAAGAAGTCTTCTAGAATGAGTAAGACAAAGTTCCTAGCTCTTCAGGAAAATCAAATCTAATGGCTTGAATAATGAAGTTTTAGGAACAGATGCCAGCTGCCAGGCACAGGAATTTTTGTCTGATTCTTTTGTCATCTCTTCATGCTTTCTCTGTCACAATCTTTGCCTGGGGGCACAGTCATCTTTTGTCTCTTGATGTGTAGGAGCTATTCTACCATCAATAAGATGGGCACAGTTAATTGATTTAGGACTCTACCCTATACAGTATTTGGCCCAGGAACACTGAAAGCTCTTTGCTGTGGAAATGGAAATAGCATTTTCCTTCCAGCAAACGTCTACAACATTAAAGGTGTAAGTAGCCTGATTGGTCCATATATGCTTGTTCCCACTGTATAACCAATCTCTACCCTGGAGATTTTCTCCAGATCAACTGAAAATTCAATTTTACAAGCCCTGCTTTCAACTGAAGCTCTGTCTTCTAAAGCATCTGCTACTTGAAGTACGTTAATGTCTCTGTTGTTTATTTATTTATTTAAATTTATATTGTTTTCTCATGTTTCAGGGGGTTCTTTCACCTGGAAGCAATAAAGTGCTCCAGTGCAGGATCCAGGTTAAAATATGTTGCCTTAAAGAGTTATGTTTCCAACCTTTTATTCTGCCTCAACCATGAAAAATAGGAGTCCTGTCTAGATAAGAATGGGAAGAAGAGAGAATCAGAGAGGGGATCCCTGCTTAAGTGCCATACAGTATATTTGCCTGTAGGAATCTCTCTTGCTAAAGTGAGGCTTGAACAAGACTAGAAAGTTTGATTAGGCAAGAGTGGGGAGTTGATACCTTTGAGGTGCCTGAGTAATAAGTCACTGATTTGGAGATGCTCTGTACAGGAAATCTGACACATAATTTCTAGACAGAAGTCTACTAGTCTTCTGCATCCAGAAGCAAATGTGATAAAGTTGTCTATCAATAGACCAGTCTTCTGTGAGGCTGGTAAATGTTCCCAAATAGCTGGTAAATTTCTCAAAATAGTTCAACTGAGAGCTAGGAAAATGAGATTTTAAAAATGATTAAAACTTAAAAACTCCAGTTCTGTGGCTGCAGAAAATGCTCCTACAAAGTTATAGGACTTATCTAGGCATCTTACCTATGAAGGTTGAAGGTTTTTTAATTGCTCTTCCTAGCTAACATGAACGTAGCACTTCTAGACCTCTCATAAAGGCACACTGATATTGAACAAGATAAAACCAGCAAATCATGCATATGATCTCATTGGATCGAGGAAAGATCGAGGATCTACATCTCTCTATTTTCCAGCTATGCCCTTATTGTAGTGGATGAGGGATATATTTAAGAAGGCAAGTAGGAATGCCTGCCAGGAAATCTAGTTAATTTCTTGTGGATTCTTCACTGCAAAGGGATACCTTTACCCTCAGCCTCTCTCCCCCCTCCCCCATTAAGATGTTAGAATTGTAAATGAAAATATTTTCCAAATATATATTTTATAGCTAAATCTCTATTGACAAATGCAGTGCAAACAAATGCCTCCCGATTTGAAAGAAATTATGGTTATAATGAAAATTATCCTGGCTTCTCTCAGCAGTGAATACACACACATACACAAACATACACACACACCAACCAAAGTCTTCACTTGTCATGATGTATATCAATGTGAAATAGAACAAATAACAATTGAAAATTGATTGTTTTAAAGGGGCAGGGAGAACAAAAGTCATGTTTTAAATAGCCCATTATGAAGAATAGTCTTCATGAGATGCCACAAAGTGCATGTTGGAACTTTTGACTGAAAGTTCAAACAACATTTCAGTACTGCAAATGAGAAGTTGGGCAGGAAAAAAAAATCCCGCTTATCTCTCCAATAGCCAACCTCACATCAACCTTTTTACGTAAGAGTTTGGGATTCAATTCTGTCTCACAAATTGAATTTAAGCAAAGAGATGTACCATTTCTGCCCTCTAAAAGTCTGTCCATTCTAATCACTGGAAGAAATCTAAACAACTACTGAAATGCTTTCTGCACAGTTCTGTCCAGTGTTGCAACTGCCTCTAACACTCCAAACAAAAAGTAGCACAGCTACTGGCTGGAATAAAGTTTGCAAGGATATAGTGACCTGCACTTCTATTTGCCATTCTGTAGAGACCCTTGGGAAAGGGGTGCAGAGACATCTCAATATCTATTGCATCTGCAGGGCATATAAGGAGGAAAAGATACAATGCCACAAGAGTATCATATTCATTTTGCAAAACCATTATGTAGTCTTTCTTTTTGTATATCAATATAGTAAGTCTGATGGATTGATTGATATTTATTGATTATGTGCATCAAGGAGGTGCCAACTCTTAGCAGCCACATATATAGAACATAGAACAATAGGGTTGGAAGTCTTCTAGTCCAATCTCCTGCTCAAGCAGGTGACCCTATATCTGTGATGGCGAACCTATGGCACGCGTGCCACAGGTGGCACACGGAGCCATATTGGTGGGCACACGAGCGTTGCCCTAGCTCAGCTCCAGCACACATGCACATGCTGGCCAGCTGATTTTTCGGGCCTTCTGGGCCCACCGGAAGTCGGCAAATGGGCTGTTTCCGGCCTCCAGAGGGCCTCCAGAGCCTGGGAAGGGCGAAAAATGGGCCTACCGGGTCTACCGGGCCATCACATGCCAAAAGCGGGGGGACCATGGGGTGGGTCATGCACATATGCATGGGGGGGCAGGGCACATAGAATTATGGGTGTGGACACGCACGTGCGCAACCACCCCACATATCCCCCGCTTTTGGCACAGGATGGCAAAAAGGTTAGCCATCACTGCCCTATATCATTCCAGACAAATAGCTGTCCAGTCTCTTTTTGAAACCCTCCAGTGATTGAACACCCACAACTTCCAGAGATAAGCCTCCAGAATATACTGTACATTTCCTCTAGGAATAGACAGTAGTGGCCAAAATTGTGGAAACCTTTTGGGGAAAGTGTATTTTTGAGGTTTGATGGCTAATAACACCACTTTTTTTTTTTTTTTTTTTGGAGTTTCAAGATAATCATATTCTGCTGCTGAAATGGCCTGGGAATAGCCCAGACTTTGACCCAATAGAAAGTCTATGGAGCCGACTAAAGAAACTTGTTAGTCAGAAGCAACTCAGCAATAAAACCCAGTTAATAGAAGCAATCGTTCAATCTTGGTTTCACATTATAACAGCTGCAGAACTAAAAGACTTGGCTCACTCCATGGGAAGACGTTGTAAGGCCATAATTCATGCTAAAGTTTAGCCGGTGAAATATTAACTGACATGGTGATAATTCTTGTATATCTCATTTTTTCTATGGTGATAATTTTTGTATATCTCATTTTTTTCTATGTGTTTCACTTTTCTTCTTTATACTGTAACTACTATTCTAATAGCAAATCCTTCATAAAAGTTATTGCATTGCATTCTTGATTAAATTCTTTCCATTGATATATAATTTTACGGTACTACTGCAAAAAAAAAAAAAAAAAGTGGTGTTATTAACTAGTTTTAGAAAATACACTTTTCCCCAAAAGGTTTCCACAATTTTGGCCACTACTGTAGAGATTTCCTCTATGACAATCTTTCTTTAACCTGATCCTTTTGGTCTTCTAATGGTAAACCATCGCCACTGTAAAGGAGTCTATGACCCTTGTTGCTGGTTATCTTCTTCTTCTCTTTCCACCTTTCCCAGCATTAGAGCTTTCTCTAAAGAGCTTGATCTTTGCATCATGTATTCAAAGAAGGATAATTTGAACCTGCTCATTTGTGTCTGGGGTGAAAACTTTAAGCTGATTTCCAATCAAATCAAACCTTTATTGTCAATGCACAACATATGGACAATGAAATTGAATGAGCCTCCCTTGGTGCAGCCCACTCAAGAACACAGAATACATCTCAATAAATCAGTAAGTAAAAAGAAATCCTAGCCAGGTTTTCCCTACGTAACCAAGGTTTTTTGTAGCTCCAGGTCAGTAGAATCACATCTACTCGGTTCTGGGCTTTTTTCCTTTCTAACAGCTAGCAAGCTCTAACTGCTAGGTGGGAGACCTAAATAGATCCATTTCTAGCTCGTTTGATTTCATCAGTAGGCCACACCCATATCTTATGTATCCTCCCTGTAAAGGTACAGTATCAATTTTCTTACTTCTTCGTAGGGTTTATGTGTGTTTTTCTTCTAGCCAGGTTTTCCCTACGTAACCAAGGTTTTTTGTAGCTCCAGCTCAGTAGAATCACATCTACTCGGTTCTGGGCTTTTTTCCTTTCATAAACCCTACGAAGAAGTAAGAAAATTGATACTGTACCTTTACAGGGAGGATACATAAGATATGGGTGTGGCCTACTGATGAAAGCAAACGAGCTAGAAATGGATCTATTTAGGTCTCCCACCTAGCAGTTAGAGCTTGCTAGCTGTTAGAAAGGAAAAAAGCAATACATATATATATGTATTGGTATATACATGTTGCACATTACTCTTGCACTGCAAGTCTATCACATTAGCCTGATTGTGGTGTTACGTTGCATTTAAAAGTCTGATAGCTGGATAAAAGCTATTTTTCAGCCTATTTGTTTGGCTGGCTATGCTTCTAGATCTCCTGCCTGATGGTAGGAGAATAAAGAAATGCTATCCAGGGTGTGAATCATCCCTGAGGATTTTCCTTACTCTGCTGAGACAGCGGGATCTGGCAATTTCATTCAGTGGAGTTAGGGGACAGCCAATGATTTTTTGTCCTGTGCTCATCACCCTCTGTAATGCCTTCCTGTCTGCAGCTGTTAAGCCAGTAAACCATACCCTGACACAATATGTGAGGGCACTTTCTATCATGGACTGGTAGAAGGAAGTCATCAGCCATTGTTCCACCTGTTCTTTCCTCAAGACCCTGAGGAAATGGAGTCTCTGTTGAGCCTTTCTAACTACCTGGGATGTGTTACTTTTCCAGGTGAGATCTTGGCTAAAGTGCACTCCCAAGAATTTGAAGGAGGAGATTCTGTCCACACAGCCCCCCTTGATGTAGAGTGTGGCAAGTTCCCCTCTCTGCTTCTGGAAGTCCAACACTATCTCCTTTGTCTTGCTGGTGTTTAGATGCAAGTTGTTTTCTTAGCACCATGTAGATTCTGGACCCAGTATGCTGATTTGTCCCCTCCTGTAATAAGACCCAGCACGGTGGTATCATCTGCAAACTTTATTATCATATTAGATGGGTCAGAAGATATGCAGTCATGTGTGTACAATGAGTACAGGTAGGGACTAAGCACACAGTCCTGAGGAGAACCAGTGCTGAGCTTCAGGGAGGAGGATGTAAAGGACCCAGCCCTCACTGTTTGTGGACAGTCTGTCAGAAAGCCTTTAATCCAATCACAGGTGAGGGGAGGGAAATTTGAGTCAGTCAACTTTTCAATGAGAGTACCCGGCAAAATGGTGTTGAAGACCGAGCTGTAGTCTATGAAGAACATTCTGGCGTAGTTCCCAGATTTCTCTAGGTGTCTCAATACAGGCAGTGTATTGAGGGCAGTGGCAATGGCATTGCCTGTCAACCTATTTCCTCTATAGGTGAACTGATGTTGATCGAAGTTTGATGGAAGGCATGACCTGAAGTGTTGAAGAACCAGTCTCTGGAAGCACGTCATCACTACAGAGGTCAAAACAATGGGTCTGTAATCATTCAGGCTGTTTATGGCTATTTTCTTTGGGACTGGAATGATGGTGGCTGCTTTCAGACATGATGGGACACTGGCCGTTTGCAGGGATTATTTGTTTGATGATCCATTTTTTTCTTGATTCTTCATGATATCTCAGGAGACTTCTCCAACCTCAAAGTTCAAAAGCATCAATAGTCTTCTTATCCTACTTCTTCAAAGGCTAGTTTTCATTTTCATAGAGTGTCAGAGGGAATACCTTCTTTTGCAATATTGTGTTTTTTGTAGGTATAGATATATCTCAATATTTGAATATCTTTTCCAAAACCTTCCTGGATATTCTACCAAGTGCTAGTCTGCAGCATATTTCTTGACTGATTGTTCCTTTACTCCCGATGGCTCATCCTAAAAGGCAGTACTATCTATGACTTCAGTATCTTCGTAATCAGGTCTAAGGCTAATTGTTGTACCTGTAGTCATTTGCTTCTTCTTTTCTTCTTTATATTTCATTTTAGTTCCATTTGTTCATCGTGCTCCTTGATTTTTATTAGACCTTTCAGATCCTTTGCAGTTTCAGCTATTAGAGTAGTGTTATCAACATAGCAATAACAATAGCACTTAGACTTATATACTGATCCATAGTGGTTGACAGCATTCTCTGAGCAGTTTACAATGTCAGCATATTGCCCCCAGCAATATGGGCCTTATTTTACTGACCTTGGGATGGAAGTCTGAGTCAACCTTGAGCTGGTCAGGATCGAACTCCTGGTGTGGGCAGAGTTAGCCTGCAATGCTGCATTCTAAACACTGTGCCACCATGACATAGCACAGATTATTGAAGTTTCTTCCTCCAGTTTTAAAACCATACTTATCTTCTTTTAATTCAGCATATAATCCTGAATAAATAAAAGGAGAGTATATAGCAGGGCTGTCAAACTTCCAGTCTGTGGGCCAGATGTATCACATGTTGGCCACACCCATACCTGGTTTAGTGGTGGTGGGGGAGTCCCAATGCATCATGTGACACCGCCTTGATGACGTGAGTTTGACCCTCCTGGTATATAGCCTTCCATTACTCCTTTGCCAATGTGGAACCAGCCTGTTTCACCATGTTCTGACCATACTGTGGCTTTCTGATCTGTACATAGTTTCTCATGAGGACAATCAAATATTCCAGGATTCCTATTTTTCTAAGCACATTCCATAGCTTCATGTGATTGATACAATTAAAAGCCTTTCTATAATCAATGAAGCGCATAGTGACTTCTTTTTGATATTCGTTGGCTTTCTCCATTATCCAACATGCACGAGCAACAATGTCTCATGTTCCTTAACCAGCTTGAACATCTGGCGTGTCTTTTTCCATTTAGGACTCTAATTTGCAATCAGATGATCTTAAGCATAATTTTGCTAGCATGTGAAATGAAGGATATAGTAGAATACTTTGCTCACTCCATTAAGTAGCTTTTTTTGGCATTGGAATGTAGATTAGAAAGTCAAAGCCCTAGAGATACTCAACTGAAAGGACTGCTCTATTTGGGGAGGGGGGGAAAGAGCCATTATAGGGAAGTAAAATCCACTGGGATTCTCCAATTCAGCTTCCATAGCTCTTCAAGCATCCATTTTGTATTATCTAGTGAGAGAGCAAGAACAAAAGGTGTCACAATACAAAATTAATACGACTTCTACTTTATACATTATGAAGCCATCACGGATGTATCTTTTTGCAGATGAAGGCTGGGTGAAACTGCATAAATCTCTTAAAGTGAGTCCAAAACATGATTCTACTGATTCTCTCTTAGGGTGTACATGAGAGCACAGCACTGACAAAAACAATAGTCATCTGGATTATCAGCAGGACTCTTTCCTCAGAACCCAACACTTTATTTTAATGCTTGAAAAGTTCATTTTCTCTCTGTTTCTATTCTGAGCTCCACAAATGTGTTGTATTTGCAGCAGTCCCCAATCTTTCTGGCTCTGTGGACCAATGGCAGCAGCAATTGAGGAGGGAGAGAGGATGGTTTGCACAAATGCAGCTTTGCATACTCGCACACTTGCCTGCCACTTGGGCTGCCCGGTTCTCAATGGGCCACGGACTGGGGATTGGGGACCTCTGTTCTATTTCAAACCTAAAACTATAAGAACCAGTATAGTACATAGTTAAGTATTGGACTGAGGGAACTACTGTTGATCTCACTGAGATTTTCCTCTGAACTCACCTTTGATGTTGTGTTGCAAAGTAATTGTAAATTCAGCTCACAAGTAAGTGAGTATCTCTGAGAGCTTTGGGTGATCTTTGTGCACACAGAAGCCATTTCTGGTGAGAAGGCTTCTGCTATAACTTCTTTTATGACACTCAACCAGTCCAGAATGGTTGAAGCACCTTATTAAATTGAACCAGTCTTTCAATCCAGATACAGATTCAGATTAACAAAGTTGGAAGGGACCTTGTCTTGTAGGTCATCTAGTACAGGGGTCACCAACCTTTTGGACCTCAGGGAGCACTAAATTCATAATTTTAAATCCCGCAGACTACTAATATGATCTGCCTATTGATCAGCTGGATGGGTCTGACTAGGTGGTCATGTGACTGGGTGGGTGTGGCCAACTCGATGTTACTCATATCAAGGGGCATCTTGCCAGCCTCTACTCACCCCTCCCCTCCCAGCCACTCCTCACCTCCCTGCCCAGGCTCCTTAGGACCCCAACAGGAAGCAGTTGTTGGAGCTAAGCAGCCACCATGAGAAAGATTTGGCAAAACAGCTCAGTTCAAATTGGATCTGACCAAGAAGGAGGCTCAGTAGAAGCACCTCACTGAGAACTACGAGCATAGGCTTTCCAAGCAGAGGGAAGACCTACGGGAGTGCAAGGCCAGATGCCAGCACCTGGAGGCTCAGTGGGCTGAGATGGTCAGCCAGGCCATGATGCAGTCCCACTGGAACGAGGTCCTCCGGCTCTTCACCACCAGCGGCACTTCCCTCCAGGCTTCGCCCAAAGCCCTGCACCAGGAAGCCAAAGCAGACCCCCAGTCAGAATTTCTTCCCCCCTCTGACCCACACAAGAAGACCCCGAAGGGGGAGACTCTCTGCAGCAACACAAACATTCATTGCATGTATCTGTCCCAGGGGCCATAGTTTGAGGACCTCTGATTTAATGCAATATAAAAAATGCAAATAATTTTTCTACCAAAATTTTATCGTGGACCACCAGTGGTCCACGGACCACCAGTTGGTGACTGCTGATCTAGTCCAACCACCCATCTAAGCAGACCCTATAGCATTTCTGACAAATGGCAGTCCAGGCTCTTCTTGAAAGCTTCCAGTGATGAAACTCCTACAACTTCTGAAGGCAAGCTGCTCCATTGGTTGACTCCTCTCACTGTCAGCAAATTTGTCCAGTTTAAGATTGGTCTGCAGAGCAACATCTACTATCTCTATTTGTAATTATACCTGTAATTAAACAAGCCAATGTAACTTCCCACTTTCTCCTTATTCTCATATGAACTGATACATATTTCAGGACAAATTCATAAACGAAGGATAGTTTTGCAAGTGCAATAGGAGATGTATGCTTTGGTGATCTTTTGCTTTTGCCTTTTTCTTCATTCATTTCTCCTCCTGCATACAATAATACATATTCTTCTAAAAAGAAAAATGGAAAAGTATCTAATATATAATTAGAGGTTGGAATGATTACATTTATCCGAATGTATATTAAATAAATTAAGTACAATGGTTGTCCTTGTCTCAGTCATTTTTTTTTTTTGGAATGTGTCTTTAACAAGGGAAAATATGGTGCAGTGAGATAGCCCATCGTTAGAAATGGAGGAAATTGCCATTGGCTAAATCAGACCATTGAGTTCTCCAGCTGACACGCTCAACACAATCTCACCCTCCAAATATTTCCAATTATATCTGTCACAGTCATTTGTGAAAGGATATGCTACTAGGCACTACATCCAACATCTTTGGAGGGGTGCAGATGGTCTAGCTTAGCTCTACCTTGATAGCAGAAGCTTTCTGAAGATTCTAATTCTTTTTCAATCCTATGAAAAGGTATAGAGGACCAAGCCTGAAATTTTCCATATCCAGAGCGGGTTTTTTTTTTTGCCCACCTCACTTAGTTTGAGTAATGTATCTTAAGTACTTCTGCCTGGAGTGCAGAATGAAAATTGAAGAGACTACTGTCTTAGAAACCACTGTCTTAAAAAACAGCCGAGGAAGGGTCCATGGGAGAAATCTATTGATGAAAAACAAAGCTGATCTCTTCATTGCTTTGACCCCTCTGGTTCAAAGCTCTCAGAAATAATATCTAGCTCTTGGAAATGTAAGATGATGAATCAATACGAAACTAATCTTACTTGAGAGCGAAAAGGGGGAGAATGGAATGTCTTGTTTGGCAGCTTTGCTAAGGGATCTCATTCCTCCAATCTCCTGCTTTTGCAGTTAATTTGCTTTTTTCAGACTCATGGGAAAGTCTCGGGTGAGTACTGTATTTCCATCTTAAAGATTTTCATGTCAGGGTGAAATGCAAAACCTGCTGAAACTCATCAACCTGTAGCTAAATTAAATGATGAAGGGGACCGAGGCTTTTCATCTGTCACTTGATCTGGAAACTGTCGCTGCCTATTATTGTCACTATGTCATTTGATACAGGTGATAAACATGTTAAAGAACCCTTAAGAATGAAGTCCCAGAAAATAAGATGTGGCATATCATTAAGTGCATGGAGACTTCCTCTATTCTCCTTTTATTAGTCATGTATATATGTAACAATGTCTTGAAATCAAGTCTTAAGTATGTCTCCTGGTGAAGATATAAATGTAATATTTGTTTACAACAATTATGGAAAAGGCTTGCCATTGTCTTCTTCTGGGATGCTTTTTCCAATTTCCCAATCTAATCTACATCCTTAGTATTTTCTAGAGGTCTCCTATCCCAGTATAATCCTTGTAGTTCTAGACAAGCCAAGCTCAATATGGAATGGTCACCTAGCCCCAGGCAGCAAGCATTGTTCCCTAATGCCAGATTCAACATAGATAGTGTAGGGGAATGTCACTGCGTTTTTGTATTTACCAGCAGAGCTCATTATTTCTGGACTGTCAGCTTTCCGTAGCTTGCTAAAATTCTTATCAGTAAGCTAACTACGTGTATCCGCATTCCTTTCTTTCTACTTCACACTTTTCTTTCTTCTCTTGCCAAGAGAAGTCCGGCTACTGAGAAGTAGCCGATAGGAACTTTGCAAAAATGTAACAATTAAATATTTAGATAGTTAGATGTTTTATTTTCTTTACAATAAATATGAGTTTATTAGAAGATGTATTCCGGTTTTATTTTTCAAAGTATACACAAGGAAAATGCCACGATCCAGGCAATTACCCCAGGAAGGTAACGGGGCTAATTGCCTCTGACAGGGAAGAAGCTATAGCTGAGAGGATAATATCATTTCAATGAAAAAATTAAAATTGACATGGTTAAATGTATACAATTAAACAATTTGTATTCTTCAAGGAAGCTCTAGAACAGAGTTGAGAAAATCCATCGAAATATGAAATTCTGTACAGCAGTTGGCTATCATAACAGACAACATTCTACAGGATGAGCCAATTTTTGATTGTTAATATCAGTTGCTTCACATGTTCATCATGGCATAAAAATAGGTATGTTTATTTCAGAAAGTTCAGAAAAGTTTAGATAAAACGATTGTTTCAATTTGCAGAAGAAACCAAAAGACATAGAACTGAATAGCCACTGCTTGGATCCTTCTGTGGTGCAATTCTTTGAAGAAGAAAATAGAAAGGGAGAGCAAATGAACTTTAATCTGTTAAATGTAAAATGATGTCCTGTTTCAAAGAAGGCAAGACCTGGTTGCAATACTAGCCAACCACATTGGATTGTTCAGTGGCCCAATGTAGAGTAGCAAACAATAGATTGAAAACAGCAACATGTGGACGTGGTAGGAGCGCTAATCCAGGAACAGCCTTCAAGGGGATTCTATAGATAAGCTTTCAGAAAAGTATCAAATGTGGTAATTAGATAATCTTGAACTCCACACTTTTATACTCCAGTTCAGATACAGTCCATGAGAGATCTTTTCTTTGTGGAGCTTCTATCTTTGACTACAAATTTACCTTTACGCTAAATTTTGATAATCCCTAGGATTAGGCAACACTCAACTCAGTTCTTGGTATTATAAAATCATAGAGCCGCAGGATTGAAAAGGACCTCAGAGGTCTTCTAGTTATCTCCTTGCCGGTGCAGGAATCATCACACTATCCTGGGCAAATGGCTGTCCAATCTGTTTTTTAAAAAAACCAAAAAAAAAAAAAAACCTCCAGTGATAGAGTACTTGCAGTATGACTTCAGAAGACAGGCTGTTCCACTGCTTAATAACTCTCACAGTCAGGACATTTCTCTTTATTTCAAGTTTGGACCTCTCACTGTATTTATTTATTTTATTTATTTATTTATTGAATTTGTATACCGCCCTACTCCCGAAGGACTCAGGGCGGTGAACAGCCATAAAAATAAAACATATAAATACAAAATTTAAAATAGAGATAAAACAAATTAAATAAATTTGGCTGAACCATATTTAAAACCCCAATAATTTAAAACCGAATTTAAAAGCAGAGCTTCTACCCATTGTCTTGTCCTCAGGTATTCTGAAGAATGACTCTACATCCTCATTCCTGTGACTGCCTGTTATGTATTAGAAGGCTCCTATCATATCTCCCTTAACCTTCTCTTTTTAGTCAAACATTGCATGCTTCATTAAATGCTTTCCATAGGATTAGCCTCCTAGCCCCTTACAATCTCTGATGCTCTCTTTCCAGTTTCTCATCATCCTTTTTGTAGTGTGGCAACCAGAACTGGACACTATGGTCTGACCAGTGCAACATAATAAGCCTTGGTAGTACAGTGGTCTAAGGCATCCTGTTATTAAGCTGGTTATTAAGACCAGCTGCCTGCAATTACTGCAGGTTCGAATCTCGCCAAGGCTCAAGGTTGACTCAGCCTTCCATCCTTTCTAAGGTAGGTAAATTGAGGACCCAGTTGTGGGGGCAATAAGCTGACTTTGTATAAATATACAAAAGGATGAAGGCTATTGCTGAGCACATTGTAAGCCGCCCTGAGTCTCCGGAGAAGGGCGGCATATAAATCAAATTTAAATAATAATAATAATAATAATAATAATAATAATAATAATAATAATAATAATAATAATAATAATAATGCAGTACTATCACTTCCTGTAATCTTGCACCAAACCTTTGTTGATGAAGTCCAAAACTACAATGGCTTTTTTTTTGCCAGCAGTGGCACATTGCTGGCTCATAATGAACCTCTGATCTACTGAGACTCCTTGAGACTCCCAGATACTTTTTACAAGTATTGCTTATCCAATGATGAAATGTAAAATTTGTTACTACCGGTGCTGTGGGCGTGGCTTGGTGGTGGTAGTGGGGTAATATGACTGAGTGGGCATGGCCAACTTTTTTTTTTACTTTTAAAACCATTTTTTTTACAACCTCTTCAGCCGAAGAGGTTGTAAAAAAATGCTTTTAAAAGCCTCTGACGATCCCAGCTGACTTGCCTGATCAGCAGAGGCTTTTCTTTTTTTTTTTAAAGCCTCTGATGATCCCAGCTGACTTGCCTGATCGGCAGAGGCTTTTTTTTTTTTTTTTTTTACTTTTAAAAGCATTTTTTTGGCCAAAGAGGTTGTAGAAAAAATGCTTTTAAAAATAAAATAAAAAGCCTCTGATGATTGCGCGGCTCAGCTGGGCATGGGGTGGGGAGGGATTTTTGCTACTGGTTCTCCGAACCACCCGCCTCCATCGCTCCAGATCGGGCGATCCGGTCTGAACCAGGAGCATTTCACCCCTGTTACTATCCCTAGGTACTATCATCCCCAGGTACCAGGTACTTGAATTTTTGCATCTGGTTTTCCTGCGCCAGTGTAAAACTTGCACTTCTCACCACTGCAAACACTTTCAAGGTTCTTTTTGAAAAAGTTCTTCTCTTGAATCTGTCTTTCAGCATGTTAGCTATCCTGCCTTTACTCTAGCTTTGTGTTATCCACAAATTTTATCAGCCTCTCCAAATCAAAGTTATTAATCATGTTAAGAATTTCTAGGAGAAAGGTGCATTATATCATGCTTTCCAATATGGATTATTCCAACAGTTGATGGGTTAGTGAAGCAAAAGATAAACTGATAGCGGGGTACTCAAGTAGTTGCAGTAACTAAACCATTTTAGCATTTTTTAATATTTTCATAATGGTGCTTTCAAAAGGGTAGTAATTGTTTCTCTGGTTCAATCCTATGAAAGGAAATATATGACCTCTTCTGTTCTTTAAACTAGCTACCTGGAGCTTCTAGTTAACCATCCTGCTGCTTAAAAACGAATTGAACTCCAGTGCTTTCAGAAGTGTTAAGATTTTATAGTGGAGATAAAGAAAATTTTTTAATCTCATTTGTAGGATTGAGATCGAGATTGCTGGGGAGGAGAAATGATATATAAGGCAGCCTTTGAATCCATGGCAGCTATTTGTTTTCACATAAAAGAGAGACTTGTGGGCAGGATATATTGAAGTCAATGCTTTAGCCCCAAATCTTTTGTATTTAACAATTAAACAAGGCAAAAATAATGCCTGCTTAATACAATCATACTTATCTCCCTTTCCTCTTCCTTCTTTCTTACTTTCTTGCCACATGTCTTATAATTCCGTAACAAGTCCTTCTGACCCATTCTGCTAGAAATCTGGAATGGTTGATGCAGACATCATGTTTTGTGGTATCCCTTCATTCCCCCTGTGTCCAGAAATCATTCTGCGCCATCATAAATTATTGTTATTCCAATCTGGTCTGAAAATTAATTGCCATACACAGTGGGAGAGAAGTTAGTATCACAGTGTTACCTTGCTCTTTTCAGGATGCGATGAACAGCAGTGGACAGTTCTGCCTCTTTTTCTTTAAAGAGCATATGATGAAATGTACACCTGGAGAAGAAGAGTGTGGAGAGATGCCGCAAGAGTGCCACCATTTCCAGGGGAGGAGGCAGCACATTTCAGACAGGAACCCAAGGTAAGAGACTGCACAGTCTTGAGTGGGATGGGAGAGGAAAGTTCAGAGTAGCCACACCTTAGAATCTTTCAGGGTATATCTATGAGGTTAAAAATTTAAAGCTATAGTCTGGCAAGATCCTGTCTATTAGGTGTAAGCAAATAAAGATTTGGACTCAATTGGATTTCACTGTCTGCTCTTTGGGCTTGACAGAATTGCACAAAGTAAGACTAGTTTTATGGTTCCTTTCAATCAATCAACAGTCAAAGTCTTCAGGTTTGTGTATATTATCATATTAACAATGAATCTTTTGATCAAACATTATTGTGGAAAACAGAGAACCATAACCAGTTACATTTCAGGACTTGCTGTATGTTCTCAGAAGGCACACTTCAGAAAAGATGGATACTGTTGTCAAACTTTATCTTATTTCCAATTTTATTTGTTTGGATGTGGCTAGTAATGCCTGATTATCCCAGGAAATATGAAATGTAAGTGCATATGGGTAAGACATTAGAAAAATAAGATAAGATTTAAAAATAAAACAAAAAAACCCCTAAGGTCTAAATAACAATGATTGAAGCATAGCTATTTAGGACTTTGGGGTGTTTTTTTGTTTTAAGCTTACCTTACTTCTTTATTTTTACACACACACACACACACACACACACACACACACACACACATGAAATATTAATATGCCAACTCAAATTACATTTAATTCATTCAAAAAAATTAAATTTCAAGGTAAACTGTCCCAAGGTAATATACAACAAAATTATAGTTATAAAACACAATAAATCAATTACTTCACAGTTGCCTGCCTTTAATAATAGAAAGTGTGTGTGTTATATATAGATGAAGCAGATTTTTTTGTCATTTTAAATGGTAAGTGACATTGCAATATTACTTCCAAAGGGAGAACAAATGTTCAAAGCCCTATGGTACTGAAAGATTGGGAAAAGAAAATAGTTGGGCCTCTTATTTCAAATTGCTCAGAGGGTATGGTGTTCCAACAGATAGGTGTTGCAACAGAGAAAGCATACTTCCTGGGTACTATAAAAGGCACTGTTTTATAGACAGAACCAGAAGCATAAATGGAACACAAGTA
The DNA here is from genome assembly GCF_029215685.1 of Pituophis catenifer annectens. Taxonomy (NCBI): domain Eukaryota; kingdom Metazoa; phylum Chordata; class Lepidosauria; order Squamata; family Colubridae; genus Pituophis; species Pituophis catenifer. The sequence goes on from NW_027256881.1 coordinate 95,394,145, forward strand.
TAACATGAGATATGGACATAAGTGCCTGTGCCACTCCATTCTAAACTAGTTGCAGTTTATGAGTGGTTCAAGGGCAGCCCCATGTTGGATGAATTTCACCAACCCTCTTGTTGACCATAACATGAATGTGAACAGTACCTTCTGATCCACAAAAGGGTGCGATTTGTGCTCAAGCTTTGAGGAAAAGTCCTCCTAGCCACATTTGTTACAACTGCTGTTTCATTTGCATCAGCATATTTTAAAAAGTATATTTCCCTCTTCCCAGCAGATGGATTAGGGTTTTGCATAGATTTCTTAAAGAATGTATTGGTATTGTATTAATGTACAGGCTCTTGTGACAAGGACAGATTCATTTCTAGAAAGAATGAAACAGTGGAATTCTAAGATTAAATAAATAAGCAAATGAATGGATTGGTGGATGGATGGGTAGATGGGTGGATTGCCCTGAAAAGCAAATGGAAATTATCTTTTTGAATACAATTATTTCTAAGAATTTCAGTAATCAATTTTAATGGTTTGATTAAGCAAAAATAGGCAAACGTATATTATTAGGCAAGAGATGGCAGCAAATTGCAAACTTTGGAATTGAGTAATTCATGTCATAATCCTAAAGATGTGTAGTAATGGTTTATGTGTAATTATAATTGCCAGAATCAGTGGTTTAGTTTCCAGCCCATTGCAATGGGATTTGTGTGAGAGGTGCTATAAGAATAGGTGTTATAATCCTAGAATAGATTTAGCCCACTGTGGAAAAATATCGTCATACTGTAATAGATGCAACACAGAACTGCCTTACCTCTTGCTGTCCTTCTTAATCTGTTCCTTAAGTCTCCCCAAGAAGTTGCTCCTCTTTATTTTAGATTGCTTGGATTTGGGGAGTCTCTGTTATATTTAATTTTAAATACTATAAAAATGTATATAAATGCTTTATTTATATTTAAATGCCATATAAATGTTTTTAAATAAATAAGTACAACTCAAAATGCATTTGCTTTAAATTCAATGTGTTATCCCAATTTAATCCCTTTTCACAATTGGCAGCAGAAATTGAACTGGCTGGACCTTTTGGACATGAAGACAATGATCCATGAAGGTAGAACTGTTTTCCTAAGCTTTGTGTTTTACTGGGACATCAGAAATAAATGTTATGTTATAATTGATCCAGACAACATTCTGGCTCAGAAAGGAAGCTAATTTCCACCGGCTTCCAGTTTTATTTAACACCTGCAACAAAATGCCAATGCTTGGCTTCCTTTGGGAAGTATGCAATATGCTCTGAAAGGGTTCACTGTTACCCAGCTCTGTGGATTGGTGAAGGTAATGTCAAGTCACAGTCTAACTGCTTTCCTCCAAGGGAATAGCTCATCAGATGCAAATCAAATGTGGGGGTGACTGTCAAAGAAATTTAGAAATCCACAATGACTATAAATGCAGAGCAAATTGTATCCAACCATGCTCAATAAAGTACTATCCAGAACATCTAAGAGCACCAGCTGGAAAAGATCCAAGTATTTCTAGTTAGATGAGACAGCGACATTTGAGCAAACTGCAATGAAACCAGACATTATTTCATACCACTAATGATGTCTACTGCTCTTTCTATTTTACGTAAAACCAAAGCTGTAGGCCTTATTGATGCCAGTTTTAGAAGTCTATAAAACCTTGAAGGGTTGTTAAAATTCTGCTCAAAAACACCCAGTCATGAAAAAGCATCCTTAATGAAGAAACCATTCTGCAATAAAGGTCTTCCATCATCAAAGACAGATTGAAGGGACAGGATCAACTTTTTATTCTACATCGCAGATAAAATGTTTCCAATTTTGAATAAATTGCTCCAAGGAGCACAATAACCTGACATTGCTCTAAAAATGCTGACCTATTTAATCCGACCCTATGGGCCAAGAGTTGACAACTGTCCAAGTTAAAATGAACTAAACTCTACTTTCAGTGCTTCTCTGTGCAAATTGAAGTTTTTATGCTTCTGTCTGCAAACCCCAGGAAGCCTCAGCTCTTTGTCTAATGTCCAGAAGGACTATCAATAACTATGGATACAGAAACAGACCTTACACTATCAAATGTAGGGGCTGGAGGTAAAAAAAATCTGCACAACTCACTAGTTAGCAATAAAGAATACTGAAAGCTGTGAAGTTCTCCTGCAATTCAGTGGGCATCCATATTTTTGCAGCCCATATATGGGAGCTTCTTCAAGTGCCGAATTCCTGTGGTTTGGGGAAGATTTCCCCCCCCCCCGTAAACCAGAATTAGACTAGTTCTGATAAAATGCAGCTTTTTTAAAAAACAAGCCCTTATTAGTAAGTTACTGAAACAGATCTGGGCTCACTACATAGCCCTTTTTGAAGGCTCAGAATAATTAGCAATAGCAATAGCACTTAGATTTATATACTGCTTTACAGTGCTTTACAGCCCTCCCTAAGCAGTTTACAGAGTCAGCATATTGCCCCCAACAATCTGGGTCCTCATTTTACCGATCTCGGAAAGACGGAAGGCTGAGTCAACCTTGAGCCTGGTGAGATTCGAACTGCAAATTTGCAGGCAGGTGGCAGTCAGCAGAAGTAGCCTGCAGTACTACATTCTAACCACCATGCCAGCATGGCTCATTACAACTAAGAATGGTAGAGGACAAATCGTATAGGGGCATTTGTTTCTGAGGAGGTGGGCGTGGTAAGGAAAGAGCTACTCAAATCCAAAAACAAAGTTGAATCCACACTCAAAACTCCACCAAGTAAAACCAGTGGGAGACCAGCTTGGGGACCTCCTAGACAAAATCTATCTAATTGGTCATTAAGAATTGACATGGACTTGATGGCACATAATCATCAAACATCATCAGTGACAATAGGATGATAGCAACGTCTCTGATACAAAATATAAATTTTGTATTTGCCCGAGCTATTTTGCTTTTTTATGACGATTAATTCTAATGTAATGTAAACTGCGATGCCTCTTTTTTTTTGTTCTGCTAATGAGGTGTAAAGGTTTTCTAATATCCTTTGGTGTTGTTTTTTGATATGTACTTCCTGTAAATTAATTATGTCCATTTCCAATTTTTGTAGTTTGGTGAATGTCCGGGTTCTTTTGATTGGGGTGTTTAATCCGTTTATATTTATTGAAATCATTTTTATTTCCTGTTCCATCTCACTTTCTATCTATTTGTTGTCTTTAGTTTCCTTGTGTTTCTTGTTATTCTTTGTGTTTTTCCACTTGCTCCTTCTCTCTCCATTTTTTCTCTTTTCAATTTTCTCTTCTCCTTTTGTTCCTCTTCTGTTTCTTCTGTGGGTAGTTCTTCCTGGCTCTTATTTCCCGATTCCTCTCTGGATTCTTGATCTTCTTCCAGGCCAAAATATTGGTCGAAAAATTCCTGGGCGCCTTCCAGATTGTCTATTTTAACTTTCTTATCCTGCCACGAAATTAAAATGCCATCTGGTAATAACCAACGGAACATTACTTTGTGTTTATTTAGTTGTGATGTGAGGAAGTTGTAGTTTTTTCTCTGGTCTCTTACGTGTCTCGGGATTTGTTTCAGTGTTATCCTTTCCTTTCCTTTGTAGATAATTGCTTCCTCTCTCATTTTTCTATATATCTCCTCTTTTATCGTTTTCTTTGTGAATCGAACGTGCACTTCTTTGGGCAGCTTGTTCCTGTGTGCGTAATTGGTGTGCACCCTGTAGATTTCATCTATATCCCTTCTTATGTCATCCTTATCTCTTCGTGTTATTTCAGCCAAAATTTCCGTCATAGTCTCTCCCAAGTCTTCCTCTTTGGTTTCTGCTATATTCTGGAACCTTAAATAAAACGATGCCTTTTCCATTTCCAAGAAAGTAAGTGAGTCTTCCAGTTCTTGATTACTTGCCATCTGTTATTCCAGCATTTCTACTTTCTTAACTGTATGTTCCATTTTGAGTTCTGTCTTTTGTATCCTTTGTTCGTTTTTGGCAATGTTCTGTTGGATCTTTTTTATCTTGTTGTCCATTTTCTTTATGTTGTCATTTATCTCTCCCACATCAGATTTCAACTCGTTGTGATTTCTTTTTGCCTCCTCGTGGTTATTAGCAATCGATTCCTGAGTCTTGTTCATTGCTTCCTGTATCATTACCAGGACTGACTGAATGTTTTGTATGCTGGAAATGGAGCCTGCCTTTTCTTTTTCTGTTCCAAGCATTGTATCTATAGATCTCTGCTGGGCAGGTGATGCTGTAAGGGAGGCTTGAGTTGACGTTATTTTCTTGCTTGCTTTGGTTATAGTGGTTATTCTGGTGCTTGTCATCTTAAGAGTTTTTTGTAGCTTCTTCCAAAATTTCATGCACTGAACTACTCTTATTATATTTCAATTCCATTGTCTATAGTGGTATTTTGTCAATGATAGTGTCTAGAGTCTATATTGTATAAGTCTTCAAATATTAATTGATCTTGTTAATTTTATATACTAGTTCTATATATGTCCTTGACACTTAACACTCTAATAAATAGTTAAATATATAAATCTATATTCAAGTGAAGAAGAAGAAGAAGGATAAGGTGAAGAAGATGTGGGGAAAAACTTAAAGTTCTAGCACTTCATTAAATCTCAATATAACTAATACAATATAATAATCAATCTATCAAATCAAATCTATCAAATCAGATCTCACTAGTATAGATCTATGAGTACTATATAGATAAGTAATAAGTAAGTAAGAATTAAATATTAAATATTATTTAGATTAATAACAAATCAAATCAGATCAAATCAATTCTATCAAATCAGCTATCACTAGTGTGGATATACAAGTGATATATAGATAGGTAGTATATAAGTAAGAATTAAATATTGTTTAGATTAATATCCATTTAAGCTATTTGTTCTATTTAATTTGTAATTAATGATCAATTAATCAAGTTAAATCAAATGTCTCACAATCAAAAAATATTATATTGTTTTACAAAAATTAGTCAGGTATATATATAAAGTTGTTTTGCAGTCAGTATATAGTTGTTTTCACTCTTACATGTAAAGTTCTTATGTCCAAATTCTTATATTTATAGTCTTTAATGTCCTAATATCTCTCTTTCCAAAATTGTCAAAAAGCCCAACTTTCCAAGTTCAGCACTTTAATGTAGTCCAGTTTTTATGTTAACTTCTCAGTTAATTTCTCAAAATACCGCTTCTCCGCTTGCCGATCTGTTGCAACACTTTCACTTGCCTTCCCTGCTTCAATTCCTCCATCTCTCCATCACTCTCACTCTCACTCTCACCGTTTCGCTGTCTTCTGTTTTCCTATCTAAGTACCTCCGTCCAGTTCACTGCGGTTCTTAATTTAGTCCAAAGACTTTTCTTCTCTTTGGGGTTCAAATCCGCAGCCTGGTCTCAATCGCCTCCACATAAATCCCTTTGGAAATTCTTGTTCCAAGCAGTCTCTCTTTTTCGCGCAGTCACCGCCTGTCAGTTCTTCTTTCGCCCTTGTCGTCTTTCATCACTGCTGTTCTGCCATCTTTTGAGGTCTCAAATTCTCCACTCCCTGTTCTCTGCTTCACTTATTGTTATGCTTTACACAACAATATTGCTTATATCTCGATCTGCTTTCAATTTAAGTTGGATACAGTTATGATTCTTTCAGTTTGATCTTTGCCTTCCTGCTGTGCGGTTTCAACGCTTCAGGCCAGCCAAAATGGCTGGTTTTTTCCCCTCTGGAATTAGGGGGTTTCCCCTGAACCTTCGGGGTGGTTGCCTTCCCCCCGAGGTCCTTGGAGATTCCTCCTTAGTCTATTGATCTCTCCAAGATCAATAGCGCCTGGGACGGCTTCCTAGATGGGAATCCTGGAGTTTCAAGAATGGAGCCCCATTCTCTAGCTCCAAACATGCTGATGTCACCGCCAGAAGTCCTATGACGATTAATTCAGTGCATCATATCTCAGCTGTAAAACTCCAGATTTGTGAAAGTGAAAGGCAGCCAAGAATTAAGCGTTTTCCATTTCAAATCTTTGCAGCTCTAATATGATACATTGCACATTTGTGAACTGTGGAAAGACACGTCAGGATCTCTTGCAAAGCTGCCTCAGAACTCCTTAGCAACAACTGTTTATAAAGGTAAAGTGTATCAAAAGCAGTAAGAGAAGGGAAGTGGAGGAATGGAGACTGACTCAAATTGTCTTGTCCTGAGAAACTTCCTTGGGAAGTTTGTTATCACATCGGGGGTGGGGGGAATAGATGAAAGGAGAATTTAATTTTCTGCCTCTATTTTTGAAAAAAAAAAAAGAATTTACCAACATTCTTAAATGTTTATTTGTTTGCTTATTTACAGGGATTAAAGCGTGCTCTAATCAGCAGCATTTTCGATAAAAAAGGCTGAAACAAATATTGAAATGTGGGGGGAAATAAAGCTGACAGATTCACCCATGCAAGCAAATGGCTTAGAATGTTTAGATTTTAAAGGACTGGGTTAGAATTCTTATGTATTCCACCACATTTGCGGCAATGAATCACAGCTGCCACTTCTCATATTTATGCTACATGGAAAGTGTGTTCAGTGTGATGCTGGAACAGATTGATGTATTGAATTTGGCCTGTGGAGAAGGGCATGGATTTTGTTCATGCTGTTTTTTTTTTTAACCCAAATTCACAGATTTGTTCTACATAAGATAGAATAATGAATAAAATTGGAAATAAGAGGAAGTTGAAAAGACAGGTCCTTCCATGTTAAAGAAATCTGTTTCTTAGGAACATGTACCAAACCCTAAAATGTAACTGTTCATGCTTCTTAGTTATTTGCATAAAGGATTACCAGTTATTATTAATCAGCATTCTTCACAATACTGTGGACTGTTCAAAGTAAAAGGAATCAATCTCATGTTATTCTAAAGAGCATTAGAACTAATGTGCAAGCCATACAAACTCCCAATTTCCCCCAACGCCTGCGACATTCATAATTTTTTTTTTTAAAAAAAAAATTGGGACACACACAAACAAAACCATGCCTTAACTGTTTAGATTCAATATTTCAGTGGGAGAGAATGCAGCAATTGCTTTTGCCTCATGAAGGGATGGTTTTAGCCATGACCTGATCATCTTTATTGGTTCTTCTTTGCATCATCATTTCAAGTATCTCTTGAAATCCCTGATCTCAATATCAATATTTGAAGAACTGTGAAATAAACAAAGAGAAGATGATGAAGATACTATGAAGACAAATAACAACAAACAAACACTTTTCCAATACTATGAGTGAATTATAGGCTAGGGCAGGTACAGTATCTTAAATATCCTGCACACCTGGCTTTTCTTTTCTAGGGGTGACATAATAATGATAATAATATTATAATATCTCAGGGGCTGCCACAAAGAAGAGGGAGTCAAGCTATTCTCCAAAGCACCTGAGGGTAGGACAGGAAGCGATGGGTGGAAACTAATCAAGGAGAGAAACAACTTAGAACTAAGGAGAAATTTCCTGACAGTTAGAACAATTAATCAGTGAAACAACTTGCCTCCAGAAGCTGTGAATGCTCCAACCCTGGAAGTTTCTAAGAAGAGATTGCACAACCATTTGTCTGAAATGGTATAGGATTTCCTGCCTAAACAGGGGGTTGGACTAGAAGACCTCTGAAGTCCCTTCCAACTCTGTTCTGTTCTGTTCTACTCTACTCTACTCTACTCTACTCTACTCTACTCTACTCTACTCTACTCTACTCTACTCTACTCTACTCTACTCCAACAATCTGGGTCCTCATTTTACCCACCTCGGAAGGATGGAAAGCTGAGTCAACCTTGAGGCGGTGAGATTTGATCCGCTGATCTGCTGAACTAGCAGTCAGCTGAAGTAGCTTCAGTACTGCACTCTAACCACTGTGCCATCTCGACTCTTATATATAATTTAAATTATGGCTCAGAGTTAAACAATGAACCAAATTTGGAATGTCATCTGGGGAGAGAGGAAACCAATGCAACAATCAAAGTCAGTTATTCAAACTATGTTGCATCTTAGCCATTTCCCAAAATCTAGAAAAAGTCATCCTCTGATTCTTCTAAATAAAAATTGGTTCATGGCTTGACTAGAGAAAAGCGTTAAGCCAAACTAGAAGTGTTATGTACAGAGGGTGGAGTATATAAGGTGACCCAGTTCTAGCATTTTTAAAAAGAGCATTAAACCTGTGTATATAACGAGCCCATGTAAAATCTGACCTATGCTTTTCAAAGTGCTGATCAGATATTATATGAGTGAATGGTTTTGTGGAGGTTTCTCTTGTACTCAAAGCGAAAATGGCTATGGAACTTAGTGCCTAGAAACTGGAGGAAAGGGGCTGCTTGTGAAGTAGCCAATAGGAACTGGGCAGGTCCAGCTTGTAAATTGCATCATCAACCATATTATCTTAAATGGTGGCCCTGACAAAAACTGTTTTTGAGAAGAGGGAAAACACTGTTTTAAAATTAGAATAGGTAAAAATTGGTTTTAGGTGGCTTCCAGAGTTAATTAGGGTATGAAATAAAATCATCATTGTAAGGACAGGGTGGCATGCAATTTTCATGCCACAATTAGTAAGGCATGAAGATGAACTCTGAGAGAATTCTTTACTTGTTATAAATTTAACTTATATATTGTCAGATGTAAATGCCTTATTCTCTAATGTGTAAATAGTATATGAATGGGGTATCAGGGGTTAACTTATTCTTCACTTCTTAATGTATTCATAATTCACCACTCCCACTTATAGCTCCACCCATTGTATATATAAGGAGCCACCTACACCCTTTTCCTTGCTTCTATCTGTGAATATTCAGTGAATATAGAATGCCTATTGTAAATAAAAGGAAGTATATTTAAACCTTTAACTCTCACTAATTTTATTGAGTCTGATCCTGAAAATATTGCAACAAGCTGGTAGCAGAGGATGGTTAATTGACTCAATAAAAAACTTAAAAAATGTCTAAGAAAGATAGGCCCAACACCAGGGCCTACAGCAAAGAAATGGAAACAGAACAAGAAATAATCAACGAATCCACAAACGCAATTTCGAGAGAATCCGAAGAATACACCACTGAAGACGAAGAAATAATAGACGAAAATGATGACCAGGAGGAAATCGAAATAGAGAATAACGAACTCAGGTCAGAGATATTAAAACTATTAAAAAGCCAGAAGAATGATGAAAGCCTCATCGCGAACCTCCAAGAAATGCTGAAGAACAGCAGAGCAGCGAGAGAGAAAAACATCACTAATGAGAAGTCTAAAGACCCAAAAACAGTGAGTGATATGACTGCAGAGAAAGTCATTACGAAGAAGAAAAACGGTGATCCCGCGCGAAATTTTGAATGGCAGCCATCTTGGTTTCAACAGGCCTCCAAGGTGAGCGAAGCAGAGCCAATCAAAATGTTCAATTCAAAATTTCTGGCGCGAAAAACGTTATCAGACAACGAAAATGAAAAAGAAGATTCGAACTCCTCAGAAGAATCAGAATCAGAAAGTGAAGATGACTCAACAAAATCCCAAATAAAATCAGCAATGAAAACACTTTTTGCTGCATTTGGGCCAAAACTAAAAATTACCAAAGAGCCACCGAAGAAGCGAGCGAGCAAGCCGATACCTCAAGACCTGCCCGCTCCCATCCTGACTTCGAAAGCGACGACGCCCGAACCCAGAGAGCCTTGTCGATTCCGCCCTACACCACAGACCAAAGCAAGTGCCAACGCCCCCAAAAGAAAAAGAAGAGCAGCCGCCGTCGTCAGAACTCCCAAGGTCGAACCAGAGACCGACTCGTCTGAAGCAGAGCAGAGCGAGCGAGCCGCAATGGAGAGAACCTTCCACGACGACTCCAAAGAAGAAATGGACAACGCGCATGCGCGAAACTACGCAGACGGTCCGGGAAGACATGAACTGGCGAGAGAACCACGCAGACTCGTTGCGAGCATCCCCATGCCGTTTTGCAATTTTCTACACTTGCGAGACCACGGACTACCTCAGGTCGTAAGTAATGGACAAAATAATGTCGGAAATTTACCCAGTGACTTCCCAAAACTAAGGGTTGATGGTATTAATTTGCAAGAATGGTATCAACAGCTCCAGGTTGTCTTTATGAAGGAAAATTTACTATTTTTTATCACTAGTCCCCCAAAAAGACTTTGGACTTTAAAAATAGATTGTTTACACCATAGAGCATTTTTCTTAATAATATCTAGTGTGTCTCCTGCAATGTATCATAGCATCAAACCTAATCTGACTGTTTCAGAAATTATTCAATGCATGTTTAATTTGTTTCACAGCGATAGTGTGGCTACCACCACAAGAATGTCTAAGGATTTCTTTTCATCTAGAGTGAAACCAGGGGTTTCCATAAGTGAGCATTTAATATCTTTAAACAAAATAAGAGCTGAGCTGCATTTGAGGGGGGAGGTGATTTCAGACCAAACAATGAAAAGTGTTATTATCAACTCACTTGATTCATCATGGGACAGTTTTATGTCACATTTAGACACTATCAATCTAGGATATTTATCCATAGAAAGTCTATCCAATAAATTGATAGCAGAAGACAATTCAAGAAGAAATCGTTCTAGCAATCACACAGAACACAAACCTTATAGGAAAGTAGCTTTCCAAGAAAAATATAATGAAACATTCAAATGTCACAATTGTGGATCCAGGGAACACAATAGAAGAGATTGTCCCAAAATTTCAAAGGAAAGACATAGGTCAGAATATAGGAACAAATACAATTATAGACAGTCTTCCATAGATAGACATAGATATAGAAGCCCACCAAATTACAAAGAGAATAGAGGGGGCAGAGATAATTCAAAGGATAGAAAATCTGGTTCACTGAATGGATTAAATAAACAAGACAACACTAAAATACAGCAAAATGAGAACAATAATTGGCTTATTGATTCTGGAGCAACTAATCACACCACTAATAACAAAAATATATTGTCTTCATTTACAGAAGATAAATTTGTAATAAAGGTAGCTAACCAAGAAAAGGTTCAAGTATTAGGCAGAGGAAATGTAACCTTGCCTGGTCTAGGAAAAATAGAGGGGGTATTGTTAATACCTGAAATACCTCATAACATACTAAGTGCCATAAAACTAAGTAGAGATTCTGACATTAATATAGTTTTCTCAAAGGGAAAAGCGACTTTGGAGAAGAATAAAATAAATATAGGCACTGTGATGATTAAAGGAGGCCTACCTTATCTGATAACGAAGGAAAAATGGTTGCATAACATTGATTCAAATATGGAAGATTGTATTGAAGCAGATGATGAAAATATTAGTAACAGTGACAATGATGAATGTAAAATATCTCATGATCACGCAGATGCACACAATGAAAAAAAACCAAAAATAGGTAAACCAATTCATGATGAGTGTGCTCACATCTTACATAGGAAGTTAGGACATGCCAGTTTTCCTGTAGTACAAAAAATGACTGAACACGCAGAAGGTGTCAAAATAAAAAATTGTGAAAACTATTTGGAATGCTCAGTATGTAAATCTACAAAACTAAAAACTAGTCCCAGGCCAAGAAAATCTACTAGATCAACTAACAAAATTTTTGACTTAGTACACATGGACTTAGTTGGCCCATTAACTCCATCAATCACCTATAGAAAACGTTACTTCCTGACAATAGTAGACGATTATAGCCGTTATGGGTTTGTTTATACATTAAAACACAAAGATGAAACCTTTCAAAAATTTAAGGAATTTTACAAACGCATAGAAACACAACACAATATCAGAATAAAACAAATTATGACAGATAGGGGATGTGAATTCATGTCTAAAGAATTCTCCCAATGGTTAAAGGATAGAGGAATGCTACATTACACGTCTAGTCCATTTTCTGCGTTTCAGAACGGGATTGCAGAGAGAAAGAATTCCACATTACAAACCATGATTAGATGCACATTGGAGGATGCTGGCTTAAGCAAACAATTTTGGTCAGAAGCCTTACATTATTCAAATTACACACAAAATAGAACCTGGTCCAGTATTGTAAATAAGACACCATATGAAGTAATGTATAATAGGAAACCAAAATTAGCACACATGCACATATTTGGAGTCACTGCAGACGTACACATACCTAAGCAGTTGAGAAGAAAGGGAGAAAACGTATCCAGAAGACTCAGATTTATGGGATATGAAACTGGCACCAAAGGGTACAGATTCATTGATAATAATAACAAATTTATAGTTTCCAGAACAGCTGTGTTCCATGAACAGGCCAACTGGTCTAAATTACATCTTAATGAAATATTTCCAAATAAATGTAAAGATACAAAATCTCATGAGAAAGGGACCATAGAAAAACAGGATATCAACAAATATAAAAGCAAAACCAAAACTTGGACAAATAGCCAACACAAAATAAAGACAGACACACTAACAAAAAAGGAAGCAAGATATTTGCATGATAACAATAGCAAACCTGAAAGAGTCATTAGAAACAACAGAAATCAAATGCCAAATAAATACAGAGATTACATAATGCATATGGATGGTGAGCCAATAACACCTAATACTTATGAGGAAGTGTTAAAACTCCCTCGTGAAGAAAAAGAAAAATGGGAATTAGCTATGAAAAAAGAGATGGAAAGTTTACAAGGATTAAATGTATTTACACCTGCAATTGCACCTAAAGATAAAACAATTATTGGTACCAGGTGGATATATAAAATTAAAAACTTAGAAGGAGGCAATACTCTATATAAAGCTAGATTAGTTGCACAAGGTTATGCACAGAAATATCCGGAGGACTATACTGACACGTATTCCCCCACTGTAAGAACAGAGAGTGTCAAAACAGCTCTAGTGGTAGCATCAGCACTCAATCTTGATGTATTTCAATATGACATACAGACTGCGTATCTACATGCAAAACTAGATAAGGAAATATACGTAAGAGCACCTCACAGTCAATACACCAACAAAAATGAAATTTGGCTGTTGAACAAGAGTTTATACGGATTAAAACAATCTGGTAAAAGATGGTATGATTGTCTAGTAAAAGTACTTAAGACCATGGATTTCAACGCTACCACTGCTGATAACTGTTTCTTTGTCAAAAAGGGTGATGATCACATTGAATTTGTGTTGATTTATGTAGATGACATTTTATATATAGGAAAACACAAAGAGAGAAGAGAAACTTTTGTAAATAAGTTAAATGAACATTTCTCGTTGAAATCTCTAGGTAAAGTGAACAAATATCTTGGTGTTCAAATTAATAAGACTAGAGGGGGATTCAAACTTACTCAGAGAGATAAGGTTATAGAACTTTTAAATAAATGCAATTTAAACAATGCCAAACCCTGTGATACTCCTATGCAAACTGATTTTCTTAGAAATACTGATGAATCTTCCCCTGAATTCAAGGATAACACGTTTTATAGATCAATCATAGGTTCACTTCTTTATATATCTAATTGGACTAGACCAGATATCGCCTTACCACTCAATTTATTATCCAGACACGTCAGCAAACCAACAATGTATCACTGGGAAGCTGTTAAAAGAATTTTAAGATATCTGAAAAGTACACTAGATTTTTGCTTAGTATTAGAACCTAGTGATAATAAAGAACCAAAGCTTGCATGTTATGCAGATGCGGACTGGGCTGGAGACACATCATGCAGAAAAAGTACATCTGGTTATATTTTTCTCTTAAATGACTGTCCAGTTTACTGGTATACTGGTAAACAAGAACTAGTAGCCACTTCAACGACAGAAGCGGAATATGTTTGTTTATCCAAAGCTGCAAATAACCTTGTATGGTTTAATGATTTAATTTCAGATGTTTGGAAAAAACCTGCTTTGCCTTTTGTTATGCATGAAGACAATAAAGCAGCCATTGAAATATCTAGATCTGATGCCATTGGACAAAGGTCCAGGCATATAGATATAAAATTTAAACATGTGAGGCAATTATCTCAGGATGGATTTATTAAAGCAGTGCATTGTGATACTTCAGAACAATTAGCTGACATATTGACAAAGCCTTTACCTTCTAAGCAACACAAATATTTAACATCTAAATTGTATGTCTTGTATTGTCCTGAATCTGAATGTAATTGGTGTTGTATAACGAATCGGCATTTAGAGGGGGATTTGTCAGATGTAAATGCCTTATTCTCTAATGTGTAAATAGTATATGAATGGGGTATCAGGGGTTAACTTATTCTTCACTTCTTAATGTATTCATAATTCACCACTCCCACTTATAGCTCCACCCATTGTATATATAAGGAGCCACCTACACCCTTTTCCTTGCTTCTATCTGTGAATATTCAGTGAATATAGAATGCCTATTGTAAATAAAAGGAAGTATATTTAAACCTTTAACTCTCACTAATTTTATTGAGTCTGATCCTGAAAATATTGCAACATATATAATTTAAAGCTAAATTATTTTCCTCCAGTTTGGGGCCCTTTAGATGTAGTGAGCTGTAGCTCCTGCAGTTCCAACTCACCAATTACAACAGCTGGAGTCCAAACATCTGGAATGGCACAGATTGGGCTACATTACACTACATCAAATCTTGGGGGCAATAGGTAGGAACAAACTCCCTCATTCCATTCTCTTTTTATTTTACGCCAAAATGCAAAGGAAATGTGGAGGAAATGTGAAAGCTGAGGTTTAATTAATGCATCTCATTTCATAAATCCAGACAAATGCTTGTGCCAAGGTTCACACAGAGGCCTAAAGAGGAAATCTCTCAGCTGGGTTAGAAATAAGACAAATAAGGAGCCCAGCAAGCAACCAAGTGGATGAGGAAATCTTAATATTTTTGATTCTGAGAGGATAAACATAATTTGGAAGGAACAAAGTTTACTATGGAAAGAAAGAATGAGAGCACCTAAGAAAACCTCTGAGACAAAGTTCCACTGCTGGTGTTAAGACTTGAAATATACTGATTTGCATCAAAGAAATTGTATAATACCCCTCTTTCATTCAGGAATTATATGAATGATTAATCATATTTTTACATGAGCAAAATTGTAGGAAAATAGGCCCAGTGGAAACTCCATAAGGGTTGCAATGTGCTATTGCCAACAAAGAAGAAATCTATCACCAAAAGGGAAGATGGAGTTTTGTATAAATTTGCATGCAATTGTTTACCTTTGAAAAGACAAATTTGGCTTCTTTTCCTCCTACCCCGTATGGTGTGCTTATTTACATTTGATTTCTAATTTCTGATTGACCTCATGCAAGGCTGAACAGGGATAACCAAAGAGCCAGATGTGGCCTGGGGGCTGTGAAATGCCCAGGTCTGCTATACATAATTGTTTCTTGTGTACAGAAGAGTATGGGCGTATGTTGATTTCAACTTTGATAAAGAACAAAACAGAAAGGAGTTTGCCAAAATCTCTAAGGTTCAGCAGTTAACTGTTAGTGAAGAGATGAAGCAATTACCTTAATTTGGGAGATGGTAGAAAGAGTTTGAATGACTATCTTGAAGTCACACAAAGAGGTCAAAGGTGCCTTATTACTCACAACCCTGTGGCTCTTTTTTCCATGACTAATTTGCAGCATTACTCTACAAAATTGGAATTATATTGGTTTGGCTATTTGCCAGCTTTTAATTACCGAAAACAAAAACTCTAGGCTGTACAAATGGTTGTTTTCCAAACCATATGAATGCATTGTCTCTTTTGCATAATGCCTCTAATGAGTCTGAGATAAGACGAGGCATAATGTCATAGGCTACCAAGACTTTGTTATGTTGTTTGGTGAAAAAAAAAATATGTGGAGGGGGATATGAGAGAGAAAGAAAGAGGTTTTATAACACATTATTTCTGTGCACTTGCTTAAAGCTAAAGTGCAGGATGACTTCTCATTTCCATAAATAATGTAAAAGGACAGCGTATCATAGTGTTTTAGATATTCTAGGCAGAATAAAGCTTTAGAGGTATAGAACCTGGAAACTATACATCATCTTTCATTTGTTTTTATTCATATTCTCTTTCATTTTTTTTTTCTGGTGACTGGCACTGCTGAGCAGCAGTCTCCATCTGTCCCTAAATGACTATATAATGAAACCCAAAGATCCTGTCATCTCTGAAAGATTATCCAAGAGACTAATGCATTATTGGTTGCTGGTACTATGCCAAGCACCCAAATATATTGGTTCATATTCAAGAGCCTCGGTGGCAGAGTGGTTAGAGTGCAGTACTGCAGGCTACTTCTGCTGATTGCCGGCTTCCTGCAATTTGGCAGTTCAAATTCCACCAGGCTCAAGGTAGACTCAGCCCTCCATTTTTCCGAGGTTGGTAAAATGAGGACCCAGATTGTTGGGGGCAATATGCTGACTTTGTAAACTGCTTAGAGAGGGCTGTGTGAAGCGGTATATAAGTCTAAGTGCTATTGCTATATCTAAGCCACTTTGAGAGAGCCAGTTTGTTGTAGAGAGTTAAGATATCAGGCTAGAAACCAGGAGACTGTCCCATTTTAGGCATGAAACCAACTAGTCCGGGTTACTCTCTCTCAGCTGCTGTCAAGTGAGGCTATTTCGCCTCACAGCTTGTCCCAGCAATTAGAGCTTCACACTCTCTCCCCTTTCTTTTACACATGCTAATGATCTTGCTTGCTTTAGCATTCCATTAACCAAAGCATCTCAAATGTACTTTCAGGCAGGATATGAGAGAAATCAAAGATGGTGATGGGTATTTTGGAAGTGATTATGATTGCTGTAAGGCTGGCTTGTAAAAAATATGAATTCGGTAGTTGTAGTTTGCAAATCAGGTACATGCAACAACAATTACTATATATAGCAAACAGTCACTCATTTGACTTGGCTAAATCTAGACTACAAAAAGATGGGTGAGAATAGGATGGCAGCAAAGAAAAAACTCTACATAAGTGGCATCTCAATTCAAATCCAACAGCTTTAAAGGATCTTGGCACTGGTTTTTTATTTGAGGAGTGGGAAATGGGGCAATTGAAGGTTAAATTAGCTAGCCAAATGCACAGTTCTGAAACAAAACAAAACAAAACAAAACAAAACAAAACAAAACAAAACAAAACAAAACAAAACAAAACAAAACAAAACAAAACAAAACAAAACAAAACAAAACAATGTGTGACGTAGAACCATTTTACTTTCTTCAAGAAATGGAAAACTAATTTCTGGCTAGTCAATATGCAACAATCTATCATGCATTTTTATATAAAATGAACCAGTGATGTCTGGACAGTTTCAGAGCTTCCTGAATTCAAAGTTTCTCTGGGGAACTGAAGACTATGAAGACATACAGTAATGTGTCAGAGATATTAAGTGAAGGAAATCCCACCTTGGTGATAGTTTATGTGGCACAGCAATCTCTTATGGTGAAACTACAAATCCACATGCATGGATAAGTTGAATCTTGACATATTGAAAAGATTTCAGCCACCACGAAATATTTTAGAAAATGGAAACTGATTTATTTATCCTTAAAGCCAACATCAGGTTAAAAAAAGAAATTATAAAGATTAGAGTCTAAAACAGATGCAGTTATCTCTTCTCTTCTCTTCTCTTCTCTTCTCTTCTCTTCTCTTCTCTTCTCTTCTCTTCTCTTCTCTTCTCTTCTCTTCTCTTCTCTTCTCTTCTCTTCTCTTCTCTTCCCATCCCCTTCTGTCCTCTCCTCTCCTCCTCCTTTTTTTCCTGTTTTTTTCTTTTGATTATCCAGAGTTTCATGTTTGCTCTGATAAAACCTTTTCACTCATTCCTTTTGTGCGTACTGTTGGGAGTACACTCCTGTGGGAATTTTAACTTCTTTCAGCTTAATTACTAATGGTTTTGGTTTCCTATACAAAAAAGGGAAGAGGAATGATGACAATGATGAGGATGATGGTTATGATGGATAGGAATTTTTGAACCTCTAATTCCAACATATGTAATCTGATTAAGGAAAGGTGTTTCAATGACTGCTGCCATATTGATTTCAGGATTTTGTCTATTAGAACACTTTGAGGAAAGGCTAGAGTGCAATCTTAAACATTATTTGGGTGATCCCCCTAGGTGGCACTGCTGACTGGTAGATCTTGAGGGTTAGTCCGGTTACTTGATTTGTTGCTTCCCTTGTTCAATTGGGCTCAATGTTTGGCCAAGTGATAAGTGAATGAATTTTAAAAATAACCCAAGATTGATTTTGCAACTTTGGGTTGGTCAAGCATTTTCTCAGCTGCCAATTGAATAACAGGTTGTGAAATTTTAACAAGACCAAGGCAAATTTAGCATACGGTTACTTGCATCAGGGATACTTGGCAAATCCTTCTGAAATTTGTAAACCAAAGCAAATGCTGAGCTGTATTATTATGTACATCGATGTATAATATAACCTTTTAAATTTTTAAAATTGTTTTTTCCTAATTTTAATTTCATATAACAATATCTTTCTAAATTATTATGTCTGTAATTTTAGTTTCATATAATTGTATCTTTCTAAATACAGTCTTTCTATATTTAGAACTTCTGTACAGACTATCCTTTCAATAGTCTCTTAATATTCCCAGTCTAACCTTGTTTATGCGTGTGTTTTTTTTATGTCTCAGTCCACTGGGGTTGGGCAGCCAATAAATGTAAATAAATAAACAAATAAAAATAGCTACACTTTAAAATCATCCTGAAATTAGAATATGGTTCTGATTTCTCTTACCTGCTGGATTCCAAAATAAAAATGCAAAAATGTCCATCAAACATTCATAATTCTTATTTTTTGTCTATTTTTCTCTCTTACCAAAAGAGGCTAAAGCATCTTCTATTACAATAAGACATCAAATGTAACTCAGCACTGGTAAAGTAATTCTTTCTCTCTGTTTATCTCCATCCAAGACTATAAATCCTTCCCCACTTAATGTTTTAAGAAGGCAGCCTTCTAAGCTGTGCCCTGCAGTGTGCTCAAGAGATCCCTTTTTAGTGTGTGTGAATGTTAGATTCTTGTTTTTTTCTTTATAATGGCAAGAAGACTTAAATCCTTTATCCTCTTTTACTGCAGCAAGAAATAATGCTCCATTTTATTTTTCTGCTTTCCCCACCTATAGCTATAGTTTGCATGGACTTCTGTAAAGAGAATAATGTCTTGAAAACCCTTGCTTTCCCACCTTTTTATTTTTCTTTCATGGAATCAAATGTATTAGGTTAACTGTTTCTTGTTTGCTCTGAATGCCATTTGCATTAGATTAACACCAGACAAACAACCAAGGAACTGCCAAGAAGAAACACCTCACTATCTCTGACAAGGCAAGCTACTGTATATAAACAGAGAGCAAACCTCACTCCCTTCTAGTGCTGAAGATGTTGCTTAGTAAGGTAATGAAATGTCTGCAAGAAAATAATCATGTTCAGAGAACACCAAAGACTTCACTGTTCAACACTGAGCTACATATATTTCTTCTACTTGCATTAGCCTCAAATATTACTCATGCTACATTCATCCTGAACCGTCAACTGCTTATTACTTTGTTACATTATAATACCATTAATCTAAAATATCACAACAAATTATATTGTATGGATTGGTTATCAGAATTTCAATTTTGGATGTCAAGAACTCCTCTCTTGTTCGGTAACCTGGAGTGCTAATATCTAGAGAGAATTGGTATTGGGCAGGCCTCTGTTCATAACAGCCCTGCCTAGTAACTGAACGGGAGGCATTTTGCAACATTCTGGAAAATCACAATTAATCCTTCATGGTCACTTTGGCTCTGCTCGTTTCCATACTTGTGGTTGTGTCTCTACATATCCTGTTAAATCCAGCAGGAGACGCATGTTCCAGGTCATGTCTACTAGAGCAAGGGTCAGCAACCTGCGGCTCGGAAGCCACATGCAGCTCTTTGGACCCTCTGCTGTGGCTTCCTGTCAGGTGATTTCACCACTGGCTGGCTCTGTCCCTCACTCTCCCCTCCCAATCACTCCTTGCCTGGCCTGAGAAGGTAAGGGTGACAGTGGGGGATGGAGAAGCGGTCAGGGCAGAGACAGAGAGGTACAGAGAGAGGGTGAGAGAGAGAGAGAGAGACATAGAGAGATACAGAGAGAGAGGGAGAGTGGGGAAGAGAGAGAGATATGTCAAAAGGATTTTGTGGTTCCCGGTGTTTTTTAACAACTGGTTCTCTGCCCTAATGACCGGCTGGCTAGGCGTGGCTGGGGGGGTATCATGTGACTGGTGGAAGTGAGTGACATCGAGTTGGCCATGCCCACCCAGGTTTTGTGGCTCCCGATGTTTTGTTTTCTGTGGGAAATGGGTCCAAATGGCTCTTTGAGTATTTAAGGTTGCAGACCCCTGTGCTAGAGAATACCATCTGGTGGGGCCCTAGAAGAAAGCATTTTTTACCTTAGTGACTGATCCTCTGGAATATTGTCCCAAGAGATTTATTTTGCCCCAGTTCCCCTGTCCTTTTGCAAGGCATTAAAAACTCGGCTCTGATATCTAGCCTGGGGCCTTGTCAGAATGGTGAGCCTGTTTTATAGTGGATTTGAATGTGGGAGATTGTGAATGTTCTCAGCAGCTATTTTTATGCTATTAAAATTGTTTCTGCATTTTGACCATTTAATCTTGTTTTTATTTTGTTTTAATTGTTAGCCACCCAGGATATTGTACATGAGATAGGTGGACATATTAATTATAATACATTTCTTTTGAAAACAAATAATCCCCAAATAACAAGTGTTAGAATAATGTTCTAAATCCAAGTAGAACTCAGTCATGGAACTCGTAGTGTAATTTTGAATTAGGCTGAGATTTATACATGACAAACCTACTCACATTTATACCTAATGGTAAACTTTTCCTGGATTTTATGGCTTTGGGAGCAGGTGGATTGAATTTATTAGTTCCCATGTAAAAAGTTCCCTGCATTTAGAAAAACATGGCATGTCGGGGCACAAATTAGGTGCAATATTTCTCCCTGATTTCTACATTAAGATACACGATGGAGCATCTAAAATTCAATCTGCCAAACCAGCATATTGAAGGGGAAGAAGTGAACCATTTGATTGTATTCAATGGACAAATGTTCTTTCAAAGTGAATTTAAAATAGCCTTAAGCTTTTTTGTGCAGTTGGGGTGGAGAAGGGGAGAGAAAGCAAAAAGTGTAGTTTGAAGGAACAGCAAGATATGTTATTTGTACTTATGGGTTAGATACTGTACAGATCTTTCCATCGAAAAGACACATGAATTTCCTTGTTTGCATCAAAAAATACTAAAGCCATGGAGTCTAAAATATTGATTCAATCTAGCAATCTTTCCTCTGGCAATTCATTTTACAGCATAATCCATGGTCTAATATCTAGAAGTGGTTTGTAAAAAAAAGGTAGAACACTTCCATATGGAGGTCTTTAATGATCACAAGCCCTGAGACACATTAAGTGCCATATTTTCCCTTAGTGATTCATCTCTCCTGCCTCCCTTTTTAAAGAGCACTGTGTCATGTAGATAAGCTCGCACCAAGGAAAATCAATTGTCCTCAACACTATTCTGCTTCCCTTCACCATTCCCCTCACAGTGGGAAGGGAAAGGAAACTACAGACCTGTGACAAATTCATCCTACTCAGAGGATTTAAACTTGCTGCTGGAACATACTTATGTAACAGGCTACATGCAAGATAAGTGATACGTGAATCAACAGGAAGTTTAAAATAAAAGTATATATACACAAATTTCTGAGGAAAAAATATCTAAAAATAAAGCTATATTCAAGTATTGAAGTATTTCAGCTTTGCAAAACTTAAATGCAGTGGTGGGTTGCCCCCGGTTCGCACCGGTTCTATAGAACCGGTAATAAAACCGGCAGGAGGCTCCGTCCACCGACCCTGATGTCATCAGAACGCTTCTGCACATGCGCAGAAGAGCGTGTGCAAGCGAAGCAAACGTGTGCATGGCAGGGGTGGGTTCTACTTACCTTTACTACTGGTTTGCAACGGGGCCGCGTGCGTGCGCTTGCTTTGCTCACATGCATGCACGCTCTTCTGCGCAAGCACAGAAGCTTCTGCGCATGTGCAGAAGCATTTTCATGACATCAGGGTCAGTGGGCGGGGCCTCCCATTGGTTTTACTACCAGTTCTATAGAACCGGTGCGAACTGGGGGCAACCCATCACTGGCGCCCAGCCCCGTTGCGAACCGATAGTAAAGGTAAGTAGAACCCATCCCTGCTTAAATGGTTATGGTGAGGGAGGGAGAGATATTTATTTGGTTGGCTGACATAAGAACTATTAAACATGTCTACTTAAACTTCGGCATTTCTCTGGAACTTTTATAGGCACGATTCAGTAGCATTTGGATCAATTTCTAAGATGGGATTGAAGCATTTAAAATTTCCTCAATTTCCCCAATGTGGCAGGACTATTACACAGTAAAAACCACAGCTCAAAACATCTCTAATTCTTTTATGTTTTTGACACATTCTATACATGTTAGGTGCTTCTACTGAAAAGCAAAAAAGCAAAAGTATTAAAAATAATAGGAAAATGCCTGAATGAATTTTAACAGTAGCTCTGGATGGTTAGAGTAAAACTACAAAAATTAATAGGAATTAGAAAACATTCGTGAGTGACTGGCTGTCATATGCTGACAGTCTGAATTCATACTACATGAGTTTGTTATTGCATTAGTCCATTTTGTGGGTTTGTAAATGGCAGCCATATACAGTATGTCAAAAAAAGTGATTACACCCCCCCATTTTGTAAATATTTACATAAATCTTTTCATGTGACTACACTGAAGAAATGACAGTTGGCTACAATGTAAAGTAGTGAGTATACAGCTTGTATAACAGTGTAAATATGCTGTCCCCTCAAAATAACGCAACACACAGCCATTAATGTCTAAACTGCTGGCAATAAAAGTGAGCGCATGACTCATATATTCCAGATGTGAAGCTACACTACATGTGGAGATACAAAATAACCATGTTTATAAATATGAACAACCGTAATGTGTTGTGCATACGTAGGCTTAGATTTACAACATGTTGGTTGGACATTACTACATGGTTAGTGGGGACAACATTTAGTAAAAACTGAATTCTCTCTCTCTCTCTCTCTCACACACACACACACACACACACACATCCATTCATCCATCCATGCATCCGTGCATCCGTGCATCCGTGCATGCATCCATCCATCTCTTGCTCTCTCTAAACTTGTTGAAAATATTTCAAAGAACAGCAGAAATATTTGTTAGATTAAATTTCAAACAGGTATTCAAGGTGATTTATATAAAGCTCCCTTTTTCCATTTTTCTATACAGCACATTACACTGCTGTATGGGAAAGCTCATCCAATGAGCTTTCATGGCTGAAAGTAGATTTAAACTTGAGTCTCCTTCCTCCTAGTTCAACACTGTATGCACTGCATCTCACTGTTCCTAGGTATGTGAGGTACCAAATAGTTGAAAAGTCATGTCCGACACATCACAACCCTATGGACAACGTTCCTCCAGGCCTTCCTGTCCTCTACTATCCTCTGGAGTCCATTTAAGCTCACACCTGCTCCTTCAGTGACTCCATCCAGCCACCTCATTCTCTGTCGTCTCCTTCTTCTTTTGCCCTCAATCTTTCCCAGCATTAGGCTCTGCTCCAGTGAGTCCTTCCTTCTCATTAGGTGGCCAAAGTATTTGAGTTTCATCTTCAGGATCTGGCCTTCTAAAGAGCAGTCAGGGTTGATCTCCTCTAGGACTAACTGGTTTGATCACCTTGCAGTTCAAGGAACTCGCAGGAGTCTTCTCCAGCACCATAGTTCAAAGTCCTCAATTCTTTGGCGCTCAGCCTTTCTTATGGTCCAACTTTCACAGCCATACATTGCAACTGGGAAAACCATAGCCTTGACTATACATACTTTTGTTGGCAGAGTGATGTCTCTGCTTTTTAGTATGCTGTCTAGATTTGCCATAGCTATCCTCCCCAGGAGCATGTGTCTTTTAATTTCTTGGCTGCAGTCCCCATCTGCAGTAATCTTGGAGCCCAGGAAAATAAAATCTGCCACTACCTCCATTTCTTTCCCATCTGTCTGCCAGGAATTGAGAGGGCCAGATGCTATAGTGTTAGTTTTCTTAATGTTGAGTTTCAAGCCAACTTTTGCACGCTCCTTCTTAACTCGCATTAAGAGGCTCTTTAGTTCCTCTTCGCATTCTGCCATTAGAGTGGTATCATCTGCATATCTGAGGTTGTTGATATTTCTCCCAGCAATCTTAATTCCAATTTGTGATTCATCTAGCCCCACCTTTTTCATGATATCCTCTGCATATAAGAGATTTAGGGGGAATATTAGCAGATATAATTTCCCCCCTTCTTTTTATATAATAGAATATAAGTAACAATTTGATGGGAAAGACTAGAGGGTGAAAGATGGTATTACCACGTACATTAATTACATCATTGGCAATTGGAATTGCAATTGGAATCATTGGATTCCGTTGACAGTTGCAAAACAAAATGGCAGCTCAGAGCTGAAACTCCGAGGCTAGGAGGGAGATGTTTTGACATTTTCAAGAGTGTGGGGGTCAATTAACCATCCACAGACCCCCCTCCCAGCAAGCTGAGGTATTTTCGGCTCAATAGAGCTGTGGATGGAGCCCAAGGATAAAACCCGAGCCGAGCCCGAAGATCAGCTGTTTGTCAGTAAAAAGACTGAGGGCGGTGGGGAGGATGTCAACATGGCTGGCTGCCATGACCGGGTCAACCACTGAGTCTAATATAGCTGGTGAAATGGTTGGCGAGACGGTGGCAACAGCGACTCCAGATAGGGTGTTGATAATGATGCCTGGGCTAATAGGCACTGCTTGTAGCAACATGGCGGCGATGATGTCTATGGCAAGGGGGGTTACAATGGCGAGTGGAATGGCGCTAATGACAGCGACGGCGACGGCAACACCAGGAGGCTGCAAGGAAGCCCTTGTTGTTAATAGAGGAGAGGGCAATGCTGCAAAGGCTATAAATGTTAGGATCCCTTCAACCTCTAGGGATCTGTTGCACTCCTCTTTCTTGAAACTCTGAGGACTTATTAAACTAATTGAACTAAGTAGCCTGAGCAAGGTGATGGATAGGGACTGAGGATTACAAACTGGAGATGATGACTTACTCTCCCCCTCAACTGTCCCTCTCTCCTTTATCAGATCTAGATCTATTACGACCACTCAGCGTTAACTTGCAATCTTAGATCGATCTGCAGCTTTATTTACCACCTGTTCCCCCAAGATTACCCTGATTATTTAACCCTAAATACTTTGTCCAGTGGCTCTGCCTTACTTTTTTGATCTAATCCTCGGCCATCGCTGGTATCAGGACTGGAGGAGATACAGACATCGAGAGTCTTGGATTATGGGGAGATAGACCACCTTCTCTTTGTTTGTTTCAAATGGTTTGGTCGCTGTGAGAGGACGACCTTTTGAGACCTCTACCCCCACCTCCTTTGGATGGACTTACTACAACCACAAGACTTCCCATCGTTGTGAGAGGGCGATGATGTTCCGATGTATTGACATTTGTAACTTACTGGTCTCCCTTTTACATCTATTTCCTCCCTTATTTTAAATTACCTGTCTTAACCATCTCTAACACTCTTAGAAGAAAATGATCCTTCATCTCCTTCAACTCGCTCCTATCTTTGATGTATTCAACTGCGGAGCTCCTTGCACTGCGAGATTCCCCCCTCTCGCATGTCTGGCCCTCTCAGTTATCAAGGGCCGCCCTTGAGGACGGGTTTTGGAACCCTGAGAGGTGGTTTGCAAAAAACCAACGGCTTTGGGGGTTTTTAGATAAATCTTTAAGTTCTATTTTAAGGGGTTCTGGGAGGGATTGTGGGAATGGATCTGGGGGGGATCCATAAATCCACTGAAAGGGGTAATGGGTCTGATAATCATGGTGGGGAGGATGGGGACAGAAATCTGACAAGGATGCAGGGGGATGAAGCAATGGGCATTAGTATAGTAAGTGGGAGGGGCAGATATGACGGCTGCAGGGGGCCATATTATGTTTCGGGAGTGCGCACTCGATGTTTACGAGCGATTGCCCACTCCGACCCCCAAAGCACTGCTCGTTTCCCGGGTTGTTCAGAGTCTCAGACCCTGGGTCTACGGCTGATGTTATGTAATGCCAGGTCAGTGGTAAATAAAGCCCCCCTCATTCATGATCTTATTTCAGAGGGGGGTGCTGACCTGGCAGGGATTACGGAGACCTGGTTAGGCCAGGAGGGAGGAGTTCCCCTTGTGGAAATGTGCCCGCCAGGTTTCCGTGCATTCCATCAGCCAAGGGCTCAGGGAAGGGGTGGGGGAGTGGCAGCAATCTTTAGAGAAAGTCTTTGCCCGAGGGAGGCCACTGTTCCTCAGATAGCCGGATGTGAGTCCCTCCTTGTGAAGTGGGGTCAGGGGATTCAGATGGGCCTACTGATTGCGTACCTGGCTCCCTGCCACGTAACAGTGGTCCTGCCTGAGCTGCTCGACATTATAGCCGGGGTGGCGGTGGAAACCCCCAGACTTATTGTTATGGGGGATTTTAACCTGCCATCTGCTGGTGAGATGTCGGAGACGGCTCGGGAGTTCATGGCTTCCATGACGGCCATGGGCCTGACCCAGGTAGTTCAAGGCCCCACCCACTTGGGGAATCACACTCTGGACTTGATTTTTATCTCTGATCAGTGGCTGAATGATCTAAGAATAGGGGATATAGACATCAAGCCCTTGTCATGGTCTGATCATTCTCTCCTTCACATGGACTTTCAAGTCACTTCCACCCACCGCAGGGAGATGGAACCAACCAAATGGTTCCGTCCCAGGCGCCTGATGGACCCCGAAAGGTTCCTGATGGAGCTTGGGCCATTTCCTGAGACTCTGGCTCACGACTCGACTGAGGACCTGGTGGTCACCTGGGACAGGGCGGCTACTGGGGCCTTGGACTGCGTCGTGCCTTTGCGGCCTCTGACCCGATGCCGATCTCGTCTAGCTCCTTGGTTTTCTGAGGAGCTGAGAGAGATGAAGCGTCGGAAAAGACGCCTGGAGAGTGATTGGAGGACAAGCCGATCTGAATCTGACCGAACACAGGTGAGATCTTATATTAAGATCTACCTAGTGGCGATAAGAGCGGCGAAGTCTAGCTACTTCTCCGCTCTTATTGCATCTGCAGAGAACCGCCCAGCTGCGCTGTTTAGGGTGACCCGCTCCCTACTTCAGGTGGGGGTACGGGAAGATCCCTTAAAGGGTCGAGCTGAGGATTTTGTACAATTCCTGCATGATAAAGTCGCTCAGATTCGGGAAGGCCTGGACTCCGATTGGGTAGATCCAGGGGAGGAGACGGGGGCAGGTCTTGAGAGCGTTATCTGGGAAGAGTTTGACTCTGTGGCTCCTGAGGATGTGGACAGGATTCTGGGCAAGCTTAACGCTGCCACATGTTTATTGGACCCGTGTCCCTCCTGGTTGGTACTGGCCTCCCGGGAGGTTACACGAGGCTGGCTCCAGGGGATTATAAATGCTTCCCTGAGTGAGGGTGTCTTTCCCGCTGCCTTGAAAGAGGCGGTTGTGAAGCCCCTCCTCAAGAAGCCTTCCCTGGACCCGGCTATATTATCAAATTATCGTCCAGTCTCCAATCTTCGCTTTGTTGCGAAGGTTGTTGAGAGTGTGGTGGCGCGACAACTACCCCGATACCTGGATGAAGTTGTCTATCTGGATCCGTTCCAGTCGGGCTTCGGGTCACGATACAGCACAGAAACGGCATTGGTCGCATTGGTGGATGATCTCTGGAGGGCTCGGGACAGAGGTTGCTCCTCTATCCTGGTCCTATTAGATCTCTCAGCGGCTTTTGATACCATCGACCATGGTATCTTACTGCACCGGCTGGAGGGGTTAGGAATAGGGGGCACTGTTCTTCGGTGGTTCTCCTCCTTCCTCTCTGACCGTTCGCAGTTTGTGTTGGCAGGGGGGCAGAGGTCGACCTCGAGGCACCTTATTTGTGGGGTGCCACAAGGGTCAGTCCTCTCACCCCTTCTGTTCAACATTTATGTAAAACCGCTAGGTGAGATCATCCGTGGTTTTGGGGTGAGTGTTCATCAGTATGCTGATGACACACAGCTATACATCTCCACCCCAGACCACCCCAATGATGCCCTTGCTGTGATGTCCCGTTGCCTGGAGGCCGTGCGGATCTGGATGGGGAGAAACAAGCTCAGACTCAACCCCTCCAAGACCGAGTGGCTGTGGCTTCCGGCGTCCCGGTATAGTCAGCTGGTACCATCACTGACAATAGGGGATGAGATCTTGCTCCCCACAGAGAGGGCCCGCAACTTGGGTGTCCTCCTGGATTCACGGTTATCTTTAGAAGATCATTTGACGGCCGTGGTCAGGGGTGCCTTTTATCAGGTTCGCCTGATCCGCCAGTTGCGTCCCTTTCTGGATCGGGACGCCTTGCGCACGGTCACTCATGCCCTAGTTACCTCCCGTATGGACTACTGTAATGCTCTCTACATGGGGCTCCCCTTGAAAAGCACCCGGAGGCTCCAACTGGTCCAGAACGTAGCCGCGCGGGTGATTATGGGCGCAGCTCATTACGCCCATGTAACACCTCTCCTACGCGAGCTGCACTGGCTCCCGGTGGTCTTCCGGGTGCGATTCAAGGTGTTAGTTATCACCTTTAAAGCGCTCCATGGCTTAGGACCTGGGTACCTACGAGACCGTCTTTTGCCACCAATAGCCTCCCACCGACCAGTTCGTTCTCACAGGGAGGGACTACTCAGGGTACCGTCAGTCAAATTATGTCGACTGGCGACTCCCAGGGGGAGGGCCTTCTCTGTGGGGGCTCCAACCCTTTGGAATGAACTGCCCCCGGAGATACGGAATATCCCTGATCTCCATGCTTTCCGCCGTGCCCTCAAGACCCTGATGTTCCAACAGGCAGGGCTAAACATACAAACATGCAAATGATTTTTTAAATGTTATCTAATTCTGGGTTTTATTTAATTGACCAAACTAAGTAACAATTTTAATTAGCAATTTTATGATGTTTGTGTGTCTATATTTTTCTTGACTGTACACCGCCTTGAGTCCTACGGGAGAAAGGCGGTATAGAAATATAATAAATAAATAAATAAATAAATTAAAATGGAATATTGAAATATTGAATAATTGCCTGAAAAAAATCATGTATTTCAATTCTAGGATTATATATATAATTTAATATAACAGTTATTACAATTATCATTATTGGTGTTTGTAATCAAAATGAATTATACCCAGGGGCTACACTGTTCATGTATTGATATTGATGCATATTTAAAAATAAAAAATCTAAAAAAAAAAAAAGACACACATTAACCTACAATCCAGAGTTTTTTTCTAAAGCAAACTATTCATTAGCTCTGGGGCTAATAAAGTCATAGGTTGCTACATGGTACTTGCTAGGCAATGAAAAATTACATTTTGTTGATGTTGGGTCCATATCTCTGCCATGCTCTCTGTTGCTCTGCCCCCGTGGCTGCCATTTATTCTTTGAACTTTACCTTCCTCCAGCACCTGCTAACTATTACACTCACTCAGATGCTGACCTTCACAGTAAAGCACCATTACAATAGCTAGAGCTGAGCAGAAAAACAAACAAAGCAGTCCAACTCAGTACATTTGTTGGGCTTCTCAAGGTCCCCCGGGGTTTTTAATAGAATGGGGGGAAAATTCTCAGTTTAAGCTACTGAAAAAAGAAACAACAAGCAATAAAAATAACAGCCAAAAAACAAAACAAAACAAAACCATGAGTAACACAATAAATGGAAAAGGATTCTAACTAAAAGAAGAAAGGTCACCCTTCTCTTCTGAATTTGCATCCCACAGTCTTAACTAAAGTAATTTTTTTTTTTCGAGATCTCCATGTACAGGAACAGCCATTTTCATATTCAGGTGTCATAACCTCATACCCCAGAGGTAGGAAGAGATGCTTCAGCTTCCACTTCCACATTCTACTGGATTTGGCGTATCTATTTTCTATCCAAATATTTTGCAATAAATCCAGCCATTGTGGTCAAGGAATACTGCCCTGCAGATTCCCCTACACAATGAAAATAAACAGACTGGAAGATTGCCAAATTGCCTAGGCATGAGGTTGATATTGAGAAAATCAACACAAGAAGAAATACACACCATTTCCTGTGTTTCACTTAATTATTAATCCTGAGGGGTTCCTTCCTGAAGTTTTACTTTAATCCTCATTTATCTAGTAACTGCATCTTTTATAACTAATAATGTGTCATCGCTTTGAGATTCTCCAGCTCAGGAAAGAAGCAGGTAAAATAACAAAATTGTGGAATTATTGGTGTTCTCTGAGCTTAGTTGTTTTCTTGCAGACATTTCATTACCCAACCAGGTAGCATCATCAGTGCTAGAAGGGTTCACCCTCTGTTATATACAGTAGCTTGCCCTATCAGTGTTACTGGGAGTGTTCTTGGTGGTTCCTTAATTATTATTTGAGCATTTGTCTTGAGTTGGTAGTTCCTTGATTGTTTACTGCTTGATTATTGGTCTGTATTAATCCTGGTTTAACCCCTGCTTATCTGGGAGTTGATTGCTAATGAGGATAATGTTTAAGATTTTTTGTTTCCACAGAAACAGAATTTTGAAAGTCTGTTGAATTTCTCTCAAACCAAACAAAATCAGGACAAGGTTATTTTCAGGTTTCCCTCTATTTTAGGTCTTTCCAATCTTATGTGCAAGTCCACAGTAAATGGCTCACTCATTCCTTCTCTGCTCCCAATGTCAGCTCTTAATTTCTTTATAGAGTGTTTCCCTCCCTCCCTCAAATGTATGCACACATACATTTGCACAGACACACAGAGTTGCACTTTAAAACCCTTAGAAAAGTGTTTTGGGAGAGAGTTTCTTCCATTACATTTGTTTACTTTAAATGCAGATTGAGTGGTTGAATGATTGATTTTGCATTTCTAGATCAGAAAGGCTTGTTTGGAGCACTGTAATAGAAGCAGAATCCAAATATTTTTCAAATAAATTCTTTGGATGAAATGGTAGATGCACCTGCCTGATTAATAATAGCATCTTTCAGAAGTTAAGGTAATTGTTCTGAAATCAATTTACAAGCCTACACTCATGCACACACAAAAAGAAACTGCTTCTCCATCACTGAGTATTAAAACTTTTGGAAAGCTAATTAGAGCATATATCAGCCAGCAACATTATATGTTTCATTCTTCACAGAAGAACTGGTTTACTAAAAAGGCTTCTTGTACCCTGCTGTCTTTTGAATTCTTTTTTCCCTGGCACATGGTGTTTTTTTTTTTTTTTTTTTGGTCTCTCTTGTTATTTTGCTTCACACACACCCCACGGAGCTTTGCTCTGATGGAGCAAGCACAGAACAATGTAGTCTGAATTGATTTGATGGGAGGCAAATGATACTTTTTGACAATCAACTGAGAACAAAAAACAAGAGGTAGTAGCTACAACATTTTAAGACTGTTGAGTGTGATATGGAAAGAGATGCTTGGCAAATATAAATACTATTTTGACAAGCTTACTAGAAAACATTTGTCTCCAAGATCAAACAGCAAAGGTGAGTCCTCTACATGGGTACATGGAACTGAGGGGCAGTGTCAAGGCAATAAGTCCTGCCTTCAATCTCAGGCATGTATAGCAGGAACAGTGAATATACTAGCGCTCTCTCTCTCTCTCTCTCTCTCTCTCTCTCTCTCTCTCTCTCTCTCTCTCTCTCTCTCTCTCTCTCTCTCTCTCTCTCTCTCTCCTCTCCCTCCCTCCCTCCCACCCTCCCTCCCTCCCTCTCTCTCCCCTCTCCTGTCCCCCATCTTCCCCACTCCCACTCCCTCTCCTTTTCTCTCCATTAATTACCATAACAGCAGTCAAATGAAGAAGATCTGATTTGCCAAGCCACAGACCACAGTATGGGTAGAGAACTGGAAATTGGCCAATTTATCAGCATCAGCCAGTTGGATCTCTGACACTCAAGGATCTCCAAAGACTGGTCTCCCGAGAGCTTGGACATCTCTGATGGAACTTACTTTCTTCATATTGGCACGGCAAAAATCCAGAAATAACTTTGCCCAAGAGAAAAAAGTCTGGGTTCCAAGTCATAGATTTAAGAATGTTCTCTCCCTACAGCAGAAACTAATAAAATATTTGAATATTTGCATGTACTCAAGGAATATTTAAACCTAACTTAATTGCAGAGTGATGCTACTATCTGAAATTTATCATGACTCTGAGATCAATATCTAATGGCAAGTTCTGTCTATGTAGAAGAGAATGGCCCAAGTAAGGCTATGTAAGTTCTGTTCCAGTGCCTAAAGGCTATGTGCAATTGCATTTCCCCAGTCAATTGTGGCATGCAATCAGGAGTTTCCCTTGGACTAATAGCTCCTGCCTGATGAGGAGATGGTAGTTGTGGCCAGGAAGACCTTTGGCAGCTTCTTTCTGGACTGAGAGTTCCCTCAGAAAATGACACATACCTTACTTACCTTATACATTGATTACTGTGCTATACATAGAGTTGCCTTTGAAGACCACTCCAAATTGTAAATAGATTCAGAATGCAGTGGTATGGACAGTCATGGGCATGCCTTGGTATGATTATGTTACAGCTTTGCTTTCCGAGATTCACTGGTTGCCCCTTAGCCACAATTCTAGGTGCTGGCTATGACCTAAAAAGCCCTATACGTGTCAGAGTATATTCATGAACTGGATAGGGCATAGCAACAGGTCAGCCAATGAGGGCTGTTTGGTAACATAGTATTTGTGTATGGGACCGTAAGAGACAGTTTGGAGCCTGGGAGTGGTTTAACTGTTATGTATATAAGCTTGAGGGCACTAGCTTCTCCCTCCTCCATTTTGCCTTCTCCGTTTTGTGCTTCCATTTTGTTCTGTGTTTGTACTTGCTATTTCTCTTCTCTACAATGTGGAAAAACCTACAAGGGTATTGTATGCCTTATGTGTTGGTATTGTATATAAAGAAGTTTCTTATATAATTTGAATTCTTCTTAATAGTCTGCTTGTGTGTGCTGCAACAAACTCTGACAATATGGCACTGAGCCCAGTTGTTTGTGGGACTGCCTATCTCCTGTTGTATCTATCCATCCAATAAGAGCCAAAAGGGTTAAATATTGTCATGCATTGGAACTTATAAAGCATACTTTCTCTGTTACAGCAGCTGCCCCATGGAGTGAGGTTCCCTGGGGGAATCTGGGGTAGGGGTGGGGTTCCCATTCTGATGGCATTAAAAACCTGATTTAGGCTAGGATAACTGGAGCTTCTTACTGATTACGTTTGTGTACATCTTTTGTTCTTGGTCATTTATCCTGATGAACCAGTCAAGCTGTCTTGTTTTCTTTTTTTTTAATTTTATAGTCTATTTTTATCTTGTTTGTTGCATTTTGAGCTGCCCAGAGTTTTGAGTTAGGCAGCATCTACATTAAATGAATGAATGAATGAATGAATGAATGAATGAATGAATGAATGAATGAATTGGTGTCTCTTCATTATGCTACATGGAATGAAGACTGAAAAAAATTTGATCAAACTTGATCAAAGGATGGAACATGATCCAGTTTAATATACAGCCTGAAAGAGCAAGACAGTCTCGGATCTGGTGCCTGTATTTGAGCTGAATTAGAAACCCATATTGTTGGGTTTTAAAAGCAGCATTGGTCATTATTTATTCATAGTATGTTAATAAAGGTACAGTTTCCCCTTCTGATATACGGTATTTCAAATGCTTTAAAATAAACATTTTTTTAAAAAAAATAGCAAAACAGTATAAAATAATATATTCAATTTAAAAAAGGAGTTCAAGAAGAAAATCAAAAGTCAGTTAAAAGTATTCATGCAAGACATGTTCAGAACTTGGTGAAGAGCGAGGTTTCAAAGGGCCCATTAAATAGGTAATCATCGGTGCCTCATGAAGCATTACATATTTATTAATAGTATAAAGATATGACTCACTTAATGAACTATTGTATTGCAGATATTGTTATTTGGGATCTTGGGTGTCCTTGATGGCTTGGAACTTTTCTTTCAACATTTTTATCTTTGATGTTTATCATAGTCTTGTTCTTTTCTGGACTATTTTTGGTAGCACTCCCCATCTTATCACTTCAATTAATTTCTCTGACCAGAGAGGGAAGTTAGTTATTAATGGTACAAAAATAAAGCAAACATTATGATAAAAATAAATATAATTAAAAGCTAGGAGGAGCTTGGAGAAATTGCTATCTTGACTCACTGCGTCATGAATTTCAGGAAGGAAGGACATTCCAGAAAGAAGGAGCCACTATTGAGAAAATTTAATATGTCCAGAAAAGAAGTTGGATTTGGATACCTTGCTGCTGTACAGCTTGCAAAGTAGTTTTCTGGTTTATGTTTCTTCCCTGCTTTCTTTCTGTGTGGAAAATAATACATCTTTTATAAAATATTCTACAGTCCTCTTGACATCCTTTATTTACAGTCTTGTAAAGGACTCTTAAATATATCCCAGAAGGAAGAACAAATGCTTCAGTACATAACCTCACAATTTTCCAAAAACATTCTTTCTCTGTAAAAGAGGGTGTGTCTGTGTGTGTGCATGCAGATGTGTGTATGTTTAGCTTTACTCACAGAATGTTTTAGAATATCATTTGTATTCCTCTACCTCTACATCCCAGTTTGAGAAAATCTCACAGGCTTTCCCTCTGGGATGTGACTAAAGAAATAGGAAGACAAGGAGGCTTTGGGAAGATGGAAAACAAATAAATCAAAGACATTGGACATCTTGTATTGACTGAATAAGTCCATAAGACAGCCTCAAGCATATTTCAGGAAGACTGCAAAATTGCACATGTAGGAACTTATTAAATAAAACTACCTGGGTCTGCAACTGTAGTTAAGGATCGTGACTTAGAACTTCTGAATAGTTTTTGCACAAAATGTTATAGTGAATGCATGGAGTCTTAATTGCTACAAATCTTGTTCCTCTGAACAGTTCTGCTATATTATTCATCCTGTTAAAAAATACTACTCAAGGCAGTGGGGTGGAACATTAGAAATGAGACATCTTCATTCTGACAGTACAGAACTTCTTTTAAGTAGGAGTAAAACTGGGACAACGTGACATTGAAATCATCTTTCTATCTTGTCAACTGCTTGAAGAACTTATTGAAGTAGAAAAAAAGATATTAAAATGTTCAGGAAGTTTTGATTTCTTCTCTTTATGGAATGTTGCAAAACAAACCTTGCAATAAAAAATGACAGACCCAGAGACCAATGTAAATAGTTATTTTACCATACCCACCTATGTTTTAATCAAAGTGTCAGTTTGGTGTAGTATTAAAGCATAAGACTAGAAACCAGGAAATCGTGAATTCTAGTTGGGTGAGTCCAGGGGTGGGCAATTGTGGCTCTTTTACAACCTGTGGACTTCAACTCCCAGAATTCCTGAGACAGCTTGACTGTCTCAGGAATTCTGGGAGTTGAAGTCCACAGGTTGTAAAAGAGCCACAATTGGCCAACCCGCCTTAGACCAATCACTCTCTCTCAGCTCTACTGTAGAAAGGAGGTAAGGGCAAACAACTTCCAAAAAAATTGCTATGAAAATTGACAGAGAGAGAGAGAGAGAGAGAGAGAGGGATGGAGGGAGGGAGGGAGGGAGAGAAAACATATCTATCACACCTTCCTCCTATTTTCCCTGCAATAACAACTCTGCAACTATGGAGATTCTCAGTTATCCAGGTCATGGTTGTCTCAACAGTGTTTTTTCTAGAGGCAACTGGACTTTCTGATTTTTCTTTGAAGATGTTTCACTTCTCATCCAAGAAGCTTTTTAAACTTCTTCTTGAGAACCGAAGAAGCTTCTTGGATGCGAAGCAAAACATTTTCAAAGAAAAACCAGAAAGTCCAGTTGTCTCTTGAAAAAGCACCTTTGGGACAACAAACCTGTGAGATAAGTTGGGCTAAGAGAGAGAATGACTGGCCCAAAGCCACCCAGATGGCATTCATGGCTAAGGTGGGAGTTGAACTCATGTTTTCCCACTTTCTAGCCTGGTGCCTTAACCATAGACCTAACTGGGTTTAGAATTGGTTACAAATTTGAGACAGACTTAAAAGTTGGTAGACTGATTGACTGACTAAACAAACAAGCAAACAAATAAACAAATCAATAAATAAGGAAACACTAACTATGTTTGTTTTAGGCATTTGCCTAATCCCACCAAGGTTTGGTCTTGTTCACAGTTAATATGCTCACTAGCCTAAGGAGCAGGTTGGACTTAAAAAGAAAAAGAAAATCTACCTCTGCTTTAAAATATGCTCAGAGTGTTTCAAGGTTGAAGAAAAATGCCTTTGTTTTATGTTACTTTTCGGAAAGAGAAAGATAATTCCCAGCAGTGCTCAAATGGAATTAAATTGGATTACTTGGTTTTATTGAAGGGGCAATACTGTGTGTGTGTGTGTGTGTGTGTGTGTGTGTGTGTGTGTGTGTGTAGTTGAACTATTATTAATATTTTGACAGTTTTGATTTTTTTAAAGAGTTCTATTCCATCATGCAACAGGCACTTTTATTTTGAACATTAAAATTAGCTCTTCTGTTTTTTGGGGAAAATATATTAAATGTTTTGGAAATAAAGTGAAAAATTATAGCTGCAACTCCAGACTCATTTATCTCCTTTTAAATCCCACTAGTCAATGAGATTTACAAGCATGCAAGCTTGTTTAAAATTGTATCATAAATCTCATCATTAAATTTTGAAATATTGATAATTTATTCTTGCACTCCACAGGCTCAGTTTCCCTACATTTGTACATTTGCCGCATCGTTGCTCATTTCTTTCTTCATTTACATTCAAAAAATGAAACTATGATTCACTTTATATATTTCCATCAACTGGATTCTCCCTTTCCCTCCACAATTATTTAAAAACATAAACAAGTTAAAATAATCAGTGATTTGAGAAACATTACTAGAAACAGAGCTGTAATAGTCTTCTCATGCTCACAGATGGATCAGCTTCATCTTAGATTTTGTGTTCTGGAGTGTTCATACAAGTTAGAACAAATATCAGGAAGGAGACAGGTATATCTATATCACCAATTTGTGTGTGAATTTTCACATAATTTAGAACATTGCTATCTGCTGGAATTACCACTTCTCAGAACGTTATAATTCAGTTTTCCATCACAAAGAAGTGTACATTGGGGGGAAAAGTTCACATAGAAAGATACATTGGTGAATAAATGTTCAAGCTCACATTATATTAAGGGACTGGTGAGCATGAAATATATTAGGCAAAACTGAATACAAATACATACTTTTGGAAGAAATATGCATGGAATGGGATTGTATTTTATGCATTTTTAAAAATGCAAACTGATGCAGAAATGGGGCAGCATATATTTAAGATGATTAAAATCATTTTATGAGACATTAGAATCTGAAATAATCATTCATTTCTACCAGCCAACACTCCACCCCCCCCTTTATGTATCCTTATAACCCAAGTAAATCTCAGATTAGATAGGTAAAAACAATAAACAGTTTCATGTAATTTGATGGAGAAGAGAAGGGGGGGGGCAGGTTTGACCTGATATATGATCAGCACTGAAAACTAACAGGAAATAATACAAGAGAAAGGATTTCTCCTTTGAGTAAGTGACAGATAGGGAGAAGGGACTAATATCTCTATTCTGCCCAATGTAGTATGTATGTATGTATGTATGTATGTATGTATGTATGTATGTATATCATCTATCTCTGTCTCTGTCTATCATATCATATCTACCTACCTACCTACCTACCTACCTACCTACCTACCTACCTATCTATCACCTCTCAGCCCTAGCCAATGCAATGGCATTAAGTTATATGGGAGGTTATATCTGGAGGAGACTAGGTTGCCTATTATCACATTACTTTTTGGATCCTAGATTTTCCCCTTTCTTTAGGGAAGATTTATGTAATATTTTTGGACTTTGAAGAAGCAAGATGCAATAAGTATTGACATTTTTAATCTTTGGTATAGGAGAAGAGTCCTGAGAATACCATACCATACCAAGGAAACAAACAAATATATCATCAAACAAGTCAATTTCCCAAATCAATGATTTGGTTCAAATGATCATATTATATGGACATATTATGGGAAGATCTACCTCTCTGGAGAAGTCTATAATGCTGGGGGAAATAGAATGCAAAAGAAGAAGACAACAACTGGCAGTGAGGCAGATCGACTCAATTACAGTGGCAAGGGGTCTACCACTGGAAGATTTGAAGGACAAGATTGGGAGAGGTTATCCTGCAGAAAATCTATCCATATGGTCATTAAATGCCTATGGATATTCTCAGTCATCAAGGTTATGGTGGTCCCAAAGGTGCTTTTTCAAAAGGCAATTGGACTTTGTTTTTCCTTGAAGACGTTTC
Organism: Pituophis catenifer annectens; assembly: GCF_029215685.1. Taxonomy (NCBI): domain Eukaryota; kingdom Metazoa; phylum Chordata; class Lepidosauria; order Squamata; family Colubridae; genus Pituophis; species Pituophis catenifer. The sequence continues at coordinate 95,432,492 of NW_027256881.1, forward strand.
GCTTCTCGTCTAAGAAACTTCCTCAATTCTGAAGACATATGGGACATATGGTCACTAAGAGTTGACACTGATTTGATGACATGTAATCAACCAAAATATTTATTTTTAAACGTTCAGGTACTTTTATATGGATTCACAGGCAAATAGATAAGCTAACAGTAAAAATCACAAATTATCCCGTGAACATTTCACAATTTTCCTGGATTGCTTTTCAAATTATGGAAGAATATATCATGGTATAAAGAACAGTTCCACACTCAGTTTGTGGATAAATGAGATCCAAAGCGGACTTGTAGGGGATTTTAGCAGGAAATAGACAATATATTCTAAAATCCACTGGCCACCATCAGCCACAAAGAAAGTCTGCCTTGTCTATTTGCAGGTGGCAACACCATGTCTGTAACACCGTAGAAAACATTTCCAACCTTTCTGTCATTCATCTTTCCTAGAACTATATGAGACATGTCAGTTAACATGCTGTATCAATCAGAATTCAGTCTGACAGATAGCGGCTCCTGTATTTGCTAGGCTGGGAAGCATGGAAAATTAAATTTCCTGTGTCCTGTGATTATTTGATTAAGACAGAAGGCATTAAACTGCTGTCTCCAAGATAGCAGCATTACCGTCTAAGTATGCTTGAAAGAATCCAGATGTTTGGGATGGGTGGCTGGAAAGATTCTGCAGCTGTGTACAGTGTGTAATACTAGCAGCAGAGTGAGTTTGTATGACTGAATTGTTTTAGCTCTTATCATAAGGGCTTTTCATTTCTGAACTGGGGGATTTTGGATTTGGATATTTCTGAATTACGGTGTCCTCAGCTCCTCCCATCTCCCATTTTATAAATGGAATGACAATGGGCTAAGAAGAATGTATCAAACAATGAGTTAAGAAGACTGTATCAAACATTATGCATTATACTCTCCAGATCAGGAAGAATTTAATTTAATTTAATTTAATTAATTCAATTTATATGCCGCCCCTCTCCAAAGATTCAGGGTGGCTCATAATACAAGAAACACAGCAACTGCTGGAAAGCCTAAACTTTTGAAATTCACAAGCATTAAACTTAAAAAACAAACAGCTAATTTAATTGGGAATTGGGATGACTGCACAGTGAACTGGAACTTTGAGCCAATGAATCAAGCACTACTCCAAATGTATTTAAGTGTTTTAAGACTTTCTCTCTCTTTCTCTCTTTCTCTCCCACACACACATAGACATAGACACGCACACATACACACTCTCTTTAACGAAATGCAACATGGTGCTAATGGCATCCCTAGAGAAACACACATTTCTCCAAAGAATTACATTTCTAGCCATGCTTCACTTGATAGCCTTGGATATGGGGTAGAGGTGGGTGGAGAGAATCCTAGTCAATGAATTTCGTCTTAATTATCATGCAAGTGTGAAGGAGGGTCACAAAAAATATTTTATCCTCAAGTTCAAAAGGCCCATTTTCCTCTTGACACTAGGAAGTGTTAAAGACAAATGAGTTAAGCTTTCATGATGTGCTTTCTACTGTCACCCTTAATAAATATCAGAAAAATACTTCCTTGGTTTCAAAGTATAAAAAAAGAAAGGCAAGCGCTAAAAAGCTATATAGTACAAAACTAGTCATGAGATAAAAGTGATAAATGTCAATTCCCGCTATCTGAAACAATTAAAAGCATCATTCAGTTCAAGTTGTCTCAGGGTGTTTCCCACAGGTTCCAAATACAAGCATACATTTGTATTTTGAAGAGAAAAATCTATTAGCTCCCTATCAGCTGTTGTTATAAAACAGAACGGTTGTCATTCTTCAGAGAATGCACCATGACAGCCTTCAAACCAAACCAGTTTTTCTATCAACCTTATTATGTCAGCTAACTTTAGGGTTTTCTGTAAGTCTCCAAATTCAGAATCTAACATGACAACATGTATACTTTGAGGTGGTTCAGCTTGAGTTGGTAAGCAACTTGACAGATGGGGGACAGATGCTTGCCAATAGATACTTCACTGCCTTGGTTGAAAAAAAGAGATTCACAAGAAGGGTTAACCTAAGACTCAAAATGGCTAAATTGACTTGGTTTGATTGGAGAAAAGATAATATTTACATTAATCGGTGACTGGAAACCCCTTGTGGATTTTTTGCTATAAAAACAAAAATGGTGAACCTGTGAGTTAAGTAGTTGATGGTCAGGCAGGATAAACTATTGAAAGAAGAGAGTCGTGGTGAAACTTTAGAGAGACAGAGATCAAAATATAATTGTGCTCATAACTCTTGTGAAGAAGATTGGAAGCCATTTTTTATATTCCTTAAAAAAAAATTCCTTTTCCCCTTTTTCTTTTTTCTCTTACTTTTTTTTTTCTTAGGTTGTTCTAGTATCTTTTTTTTCCCTTCCTAGGCAACTTCTAGAGATAAATATAGCCAAGACTTCCTTGTTAAATGCAGGGGTTCCTTTCACCCAAATTCAGCAACATTTTCCCCACATTTTGAGGCAGGAAGCACATGAAAAGTCCACCATTAACACATTGCCATTCTGCCTCCTAACTAGGAAACCTAGTTAAGCACTTGAAACTCAGTTGAATGGCTTGGCTATTATCTCCTATTGTAGGGACTGGTATTGTAAACAAGCAGTACATTTATTAATATATCATACATATCAGTAGTGGGTTTCAAAAATTTTTACTACTAGTTCTGCGGGTGTGGCTTACTTTGTGGGCATGGCTTGATGGTCATGTGACAATTATTTAGGATTTAGCAGAGGTACTGGTCTACCAGGCTTTTAACTGCTTGCAGAGCTGTACCGATCTACCCATTTATTTTTGCAGGCACTGATCTACTCATGTATTTTTGCAGGCACCGGTCTACTCATTTGTTTTCTTTTAACACTGATCAGTGGCCCTTTGAAGTCCCAGGGCAAGAGTTTAAACAGGTTTTTTCCCTCTAGCCATCAACTGGGACTCAGGAGGCAGCAATAGATTGGGGGTGGGGCCAAATAAAAGGTAAGAATAACGTGGGGGTGGGAGGGCGGGGGGGGGCAGGGGGCAGAAACGGTTCTGTGACATCATAACCGGGAGGAACCCACCACTGAACTGCAGCAATTCACTTAACAGCTGTGGCAAGAAAGGTGTCAAATGGGCCAAAAATCACTTAAAAATGTCTCGCTTAATAAGAAATTTGGGCTCAATTGTGGTAATAAGTCGAAGACAACCTTAACTCATAGACAATTATCATGTTCACTAAAACATTTACTCCCCTAGTGTAGGAATAGAGAAAGATTGATACAATTAAAATATTGTAATCTAATCTAATGTAATTGGATCTATTACTTGCATAAATGTAAATAGTAATATCTCTATATCTATCTTATCTATCTATCTATCTATCTATCTATCTATCTATCTATCTATCTATCTATCTAATCATCTATCTATCTTTATCTCATATCCAGTCTAGGACTCTGTTACCAGTCCTAAAAAAAGATTTCTTTTCTCTTAACAGCTATTAACTTTGATGGTCCTGCAAGAAAATATGGCAGTAAAATTGATTTGTAGCTCAGATGGCTCAACATATCATTGTCAATTTTTCATTAGCTAATTTGAAGCAAGAAGCTAGAAGATCAACTTACCCTTTAGCAATCTTTTGTTTAATGTTCTCCATCTTTAGAATTTTGTATACTGCCTCATTCTATGTCAATCAAGAAAACCCTTCCATTATTACCTTACCTTTCTTAGCAATCATATGATTTCTGATTCACGGTTACAGCATAAATCAAATAATGAATGTACTTAAACGTAATGAGAAATAGAAGGTTAACTTGACAGCATGTACAATTATCTGAAAGGTCCATAAAACGTTGCTGTCACTACATGGCTTGACTGGCATTTACTAAGCAACCTGATGATTTGCTTGTCCATTTTTATTTTAATTCAAAAGTATACAATACGAACAGCCAACTTATTCCTTCTTTTCAGCACTCTCTGTTCCAATAAAAAATAGGGGCAGTCACTCCTAGTCCAATTATGAATCAATCTGCTGGGGAAAAAAAACCTGTCAGATATTTACAATTAACTTTTTTTTCCCGCCTAGAATAACGATGAGCCTTTGTTATACCTCATGAAATTCCTGTCTGCATCATTCCCATTCTTTATGCAATTTACTAGAAAAAGGAAATTGCTGAGAGGATCCCATCTATCTTGGAGAAAAGCAAGATTTAGGGACACTTCTTCTGTCTTCCTTTTTCATTAAGTAGCTTTTGTTTGACAAAGTATCCATAAAAATAATGGCAACAGCAGCCAAGAAACAACATGGTGACAAGTGAGTCTGTATATCTTTAATGTTTAAATTATCTCCTAAACGTTAATAATACATTTTATCTTTTGCATTATATTATTTTTATTATCACATTATGGATCCACTCAACAATAAAACAAAACACTGTACAGAATACAATAACATCAAAATATTATCATTGAAATAAATAGTTTAAAGTTAGTCAAAGAAACATACTTTTTTGAACCACTATGAGAGTGGAAGCCCAAGTCCTTTGCTTGGGAATGCATACTCTAGAAGTCTGACCTCCTTGTACATACCATATAGACAAGCTTCTGGAAGCATAACATAAATAGGCAGGATCAGTGCAAGAAATGTTAACCTTCATATACTCTAGCTCTAAGGTATTTCATGATTTAACATCAATAGCAACACCTTAAGTTGAGCCTGATAAGCTAGGAAGATCTAAAACTTTTCAAGTTGTGGATCCTATTAGTTAAAAAAAAATAATTAGCCACTGATCACGAGGCAAAGCAATACATTAACATGAGCACAAATGCCTCTTGGGGAATGGAATCTCTGAAGTCAGCTGACCAACTCTGCCCCTTCCATTGAAAAAAATGCTATGGAAAAGTTTTGTCTATATGTGAGTGAGTGCTCTGTAGTCTCTCACCAAACCCCATCATCCTAAGTTTTCATGGAACATAGTTTAAAGAACCCTATGAGATACAATAGATCACCGTAGATCAGTATCTTTCATGATGAACAGTAAGATTCCATTTTTGTACATCTCCAGGAGGATATTACGGGGAGAAAAAAATACCAAAAGCTGATGAGATGTTTGAAAGAACAAGCAGGTTCACATTCCTATTTCCCACTCCCGGTGTCATTTTAAAACAACTAAAGCAGTACCATGTCCTAGATAAAACCAGATCAAATAGATTGAAATAATGAACTGTATCCAAATGCATCAGAAACTGTGAAGCATCTTTTTCATGATCACCTTACTGAAGAATGAAATATTTGAGATTAATCTACAATTCCAGACTTTTTAGGAAAGATCTTATAACCAATTTCATTAAGTAGCTGGAACTCATCCCACGCTCAGAAACAGACTGACTACTGTCTTAACCAAAGGCTAATCCTGTTCTGGCTGATTGATATCAACAATCTGAAATTCATCTATATGAACCTGACAAGCGATTATCAAGATTACCTTTCTATGACTTGCTGCAATATTGGAATCTAATTCAAGGCATATTTGTTCAACTTAGAGAAAAAAAGCAACAATGAAAGTAACTCTCTGATTGCTCTGGCTTTCCTCCTCAATATCTTGATGAAGGAGATGCCTCATGTTGAAGAAAAGTATTACTGGCTTGTTCTGTATGGATACAGTGGAGGCAAAGAAATAAAATTTCTTCACTGTATCCACTGCCATGGGATAGGATTTCAGATGGACTTTAATAACAACCTTAATCTGTGTTTTTGCTGGTTCATCCTGAAAATTATTCTACTACCCTCAAATCTTTAGCTGTCTCTTTCATTGGTCTCCGTTGCTTAGTAAACCAAGATGCCAGCTTAGCTCTGTTGGATGAAAGAGGGCACTTCTGAGAAGTATATAATAGTTCTAACCCACCAGAGCAGGGAGGCAAGGAATGTTGTCAGTCCCATCCCCTAAGGAGATATATCTGGCGGGACCCAGAAGAAGGGCCTTCTCTGGGGTGGCTCTCTTTCTCTGGAACATCCTCCTCCTGGAGATTAGACTGGCCTCCACTCTAACACTCTTTTGGAAGGTCCTGAAGATGTGGTTCTGCCAGTGGGCCTGGGGAACCCAGAGCAGGATGGAGCCCATTAAATGGCTAATAATGAATGTGTTGTTGTTGCCGGAGTGGGGTGGGGGTTATTATTTTATTATTTTTCTTTTTATTCTTTTTATTTCTTTTATATGGTGTTTTTATATTCTTGTAAGCCATCTTGAGTTGCCATGTGCGAGTAGGCAGCAATATACATTTTCTAAATAAATAAATAAATAGCGCCTGCTAATTTTCTGTTCCACAGGTCAACCAGAGTTTCACCCACTATCACTAACAGATGCAGTAGGAAGTTTCCCAAGTAGATTCAGGAATCATGCAGATTCATCAGGCATCTTGGACAGGATCCTTTCAATGAATCTTCCATTCCTACAAAGGGTACAGCAACCATGAATCTAAAACTGATTAGGTAGTAATTTGTCATGACAGTGGAGCTACACAGGGTTCATCCTCTTTTGGATCATCAGCTTCACCAAACAGAGTAACAAATCTAGAGTGTGACTTACTGTACATGCGGGACCAGATACCAGTTGTGTGGAATTCATGATCAATATGGCACCAACAAAATCTTGAGCCATTCCTGATGGGAAAATGTCCCAGGACAAATATCCAGAGCAACCCAGAAATCACTCTGCTTAATTCGTGGAGAAGGTTGTCCTGTAGTGGGTTAAATGATTTATTAACGGTATCTCTACACTGTCTCAACCACCCAAACACAGCAGCCATTTATTTATTAATGAACACATAAATATTTTATTTATAAGCTGTCCAAAATCTAAACTGCTCTTTGGGATACAGTCAGTGTATTTCAATGGCTTTATAAACATGAATATAAAATAATTTTCTGTCGGATCAGATTTATGATAGCATTTCATTTTCAAACAATTTCTAACCCTGCAAGATGTTTCTGTTCACTTCCTGAAACAGAAGACATTTCACACTATATTCTATTATACTTTATTTAGATCTTTTTTCTACATGTCTAGATACTGTTTATTATAATGACATTCTAAAACTAACCAATAAAATATATATTTTAATCTGGTGATAGGATTGTTTTTTGTAACGGATAACATATGTATGAACTGAATACTGCAAATATTTGAAGCAATGGTCATATGGGTTAGTCCTTTATCATCAGGATAGTGCTTTATTTAATATAAATATTAGCTACACTATTTGCCTTTCCTCTATTCATTTGTTTTACTATGTTCTTGGACATTAGTACACTTCAAAACTGTCAGATATCTTCAGCATATCCTCTTGTGAGGACTTTAGATATGTAATGAAATTTGACTACCTTACAGAAAAGTAATGTATTCAAAAGATTACACTGTTATTCCATACTAGTGGAATATGCTATTCCGCTAAAAATGCCTAGCAACTGAAATGCAATATTATAATCCAAATGGGAAAATAGGATGAGTGGAAGGGAAGACTGAGAAAGTTTTGTTTGGATGGAGTTGAGTTCTTCATAAAGAAGGATGTGAGAAAGTTTAAAAACTGTAATTTAAGAACTAGATGGTTTACAATAATGGAAGATATGGAAAAATGAATGACGTTAGTCTAGATTAGATTTAGCTTCCTTCTCTTTCCTACCCTTCCCTGCCTTATATTATGTTGCACTCCTTTTTTCTTTTTTCTTTTGCCTGTTGTGTAATGCTGCTTACCTTGAAAACACATATCTGGATATGTATGTAGATATGCACAAGTACAAAATCATAATCCAAAATAATAGAATTTATCCAAGATTATATGCTGCCCCATCAACAGCTTCTATACATTGATGATCTCAAGATATCTTCAGCAACATAACCTGATTTTGTAACTGGTCAGCCCCCAATCATTTCCAGAAATATACAGTAAATTCAAAGAAATTTTGTTCCTCAAAGTGAGGATCAGGGACTTGGCTTTTAAGATGTATCACTCTATAGATAATCTTCCCTCTGCCCAGTGATGAAATGTAAAATTTTTTACTACTGGTTCTGTGGGCATGGCTTAGTGTGTGTGTGTGTGGGGGTAATGTGACTGGGTGGGCATGGCCAACTTTTTTTTTTTTTTACTTTTAAAAGCATTTTTTCTATAACCTTAAGAGATTGCAGAAAAAATGCTTTTAAAAGCCTCTGATGATCAGGCAACTTAGCTGGATCGTCAGAGGCTTTTAAAAGCATTTTTTTCTACAACCTCTTCGGCCAAAGAGGTTGTAGAAAAAATGCTTTTAAAAGTAAAAAAAAAAAAAAGCCTCTGATGATCGCGCAGCTCAGCTGGGCATGTGGGGGCAGCAGGGATTTTTGCTACCGGTTCTCCGAACCACCCGCCCCATCGCTACCGGATCGGTGATCTGGTCCGAACTGGGAGCATTTTACCCCTGTCTCTGCCTAATAATCATGTAGCATTGATTATATCAGCCTTCTCTAAACCTGTGAATTCTGGGTAGTATACAAGTAATCCTTTACTTAAAACAGTTCATTTAATCACCGTTCGAAGTAACAATGGCACTGAAAAAAGTGACTTATGACCATTTTTCACACTTATGACCATTGCAACAGCCTCATGGTCATGTTGTTTACATTTGAATCCTTGACAAGTGGTTCACATTTATGATGGTTGCAGTGTCCTGGAGTCATGTGATTCCCTTTTGTGACTTTCCGACAAGCAAAATCAATGGGGAAACCAGATTCACTTAACAACCGTGTTACTCATTGGTGATATTAAGCTGGTTCTATCTGGTTTGGGTGAACCGGTAGCGGTGGCTGCGGGAGGCTCCACCCACCCACCTGGACATCATCATGTCCCATTTTTGACACTCTGCGCATGCACGGAAGGCCCTGCGCATGTGCAGAGGTGTGGCACATGTGCTCACATTTGTGAACCGGTAGCGAAGGTAAGTGAATACCACCCCTGGTGTTACTAATTTAACAACTGCAATGATTTACTTCACAAATGTGATGAGAAAAGTCGCAAAATGGGGCAAAACTCACTTAAGAAATTTCTCACTTAACGACACAAATTTTGGGCTCAATTGTGCTTGCAGGTTGAGGACTACACCTGTAATACCATATTTTTACATACTTATATAATTAATCATTTATATCTCTTCTCCAACCAATAATAAAAATCATTCCATATTTTAAAATATTCTGAGTCTTCTCTATCTTTAATCATCAAATATGTGATGAGTTGAATATTATGTTAGTGATGAATTGATATTGTGGACTGGATAAGGATCAAGATAGAAGTAATGACAATTATACAGAAAAAGAAAGAACTTTGGAAGATAACACCAAGATTTCACAGGAAAGAGAAAACTGATGTATTAAATGTTTGTTTGTCTAAAAAAAACCTTTTTTAAAAAAAAAACACCTTTAATCCCAATAGATTATAGAGAAGGTTGTTTTAAATGTTGAGAATAGAAATTAGAATTAGCCAAAGCAATAGTTTTATCGTCTTTATCTGTGTGTTGCTTAAATTTTATTTGCTATAAATGTAGGTAAAAATGTAGGTAGTCATTACCCAGCAACAAGAACAAAATAGAAACCATCACTGGACAAAAAATCTTTACTAGTACAAAAAAAATATATATACTAAGGCATGAACAAATTCCTAAATTCATTGTAATTGCAGTAGATGTTACACAAAATGAAATGGTAGGCAAGGGGAATTCATGTCTTGTAAAGTTTGGTCACAACTTTACAACATTTGATTAGTTCTAATAGAGATGTTACAACAGTTTTTAGATAAGAAATACAAACACATAAGAAAACAAACACTGAAATTCTATTCATATTGATTCTAATTCCTTCAGAACTTAATGAAACTTACTCCCAGCTGAGTCTTTGTAGCTCCCCCTCCCTCTCCCGCAATATGAAGATCTGGAATAAGGAGGTGAAATCTCTTTAAAATATAAGCCTGGAAAATTCATCCCCTAGTTCCCTTGAATCTAATATTCCAACCCTCTCACAATTTAAATGAGAGGATTAAAAGCATGTAATCCAGCCAGCAAGCAGAAGATGAAAAAATGGTCACCCAGCATTTCAAAGAATGGATAAAATGTTGGAATCTCACATGTTGAAGTGATCTTGGTCATTTCTTGTTGAGTGACTGCACAAAAGACAAAAAGGTGACCTTGTGCAATCATAATACATATAAAATAAGAACAAGATAAACAGAAAATACTTTGCATGGATTGCTTTCCTCATCTCACAAAAGTACGGCCCTTCGTTAGTTTTTGGCAAGGTATTGAATAAAACTCTTTTTAAAAATAAAACACCATTAGTTCTTTTAAAGGTAAAAGTTCCCCTCGTACATATGTACTAGTCGTTCCTTACTCTAGGGGGCAGTGCTCATCTCCGTTTCAAAGCCGAAGAGCCAGTGCTGTCCAAAGACATCTCTGTGGTCATGTAGCCGGCATGACTAAATGCCAAAGGCGCACAGAACGCTGTTACCTTCCCACCAAAGGTGGTCCCTATTTTTCTACTTGCATTTTTTACGTGCTTTCGAACTGCTAGTTGGCAGAAGCTGGGACAAGTAACGGGAGCTCACCCCGTTACGCGGCACTAGATATTTGAACCACTGACCTTTCAATCGACAAGTTCAGCATCTTAGCCACTGAGCCAACACATCCCTTATTAATTCTTTTAGAAGTACCTTATTCATTAAAGAGGCTGTTAGGAGAGTAACACTCAAAAACATACATACCAATTAGATTGCAGAGCAGTGAAAAAGCACATCTCTTTCCAAAAGATTTATCAAAGCAAATCTTGTTTTCAATGTCCAATGTTTGCATTAGTTTCAGTACACTAATCTAATGTACCTTGATCGGGATGCTTTTTATTTATTTCGCCTTAAATGCCTTCTTGGGGGTAAAAGAGATATGAGCAAATACTCAATTCAGAGGCTAAATCAACTTCTCAGCCTGAATCATTTGGTATAAAGCAAAGGTCTTGTTACTAACTGGGAGTGTATTGCAACAATATATTTATTGCAGTAGATAAATGACAGGGGGCATGGTGGGGGGAGTGAGTGGTGAACCATGGGCAGAAGAGAGCATTTCTCTCATGGTGGAGCTCCTCCGGTGTTTTTAATTTAGGTCTGAAGTCCAACCACATCAATATTTTAAAGATGTAATTTAATAGTATGGGTGGTAATGCACACAAAAGAACCTTGGGACCTTTTGTAATTTGAAATGGTGTAAGGCTACAGCACTCTGGGACCCATGCGCAGCTAATAATGGATAGTCTGGGAATCAATGCTCTGGAAGAATCAATTAAGTTATGAAGAATTCCACCTGAAAAATGAATCCCTTCTGTGTGAAATTATATCCTAATATCTTCCTTCAGGTTACTTGTAAGTGGGAAAAATGAAGGCTAGGGTTTGTATTGGAAAACATTTTAGTTGTTTGATGAGGATGAAGATGCACTCTCAAATTCTATCTGTCAGAAATTAGCAGAAGAAATGTACTAATGATAACAGCTTTCTATTAAAAAAACTGAAACTAGATTACGATTATTCAGAAAACAGAAACGAACAAGAAATAAAGCGTCTCTGTGATATGTAGTGAAACTCACTTGTCATGGACTGCTTTAACTTGAATCATTAATTTGCCCTACAAATACAGAATGAATGTGATGTTTTCCCCTCAGGAATTCTGGGGAAGAAAGAGCAGACTGAGAACAGCTCTGTAAAAGAGAGAGGCAATGACCACAGAAGAATGAAGAGCTGGGGAGCAGAAGGGATATTTAATAGTTCCTCTCTGGACAAGGAAAGGACTTGAAATCACCCACAAGTGCTCCAGACAGCTGCTCCTCATGAGGAAACCACAAAATAATTTATCTCCAGAGGGTTTAGAGCTCTGGGAGATGAGGGGATAGCCAACTTGTTCAAGCCACAGTCGGTGCCTTTGATAGGACACTAAATTTGCAGACTTTCGGAAATGGCTTGTTAAGTGCAAGGTGTCTCTTAGCCCTTTTCAGAACTCACAGCCACTCTGTCAACCAGTGGTGGGTTTCAAATTTTTTTACTACCGGTTCTGTGGGCGTGACTTGGTGGGCATGGCATGACTTGGTGGGCATGGCTTGGTGGGCGTGGCAGGGGAAGGTTACTGCAAAATCCCCATTTCCTCCCAATCAGCTGGGACTTGGGAGGCAGAGAATAGATGGGGGTGGAGCCAGTCAAAATGTTTACTACCAGTTCTCCAAACTACTCAAAATTTCCGCTATCGGTTCTCCAGAACTGGTGAGAACCTGCTGAAACTCACTTCTGCTGTCAACAGCAGGGAGCATCAGGACTGGATCAAGGCCACACAGGCAATGATCCTGTCCAAAGTTTCACCCCACCCCCACCCCCATATCACACTAAAGCAGTGGTTCTCAACCTGTGGGTCGCGACCCCTTTGGGGGTCGAATGACCCTTTCACAGGGGTCACCTAAGACCATTGGAAAATACATGTTTTCGATGGTTTTAGGAATAATTTTATGGTTGGGGGTCACCACAACATGAGGAACTGTATTAAAGGGTCGCGGCATTAGGAAGGTTGAGAACCACTGCACTAAAGCTTTCCTATGACCTGCCTGGAAATGTACAGCTCCATTTGGCTTTTAAATATTGTGCTGAGTATTTTAGATATAGCAGGGATATTTTCCTTGACGATTCTCAGCAGTTATCCTATCCTAAAAATGAAAGAATATGATATTATGCACAAGCAGAATTTTAAAGAGAATACAGCTGTAGCCAGCATTGCGTTATATAGCATTCATAGCTTTGTGCAATTTCACAAATATTAAAGCCTCTTTGGTGTGCATTTTTAATATTTACATGTTTAATATGCTTCTCTAACAACGTAGTTGAACTGTTTGAAAGAGAAGGTTTGGAAGGCAATTAGAAAGCAGAAACCCGCAGGGGCTCACCATTTAATGAAAGCCATGTTATTAAGCTGACTATCTCAAAGTACTTCCAAGTTACAAGATTAATAATAAGACAAAAGCTATACATTTCATATATTATGTATTCTCTGGTGAGGAATTTGGCAGCTATTGAGTCCTTAAGATAAAACAGCAACATACCTAACTTTTCAACATATGCTACATAACCCAGAGTGCTTATATCATAAGCTGTTGATGTGAACCTGAGGTCCATAAGTGTCAGCAGGTTTGCAGGATGCCCATTTTCTAACTTTGGGTAATTGGTGCTCTGGAACTATATTTTTTAGATATATCTTCACTAAACTGTTGTCCTTCAGATTCGTTGGAAATCCAACTTCCAGAATTCTCAGCCAGTATGTATGTATGTATGTATGTATGTATGTATGTATGTATGTATATATGTATTTATGTATTTATTTATTTATGAGCTTTATATTGTATGGTGACTCAAGGCAGCTTACAAGAATATAAAAACATGTAAAAAAATAAAAACATGTAAAAAAATAAAATTCATAAAAGAGAGAACCATATATAATAATAAAAAAAAAACCCATCTTATAGAGATAACATGAAAAAAGCTGCACATATACTACAGGTCACTTTGAACCTTTCCCCCAAAAAAGGTTGTGAAACCAAGCAAAAAATAAATAAATTGGGCTTCATGGCTGCTGGCTCTTTAATTCAGATAAACAATTCATTGACCTAATGTAACCTACAAAGACCTGGGAGGCTTACCTGTTTCACCTGACTTAGAACTGACCAGGATAATATGGGACTCAGGGGTGTCAAACTGGTGGCCTCAGGGCCAGATGCGGCATGTGCAGGCCACGCCCACCCCACCTCCATGAATGGGAAAAATGTCACGAAATGTCACATGACGGCAACGTGATGCGGTGAGTTTGACACCCATGATATAGGTGAAAGAAAAAGGAAATCAGTAGATTTGTTGGGCGGGGCAAGTTCCACAATTATTTATTTATGTAAAACATAAAGCAAGCAAGGGATGACTTCAGAGTGTTAGCAAAGCATTCTTGCAGCCTGGAGGGGAACCAAATGCCCTCATCCACTCTGAAAAATCATTCAAACACAAATTCAAACATAAATTCGTACATAAATCTATTTTATTTATTTAAAACATTTATATAGCTGCTTAGTTTTCAACCAACTCAGTTTTAAAATCATTTTAAAAACTAACACTCAACCAATTAAAACATTAAAAATAACAAAATGTGATGCCAATCAAGTGTCATGTGTGATCATCTAATCTTATCCCAGACTGGTGGGGAAAAACCGGGTCTTCAAAGATTTATGGAAGGTTAAGAGGGTAGAGGCCTGCTGAACTTCTGGGGCCAAACTTATTTAATTATTTTAAATCTATTTTAACTTTTATGTACAAATGTTTTTACTTTGGCTGTTCACCGCCCTGAGTCCGAAAGGAGAAGGGCGGTATAGAAATCTGATAAAATAAATAAAATAAATAAATAAATAAAGTGTTCCTTTGGACAGGGGCTGCCACCGAAAAGGCACATTTCCTAGCTCCCAACAGATGAAAACATTTAGGGGAAGGCCTAAGACTGTGCCCACCTTGTTTCATTCGGGAGGACAGATAGATATCATTAGGGAAAGGTGATTCCACAGATGGCCTGGCCCTGTGCTATATAAGGTTTTAAAGATGACAACCAGCACCTTGAATTCCATCTGCAAAGTAACTGCAACTTGTGCAACAGAAGTCTTTCATGGGCAAAGCTAGGGGCTTCCATTACTGGGTGCACTGCTGCATGCTGGACCAGTTGATGTTTCCAGGTCACCTTCAAGGACAACCAATGTAGAGCTCATTGCAGTAATCCAGACAGGAAGTGAACAAGACTGTGAGCAAGGACTGCTTGCCCAGGAATTAGTATCTTTTTGACCTCTCACCAGCTTTCTGTACTCTCAAGATGAATCTGCAAAAGTCCAACTAGCCATGGCTGCTTCTTGAGGAGGCTCTGTGAGACCAGGAGGACCCCCAAATTGCATACTGTACCAGCTTAGACTGGGAAAATGCCACCCATCCAGAGTCAAAGATGAAGAATCATCTGGTCCTGCGGGGGAGGCAAAAAACTCATAGCCACTCCATCTTGCCAGGGTTGAGTCAAACCAGTTCCTTTCCCATTTAGACCCTTATAGCCTCTAGGCATTAAGCCATCATCACCACTGCATCACCTATCTGGCTTGGGTTAGAGACATATAATTGGATATCGTTCGTATACAGATGATACCGGATACCATACCAATGATA
This sequence comes from Pituophis catenifer annectens, assembly GCF_029215685.1. NCBI lineage: Eukaryota > Metazoa > Chordata > Lepidosauria > Squamata > Colubridae > Pituophis > Pituophis catenifer. The sequence continues at coordinate 95,447,759 of NW_027256881.1, forward strand.
ATCTCCCCTAGCAGTTTCACATAGATATTAAAAGGGGGCAGCAAAAAACTTTAAGCCCTCAGCATCCCACATTATAGACACCTATGGCTAGGCCTCTCCTATCCTATCAAAACTGATTGGAACCAACGATGGAGAAAAGAGAAAAATCACTGTAAGACAATGCCTCTTATTTCCCAACCCTTGAAGCCAATCCAGAATGATACTATGGTCAATGATATCAAAAGCCACTGAGAGGTCTACTAGTGCCAGAATGATTGTACTATGTCCAACAAAAGCCATCCAAAGATCATCAACAAACTAAGATAGGCAGCCAATAGGTTTTATAAATAAAAATAAATAAATGTGATTGATGCTATTTCAGTGCTGTGCCTCAGCCTGAACCTGGACTGAAAAGAGTCCAGATAATTTGCTTCTTCCAGGGCTCTTTATAGCTATGCATGAACTACTCTCTTAATAACCTTCCCTAAAAAGGGAAGATTGTAGACTGGACAACAGTTGTTCTGTTTTGTAGGATTCAAGAAGGACCTCCTGAAAAGGGGGCACAACACCACCTTCTTCAAGGCAGGCAGTACCACTCCCTCCTGTAAATTTGTAGAGATTCTCAGTCATCCAGGTCATGGTTGTTTCAAAGGTGCTTTTTTTTTTCAGGAGACAACTGAGACAAAACAACAACAACAAGAAGAAAGTCCAATTGCCTCCTGAAAAAAGCACCTCTGGGACTCCCTTCTGCAGAGAGACATTAATCGCAACTTGGACCCAACCATATGCCATTTTCCAGGAGGCCTTAAAGAGTCAGGAGGTTTGTGGATCCATTACACAGGCGGGCAAACTCACAGCCACAAAGATCCTATCTACTTCCTTAACAGCAACAACTCAATTTCCTCCAAGATAACAAGGCTCAGACATGTTTCTATTACCTCCAAGGTGTTTTTCCAGCCAGAGTCCAATTCTAAGCATAGTTGGGAGCCAAGAATGTTTCTCCTAGCAACCCTGTAAGGTTTTCATAGGTTCCTTGCCTAGAAGAAACCCGATTATCCAAAATAGGATTGCTGGTTGGCTACCTGCAGATGCAATAAGGACAGAGAAGTAATTACAATTTGCCATTTTTATTGCCACTAGTTAAAGCTTAAGAGCCATGGTGGTGCAGTGGTTAGAATGCAGTACTGTAGGGCTAACTCACTGCTCAACTCAGAAGTTCAATTCTGAATAGCTCAAGGTTAACTCAGCCTTCTAACCTTCTGAGGTCAGTAAAATGAGGACTCAGATTGTTGAGGGCAATAGGCTGACTCTGTAAATTGCTTAGAGAGGGCTGTAAAGCACTGTCAAGCAGGATATAAGTCTAAGTGCTATTGCTATTAAGGCACTTACCTGTGTTCAGTCAGCCTCACTCTTTGTCTTCCTCCAGCAGAGTTCCAGGCATCTCTTATATTGCTTCATTTCTCTGAGCCACTCAGTAAATCATGGTGTTGTATGAGATACACACACACAGGAAGTCAGTACAGGTGCAATTTGGCCGTAGCCCCCATTACCTGCTTATTTTAAGCTGCAATGAGACCCTCTGCCGAACCTGCAACAGAGTTTTGGGGAAACCCCCCGCCCCTTGAAATGGCAAAACCAGGTGCCTGGATTGCGCTAATCCAGGGGTAAAATCTGACCGGTTCGGACCGGTTTGAGCGAACCGCTGGGGATTATTGGCATTGGTTTGCTGAACTGGTAGTAATCACCACTCATTGGCCCCACCCACGCCCGGCCGGTCACCAATCACCTCTTCCGGCCGCTTGATTCCACAGAATTCAATGTTAAATGCAGCAAAGAGAATGCTAACTTTTCTCTCTCCATTCAGAATGGAGCTGCTGCAGCCTGTCCATTTAAGGTAGTCCCCAGGAGGGATGGGGATGTGGGGAGCAGCTGGAATGGACCCATTAACGTGAAAGGCAGGAAAATGGGGAAGGCGATTTTCCTGCTTGTCATCCATTCCTCAATCTCAGCACCGACTAAGGGAAGGATAGTAGGCAGGAATATTCCCCTCCCCATTTTCCTGCCATTCGTGACAAGGAGTGGCTGGGTGGGGAGGGGCCAGTGAGGAGCCCCTTGATATGAGTGATGTCAAGTTGGCCACGCCCACCCAGTCACATGACCTCCCTCCATCAAGCCACGCCCACAGAACCGGTAGGGGAAATTTTTTAATTTCACCACTGGGCCAATCAGATAGTCTTCACAACCCTGAGATGGGGGTGGCTGTGGAGAACTATAGGGTCAAGTGGTCCATCCATGGCAGAAGAATGATGTTAATGTCTCTCAAATCCAGATCACAATACCACTACCTGAAGGCAAACACCAGGTCTAATGTGTAACCCCCTGTGAGAGTAGGGCCGTAAATATGTTTGTGGCAGGCAATGCAAGACTGGAGAGAAAATTAATGTGTAAGACTACTTGTATCTGCCAGGTACATATTTACAAATATAGCTGCCAGATATGCACATTTCTCTTTATAGAAATAGTAGCATTAGGATTAATAAGGTTGAATCTAGCAAGAAGACACCTAAGAGGTAAGACGGTCATTCTGTACTTCCCAAAAATAAAGCTCCCTGGAGAACTAGAAATAAATTTTATTACTATGTGGACAATTTCATTTTATATAGGCCTTCATTTCCCTAACCTCTAGCATCATGAGAATAATTATCTTTGGCTTTCTTCTCTAAAATCATTAGCATCTGACAATCTTGAAAAATACGATTTTCTTTCATTCTAAATTCTCTTTCAAATATGACTTCTAACTCCCATTGGGAAGGGCGCCTAGGCTCCATTCCAATGGATGCTTTCCCTGGTGTCAGTTACAACCAACTGAGAAATATTAATTTCTGAGGAGATATGCAGAAGGCCCTGTTTAATTATGCAGTGGATAAAGATTTGATAACTATGACAATTATGTGAATTGTGGTTTCTTATGGTCTCTTTTTAAGAAAAGAGAAAAAAAAAAAAAACCCATACTGCATTCTAAAGAATGTATGATGCATCGAATTAAGACCAAGCCTCTGTTCACATTTAACCTTTGGATTTTTTAAAATCCCATCATCCATAACTATTGGGTCAGGAAATGATAGAATTTGTAGTCCAAACCATCTCAGAAAAGTAAACTGGAGAAGCTGGCCAAATAAATGTAATGGAAAATAGATAACATTTGTGGCTACCTATTTATGTAGCTAGCTGGATGCGGTGGCTCAGTGGCTAAGATGCTGAGCTTGTCAATTGAAAGGTCGGCATTTCAGCGGTTTGAATCCCTAGTGCTGCGTAACGGGCTGAGCTCCTGTTACTTGTCCCATCTTCTGCCAACCTAGCAGTTCGAAATGCTAGTAAAAAATGCAAGTAGAAAAATAGAGACCACCTTTGGTGGGAAAGTAACAGCGTTCCATGCGCCTTTGGCATTTAGTCATGCCGGCCACATGACCACGGAGACGTCTTCGGCTGGTCCTTTGGCTTTGAAACAGAAATGAGCACTGCCCCCTAGAATCGGGAATGACTAGCACTAGGGAATCTTTATCTTTACCTTATTTATGTAGTTACCTATCCACCCAATCATGTGTAGAGTCTTATTTAAAATAGCTCACCATAAACACAAATAAGTAACATTTATTTATTGTGAATAGTAATTACCCACAGTATATATAAAATCAACTACGTAATCATCAAGGTGAGAACCCTTGCATCTGTTCTGTATCTTCAGAATATAGGAAGGAAGGAAATTGCTTTGGTTAAAAGAAAGTGCTGTACTGATAATTACCCACCTGTTTTCAATTTAAATGGTGTTGATTACAAAGTTAACATAATTAACTTTCCAGGGCAAATTATCTTTTTTTAAAAAAATAAAATAAAAATAAACGTGCAGTTAGAAACGTGATCTAGGAAAGGAAGGGAGATGATTGGGAAGGCTGAAGGTTTGGTAACCGTTTCTGAGAGGGATTTCTTTAAATCCCATTGTACTTTCAGTTGAATAGCTTTTGCAGCTCTTCCAAGGACAATCCTGCCATTTCTTTGATCTTATCCATCAACAGGATCTGTGGATTTCCTGTTCTTCTGCTTCCCTCCCCCTTGTCAAGAGTAGTAATTTTTTTTAGCTTATTGCCTTTTACATAAAATATTCAAAGCATGCAAGCTTCTGCGTGCTGATCATTCTCTCAGGAGAGCAGTCAGCTTTTTAGGGTCCAGGCTGACTGACTGCTGCTCTTTGCAGTCTGTGTTATTCTTAGTAACTGTCTCCAAATCCATAATTCAAGGATGCTTCTGTTCTCCTTTGGCTCTTTGTCAATATTCAGTTTTCATACTCTTAATTGCCACTTAAAAGACTAGTCCTTTAATTATTTTGATTTTTGTTGTCATAGAAATACTACTACTCTTCACAAAGTTGTCTGAATTAGTAATTGTCACTTCTAGAGGATTAATACTTTATTTCAACACACTGTTCATCTTTATATAATTTTAAGTGCAAGAGAGAAAAGCTATATACCATCTTTACTTCTTTAATAATAAATTCACTAAGCATGCTGGTTAAAATTATCTTTCTTTTCCTACTATTTAACATTAACTTAGATTTTTCCCTTTCCCTTTTTACTTTCATAATGAGCTTCTAAAGTTTTCCTTACTTTCAGCTAACAAAATGATGCCAGCTGCATATCTCAAGTGGTTTGTGTTTCAGCCTCCTAGTTGATTCCAGCTGTCATGTCTTTCAAGGCTGACATGCCTTTAATATATTCTGTATATATGTTAAAGAAATATCAGGGCAATGTAATGCAATCCACTTCTTCGCACAAAGGTGTGCAATCCTTTTTCACATCTTTTCCTATTATGAATCAGTTCTCCAAAATCAGTTCTTACACTAATTCATTGCAAAAATACCTCAAAATAATACTGGTAATTATTCTCTAACATAACCCATTAATCTTAACACATTCCACATCCAATCAAGATCAAAAGTTTTGAATAGTAAATAAAAAAACCTCCATTTTATGTTATTTTGCGTGCTATCTCCAGTATTACTCTTGTGTTAGATATGTGATCTCATATTACTCTGCTTCTTCTTTCTGTGGATATTAGCTACTTCTTGGTACACTCTTGCTAGTTACAACCATCTTCTGTTTCCAATGTGTCCTCTTTAATTCTGTCAGAAGCATCCATAAAGTATTCATAAGCTGCTCTATGTCTTTTCCTTTCACTGGAGTTTATGTCCTTGTACCACCAGAATCTTATTTTTGAGAAGTTCCCAGATTTCCTTTGACCTGAAGATTTCTGTCCATGAGAATACTGCTAGTCATTCTTGATTCTGAAATCTAGTACAGTTGCAGGACTTTGGTCCCAAGTTTCCTCTTGTTTTTACCCCTTCAAGCACTTTTTTCCTATGGGTTAGGAATTTAGGATGAGTTCTAGGAGAACCGGAGACCCTGCCCAAAATTGCCTCATTCTATGAAGTACATGAAACAGCATGGTCATTCTGCTATGCTGCTGAGAAGTCAATAAACTCACCGTTGTTGCAGGTTTGCTTTAAGAAAGTGCTTTGCTTGAAGCTTCATTGAAACAAAGTACACCTTTGTATCATTCCAGCTATAGCATTTCAACTTGCAATTTACAAACTGTACTTCTTAGATTCACAAACTTAGAGTTCATATTTAATTTAGGGTCATATTACTACAGCATATATCACCAATCTTTCCATTTATATTTTTAATCTCTTTCTCTCAAATTTTTCCAGGTGACAAATAAGACTGAGGAATATTTTACAGGAATCCTAGCTTTTCCCACCCTTTCTTTTTGGCAGAAGAACTATTATTTGTGGTTGTAAAGTATCAATTCTGAAATCTGGACTTCTGGTTTCTGTTCTGATCGGCTTTGAAAGTTTGTCATTAAAATCCAGGCAATCACCTCCTTCTCCTTTTCTTGTTTCCAGCTGCTCTTTCAATTGGTACCTTTCTTTTTTTTTTACAATCTATTGGTCCTGATATCATATTAAGATATCATGTTAAGAGCCTTGGTGGTGCAGAGGACTAAGTGCTGTTATGTAGCACTTAGCTGCCAGCAGCCAGCAGCCAGCAGCCTGCAATTAGTGCAAGTTCAAATCTCACCAGACTCAAGGTTGACTCAGCCTTCCATCCTTCCGAGGTAGGTAAATTGAGGACCTGGATTGTGTGGGCAATAAGCTGACTTTGTAGAAACACCGCTTATGTGGGGCCAAAAGCCCTAACAGCAGGTATAGACAAAAGAATGAAGGCTATTGCTATAAGTGCATTGTAAGCCGCCCTGAGTCTTCGGAGAAGAGCAGCATATAAATTGAACTAATAAAATAAAATAACTCTTGTGATAGAGAACTCTTGTGAAAGAGAACTCTTGTGATAGAGAACCTTAGGAGCTTTGGTGGCGCAGTGGACTAAAGTGCTGTTAAGTAGCACTTAGCTGCCAGCTGCCTGCAATTACTGCGAGTTCAAATCTCACCAGGCTCAAGGTTGACTCAGCCTTCCATCCTTCCGAGGTAGGTAAAATGAGGACCCGGATTGTGGGGGCAATAAGCTGACTTTGTATAAAAAAGAACACCGCTTGGGGGGGGGGCAAAAGCACTACTAAGCAGGTATACACAAAAGTATGAAGGCTATTGCTTAACACATTGTAAGCCGCCCTGAGTCTCCGGAGAAGGGCGGCATATAAATCGAACCAATAAATAAATAAATAAACCTGTGAGAATGAGGTACAAGAAGAGACAAATATTGAAAAATATGATCCTATTCCTTCGGAACAGTTTCTTATCCTTAAAGGTGTGATGAAATAGAAGGGTCTGGGATTGAGAGACCATTTGAGAAAGTAGAAAAGTCGAGTTGAATTTAGAAAGAAATCTCAGGTGAGGAGCTCACCCAACCCCAGGCTGGGGCTTATATGGATAAGTCTTTATAAAATCTTTAAGGATGATGTTATGCTTTCTTCCAAGTGTGCCAGCTGCTCTTCCCCACACTGAAGGATTCGACTGAGAGGGCATTTGCTGCCTTTTCGGGGGATGCCTGCAAACCCCATTGACACAAATAAGTGAAGCAAATGGCTGAAGAATTCCCAGCAGCATTACATGATGCAGTTGACATTTCCTTGCACACAAAGTTCACCAGTCTGAAAGGTCTGCTGCTCTTTCATTTCAAAACCCTCCCTGCCTCTCCTACTGAGCTCTCTGTAGACCAACAGCTCGGAAAGCCTTATTGCTAAAAGCGATAAAGCCTCTTGAAATCTCCTTCCGTTTCCCTATCCTTCAACGTTACATTTAAAAAGTTCAAAAGCCATCTCCCCCTCTCCCTGGTCTCTCTTGACTTTCATTTAACTTTAAAGTGAAGTCAAGCTCGCATTTGTTTCTTATTGCAATAGAGAGAAAATGCAAAATAATAGGGAAAGTAAGAGCCTTCTAGGGCTATTGCCACAGGCTGAGCTGATTGCTACATTTGCTAGGATTTAAAACAACAGGCTTCTTGTTCCATCATCTCCTTAAAATAATATCATTATGGAAAAGTGTAACAACATTTCTCTGTGCTTGGCATTATAGTTCCCTCCTCTGGGATCATTAGAGCTAAGGGAGATGAAAGGAAATAGCTAAGCTTGCTCCACAGCCTTTCTTATGGGTCTATACAGCCTTGGGTCTTATGTTCCTTGAGATGCTAGATTCATTTCTCATTGGGCATGCAATGGAATACAGGAATAGGCCCAAATGCTGTATTTCCTCAAAGGACAAATCTACTGTATTCCCAAATAACCAAATCTCAAATTCCAAATCCCCAATTCCTCCAAAACCTTTGGGTGTTTCATCACTGGAGGTTTTGAAGAAGAGATTGGACAGCCATTTATCTGGAATGGCATGGGGTCTCCTGTCTGAGTTGGGGGTTGGACTAGAAGATCTCCTTCCAACTCCATTATTCTGTATAACCAAACTTTAAAATAGGAAAGGTCATTATAGAGTCACAGGCAATATAATGATGGAAATTATTTTTTAAATTAATCTCACACAAACACGCTTTTCTTTTTGGGAAAGAGCAAATTTTAAATTTCGATTTATCTTCCTTTCGGGTACATGAGGCAAGCCAGGATTCAATTTTGTCCAACTGCAACATTCCCAATATTCTTGATCCTTTTTAGCCCCCTCAGCTGCTCTATAAACCATGAGGAATTCTGGGACGAATGAAGCCAAGATAGTTAACACAGGCATGATCCAATTCAAGGCCTTGCCTGCCTCCCTACTCCAGGCAGTGCCTAAGCCTCAGATAGGCACACATAGGTTCTACGTAACATCTTTATCTCCCTATACCTACAGTTATGTTTCTATAATAAGAAATGCTGCTCACATAATCTAACAGATGACTATCTGAGGAATAAAAAATCTATTTGGTTTTAATTTAATTGATCCTGTCCCTATATGGAGAAAAAAGCTTATATAACAAGTCTCCCCAAAAATAAGACCTATCCTGAAAATAAGCCCTAGCTTGATTTTTACATGTGCCCAATAAGCCCTCCCCCAAAATAAGCCCGAGTTAAGACCCCGCTCACTCAAGGGTACATAGTGTAGGGTGAGGTGCACTGGTAAAACTTAAGCTACAGTGGTGGGTGGAGCTACCCTACTACTTACCTTCAGACAGTTGCAGCCAGGCCTTGCACAACCTAACACCTGCCTTACCTTGCTGGACCTTCAGGAAAGGCCTCTGCAGCCAAGAAGCAAGGTCTGGATTGACATGCTCATCACCCCTGGCCTCCATTTCGCCACCAGAGGCCCTTCAGGAAAGGCCTCTGCAGCCAATAACAGAGCTCTGAATCAATCTGGAGCTCTTTTATCGGCTGCAGAAGCCTTTCCAGAAGGCCTCTGATGATGAAATGGAAGTCAGGGGGTGCTGTACGCATTAATCTGGAGCTCATTTCTCAGCTGCAGAGGCAGCTTTCCTGAAGGCATCTGACAGTGAAATGGAGACCAGGGGCAGGGGCACCATGTGTGTTAATCAGGACCTCATTTCTCTGCAGAGGCCTTTCCTGAAGGCCTCTGACAGTGAAACAGAGGCAGGGGGCGACATGTGCATGCGGCGACAAGCAGCCGCAGAAAAAGTGGGCTGGCAGCGGGCTCCTGCTGTGCAGGTCTGTTGGTGCCGCCGCCATGAGATGAGTCAGTGGAAGTCATCCCCCCAAAATAATCTGGTGCCTTTTTTGGTCGCAAAAAAAAAATAAGACTGGGTCTTATTTTGGGGAAAACACGGTATGTCCTGAAGTTCTATTTCTTATAGTGTTATACATGGGCATCATGGCTTTTTGTCCAATCTATTTTTTCATGAAATGTTTGAATAATTCATGCTAGGTTTAGGCTGGCCTTGCTGTTCCTGGACATAAGGTAGTCATTAGAAATGCTTAAGAGGGAAAATAAAGTTGATCAACCTTTTAGGTTTTACTGAAACAGAAAACTTAGCACAGTTTGATGCTCAATTGGTCTAGTGGAAGATAGCAGATATATACATTGAACCAATATAGCCTAGGTTCCTACAAAGAAAGAAAATCGAGAACAATACATAAATGGCTTTTATCTTGGTGAACAGGAACCATTCTGCCTCTAATGAGGTTCGAGTGGAGAACTAGCTAACAACTGAGTAATAATGCAAGTAATATTAATCCCTACCTGGTAAACATAATCTGATTCTTTTCTATTATTAGCCAGCTCTGTATCTCTAGCTCAGTGTGAGAAGGGATTGGTAAATAGAGATAGCCTTCAACTTATAACCACAATTGAACCCCAAAATTTCCATAGCTAGGCAAGACAGTTGTTAAGTGAGTTTGCCCCAACCTTTCTTATCACAGTTGTTAAGTGAATCACTACAGTTATGTTAATAACATAGTTGTTAAATGAATCTAGCTTCTCCATTAACTTTGCTTGTCAGGAGATTGCAGAAAGTGAACACATGAGCCCAAGACCCTGCAAATGTCATAAATAAGAGCCAGTTGCCAAGCATCCAAATTTTGATCATTTGATCACTGGGATGCTGCAATGGTTGTAAGCGTGAAAAATGATCATAAGTCACTTTTTTCAGTGATGTTGTAACTTTGAACGGTCACTAACAAATGGTTGCACATTAAGGGCTACCTGCATGAGTATGTATAAGAGAAGATTTTTTTTATAGCTAGCAAAAATGCAAGCCAATTTATTCTGGAGACCTAGTTGTTTTCCCTATTGTAGGGAAGTGACATTGGTTGGATTTTTCCTCAATTGAGGTTGCTATTATCTCATACAAGTCTCTTCTGAATGCATCTGACTTGTAGTCTCCCAGTAGTAGAACTTGTAACTCCTGAACTCAACAGCCAACCTACCTCCTTGTGCAATCTCCCATATATATCCTGTCATCCTTCTCCCCACCCTTTGGTCATCCTTGGCAGGCAGCAAAATAATTCTTATTGGAGGACATTCATGGATATCTGATGGTAGAATGTTACTTTGATAGGTCCAAGGTGTAGAGCTTGATTCAGTTTTTTGGATAGCAAATGTGGGATGTCCTGCTTTAACAAGAATTACAGTGAACCTAAGATGAATACCAAATGAAGTTCAGTTGGTGTTCATCTTTACCTAACTGAAAAACTGAAAAACAAACAAAACCCACTGAAAAAGAAAATATGCTGCTAAAAGTTGCATGTGAAAGCATTAATTACATCTTTTAAAAAGAGCTTATTTCAGGAAAATTTGCATTTTAAAAGCCTGCACTGGGGAAATGTATTGTCAAAGAATAAAAGCAAGGTAGTTTGTACTAAAATTGTTTCTTTCAATTCTTGCAAATTAAACAATTATGCAATTTTCTATGGGATCTTTTAAAATAAAAAAGGCTGGGAAACAAACACCCAGATATAGTAAAGTAGAGCAGATTTTTAAAAAGTGGGTTTTCCACATTCCTGATCCACATTCTATCTTTGCAGATTGCACTGACAAAAGAGCACAGAAATTGGACTCAAATGCATAGACTTACAGTACTTTTAGCGAGATTCATCTTCTGCCTCTTCTTGTTATTGAATATTATATTCAGATTGGGAACATGTCTTCCGTATTCAGGCCTGAACCAGAATTTTTCTAAAACTGAAAAGGATCGAGACACCTGGAAACAAATCTATAGGTAAAGATGCAGTGCAAATACCACTACTTGAATATATTGCATATCTTTGTTCACTGTATGGAAAAGACATCTGGAAGAGAATTCAGCAAAATCTTTAATAGCATTTGCATGATTTGTACATGAGTGTCAAACTGGCAGTCCGTGGACTGGATGCGTCATGGACAGGCCACGCTCACCCCAGTTCCACAAAGGGAAAATGTCATGATACGTGACACAATGGCAACAAGAGTTTGACACCCATGATTTGGGGGCATAGAACTTTTGCTCACTTGTATAAACACTTTGTGGTGCCGTGTAGCTAATTAACAAGAGGAGCCCTTGGTAATTAGTATGAGTCTCATTTTAAGATGGACAGTAGTTTCTTAAATACTGTCTCTAATCTCTAAATTATGTAAAATAAAGGTAAACAGTTTTAATATTCAACAGAACAGATTAAAAGGACAAATATATCAGAAATATGCCTCAGCAGAGCATTCACTATACCTGTGATAGCGAATCTTTGGCATATGTGCCCAAAGTGGCACATGGAGCCATGTTGCCCGGGACACACAGCATCAACTGTTCCTCTTCCGGGTTTCTGGCGCAAATGCGCAAATGATGATCAGCTGGCCTTTGAGGTGCAGCAGTGCTGTAAACCGAAAGAACTAGTCCTCCATTTTCCAGCGTGAATATGTGTGCCAGCCAGCTGATCGGCGTGTGCACATGCCCGGCAGTAATTGGAAGACTTGCTAGCCGCTGCACAAGTGTGCACCGAAAACCATAAGTACCTTATCTAGTGCACACATGCCCCCTGGGCAGCTCCTCTTCCTGGTTGCAGCCCTGATGAGTGTGTGCAAAGTGCTCGCCATCACTGTACTATACAAAGGAAATGTCATCCTCTCTTTGAGACTCCCCCAAACCAGACGGACTATTAAACAAAAAAAGCCTTTGGGAGTTTCCTATAGACTTGGCAAGTTCACTGACTGAGAGGAAAATCTGGCTGAAGTTCGGACTGCTGTAATATCAGACAAGTTCCTGAGGCTACTGTGCACTCATTCACTAACTTGGTTAATTCTGACCTGTCAGGTATGGGAAGATATCAAGAGAATGCGCATTTTACACTAAGTTGTTGAAAATGTGGACAGTCCTTTTCTTTTTCTTTACTCTTGCTTGGATTTTTGTTGCAGAAGAAAAGCACACATTGCCACTGCTCTGCCATTTCAATACTCTGGCACTGTTAAAATACAATTATTTTTACAGCTAGTGACCCATATCTTTCTTTCTTTCTTTAGTTACTTGCTTATGGGGCTTACATCCCATTCCAAAAGTAGTTGAATCTGAATGGCTCTATTTAAAACATTGCATGGAATGCTGTCACAGTTCAGCTGCCGTGGACACATTTTGGAAGATTTCCTTAATTTCATGGTTGAGAAAAAGAACAATAGATGCACTTGTACTCTAAATATATCAGCACAACTTTTAAAAAATGGAGTAATACAAAATAATCCTTTCAATGCCTCAATCTGTGAGATAGGCAGCCATATAAATTTGATAAATAAATTCATTTCCATATTATTTTCTCCTGTTGCTGATGCGTGTGTGTGTGTGTGTGTGTGTGTGTGTGTGTGTGTGCTTGTTTAGAAAATGAATCCTTTCTAAATTGGAAATTTGAGGAATGGAATTTTCTTCTGCTTGGCATTCTGGAGGTTATAATGCCAACAGATATGAGGGGCTCTTGAAGGCAAAAGCTGCCTTCACTTCATAGTTTGCCCTCACAATGATGGTTTATCTTTTATTTATTTATTTACTAGATTTTTATTCTGCATCTATTATTTTAAAAGCAACTCAAGGTGATGAACACACCTAATACTCCTTCCTCCTCCTATTTTACCCACAACAACAACCTATAAGGAGAATTGCGCTAAGTGAGAGTGACTGGCCTAAAGTCACCCTGCTGGCTTTTGTGCCTCAGGCAACACTAGAACTCACAATAAGGAGCCCTGGTAGCGCAGCAGACTAAAGCACTGCTATTAACAACTGCTGCTTGCAATTACTGCAAGTTCAAATCTCACCAGGCTCAAGGTTGACTCAGCCTTCCATCCTTTCTAAGGTAGGTAAAATGAGGACCCAGTTTGTGGGGGCAATAAACTGACTTTGTATAAAATATACAAAAGTATGAAGGCTATTGCTTAACGCATTGTAAGCTGCCTGAGTCTCCGGAGAAGGGCAGCATATAAATGAAAAATAAATAAATAAATAAAATAAAAAAAATTCCCGGTTTCTAGATCAGCACCTTAACCATTACCTACTTTAGACTCCAAACTAACCTTGCTGATACTAATAACATGGTGCATGTTAGGTAATTCTCTCTACATTAGGGTTTCCAAGGTATTCTGTATTCTCAGGCAGAAAAATACTGATTAATTTAAATCATAAGTAAGCTTTCTCTCTCACTCAAATGACTGAATTTTCTATAAACCTTCTAACATCTAATATTTCTTTAACAAAGTAGCATTGATGCTACAAAACATTGGATTGATTGGTAGCAATTACAAGAGAAGAGGGAAAGTTTGTCTTTCTTTTAGGATTGCAATACTGTAGTGAAATGTTAAATTTATTCAAAGTAGTTTCCAGAAATAAAAATAAACCAGTTTAGATTGGAGCATCTCCAAGGACCACTTGAAGCTTAATCTTTCCATTTTGAATACTGAAATAATTTATGTAAAGTCCTTTGAATCCTCTAAAGTGCAATACAAAGGCTCTTTACTATTATGACAAGTGGGACTTGCAACTAAAAGTTGCGTGTGGAGTTCTTGTGTTCAGGATCCTCCACTGAATTGCTCTTCCAACTCATGATGGATTTTAATCCAGGCTAAGGATTACAGTTTAGGGTATCACATTACATAGTGCCCCTGAAGATAAATATCTTAATTTTTTCCTAACTGTTGAAAAAAATAAGGGAGAAAGGGGAAAACATAATCAAGAGTCTATGCTTTATTCTGTAATTCTTTTTAAGAGGTATGAATTTGAGCAATAAAGTGCATTTAGGAAAGGAACATTCAGTTATCAAAAAGAAATGGGGAGACCCAGTATGCAAAATAGTACAGCTGGTTAAAACCACAAAACTGTTTTATGACCGGTACTGCAATAATGAGGACACTTTAGTAAATACAGCACTAAACTTCACATCGTTGAAACTGGTCCTGAGAAGGAATATAGAACAGTACATAAAGCCCATACTTTTATCTCTCCCCCTTGGACAGGCTGAAATAGCTACCTTTGGCTGCTGATTTGTTGGATCAGAAAAGGACAATTCACTGTGTGTACCTATCGGTAGTCTATGCAGATGAGTGTTCTAATATCAGCTTTTATTTAACACAAGTGTTTGCTTATATGGAACACTGGAGAACAACTGTACAGGAAAAGATGCAGTTGCTTTAAGAAGTTACAGACAGATGCTATGGGGGAGCCTTTATTGCCCTATATCCAGTTTTTCAGGTTCTTCCTCAGCAGCACTTTTTATTATGCAACAAAGACCCATTCAAAACAATCTATGGCACTCACAATCTATATACACATGGCACAGAGCTACCAATTAGACAACATGTTAGTCTACTGTGTTTTATGAACCCTGATGATTACATTTCAAACTTGCTAAGGAAGATACTAGTCTACATATGTATGCATCCATATCTGTATGAATATATCCCTTATATTTTCTCCATTTTCATCTATTGGGAAGTGGAAAAAAGGAAATATGTGAAGGTGTAGGACATAGGTATCAAACTTGCGGCATCACATTGCTATTACGTGATGTTTTGCAATGTTTTTCCCTTCACGGAGCTGGGCTGGGAGTGTGAAATAATAATTATAGAGTTGTTATTTCATTTAAGCAAAAGCTTCCTAATTAGTTTTTGTTAATACAGAAAACAAAATGAAAATCAAATTTTAAAAGCAATAAAAAACAACAAGTATTAACCATGCTTAACTAGGCAGGCAAAGTCTTCCTTGGTTTGAATTTGTTTCCTGGACATTTCACACCATGCAGCTTTTAATTTTCTTGGCAATAGTATCAGATTATGGTCTTTCACTGCATCTTCCAGATTTTTTTTTAATTTTTACTTCACACGTAAGGTGAGTCACCTGATATTGTCTGTCCAAAGGGTCAAAGTGTTGAATGATCATCCAGGTTTAAGTCTCCCTTCAACCATGGAAGCTCACTGGGTGATTTTTGGCCTATCATTTTCTCATAGTATGATTGTTGTAGGAAAAGTGGGAAGTGGGAGATGGATAGAAATCTAACAAATTAATGATATTCATATCAAGTGCCTTCCTGGTTAGTTTTCAAATGCTGCTACCTTCAAAGATAGCCATGATAAAAAAAATATGATCAAAACTGGTAAGGTACTTTGAATATTGCTTAACCCAAATGTTAGCAGATTGTTCTATGACAATAAGTATGGAATAAGGAGGACTTCTACAGATATGTGGATAGTTAAGAAATAATAACTTCTAAAAAATTTAGCCTCCTTATTTCCACCAGACCATAACAAGAATATACCAACCCACAAAAATAGCCAGACTTACCTGTTAGGAGGAATGAAGGTCTGAAGTAGTGTATAATTTATTTATTTTTTTCATGCTGGAACATATCAGAAGAAATTACAGGAGAGTGAGACCATGATGGACAGATGAAGACTGCAAGATATCAGACAAACTGGTCCAGCAATTTTTGAGTTATATTTATTTAAAAAGTGATTTTTTTAAAATAGCCAAACCATTCTGCTTTTTGCTAAGATGGGATAAAACTTACATGAATGCTGGAACAGTATAATATGGTGAAGTCTGTCAATTAGAATGTATGAATATTTCATGCAGAGATTTTATTTAATTAAGTTTCTTAATAAAATTGGCTAATCCGAACCATCAAATTGAATCAAGTGCCTCTGATCGATCTGGATAACTTCAGGACTTGCCCAGAAATAGTTTTTCCCAAATCAGTTTAGGAGTTCAAATCAGGTTTGATTTGATTTGATTTGACAGTTAGATATGGATGCCTAAACACTGTAGTATATGAATCTAATTGGTTCGCTTTTCCAAATTAAATTGGACATCCAAATGAAATCGCTACTGCCAAATTTCATAGAAATCAATGCAAGAATTTTCAATTGTTTTGCAGGATTCCCAATGCTTCCCATAATCCTTTGTCACCACCAGTTGAGCTGAACACCATTCACAAAATTAACAATGTTATTGTCCCCCACCCCCCCAATGGGGGAGGGAGACTGCCTTTACAAGACCAGCGGACAAAGAAGACCTACATAATTGTATAATTTTACAATTTTACACAGGAAGAAAGAGACAACGGTTTCATTCAATCCTAAAAAAAATAGAAAGCTACAGTTTAGTGTTTTGTTTAGACATCTGCGGCATTTCTGCCCATATGCTCAGAAAAAATGTAACAGGGAAGGAAGGGTAGCACTCTATAGTAGCAGGCAGAATTCCGTGCTTTTTAATATTTTGTGAAATGCAAAGTCTCTTTGCCAGCTATTTTGCCCAGCAACATGCACCTGCATACAAGGTTCCTCCCACCCTCTCCCTCTCTCCTTCTCTCCCTCCCTCTCTCCCTCTCCCTCTCCCACTGATTAGGATTTGTGTGTCCATCTCAAAAACCAAGGCTCCTCTCTCCTCCCCTGTAAAAGGTTATTTACATGAGGAAATGTCCTGAAATAATTGTTTTTCTTTAAAAGAAATCAAACTTTTGAGTGATACCTCCATCAGCATGCTGAGCTCTCAAATTACATATCAGACTCTGAACTTCTCTTTGAATTAAAAACATTCCCAAGTAATCCATTCTGTGCCAGATTTGGGTTCTGTTTAACAGGGCATTGCAGCGTCCATCTCAAATGTCCCAGACAAACTCAGTGTAATGAACACTAAGTTATGAGAGCCTTAACTATAACCTGAATATACATGATGAATCTGATTAAGAATCATGCGGTTCACTTGGGAATAATTCCAGTTGAGCTTTCGGTTTTAACTAGTAATGTAAAATGGTTAGTTACTGGGGAAAAAAACATGGATTTTATTTGAACATACTTTCTGCTTTGAACCCAATCTCCTTTCCTCCTTTTATATACAGCCCTAATTAAGACATTTTCATGTTTCATCCATGTTCAAGGATTGCATCAAATTCTGTTCAGGCTAACATTTTGGGATCATTTTCCTTTCTGTTGATTTTTATTTTAATCCATACTAAAATACAGTGACACACTGAGATAGAAAGCCACAGAGAAAGAGATTGGTACAGAAAAATGTCCTTTGTAACCCTGCTGATTACTTTGAAACAGAAAATGTTAGCCTGACGCACATTCACTTGTTGTTGAGAGACTTAAACCTGTCCCATTAATGTAGAATTTTAAAATAAGGTTTGACTGTCATTGTACTGGTTTGAACAGTCTTGAATCCAAATTTAGAGGGCTGAGAGCTGCACCAAAGTGTAATAGCCCATTACATGGGACTTTCTCAAGAACATAGCCAACTGAAGATGGCTCTGTGAAACATGGAGATGACAATTACAGCTAGGAAAATGGAGCCAGATTTTGTCAATCATCTCCAGGGAGGATGCAAGTGTGCCAGAGCAAGGCCGCAGTCTCCAAATGGGTGGCGGGGGTGGGGTGGGGGAGCAAGGGAATTTTCCATACGTGCCTCAGCCACCAACAGAGTCTTTTAAAGGACATTAAGTCTGCCCATCCTTTGCTAATTACTTTTTATAAATTGCCTATTAACTGTTTAAAAAAAAACTGTTTTAAATTTGTCACCAAGACAAATTCCTTGTGTGTCCAATCACACTTGGCCAATAAAGAATTCTATTCTATTCTATTCTATTCTATTCTATTCTATTCTATTCTATTCTATTCTATTCTATTCTATAGAAATTAGACACCTTCAAAATGGCAAGGTTTGAAACACCAGATTAGTAACTCCAATCCACAATATAAGGAAACGAAACTGAAATATAAGAAATGAATCTTTAAAAGCTTTAAGATTCAAAATAAATAGCAAAAGGTAAGGGAAGTTTTTGGCTATAGAAAGTTTTAAATGGATTAGGGGCTCAGAAAACATTGGAATATTTGATTTTGATTGCTAAGATTTTGAATTTAATTTTAAAGAATACATGTATTTTCATGGGAAAGAAAAAATATTTTCAATATTGGAACCATAACAAGAGAAGCAATTTATAAAGGCTCTCAGAGACATTTTTGAGGGATTACATTGGGACTTTGAATCATTAATGTCCACTACGTTGGACATTAAGAACAGTCTGTTCCCAGAAAAAAAAACATTACATAAAAAGATTTGTAATAAAATCTATCTGAGACCATTAATAAGAATATGCCATTTGATATATCAAAACAAAATAAATCAGATAAAATTTTAAAAATTAAGGAAGAAATAAAAATGCTAACCCCACAAAGTAATTGGAATGATTTCTACTTGCTGAAATTATAAAAAGATTAATTTTTAAGTTTTGAAGAAACTCGAGACAAGGATAAATAATAATCTGAATGGATTAAAGAGCAAAATTGTTTTTACACAAAAGGAAGTTGGTTTATTTACTCAGGGTTAAAAGGGGAGATGTTAGTGTGGTTGATTCTTTTTTAATTTGCTGACATTGGACTAGAAAAAAAATAGGTATTTGGTTTGCTTATAGTTAGCAGGATGTTTAAGCCATTTTCCCTGCAAACACTTTATATCTTTTAGTCTGATCATATTTAAATTGGCTTTGTATTTAACTGGACTTTCACTTAAATTAAGGATCTTTGTGAGTTGTTCTCTTTAAAGGAGATATTGTCCCTCTTTGTCATGTTAATTTTTATTCATTTGTTTATACTAGGATATTGGGATCACTTTATATTTTCTAAATGTGGGTTTGCTTACAGTTAAGAGTTGAGATATGGCAAGATGAGCTTTACATTTGCTAATTAACGTTATTTCAGGGCTCTGTTTGGACTTTTTGTTGACACTTGGATAGGAGAAGATGCTATTTAGTGGATTTGCATGTAGTTAAGAGTTCAGTTATGGGAAGAAGAGTTTTATATCTGCTAATTAAGAGGGGGTGAATAGATTGTGAAATTGTTTATTCTTGTGTGATGAGAATGGGGAGTTGCCTTTTTAGGGGTTTTTCCCCTTTTGTTTTTCTATTTGTTCTTTTTCCTTTTTGTGCACTTTTTATCTCCCCCCCCTTTCTCTGTTTTGTTTTGTTTTCTTTCTACTCTGTATTATCTTTTTCTATAGTAGTTAAACCTTTTAATAAAATTATTTTTTTAAAAAAAGTGTATCAGCCCATTCCAAAAATGTGAAGGAAATTGAGGTTTGTGGCTGGTCAGTTTCAAGATGTTAGAGCTGAGAAAGCAAATGAAGCCCCAAATAACATTTGCTTTGCTATTCTAAAAATTATTGGATAGGAAAAGATTTTAATGATGTCATTAAACCTATTGGCCAGCTCCCACCATCAGAGATCTTCTTATACCTTTCACTGTCCTCAATATTTTTCATACATAGCTGTATGCTTTCTGATGATCACTAGCTGGCAATAAAGAGTTAAGAGTTTTCTGTATCTTATTGCTGCCATCTAGTAGTCATTGGGACTTTTTCAGCCTAGATATGGTAGCCTTACTCTGTCAAAATTCCAGAGAAACCAAAAACTGGTCAAGTTCAGAACTTCGGAATAATGAGCCATTCTTACATCACCTGATTTGATTCACTGCTTAGAATCATTTTGATTTGCCAATCTGCTTCAATTGGGTGAGCTGATCAAAGTTTCATTGAATCAGAACACGCCTTCAAAAAGCTTTTCACAACCTACTATGAATCATGGAAGTCTTGAGGCTAGATATCCTCAGAATTGCAGTTTATAGTGACATTAAATCATTTTTATCATCTCCTTCATTTACAATGATTTTCCATTTGAGATTAAAATGTAGATCTCATAGGTTAAAATAGACCCATATTTCATTCTCTAGATAATATTTTCAAAAATCATTTGCAGTTATTATAGCATTATACCTTGTGGGTATATAAGATAGAGGATGAATTCTTTGTATAAGGTAATTGGCTGGCCTGGCCATCAGGCAGATAAAGCAGTTGCCTACTAAACCAATGATGTATTTTATAGTCATGGATAGATAACCTTTTGGTGCCTGAGACCTATAGTTCAAAAAGCAAACATTCAATCTTCAACCTAAGGCCAGAGTGCCCTAAGAATGCAATGGTATAACTGGAATTTCTCTGACTACTATTTTTCAAAAGCTTTTTGAAGGTTGGGTATTTTTTTAAAGACCATGTCAGGCTAATTGAAAACTTTTACCTCAGTTTTCTTTCTTTTGATTTGTTTCTCACTGAACACTAGGGGGAATATCTGTTGCCATTTATCAATGTCTTGCTGTTGAATTTTCATGGCAACATGCAATAGTCTGAGGGCCCAATGAAAAGGCCAGTATTCAGCTAATGGTTCTGACATCAATTCCAGGAAATGGAGTAGGAAAAGTTGAAGTGAAATGAAGTGAGGTGAGGTGAAGTGAAGTGCTGGAGGACTAACTTGCATGGGCAAAATTTGGTATGCCCAGCAATTTCCAGTCAAAATAGAATTGTATTGTATTTGCCTGTCATGCATGTTTTAAGAGTGAAGTGTCTGATAGAAAGCAAAGGAACATTTCTAAATTCAGTGCCACAGACATGGTTAAATTCAAAGGTATTAAAATTCAGACCTGAAAAGCTAAGCACCTTAAGTCCTATCCATGGAATGATAAGAAGACTGCTATTGCTTTCTCCCAATTTTTGTTTGTTTATTTTTGTTTGTTTATATAACCAGGCTGGTGATGCAGGGGCTCACTCAGTGGTTAAGATGCTGGGCTTGTCATCTGGAAAGCTGGCAGCCCAGATTCGAGACCTGAGTGGCACGTAATGGGGTGAGTTCCCGACCTCGTCTCTGTTCCTTCCAACTGCCAAACTAGAAGTTTGAAAGCATGCAAATGCAAGTAGATAAATAGATACCACTTTGGTGGGAAGGTAACAGTACTCGGTGATGTCATGCTGACCACGTGACTGTGTAAATATCTTCAGACAGTCTGGCTCAATGGCCTTGAAATGGAGATGAGCACCATACCATATAGCAGAGGTGGGCATCTATGGCCCTTTTATGACTTGTAGACTTCAATTCCCAGAATTCCTGAGCTAACATGGCTGGCTCAGTAATTCTGGGAGTTGAAGTCCACAAGTTATAAAAGGGCCATAGTTGCCCACCCCGCCATATAGTCAGCAACAACTAGCAGAGTAAAATACGCAGGGACTCCTTTAACTTTTTACTATATAACCAGGCTCCTTATTAACAAACTTATTAAGTTGGGTAAATTCCTGCTAGAAAAGAAATGCATCCAAAACAAACCAAATTTTCACTTATCTCTAATTCTTGCAACCAAGTTTCAGATGAAGTTCACAGTGGCAAACATTATTTTTGTGACAGAATTTGCAGTTTCTAAATGCAACGTATTAGAGCATGAAATTTATGCTACTTCTAGAGCTATGATGTGAGGTTAAAAGAATTGTGTGGGTGAGGGCCTTTTTGATATAAAGCAACTGTTAGATTTCTTTTTAGATGAAATGAAAAGTTGCTCAGATCAGATAAATAAGGAAGAAGTACTTTGATATGAAGTCAGTTAAGATTCTGGAACCTGCACCAGAGCCTCTTTCAAATGGGGGAGTGTTTGCAAAAGCAGGTAATGGGCAATGAGATATTTTAGGATGTTTGAACACTTTCTGCTTTTTTCAAAGGCCTACTGGTATGATCATGGTTGGATGGTTGGTTGGTTGCCTGCTTGCTTGTTCATTTGATCTCACACTTCAATGTACTTAGTTATGATGGTTTTGGCATATATTATTTCTATAGTCCATTCCTCAACAAAGCCATAATACTATTACTTGCATCATCTACAGTATATTAAGCTGATGAGGCAGGCAGCTGAACGTGAAATGGAATGAAATCATGTAGGCAATCATACTAGATATGATTATATACTTAGTTCTTTTAAAAGAAATTGTATCTCTGAGAAGGAGCAGAATCTAGCCTTGAAGCATGGAGAATATAACTCTGCCTGCCATATTCTAATACGATATGCACTCTTGCTCTTTTTCACCACACAAACATGCACACAGACACACATGCACACAACATCCTTATATTTTGGAAGAAAATCTGGTACGGCTCTAATGGAGTTTTCCTCTAGAAGCAAATAAAACTCTGTTGCATTTGTCTTATATGGAGAAGATATTCCAGACTACAATAGAAGCCAAAGGCAGAAACTTGTCTCTTTCCAGAGACATTGTTACTATGTTTCATATAAACAAAGTCAACTGCATAAGAGCCAAGCATATGCTCACCAGCA
Organism: Pituophis catenifer annectens; assembly: GCF_029215685.1. Taxonomy (NCBI): domain Eukaryota; kingdom Metazoa; phylum Chordata; class Lepidosauria; order Squamata; family Colubridae; genus Pituophis; species Pituophis catenifer. The sequence continues at coordinate 95,470,326 of NW_027256881.1, forward strand.
TATCCAGATAACCTTTAGACTCATTAAGACAAAACTCACCTTTCTTGCTATTTTTCCCCTCTCCAGGGATAATGAAGTAGCATTTATTTGCTTTTTTTTTTCCTTCTTGAAATGCTGTGAACAAGAAGGAAAAACACTGTTGGTTTTTTTTTTTTTTAAAAGCCTTACAGATCTGATCCCCCACCCCCGCCCCCGGCATTGGGCCAAGATGAATAAGCCTGTCTAAAATAATTTGATACAAAAGGAAGTGGGCTAGCCTCAATTGTGTCATATTTTTGTTTTGAATATTGTTTTGTACTGGTGGAATTCCTAGGTTGGCCACCCAGAGTTGCAATTTGCAAGTTGTCCAGGTGTATACATTGATTAAATTAGGTTAAATGATTGCATATCTGTAGCAATAAAAATCTCCTCCAGCCTATTTCAAAAGAGGGGGAGGAAGAGGAGGAAAATCGAAGGTAGGGAGCTTATACTTTGCATCCTGGCTTCTCCCCCCTGGTGAAGAAACCAATAAAACACTTTTCCACTAACCTATTGAGCAAGAGCTACAAAAAAGTCAAGTTTACATTTTGTTTATAGTACCTAAACAATGGAATTTATAACAAACTGCAACACACCAAAAAGGTGACATGGAGGCAGTGATGCCTCTCTAGGAGTCTCTAGAGGCTGGGAACAGCAAAAAAGTCACTTCCTGTCCAACCGGAAGTTGGGAAACGGGCCTTTTTGGGCCTCCAGAGGGACTCCGAGGGGGTGGAAAGGCTGTTTTCGCCCTCCCCAGATGCATAGAGAGGATCTGGAGCCAGGTGAGAAAGAAAAATGGGCCTTCCCCTCCCCACAGGCCCTCCGGAGGCAGGAAACAGCCTGTTTCCCTACTTCTGGTGGGCCCAGAAGGCCCAAAAATCAGCTGGCGGGGCGCCAGAGCTGAGCTGGCGTGCCCACTGATATGGTTATGTGTGACACCTGTGGCACACATGCCATAGGTTCGCCATTTGGATCTAGACCAAACTTTAGACAATAAAACTACTCAGAGAATTCTCAGGGGTAGAGGAAGTTACGATCGGCAGTCACAATTGCATGTATAAAAACTGTGTGGCTTTAGTTGTTTGGTCTGTGCGTGACCTGAAACCACTGCAGTGCAGAAAAGCGTTGGTATTCCTCAGTGTAAAAAGTCAGTTAAAAGCTGCATTTGTCCCACCTTCACATTGAAACTCTCATGTGGTCTTTATCTTTTGAGCACCAGGAAAAGATACTTTGTTTTTTCCCAAACTTTAAAAATAATGTCTTAATGTTGTTATTACTTTAAAACTTGAATTGCCATTTTTATTTGGAGTTTTACAAACAGCTGTCATGTGTATTTTATTCCTTGTTGAAGTGTAAACTACTTCTGCATTAGATACCTTGGGAAGCAGCACGGACAAATTTTCAATAAACAAGGGAGCACAGATTCAGCTTCAAGCTTCAGCCATGCTAAGGATATCTGAATTACAGTGTGTGCTCCTCTTGACTCTCAACCTCTGCGTATTCCAAAGAATCCTAAAAACACAAACTAAGAAGACTGGGTGCATATAAAAAACAGGTGAGGCTTTGATCACATCATTATGACCTTTATTTTGACTTGTTTTCACAAGTCTGGGCTAGGATATAAGCAAGGACATCACTTTAAAGCTGTTGGGAGTACTGCTTTCCTACAAGAACAAGGATGATCCACAGCCCACCACCAGTCCGCAGCCTGCCAGAAACCAGGCCATGCATGCAAGCCAAGCCCCATTCCCGCATGCGTGGGATCCAGCCAGTGCATGAAATCAAGCCCATCCAGTCCATGGAAAACCTGCCCTCCACAGAACTGGTCCCTGCCACCCAAAATGTTGGGGGCTGTTCAGTAGTGGGTTTCAATTTCAGCTGCTGCCGGTTTGCTCGTGGGTGGGCGTGTGCTCGTGGGTGCGCGCGACCCTTCTGCGCATGCACAGAAGCGTTTGCGCATGTGCAGAGACATCCGGGCAGGTGGGCAGAGCCTCCTGCCGCCGCTACCAGTTCGCCCGATCTGGGGCAAACCGGTAGCAACCCACCACTGGGGCTGTTGCACTAGAATGTTGCCAGCTCAGAAAGGAATATTACAGGAGTTTCTATGCTGTGCAGCACAACCCAGCCAAAAATTTCAGTCTGTTGCGGTTTCTGCTGTTGATCATGTGTACGACCTTCTGGATTTCCAGAACAAGAGCCACACTCAAAAATTGCTAGTTTTGGGCAATAAAAACACTAACATTTATTTCAGTTTATTTAATGCAAATTAAATGAAGCGGCCATAATAGGAAACAGGCTGGCTGCTAGAGACTGCACCATTTCTTTACATTACAAGGGCAAAAGATAAGAGAGAATGATCAGGGGAAGGGTCTTCAGATCTATCCAATGTTTCTGTTCCTCACTTGGCCTATTGTTATAAAAATGAGTCTTTGGTCATTTCTCATTGTTTTTGCTCCTCTTGGGTTTTTTTGCCTTCTGCTACCAAATATAGGTTATATAGAAGTGAATCTTTTCAATCCTCATGTATTTCTTAATGTCTACCCTTTCTTCAAAGATAATGAGGATCTATTAGCATTCACTGATAACTGCCCTAAACTCCTACTCTGTATCCAAGACAATTATATTACAAGCCCTTTCCTTTCCAATAGGTCACTGTTACTTAATTACAAGTGTTTTTCAGCAGTCTGAAGCAAGGGCTCCTGCTGAATTCAAATCACCAGCACTTCCTATAAATGGTATTACTAAATAATATGATTGTCTTGGAGATTTCTTAGTGGTGGTGTTCTTAGAAAATCATGTGCAGCCTTGAAATTTGGGTTATAGACTTTTGTTGCAGATATGTTAAAGAAGGTAATTAGTAGTCTCGGACAAGTGACTCCAATCTTTTTCACTTGCATCTCTTTAAATCACCTAATATCAAAAGTCACAATAATTATATAAGGAGATGTGGGCAGGCTTCTTTATCTCCAATCTCATTGTGCTTAAAAATGACTGGCAATATTTACTTTAGAGAAACATACCAGAGACATCCATTGAATTGAAACAGATTGTGAGGCAAAATGAGGTAATTTGAAACAAAGAATGCCCTTATGGAAAATATTATAATTAATTGTGTTGTTCTTTTCAAACTCTAACAGTCACCTCCATTGCATTCAAGAAAGGCCATCTTCATCTTTAGGAGCATCCTTCCTCTTGGCTCCCATTCTCTCTCTCTCTCTCTCTCTCTCTCTCTCTCTCTCTCTCTCTCTCTCTCTCTCTCTCTCTCTCTCTCTCTCTCTCTCTCTCTCTCTCTCTCTCACACACACACACACACACACACACACACACACACACACACAATCTATCTGTATGAAGCAGGATTGGGTCTGTTTATTCCCCCATAGAGGGACCTATTACCAGCACAAAATCCATCCTATTCCCAAAGTTTTAGGCAGAAGAGAAATAAATACTTGAAATTTGTAAGAAGTATAGCTTAAATCCCCCTGCACCAATTTCTATGAAATTTAGAATGCTCAACCTGGCATTAAGCTCTAGCTTGCCAGTAGTTTACATTTCATTAAAGGAAGAGATTTTTTTAAAAAAAAATCCCAAAAGAATAATATATAATTTGAAAGTAGTCGCGTTCTTTCATGATTGATGGGAGCAATTTGTAAGGGCAGGTGAGATGCATTTTGCTGATGCCTTGTACATTGGTAATGATTCCTCACTGCCATCAAAAGGCCTAATTGTGACAGAGGACAAACCAGACGGCAGAAAAAGTTGTAGGCAAATGATTCTGCATAATATACAAAAGTAGACTGGAGGACAAAATTTAAAAGTTTATGCATATGAAGCAGTGAGATTTTTGAAATCTGAAGAGAGAACTAGTTAATTGTGCTGCTTCAGCTAAATTGGTTATATTTTGCTCTTTGGCTCCTTTTTCTAACCAATCTGTAAAATATATATTTACTCCCACTTTTTTTTTTCCAATTCCCCCTTCCCACCGTAACCATTAACTATGTGAGTTGGATTGGACTGACAATCCAACCCAAATTCACCAGGAAGCTCTATAATTGAAGGCAGTCAATTTTGGACTATTGTAGTCCTACTACTCACTGTAATTGCTCTGTTCTGGATTTCACATATTGATTCATAGAAATCTTAGATTCCTGAACTATTTTATGAACTCCAATTCAGGGCAACATGATTTTTTCATTGAAGTGAACAGAATGAATCAATTGAAAACAAATCCACCCCTAATGGAGTTTAGTCTCTTATACAATATATAATTTTGCTCAGATGTCATTCCTTTACATGCAAGAAGTCCAAAGAACAGTGCCCAGGATTATAACTTTAACTATGGCTTAGCTTGCTTGAGCAGCTAGGCATATAAAATCCCTAATAATATTTACTTTTTATCCCTAACTATTTATCTGACTTTTGTAAAACTGCATTGATTTTGTAAAACAGAGATTTGAGTCAGTGCCAGTAAAATGTTTGTTGTCTTTTTTTTTTTTTAAAGTCTCCTGAATCTATTCTCAAAAGAATGTCAAAGATTTGTACTCATAGTGAACTGAACTCGTATACTGAACTGAGGCATTGGAACATTAATTTATATCCAAAACAATGTTTTATATTTTACAGATTGAGCGGGAAGTTGGACTAGATGACCTATAAAGTCCCTTCCAACTCTGTTAATCTGTTTACCAGATTGAACTACATGATACTGTTTATTTAAAATTAAGTAATCAATTTCATTCGCATATGACAACTGAAAAATAGTTTGCTATGTATGACAATTCCAAATGAAAAAAAATCATAATAATTATACAACCATCATCACTACAGTAAAATATTATCATGATTCATATTTTTCCCATGTTTTTGGTTTCAGGATGTTTTTATTTGCAGATGAGTATCAGTTTTCTCCCTCCCCATTGCAATTAAAATATGTCATCTTGGTTATATAGTAATCTGCCATACACACAATCATTGTATACAGTGTATACATTGCAGAATTCTCCGATTTAGAATCGGCCTGTATTTTAGCAATGATGAGAATGAAAATCAGTTCAGTAAGACATTCTTTAGGAGAACCATTTAAACAATTGCATTGTCTTTTTCAGTTTTTATTCCCTATCCAGACTGATTCCCTTGATTAAAGCAGAATCACACTTCTTCCTCCATTAAGGGAAATGAAATTTGGCTAGATTTGATACCAATATATGAATCTCAAAAGCCAGTTTGGGATAGTGGATAAGGCAGACTGGAAACTGGGAGACTGTTAGTTCTAGTCTTATCTTAGGCACAAAGTCTGTTGGGTGACTTTGGATCAGTTACTCTTAGGAAACCTTAGGAAACAGGTAAGGACAATCCATTTGTGAAAAATCTTGCGGGACTCAGGGCGGTGTACAGCCGAGATAAAACATTGCATATAAAATTTAAAAACAGTTTAAAAAACAATTAAATAATTTCGGCCCAAGATTTAAAACAACCCAATTAAAACCGAATTCAATTAAAACTGAGAGGATGGGATCAAGCCAGCCCGGCTAGATGGAATAAGTGTGTTTTCAGGGCCCGACGAAAAGTCCGGAGGTCTGATATCGTGCGTATCTCAGGGGGTAGGTCATTCCAGAGGGCAGGTGCTGCCACAGAGAAGGCTCTCCCCCTGGGGGTCGCCAGCCGGCACTGTCTGGCCGACGGCACCCTGAGGAGGCCCTCTCTGTGCGAGCGAACTGGTCGGTGGGAGGCTATTGGTGGCAGAAGGTGGTCTCGCAGATACCCTGGCCCTAAGCCATGGAGCGCTTTAAAGGTGGTCACCAACACCTTGAAGCATACCCAGAAGACCACAGGAAGCCAGTGCAGCTTGCGCAGGAGAGGTGTCATATGTGAGCGCCCCGTCGCTCCCATAATCCCCTGCATGGTCGCATTCTGGACTAACTGCAGTCTCCTGGTGCACCCCAAGAGGAGCCCCATGTAGAGAGCATTGCAGTAGTCCAGGCAGGAAGTGACGAGTGCTTGAGTGACCATGCGTAGGGAGTCCCGATCCAGAAAGGGGCGCAACTGGTGTATCAGGCGAACCTGATAAAAAGCCCCCCTGGCCACAACCATCATGTGCTCTTCTAAAGACAGCCGTGCATCCAGGAGGATGCCTAAGTTGCGAGTCCTCTCCGTGGGGGGCAGTGATTCACCCCCAATAGCCAACAATAACTTGACGAAACACACAAGCATAAAAATAACCTTAAACATAGAAGAAAAACAATTTGTTCAGTAATAAATGGGTTCTTTTCTATAAAATGCAATAACATTGCCTTTCTATTGACTCCAACTCCCAGTGACGGGTATGGCCACATGGTAGAGGCTTTTGGCAAGGTTTCTGGGAACCTCTTCCTAGGGCTGAGAGAATGTGACTGTCTTAAGGTCACCCAGCTGATTTAGTCCCTAAAACAGGACTAGAACTCAGTGTCTGACTTTCTAGCTGCCTAAAACAGGATTAGAACTCAGTCTCTGGCTTTCTAGCTTAGTACATTAACCACTACTCTAAACCACAACTCTAACGCTTTCTTCTGCCACTCTAAAATAAGCCTGTTTTACCTCAGCATTTTTCCTCCCCACAAATGTTCCTGCAACAGATGAAATAAAGAACTTGTTCCACTTTCAGAAGATGCTTCCACTTAGTTTGGGATATTTATTTTCACCAGTTTACAAGGCAGTTTACTTGGGTGGTTCTTTTTATGTTATCCTCATAACAATAACCCTGTTTTCTAACAGATTAACAGAGTTGGAAGGGACCTTGTACTGTTGGTCAACCACCCCCCACCCAAGCAGGAAACCCTACACTATCTCTGGCAAATGGCAGTCCAATCTCTTCTTAAAAGCCTCCAGTGATGAAACTGCCACAACTTGTGAAGGCAAGCTGTTCCATTGGTTGATTGTTCTCACTGTCAGAAAATTTCTCCTTATTTTTAGATTGAATCTCTCCTATTAGATAGGCTAGATTGAGAGAGATCAATGTTTCAATATATCTAGTTAGCTTCCCTGTCTGAAGCAGACTTTAGCCTGAATCCTTCCATTTCTAATTGAATTAATTAATCATTACACCACATTTCACTTGTAATTTGGAATAAGTTACAACATTTTGTGAATGTATACACACAGTTCATTCTCAATTAATTTTCAATGTGAAAACAAAACAAAAAACATTATCTCACAGCCTGCATTTTATGAAAAAAAAACTGAATACTGATATATATATATATATAGTAATATTAGCCACAACAGATATCACATTAGTAGTTCTGTTAGGAAGCTGATGTGCTTGTCATCTTAGTGAGACAACAGATATTTCCACCCTTTCAGATATATCTGAGGGAAAAAAATATCATTCTTTGACCAGATGGGCCATCAGAAAGCTTTTTTTCTCCTGTGGGCAGATGGGCTCTTGGAATGTTTCCCCTGGTAACTAAGCCTCAAGGAAGGAGTTGTGGGCTGTGAGCAATGCAGTCAGCGTTCCGGTTTGCATACATCACAAGTAATGGATGTCTAAGAGAAAAGACACAACGTGAATGCAAAACATATTCTGATGAATGAAGAGGCTCCGTTTCCAGGCAGTGAGTGCTTTCTTGATATTTCATTCTCATTACTTCTGCAATCACTGCTGACCTTCAAGGTCAGGTTGTTACCTGAGTCTTTCCCCTTCGCTTTTATTTATTTTTCGCCTCATGTTATCATCACAACCTGCCTCAGGAAATGGAATCAAGTAGCAAGCCAGCTCATTGTTATTCAGTGACAGTAAAGTGGATTCTCTGCACTTGGAGAATTTCAGTTTTCAGGTGCTTTCTGCCAAGAAGCAATTGAAAGTTAATTCTAGCTTATGTCTGTAACACCAAATTCCACTTCCTCTCAAGTTATTTCATTACTTTACTTGTGCTCATTCTGCTTTCCCCTGAATCAAATGCTTTGTTCTGTTGAGTTTAGAGTTGAGTTTAGAGCCTGCATTAACATGCTGTTTGAGCAGAGGGGTGGGGAGCTGTCCACAGTTCAGAGATCGTGCTATTAATGCATGTCTTCTAGCAAAATGTCACTGCTAGCCAAAACATTTTACACACAACTGGTTTGAGAAAGCTGTAATCAAATCATATGGATAATTCAAGTCTACATTCAGCCCTGGAAACTTACCTCTTGACTTTGGATCAGCCACTCCTCACCCCAATCTACTTCATAAAGTAGTTGTGAGGATAAAATGGAAATTCCCATATGAAGTTACCTTTAGCTCCAGAAGAACAAGTAGGACATAACGTGATGATGATGATAATGACCATAACTACAACAATATAGATTAATAGAGTGAGCAAGCAAAAATGTTTTGCATTTTTACCAATTATTTTTTATTGATTTGCAAGTCATACTTTCCAATTTTTCCCATGGGGCTTTTTTTTTTCCTTTTCAGATTAATAATGACCCCAACAAACCTTTCAAGCCAACTTGCAACCATAAAATTATCATTGAAACAGCACTGAAAAAAAATCTGAAGGATTGTGAAATTGAAGTGGAAAACTCAAATTATCTTTCTTGGGGAAGAAAATTTCTGGAAAACCAGAAGGAAGATTTTGGCATGATATTTTTTTTTATATATAATTTTAAAGTTATTAAAGAAGATGATAGTGAGACGAATGTGTATATAACATACTGGGCCTAAGGAATAATTTATTGACTGGGTAATAACATTAGGAAATAATTTGTTTCAACCATTTCTGTCTTTAAAGGTAGCAACCAACAGCTTCAATGGACAGCAGAAGCCAATTTAGACTCAGAATGGATCCAAAACCAATAGAACTAGTTCTACATATTGTTGATTATTTGACTTTTGTAAGAAAACCAGTAACCACATTATTTGTTGATGCTTCTAAGCAGTGGTGAAATCTGAACTGGCGTCAAATGCATACTGAACACACACATGCGCAGTGCACACCATGCACCAAATGTGAGGTGTGCGTGTGTAGTGCATGCCAAAAGGAGGCATGGGGTAAGTAGAACAGCGCACGCAGGTGGGGGGTGATCAGCTGTGGCGTGTGATCTTTTTTTTACCTTTAAAAGTATTTTTTACAACCTATTCACTCAAATAGATTGTAAAAAAATGCTTTTAAAAGTAAAAAAAAAATGGCTCTGATGATCGTGCAGCTCAGCTGTGATCATCAGACCCTTTTTTTTACCTTTTAAAAGCAAAAAAGCAAAACCTTCTGCGCATGCGCAGAGGGTACAAAACACATTACTTCCTGGTTAAAACCAGGAAGTAACGACAACCAGGTGGGTGGGCAGAGCCTCGTGCCGTGATCGCTACCGGTTCTCTGAACCACCCATCATTATCGTTACCGGATCGGACGATTCAGTCCGAACCGGGAGCATTTCACCCCTGCTTCTAAGCTACCTTCAAAGGTACTCCATAGGCATTCCTAAAGTAGGAATGAGACAGTGGGAAACATAAGATGGCCAAACTGTGACAATGATTAATAGACCTTTTGGCCATTTACACCAAATCTAAGAAAATTCCAAAGCCACGTATTCAAATTCTCATTTGTACCCTTAATGAAAATAATTGTCCCTCTTCTGTATAGTGTCTATTTACTTGGATTAAGCTTCAGTTTGCCTCATTTATCAAAAAAAACCTGCCTTCAGATATTTGTTGAAAGCTTTTGTAGCTGCCCAGGATGTGGCAGATGGAAATACGAAGAAGAACTGTGTGATTAGCACACTGATTGTGTTTGAGCAGAAACCTGCTTGTGACTTCTTTCTTTCAATGATTTTTAAAGAATAGGAGAGAAAATTTGGAGGCCAGAAGCCAACTCCCAAGGATGAGGAGGAGCTAGTACTTTTCAACTTATGCCCTCTGGATTGTTCCCATCGGTAAAAAATTCAAGTAAAGTTCACATTATGCTCTTTGATTGCATTCACTTCAGTTATCCTAGAAAAGTATCCTGGCTGTGATATCAAAAGGGATATTAAAAAGCTGGGATTACTAACAGAGGTGTTTTGTTCCAAGGACAAACCTAACAAAGACAGTCAAAATAAGTATGGAATGGGGCTTATGGTTATGAGCAGCAGTGGGTTTCAGATAATGTTACTACTGGTTCACTCTGCACATACACTCGGTTCATGCACACGCCTGCCTTCCACACATGCAGCCAGCCTTCCACCCATGTGCTTTGCATGTGCGTATGCCTTCTGCACATGCACCCACCCGCGATTCCCACTATCGGTTCGAGTGAACCGATCCAAACCTGCTGAATACCACCTCTGGTTATGAGAAAAAGTTACAATATCTGAAGCTTTTTAGCTTGGAGAACAGTTGGAAGTGAAGACATGATAGATAGGCAGAATATATACTAATATGGGGAAAGTGAATATGGATAGTTTCTCTCCCGCTTTTTGTCACATTACAACTTGGAATCTTCCAATAGTGTATGTAGCTCCACCTGGATAGATAAAAGGAAACATTGCTTTGTACAGCATAGACAGAATAATGGCCTTCTATGATGATTTAAATGGGAACAAAGAACAACTTTGAAATTTTGGAGTAATCATGACAGAAAAGATGAAAGATAAAAGCAAAAGTGTTAGTGTCAAGTACAGAAATGGAAGGTGGTAGATTTAAAAAGAAGGATAGGAAGAGAACTTTCTTACTGAATGTCTAACTGTTTTACAGACCTCACACTTGAGAAAAGCTTCTAATCCTGACCTGTTGTAGAGAGAAATCACCCCAATTTTTATTTAATGAAATAATCATCTGCACAATTTTTTTGCGATGTCACATCATTTTGACTGTGTCATACAAAATTAGGTGACAATTCCACATTAAGTGGTTGGTGTAGAAGTCTCATTTGAATGGGCAATTAATCTGAAACAGATACGTAACATTTCTTTTTCTTCACAGTACCACACACAGGATGATAAAAATGTCCTCCATATAAATCAGGCAACACACTATAAAGACAGAATCCACCCCCCCCCCCAATAACTGTGCATTTTTATGTTTGAAAAAAAAGTAATCCATCAAGGAACTTTGATATTTCATGAAAGACTCACTTCAAAGCAAGGAATTGAAGTGGGTTTTACGTGATATAAATCCCTGCTTCACCTTGGGATTGAATCTAGATTTATGTTTTGATGTTACGATATTGCACAGAAATCAATATTTTTATTAATATGGTACTTCAGTTTTAACTAGAAATGTGCATCAGCCTCTGGATTCAAATTTGACCACTTCAGAGAGATGACTTCCTTCCAAAGTGATCTGATCTGAATACTGGCTTTTCAGAAACTCATGAATGATTCAGTAATGAAGAAAGATAGACACTTCTTTGTAAGACGCTAGGTTGTGATGGGTAAGGGTGAGTAGTAGAACAATTGATTGATTATTCTGCATTTTAATACAGTCAGATCTCCTGATCAGTGCTAGAGTCAAATTAAAGCATCCAGAGACAACCCATTACTTCCTTAGTTCAGACTGAAACAGCTTCTAGGAAGGATGGTAACCTACCATTCTTCCTGCCAAGCCTACCTGTGGCCTTCTCAAACCAGAGCAGCTGCTTTATTTCATTGAAACTAAGCTAGTCTCCATTCCAGTTTGCTGCTATAGCTGCCCATTTCTGATGCATTGCTTTATGGTAACTGTGGAATGATGCATTGAGAAGTGACTACAATATCTATCTGCACCAAGAATCACTAAATACACCCCACAATGCATCTTTTTATGGCAGAATGTTGTTAAGGTGAATGGTAGAGCAACTACAGTAGAAAAGATCCACGAGGACAAACTTTATGGAAGGAGGAGTGAAGAGAATAGTGGGTCATCTTCTCATTCCATGTGGTAGAACCAATTGGGCACCTCTATCAAATCAGGTAGACTTCCTAATTAGGTTTCAATCATGCTGCTTTGCATTGAATGTTGAGTTCAGTGTAACTGCTGAAATCTGCTTGATTTCTTAAAAATTCTAGATTTGGTGGATTCAGTTCAAAAGAAGGTAGTGTCGCGAGCTTCCTTCTTAATGGTTTAACTTTCCAATTAACCTTCATTATATTTTCCCAGATTTAGTCATATAATCCTTTCTTTTTATATATATCAGCTCACAAATCATAATTCCCGTACACCTGATTGTTCATTTATTGCATCTGTCATTTATGAGAATGCCTTGTAACTTATTAGAAATTAATCACCTAAGCAATATCAACTGGAGCCCAGCAGAGAAATTATCATGCAATTAGGTGAAAGGGAATTGCTTTAGAAATGATTCAAGGGAGAAAAAGATGCTGGAGAACTTTTTATAAGGGGAACCTGGACTTCTTATTTTGTTATGAGACAACCAATGGGTTCCATAACTGCCCTATTTTCTTCGTGCCATCATTTTTTTCAGTAGTCTCCTTAACTTTGGGAGTTTCATGAGGGATCTCCTCCCATTTGCAGAACAGCTGAGACATCAGCTTCCTAGATAGAGGTGGCCATTCTGACACATACAACTCTTCAATTTCAAGCAGCATGCCAAGATTTGAAAGGGCAGGAGGAAAAGGCCTCCTTTTTAAATTCCTAAAACTTTGTTACATGTTGTGCATGGCTCTGTTCTTGTTAGACTACTCCAAGCTGGCTGATGTGTGTCAAGGAGCTGAGCTAAGACATGGTATGTCAGGAATCTTTGATTTACTGAAAAACTCAGGTTCAGAGTACTAGCTGTTTGGGCTTTTTCAATAAGTGCATCTCTTCTGCTGTCCCTTCTGCTGAGACCCTGTCAGCCTCCACCTTTATATTGCTTGCTTGCTCAGCTGCCATTGTAACAGGGGGAGGGGGGAGCTGTCTGGATGTCTGGGCGGGGGGGAATGAGCTGGTGGAGTAAATGGGAGAAAGTTTTCCTCAGCGTTTCTCTGCAGCTGGGAGGCGCGCTGATAACCACTCAAGGTCAACTGTCGTGGCATACCAAGAGAATGGAGCCATCGGAAGCTGCACCCCACATGACCCCCACATGGGGGGATGTGGATTGGATAATCCTTACTGGATGATTGGGGGAAGGGCTTTAAAAATGCTTTCTATATGTGATTTTTGTGCCTATTGCCTCAGACCTTGCTTTTCTTTGGTTTCAGTCAGTTCATACTCAGTAAAAGTACCTTTCTCTATGAAAATGGAGTCGAGTTTTTCTTTCTTGAGTGTTGAAAGGAGGCATACCTGACAGACCCCAGGCTGCTGCAGCCAGTTAGAGCACACAATCATTGATTAAATGGATACTTTGACATGAGCTAAGATGGTTCCCCATGTGAAGCAAGGATTAAATTAGCTGGCTCATTTTTCTGCCAGCCTTGCAGATGTTGAACAACAGGTTCTCAATCCTCCGGAATTGAATAGTGATAGTGAAAAATGAAATAAGTTTTTTAAAAGCTATAAAACTGGAGTAAAATTGAGTCAACAATATAATTTCTTCTCTATTCTTTTTCACTAGCTGTCAGAGCCAACAACATTCTCGAACAAAAAATAGATAGTTAATTCATCAGCAGCCAATCTATGGAAGGTTTTCTCCCTTTCTCAATAATTGTTTAACACCACACAACGAATGTTGACTGTCCCTGCCTTCGGCAGCAGTAGATAATAGAAACATTCACAGTTTGGTGACATGATGCCATATGGAGAGCATAGCTACATATTTTAAGGCAGCGGTGTCAAACTCAAGGCCCGCAGGCTGGATTCAGTCTGCGGGGTGCTTAGATCTGGCTCACGGGGCCACTCTGGAAAGTGAATGACCAGTCGGTGGTGTCTGTGCCAATGAAAATGGAGCCTCAGTGGCTGCATTCATGCCAGATATTTAACCTGGTTAATAAATTGACCATTTTCTAGCCTGATATATCAAATCAACAGCTAAGAAATCACACAAGACTTCCTAAAAATCTTTGCCAAAGCTAATTTGAAGAACACATGGCCTGTTGTGCAAAGCAACTGTCTTAGCAATCTTTGATCTATCTAGGTATACACTATTTTGTGAACATAGCCAAAATAGTAAAACATTCTGTGGTAAAAAATTGGCAACCATGGCATGGCACATTTAAAAAACAGGTGAAGCTTCAGCTGTTGCAATGGCCATCTTCTTTCTTTCTTTTTTCTTTTTAACCATACCCTGAGGACAGCCCTGACAATCAATTTTTTTCCTTTCCTTTTGCCACCTAAATAACAGCTACAATTTCTCATCTATAAAAGTGAACATTTTGGTTTAATGCACTTGAAAAATGGTACATACTAAAAAACAAAATTCTTAGAACACATGAACGAAACAGAAATCCAATTTCTTCAATGGGTTTTCTTTTGTATCACTAAGAAACATAGTTCAACCATTTATGTTTGTTATTGAAATATCTCATGGGGAATTTTTGTCCCCTTACACAATTACTCCTTATAAGCTTATGACCCTCCACTTGGACATCTAAAATTATTTGTTGTTTTTGTGTCAAAATCAGCCGGAGGTTTGATTAATAATCTGGAAAAAGAGAAAAAAGGAAGACTTCCAATCTGCATAGAAACACAACCATAAATAAACCAAAGCCGCATTATTATTTTGTTTATAAGGCATATAACAACTTGTCTTAAGGGAAGATACATCAGAAGGGGAAATAAAAAACAAGACATCAGAAATTCCATTCAAGCATCCACAGTGGTGGAATTATTTACTGCCGTAGATCATGTTGCTGCTGGCCTCTTTGTGCTGAGGGAATGCAACCTTCCAGTTTTGTCTTTAAGAAAAAAAAATCACCAAGAAGGAATAAAATGTTCCCCTATATGGCTAAATGATTTGGGGTTATCTAGTCTTTTTACCTCTTCCTCGAATGCAATGCAAATTGAAAAGAATAAACCAGGTATTCCAAATGGCTCTAACATGTTTTTACTTTTTTTAAAAAAAATCTTAACCACTTTGTCATCTGTTTCTCAAAAACTAAGATTTACTGGTAATTCATAAATATTACAACTCATACATTCAATCTTGGTCCTGAGCTAAATACCCAAATCCCCTTGGACACACATAAAAACAGCCCTGCACTCTTTGTCTACCAGGATTTGAGTGATGGCTTTTGTTGGAAAAGGGAAAATGTGTTTTCATACACAATGCTGCTATTAATTTTTTTTTATGTCACTAAGGTGTTTAAATGATGCCAGTCCCTCCCCCATGAAAAAGTTTCCTACCCAACATAATTTGTGATACACAAAACTTGCACAAGTCCTTAAGAACGCTTGCATCTCCTGTTGCTATGAAGTACAGAAAAATGCTAACATAAATGCTCTTAAGATACACGACTTTCTAAACTTTAATACTGAATATAACAAAACAGCAGGTTTTTGCTCTGGGTATTGTCTTCCCATTGAAATATGAAATAGAATATATTGCCGAGAACAGGGCTAATTTAAGTTCTCCACCCACTCCCATTTTCATATTTGTGTGTAGACACGGGGAAATGCAATTCTTCCACAAATGCCTGCTTTGTGAAAGAAAAATGTGATATTGAAGTTCAAGCTGTGTCTATAAATACTCTTAACGGCTTCTTTGCTGGCTCACCAGTTGCTACATCAAATTTCACTTGTTCTTTTAGAAGAGGCTATTGAATGTATACCAATGTTTAGATCCAGTGGAGGTCAGGGGAGGAAGTATAAAAGCTTTTATGCCTGTTTGTTTGATGGGCATCAATGTTTTCAAATAAAGAAGCTTGCATCTTTGTCCTACCTGTAGTCTTCCAGTGATAGAAGCACATGTTTCTCTCTGAGTATTTCTTAGAAGGCTTTTGTTTAACTCAGTTTCCTTTTAGGATCATTCTCTGAGAACAAATATGACTCCTCTATATTCTATTTCTCTTTTGGGGATGTCAGAGGCACATCTTTATTATAGGATGATATTAAATGGTTCTGATGTTTATGTTAATCAGGTCCTGGTCATCTCAACAAAGCATTTATGATTTTGCTATTGTTCTAACATAGCACACCAACTTTCTCCTTTCCACCGCTGTGCCAGTATCGTTCTGCTCAAAGAGGTTCAAATAAATTCAGTTCTAAGCAGATGTGAAATGCTGCCTACGACACTTTTTTTCAGATGAAAAATGTCTCTATAAGTCTTACATGAGAAGACATATTTCAAGGGTTTTCAGTAAATTTGAGAAAATTTACTAAAATATATATATTTGTGGTTGTTGCTGGAAAGAAAATAATTCAGATTGATTCTCTTTGGTGCAATAGAGTTCTCCAGACTTCTTCTAAAGTAAAGCAGGTCTTGTTTGAAGTAATTCCAACTGTTTCTGAAGTTTCACAACTTTAAAGACAAGTATTAAACAACTAGTTAGCTCATTGTTTATTAGACATAAATACATGTTTACTTACTGGTCACTCCCAAAGGTGCTTTTTCAAGAGGCAACTGGACTTTTTTGTTTTTCTTTGAA
This sequence comes from Pituophis catenifer annectens, assembly GCF_029215685.1. Taxonomy (NCBI): domain Eukaryota; kingdom Metazoa; phylum Chordata; class Lepidosauria; order Squamata; family Colubridae; genus Pituophis; species Pituophis catenifer. The sequence continues at coordinate 95,486,772 of NW_027256881.1, forward strand.
GATGTTTCACTTCTCATCAAAAAGCTTCTTCAGCTTTTCAGAGCTGAAGAATCTTCTTGGATGAGAAGTGAAACATCTTCAAAGAAAAACAAAAAAGTCCATTTACCTCTTGAAAAAAAAACACCTTTAGGACAACTACAGTATGACCTGGATGACTGAGAATCTCCATAGACATTTATTGACCACTCATTTAGCAATTGTTTGAAATTACAATGGTGCTTTAAAAGGAGAGTCATGACCAGTCCTTGAAGTTGTGAGTATCGTAGTGTCCTAATGGTCACCTGATTATGATTTGGCTGCTTGGATTCACAATGCATTTATAACTGTTGCAGCATCCTCTGATCACACAGTCACAATGTATGACCTTCTCAGCCAGCTTCCAACAAGCAAAGTCAATGGGGAAGCCAGAGAGATGTTGCAAGTCAAGGTCACATGACATCATGCTTAACTACCATTAATGAATTGCTTAACAATTGTGACAGGAACTGATATTGGATGTGGTCATGTGACATTTTACTTTATGACTACCTCACTTAACAGCAAAATTGCCAGTCCCAGTTGCTGTCAGTAAGTGAAGACTATCTGTACTGTGTTTTCCCTAGGCTGGAGTTTATCAATCTCATCAACTTTAAGACATTTGGACTTCAATGCTTGAAATTCCCCAGCCAGAATGAAGTCCCATGTCTTAAAATTGCTGAGCTTGAGTAGGTATTTGTCTAGGTATTTAAAATGGTGCACATAGGGGTCCCTCTCCCTTTTCTCCTTATAGTAATTCCATGGAGTAGATGGCAGACAATGACACCTGCTGAGCAGTGTGCCTGATTGAGGACTTGAATTTGGTTCTCCCTAGACTCAGTTCAACACTTGATCCATCCACTTAGGAAGTGACTTATAGCTCATTCTCTTACTTGTCAAAACCACTGTGTTTCCAGAAAATAAGACCCTGTCTTATTTTTTTTTTGAACCCCGAAATAAGTGCTTGGTCTTATTTTCGGGGAGGTGTTATTATTTTGGGGCATGGAGCAAGACAGGGCTCCTCTTGCCATCTTACCTGATTTCCAGCTCTGTCTCCCTAATTCTAACCAGAGGAAATGGCGGGAACTGGCTGTGCATGCGATTAAATATTTTCGGGGAGGGCTTATTTTTGGGGGAGGGCTTATTTTTTGGGGAGAGCTTATTTTCTGGGAAACACGGTATATTTGTCCTTGTTGAACTACTTTTGCTTTAGGGTCATGACTACTATTTGTTGGCATTCTATCCCTATAAAATGGAAAAAATATCTACTATAGTTTGCTCTGAAAGATGAAAAGAAAGAGAAGGACTCGATTGAAGCTGTAATGTTGCAGCTTTAGAAGAGCTGATGGAGCAGGCTGGGAACAGATCATGTTGATACTGGATTGATGGCATATAATCAATATTTTATATTAGAATTATATACAAGAAAGAGTATTTAAGATTCTTCAGGTAAGGTTCTATGGAGGTCTAGACTTTGGGGAAGACATTGTGGTGGAGCTTGGTGGTCAGATGATGAATTCTGGCTGGCACAGTCTCTCCAGACAAGGAAAAATTGTGAGATCATCCACTTGAACTCTGGACAGTTGCTCCTCATCAAGAAACTGCAGGAACCAAGGTTTTTGCAGTTGACTTATGAGTTGAGGGCCTGGAGGTTGAGGGATTTTAATCAAGCTGAAAGCCATAATGCATCCTACATGTACACAAGCTTTGTAAAAGCCTCACTTTCTTAATCACTATCAGATATAATCAATTTACAGTTAAAGATAGATTTTCTGAGTGGCAGGACAAGAGAAATCCATTTAGTAAGTCAACATTATTTCTAAATTAAAGTAAAAAAAAGGATTTAAAGGATTTAAATTTTCATCCTAATGCTTAAAAAGAATTGCATGTAAGAAAGTTTAAAATGAATAATAGGGTACAGTAAGTTTGAAAGATTAAATTTTGGTGAAAGTACTTTTTGAAATAATAGAATTAAAGAGTGAAATGGACCTGAACTTTGTAGGAATTGCCAAATTACCAAAAGTTTTTTTTAAGTTGATATACAAATTAGGGCTTGCTGACATATGGAGACATTAAAATGGCAATTCAAGAGAGTATACGTATTCTTCTGACAGACATGTCTTTTTCAAGAATAGATATGATTTGGATTTCAAATGATGTAAAAGTTCATAAAGTAAAGACATTATCAAAGACTTTTCATATCATAAACCAGTAAATTGGTTTATAAAAGGAAACGTAGTTCTTTCAGACGGAGGTTAAATCAAATGTTGTTACAGAAAGAAGCAATAGTGGAAGACTGTAAAAAGAAATTAAAAGAGTTCTTTGAAAATAATTTAGATAAAAGTACTGACATAAGAATGGTTTGGGATACAAATAAAACTTTCATTAGAGGTTATTTCATACAACATATCAGAGAGCTCAAAAATACAAGAGAAGAGACACACTATTTTGGATGAGATTAAAAGAAAAGAAGAATTAAGAAGAATTTCCAGAGAAGTATTTCTCAACATATTAAGCTTTTACAATGACGGTTATCTATGTTAATTGTAAGAGAAATGGAAATAAAATGAACTAGGCAAAGTAAAACAAAAACAAAACATTTGAATCCACAAAAAAACTAGAGAAATGGTTGGCATATATATTATGAAAAGAAAAAGAAAATTATATGGAAATTACAAAGGAGAGTTAGAATATTAACATATAATCTGGTTATGGAAAAAAACATTTTATCAACATTAGTCCAAATTGTACAGTATAAGCAATAAATAAATAAAAGTGGTAAATAAAGCCCCCCTCATTTGCAATCTTATTCAGGAGGGGGGAGCAGACCTGGCAGGTATTACGGAGACCTGGTTGGGCCATGAGGGGGGTGTTCCCCTCGTGGATATGTGCCCACCAGGTTTCCAAGCATTCCATCAGCCGAGAGCTCAGGGCAGGGGCGGGGGGGGTGGCGGTTATTATAAAGGAAAGTCTTGATCCGAGGGAGACCACTGTTCCACAGATAGCCGGATGTGAGTCCCTTTTTGTGAAGTGGGGTCGTGGAGTACAGATGGGCTTGTTGATCACGTACCTGGCTCCCTGCCGCGTGGCAATGGCCCTGCTCGAGCTGCTCAACGTCATAGCTGAGGTGGCGGTTGGTACCCCCAGACTACTAGTCATGGGGGATTTCAACCTGCCATCTGTCGGCGAAACGTCTGAGGTGGCTCGAGAGTTCATGGCTTCCATGACGGCCATGGACCTTACTCAGTTAATTCATGACCCCACTCACATGGGTGGACACACTCTGGACTTAGTTTTTGTCTCTGGTCAGTGGTCGAGTGGCCTTGATACAGGGGATATAGTCATCGAACCCTTGTCATGGTCTGACCACTCGCTCCTTCGACTGGACTTTCTAACCGCTGCACCCCACCGCAGGGAGGCGGGACCGACCAGGTGGTTCCGCCCCAGGCGCCTGATGGACCCTGATAGGTTCCAGATGGAGCTTGGGCCATTTCCTGAGACTCTGGCTCATGACTCGGCTGAGGACCTGGTGGCTGCCTGGGATAGTGCGGCTGCCGGGGCCTTGGACTGTGTTGTGCCTTTGCGGTCTCTGACCCAGCACCGAACTCACCTAGCTCCTTGGTTCTCCGAGGAGCTCAGGGAGATGAAGTGCCGGAAAAGACGCCTGGAGAGTAGTTGGAGGACCAGCCGCTCCGAATCCGATCGAACACTGGTGAGGTCTCATATTAAGACCTACCTAGTGGCGATAAAAGCGGCGAAATCTAGCTATTTTGCCGCTCTTATCGCATCATCAGATAATCGCCTGGCTGCCCTGTTTAGGGTGACCCGCTCCCTCCTCCATCTGGAAACGCGGGATGACCCCTTGCAGGGCCGAGCTGAGGACTTTGTGCAGTATCTGTATGACAAAATCGCTCAGATTCGGGAAGGGCTGGCCTCTGACTGGTTATGTCCGGACGGGATGACTGAGGCAGGTCTTGAGAGTGTTATCTGGGGGGAGTTCGATCCTGTGGCTCCCGAGGACATGGACAGGGTCCTGGGATGGCTGAACATGACCACATGTTTATTGGACCCGTGTCCCTCCTGGTTGGTACTGGCTTCCCGGGAGGTGACACGAGGCTGGCTCCAGAAGATTTTTAACGCTTCTTTGAGTGAGGGGGTCCTGCCGGCTGCTTTGAAAGAAGCGGTTGTGAGGCCCCTCCTCAAGAAGCCCTCTCTGGATCTGGTTGTTTTGGCTAACTATTGTCCAGTCTCCAACCTTCGCTTCATTGCGAAGGTTGTTGAGAGTGTGGTAGCGCAACAGCTTCCCCGGTACCTGGATGAAGCTGTCTATCTAGACCCGCTCCAGTCCGGCTTCCGGCCTGGGCACAGCACGGAAACGGCATTGGTCACGTTGGTGGATGATCTCTGGAGGGCTCGGGATAGGGGTTGCTCCTCTATCCTGGTCCTGTTAGACCTCTCAGCGGCTTTTGATACCATCGACCATGGTATCATGTTGCACCGGTTGGCGGGGTTGGGGGTGGGGGGCACCGTTCTGTGGTGGTTCTCCTCCTACCTCTCTGACCGGTCGCAATCTGTGTTGACGGGGGGGCAGCGGTCGACCCCGAGGCACCTTGCTTGTGGGGTGCCACAAGGGTCGGTCCTCTCGCCCCTTCTGTTCAACATTTATGTAAAGCCGCTGGGTGAGATCATCCGTGGCTTCGGGGTGGAGTTCCATCAGTACGCTGATGACACCCAGCTGTACATCTCCACCCCAGGCCACCCCAACGATGCCCTTGAAGTGATGTCCCAGTGCCTGGAGGCCGTGCGGGCCTGGATGGGGAGAAACAGGCTCTGACTCAACCCCTCTAAGACCGAGTGGCTGTGGCTTCCAGCGTCCCGATATAGCCAGCTGACGCCATCGCTGGCTATTGGGGGCGAATCACTCGCCCCCACGGAGAGGGCTCGTAACTTGGGCGTCCTCCTGGACGCACGGCTGTCTTTAGAAGATCATTTGACGGCTGTGGCCAGGGGGGCTTTTTATCAGGTTCACCTGATACGCCAGTTGCGCCCCTTTCTAGATCAGGACTCTCTACGCACAGTCACTCAGGCACTAGTCACTTCCTGCCTGGACTACTGCAACGCTCTCTACATGGGGCTCCCCCTGGGGTGCACCTGGAGGCTCCAGCTGGTCCAGAACGCAGCCGCGCGGGGGATAATGGGGCCACGAGGCGCTCCCATGTGACACCTCTCCTGCGCGAGCTGCACTGGCTCCCAGTGGTCTTCCGGGTGCGCTTCAAGGTGTTGGTGACCACCTTTAAAGCGCTCCATGGCTTAGGGCCGGGGTACTTACGAGACCGCCTTCTGCCACCAATAGCCTCCCACCGGCCAGTACGCTCACACAGAGTGGGCCTCCTCAGGGTGCCGTCCGCCAGACAATGTCGGCTGGCGACCCCCAGGGGGAGAACCTTCTCTGTGACGGCGCCCACCCTATGGAACAACCTTCCCCCAGAGTTACGTACAATAACAGACCTCCGGATTTTTCGTCGGGCCCTGAAAACCTATTTATTTCAACTAGCTGGGCTGGCTTGAGTTAAATTTTAAATTGATTTTAAATTGGGTTGTTTTAATTTACGGCCAAAATCTTTAATTATTTTAATACTGTTTTTAAATTTTGTATGCTGTTTTTTACTTTGGCTGTGCACCGCCCTGAGTCCTATTTGGAGAAGGGCGGTATAGAAATTTAATAAATAAATAAATAAATAAATAAATAAATAAATAAATAAATAAATAAATAAATAAGACATTTCTCTGGAGAAAATGGATGTATGCTTAAAGAAACAAAATCTATCAAGGATTACACAGGAACAGAAACAGACTATGAATGGATTTATAACAGTAAGAGATGTTTGCAAAGCTATAAAAAGATTAAAACAGGAAAGTGCCTAGACCAGATGGATTAACAGGATCTTATAAATGTTTTGAGGATGGACTTTCACAACCTTTACAAAATACACTGAATTCTATTTTAGAGAGAAGTCAGCGAGCTGGAAAAAAGCCAATATAGCATAAATAAGTAAGACGAACAAGATTCGAGTTTAACAAGAAACTGTCAGCCTATATCATTATTGAATAATGACTGTAAGATGTTTACAATGATTTTGACTGAGAGGTTGAAAATAATCTTGCAAGAACTTATTCATAAGGATCAATGATGGTTTTTGCCTAAAAGACCATTAAAGGATGATATGAGAAATGTGTTGGGGATTTTGGAATATTGGGAGCAACATAACAAAAACATTCTGCATTGATTTTCTTAGATGCAGAGAAGGCTTTTGACAAGTTAAATTGGGCCCTCCTATTCAAAGTTTTGCCAAGATATAAATTTTAGAGAGATTTTTATTAAATGGATAAGATCAGTTTACACTTTACTCAAGGCACAAGTAATTGTTAACAGAAATCTAACAAACCCTTGTGAGATACAAAAAGGGAGAACATAATGACTTTTTCCCCCCAAAGAAGGAAAAACAAAGAATTAACTATAACTGTTTTTCACCTGACTGGAGAAGTTGTCTCTCTCTGACAAGGAGGAAGAGGAGGAAATATTTCCTGTTTTTTCTTTTCTTCCTGACACATAATTTTTTAAAAATGGAAGTTATTACAAAGCAGCTGCTAGTTAGATAAAGAAAAAAAAGCAGAAAAAATTTTCTCCTTACCAAGTACAGAAATCAGAATGTAAGATACAACTTTCAATTTGGAAAAAGCAGAGTTTGTAAATTTAATTCATTGCCATAACAACTGAAAGTTCTAGGCAGTCATTTGTTGCAATTGCCTTAAAATGGATCCTTCCAAAGAGCAGAAAATCAGATTTGACAGACTTCCAAGTCTGTGATTCTATCATTATGCATCAAAGTCTGAATAAATCTGGAGGCAGATAAGACTTTCTTCTTGTGCTTTAAATAGATACTTTGAATTACAGCATTGGTTGATGCATATCTTCCCTTCAGTTTTTCCATTTTTTTTCTTGGTTTGTTCTATGGAAATACTGTTCCGGTTTTGCTCATCTTCCCCATCACCTCTGATAATCTTAAATATAGTGGAGATGGCTTTGAAGATCTATTCCACATCTCCTGAGCCATTCCAGAATTTTGGAAAAGCCGCATAACAATCCATTTTCCTCTCCAATAGAACTCAGTGGAGCAAAATCAGATGGTTTTTACTCTCCTTTTTAATTTCCAAGGCATGTCACAATAGATCAACATTTTCCCAGAAGCAATTTGATATCCAATTCTCTAGCAAAATTAATGAGCTGATTAAAATCATACTCTAAACATAACATTTAATATTTTTCCTAGAAAATTAAGGTAAATTAATTTTATGTATTACCAGATGTGTTATGCAAACAATGTACAGAATTAATGACTTTCTTCTCCCAAAGAAGGAAAAATGAAGAATTAACTATAACTTTCTAAGATAATATTTCCTATTTTTCTCATAAATGGATCTCTGAAATTGAGGACTTCTTTCTGAGGGTGCCTTCTTTAGCAATAGCCTCTGAATAGCCTTATATCAAGATAAACACCTTTAGATAATCAAGCTGTAAGCGGTTTAAAGGCATTAAGATTTTGAATCAGGATTTTTAACCACACCTTTATCTGATAAGGGATGCACATCTCTCTCTATGGGTATTATACTATCCCCACAATGTGCTCAGAGTGTATAATTGACTTTTGCATTTTGGGGTTCGTAAAATTTCCAGACATTCCTCAAGGTAGCTTCCTACAGAGAACATTTCAATATCTAATTATGATGTAACATATTAATCTTAGGAAATTGCTTAATATGACACCTTTAATGGAATATGCAATTCTACACCTTTATCATCTTTCTTTCTTCCTGTGGAGATAAAAAATGTATAAATGTACAACTATAAAAAATACCTTCGGGATTGCTGCTAGGAAACTCCTAACCCCATGAAAAATCGACCTGATGAATTTTATTAGATCTGGAATAACCCAATCTTGGTTGTATTTATGACCTGCTTTTATAGCTTGATTCATATTTACAACAGTTGAGATCCCTGTCCTCTTATAATGTGGCAGGTCGTAATACAGTTGATGAGTGGAACGTATTGATTTTTTTTCTTAAAGTTTACTATATTTTTTTTCCTCCTTTCAGTATATGAGGTATAATCCCAGTATCTAGGTGTATGGAAATATTTTATGAAGGAGATAACAACAATTTGCAGTTCCACCTCTTTCATAGATTCATGTGACATCTGAAACCAAATATATAACCTGGCACTCTTTGAAAGCAGGAATAAGGTCAACTTATCATGGGGACAGCCAGTGCCATTCTCATTTTATTGAGAGGAATAATAGCCATAAACTGGTGAGCTGGCTGAGAGCATAGCAAGCTTGGGCTTAGATGCCTCCCCTTCTCTGCCCCTCCCCCATAGTACACCTCCATCCCTCATTATGACTGAATAAATGAATTGGAAATTTTTTAAAAAACTGCTGTTCCAAACATGCAGCTTTGAAAGTTAGGGCCACCAACATGAGTAGGTTTCAGTGGAAATCTGTTAAGGATGGAAGTGCTAATGGAAATATACCATTATTTCTCCTTCAGAAAACTAATAAGTAGGAATGTGTTCCATGTTGCCTGTGCTCCTTTTATGTTCTCTCCTCAGTGTCTTTTTCTCATCCTCTTCTCACCTCCTCTTTAACTGTAACCCAGCAGTGAAATCTACCACTACCAGTAGCATTAAAAGAGAGAATGCTGGAACATCCCTTGCTATCTTCATTTGTGCACATCAAATGTCTCAAATTCTGCCACAAGGAGAGAGCAGAATATATCATAAATGAAACAGACAAAATGTTAAAAAGTTATGATATTTATATACTTTATATACTTACCAAATTATAAATTATATTAAAGTGACCAAAATATCTTTACAATCCCCGAGGCATGACACAACTTAAGAGCACCACTAATGTTTAGAAATTGAAAGTTGAAAAATTTGACACGCCCTAAGTTCTTTGCTCCAGTTTTTGATCAGAAATTAATCATTAATCATGGTTTCTTGTGAGGTAGTTTCTTCATTTCTTCCCAGTTATCCAATATTCTGTCAGCCTCTCCTTTTGTCTATTTGTCTGTTTACTGTCACTAGGATTATCCTTTTAGTTCTTCTTGTCTTATTTAAAGTCCATAAAGACGCCAGGGGGCAGTATATGTAGATAATAATACAGGTAGTCCTCGATTTATGACCACAAATTGAACCCAAAATTTCTGTTGCTAAGTGAGACCCATTTTACAAACTTTCTTGCCACAGTTGTTAAGTGAATCACTGCAGCTAAGTTAGAAATATGGTTATAAGTGAATCTGGCTTCCCCGTGGACTTTGCTTGTCAGAAGGTTTCAAAAGCTGATCACATGACCCTAGGATACTGTAATCTCATAGGGACCTGTTGACAGGCATCCAAATTTTGATCTCGTCGCCATGGGGATGCTGCAACAATTGTAAGTGTGAAAAATGGTCATAAACCAGTTTTTTCAATGCCATTGTAATTTTGAACAAACATTAAATGAAAAGCTATAATTCAAGGACTACCTGTAATAAAAAATCTCTGCAATTTTGCATTAGTAATACAGAAAGTATTACAGAAACTCACAAATACTCATTATGATATTATTTATAATAAAATAACACTTCAAGATGACACTTCATTGCTGCAATGATGAGTCTTTAGAGTGGGAGGAAGATATAGATCACAACTGCCAAACACCTGTATCTCTCACAAACCATATTTCTAAATAGAAATCTCTTTGTGTGATTGAGAATCTTTCAGCACTCCAGATCAATTCATTTCTAATTTATGCTTTATAATTACTTCAGTGACCTTTTCAGATCAGAGTGGTGGTATTTGCCTTTAGAAATCACGGTATTCTTTCCCAAATTACCTTTTTAAAGTTTTGGATCAAATTACTTGTATCAAAATATATTTCATTTTAATTGAGTCTATTGGTAGGAACTAATAGAAATGGTTGGGATGAGTCATGAGGAAAAACTGCAGTGGCATCATGATTATGCATTAAAAAGATATTTTAAGGCATTACCGCTTTTCCTTCTTTAATATTTGCCATATATTCTACAATATAATGATTTGAAGAAAGTTGTCTCACCAAGAGTCTTGGAGCATACATCAGTGCATTCTTCCTTCTCATACCATTTGATAAAAATACTCAATGTTTCGCTAATGATACCATTTAAGTAAAGCATAAAGCATAACTTATTTGTTCAAAGGACTTCAAAACAACACAAAGAAGTTAAAAATACAGACCATATTAGTCAATACTGCAGTTGAATTTGCAATAATAAAATTATTGAAGAACTTAAATACTACCTATCAAAATGGAAAGCAAATCCAAATATAGATGTATCTTTTTCTATCTGTTGTAACAAAACCAGAACAGAAATAAATGTTAGATTGAAATTCTATGGAGATTCTCAATCAACCAAGACAGGGTTGCCCCAAAGGTATTTTTTTTCCCCCAAGAGGCAACTAAACTTTCTTTGTTTTTTCTTGAAGATGTTTTTCACTTCTCATTCAAGAAGCTTCTTCAGTTCTGTCTGAGAAGTGAAATGTTTTTAAGGAAAAACAAAGAAAGTCTCTTGAAAAAGCATCTTTGGGTTAGATTGGAAGCCCTGCAACAATCTTACATCTTTGTCTTTGAGAAAATATAGTAGACATTCTCCATTTAATAATTAATTTTCAGAGCATAAAGATTATTTCACAATTACTGCATTTTCAAGCATTGTTGAATTTATTATTTAGTGTATGATATTGTTCAATTATATTGCATTATATATATATTCGCCGTGGATGGCATCACACCTTGCCATTACATGTATGGGCCCCTTACTGCATTTGACTTGATCCCAGGCATGTTTAGCACAAGTCCTTGAGTCCCATTTACGATTCCAAAGGTCAAAGACAATATCTTAAATTTTAAAACATCAATAGGAAACCAATACTCTGTCAAGGTCAGAATTATAGTATATGACTTTTGATAGCTACCGGTAATGCTGTCAACAAGTTGGCAACTGATTTTGCAGTTTAGTGTAGTTTCTGGATTATTTTCAAGGCAACATCATATTGAGTGCATTGCAATAATCCAAATAAGATCATAGGTCAATGTAACCAAGCTATCTTGATGGCTATGAACTACCCAAGCCGTACAAGGTGATTTGAATTCACACAGAATTTTGTCACAAGTGTTTTGTATTTGTGCAATATTTAAGTGCAAACATTTTGTCTTCCCTTTAAATAACCTTGTTTCCTTAAGCATATTTTGAAATGTATAAACTTGCTTCTATTTCACGCAATTAAGGACTACCTGAGTCATTCATTTTATGATCCTTGTATGATTAATTCTCTTTTAAATCAATTGAAGTATGTATTTTTATTGTAGGCAAAATAGATTACTTTGCTTAGGAGAGTATTGACCTATGCCAAGAATAAGGGATGGAAAATAACCACCTAAAGAGCTGTTGCTGTTTAGTATATATAAAACTGCACCCAAGCACTGAAGAAAGCAAACACGGAGTTATATCTGATAGCAATAGCAATAGCATTTAGTTTATAAACATGCTCTCTGGGTGGTTTACAATGTAGAGACACTATTTGCATATTTCCCCAAACAATCTGGGTTCTCATTGTACAGATCTTGGAAGGTTGCTTCAACCTTGAGCACTGTCAGGATCAGTCTCCAGACTGTGGGCAGAGTTTGCCTGAAATACTGCATTTTAATCAACTGTAACTACCAGGTTTATTTATTTATTTATTATTTATTAATCGAACTTCTATACCGCCCTTCTCCTTTCGGACTCAGGGCGGTGAACAGCCAAAATAAAACATTTATACATAACATTACAGTTAAAAATAGATTTAAAATAATTACATAAATTTGGCCCGTAATTTAAAACTTGTCAATATAAAATCCGTATCAAAATTTTAAAACCAACTATAAAATCAAGACAGACCGGCTAACTGAAAAAAGTAAGTTTTTAGGTTTGATCCCAAACATACTTTTTCAAGATGCAACTGGACTTTTTTTTTTGTTGTTGTTGTTTTTCCTTGATTATGTTTCACTTCTCACCCAAGATGTTTCTCAGTTCTTGGATGAGAAGCAAAAAGTCTTCAAGGAAGAACAAAGGAAATCCAGTTGTTTCTTGAAAAAGCACCTTTGGGACAACCATGACCTGGATGACTGAGAATCTCCATAGGCGTCAGGTTTGTTGAACTGGGGGTACAATTTTAACTGGTAGTGAGTGAAACCAACCCACCAATAGGCTAAGAATTCAGAAGAAACTTTAATCTGATGTAACCTTATATTCTTGCTTATATTCGCCAAGTCATCTTCTGGTCAAGAGAATACCCTCCAAGCAACTTTCAACCCAATGAACAAGACTTTGAATATACAACATGTATAGATCTTGGAAAAAAGGCTCAGATAGATACCTTGCTTGAGAGAAATGCTACATAGAATCCTCAGAAAATATTTATGCCCCAATAGCATCCTGCCAAGTGAGCGGTGCCAAAATTTTCAGACCCTGGTTGAAGAGACACATTTTACCTTTCATCCTTCCCACTCCATTAAAATGGACCAAATTTTATTTGGCAGGGTTTTAATAAGCAAAATAATAATAATAATCCTCAAAAGATACCATTGTCCCCTCTGCCAAAAATTAAAAACAATTAAAAAATAAAAGTCTAGTCCTGCCGTAATTCAATCTCTTCAACCTGAAGATGTCCATAAGGCTCATTAGTGAGTTATTATGAGCTATTTTTCCCTGTGATTCTGTAGGTTTTGGAGACCTACATAGTTACATCATCCCTTCTGAGAATCCATCATTTCTATATCAGATTAATATAGAGAATATATAAACAATTCACAAACACTTTTGTTTAGAGAAATTTAGGGCAGCCACAGTTTTCACTTTCCTCAAAACTCACGGACTAATTTAAAGCACCCCATCCACTTGTCCACACCATGACCATTTTTGTCACATTGTGAAGTGCTTTACAGAGAAGAACACCAATAGCCAGCACATTCCAGCTTCTATCCGTCTCCTAATTTCATATTGCCTCGGTGATGCAGTGGTTAGTGTGCAGTACTGAAGGCTACTTCTGCTGACTGCCAGCTGCCTACAATGTGGCAGATCAAATCCCACCAAGCTCAAGGTTGACTCATCCTTCCATCCTTCTGAGGTTGGTAAAATGAGGAGCCAAATTGTTGGGGGCAATAGGCTGACTCTGTGAAACCGCTTAGAGAGGGCTGTAAAGCACTGTAAAGCGGTATATAAGTCTAAGTGCTATTGCTAAGTGCTATTTTGCAACAACTGAAATAACAATAACTAGCTACTGGAAGAAGAGTTTGAAAGATGCTGCCTTACTCATTTCAGAAAAGACTAGTGATGGGATTGCTTGAATACCAGTGAGAATAAGAGCAAAAAGACTACCCCCTTATTTCTAGTCTTTTTTAAATAGGGCAAGTGTTTCCTTCCATAAGAAACTGTTTACCTCTAACCTCCAGTATTTTACCTGTGTAAGCACCAAGCAGGAAATGAAATAGTTTAACTTCTCAACAATGACAGTAAGAATACATATATATTATCTGCAGATCCAATACTAACTATGTGCAGAAGAACTCTCATTACAGGTAAGAGGAACCAGAAGATCAAAGTTATATAATCCAGTCTCCATCTAATGTTTAACTTTCAAGTACCGATGGGACCACTCACTTAGTATGGTGTCTTTGTCATGCCAGTCAGAGACAGTATTTGGTTTGCAGATACATGCTATGCAGTGGTGGGTTTCAAAAATTTTACTACTGGTTCTGTGGGCGTGGCTTGTGGGTATGGTATGGCTTGGTGGGTGTGGCTTGGTGGGCGTGGCAGGGGAAGGATACTGTAAAATCTCCATTCCCATCCCACTCCGGGGGAAGGATGGTCCGGACAGCAAGCCCGTGCGGCCAATAGAGCAGCAGATTGGTCCGTGTGCCAGCAACCAGCCGGCGGGAAATTGGCGGCTCCTGATTGGCCCAGCTACTGACAGCTCAGTATAAAAGAGCTGTCAGTGCCTCAAAACTCTGCTCGCTCTCCAAGGTAGTTAGCTAAGCAGTGCGAGTCACTGTTAGCTTTTATTGTTAGCCAATAAACAGTTGTGAAGTGTTTATCCTGCCTCGCCTCCCTTCTTGAGCCTTGGTTCAGCGAATAGAACAGATGCTGCAAAATCTCCATTCTCTCCCCCAATCCAGAGGAAGGTTCCTGCAAAATCCCCATTTCCTCCCAATCAGCTGGGACTTGGGAGGCAGAGAATAGATGGGGGTGGTCCAGTCAGAATTTTTACTACCGGTTCTCTGAACTTCAAAATGTCTGCTACCGGTTCTCCAGAACTGTTCAGAACCTGCTGAAACCCATCTCTGATGCTATGGTCTGGGAAAGAAGTTTGACTAACACCTAAATATATGTTGCTCTTGAGAAAGCAAGTTTTCTTTCCTTTATATATTCCTGTAGCATTTCTATGGCAACCAGTATATGAACTACCAAACATTTCCAGACCTTGGAGAAAGAGAATGTCTCATTGTCTTCTCAGCAGAAAGACGCTTCCATTTGCTACTTGACAGTGAATTTGTATTTTTCGGAATACCTGGATCTTCAGATATCACATACACTTCTTGTCAGAAAAGACACTATGATTACTCAGTAGTTCGTTTAAACTCTTTTAAATTCTCCCTTCCTCATATTATTTCTTTTCTCCTGTCTAGTTTGTGTCACACAGTGCTTTGACTTAGCATACTCTTCCTTTGCTCAATCGCTCAGTTAAATTTTCTATTTACTCTTTGTATTCCTGCCATCCAGGAATGGTAATGCTTTTAAAATTTACTTCTGCAAAAGGTCACACAGCGGTAGTAATATGACAGCTTTCTTTTAATCCATGCTTAAAATTTAAGTAGCAGATTAAGTAGGAAATTTAAGTTTGCATTATCTCTCTACAGAAGAGCAAAAGGGGCATCTTACATCCCTCAAGATTTTTATAAGATACTATATTTTATTGCTTATGTGATTTATGTAATATAAACACTCTTTCTTTCCACTCCTCCTGTTCATCACTTTTTAATCTTTTTGTTCATTTCAAACCCATGAAATATTTGGAAAAATATGTGTTTGCCTCATAATAAAATGCATACTATTTGTTGTGCATATTTCAACACCCAGAAAATAAATAACTTTATAAACACTCATAAACAATGAGATTCCTTTCTTTTTCACACTTCTCTCATTCTGAACCCAACATTATTTTGGGAGTCAGTGACAATCAGTAGTAGTAGTAATAGTAGTAGTAGTAGTAATAGTAGTAGTAGTAGTAGTAGTAGTAGTAGTAGTAGTAGTAGTAGTAATTTACCTCCCTTTGGATGAAGCTTTGTGTATAGGTAGCTGATGAAACCATTTTTTTTATTTAGAAATAACAAAATATTAACAACTGCCTCAAGGATTACCTGAAACCAGAAGAGTCAAACAAAGTTCTTCAACTTTAGTGTCCTACAAGATCATACCACTGCTGCTAGTTGAAAAGGACCAGGGGGCCAAATTCATAACTACCATACTAATTCTTACCCTTTCTGCACATAGATATTTTGCAACACATTGCCTAGAAATGCATTGTATATGGGGAAGCTTCTGAAAATTGTATAGAAATTCTGATGGTACATTAGCAAACCAGTGACTGTTACTTACAATTTTAAAACAGCTAGTGCTAGTTTATGTTTTGTTTCCTGATGGAATTCAAAGTGTAAGTCTTCCTTTCTTAAAAAAAAAAAAAGTTGTAAAGTTGAGATGCTTCCACAAATTGAGATCCTATAAAACATATTTACGAGAGATGAAGCACATTGTGATTTAAGATATGCCTAATGTGGTAATGGTGTTCATATGTTAATTGGCTTGTTCCTTTCGATGAGGAACATCCATTTTTCTTTTAGGTGTTAATGAGCTGTTTTATCTTCTCTGCTTCTGCCTTTATCACACATAAATATCTACTTATCTGATAATATCAGTATAAATGCATTTTATAATTTTTTAAAAAATGAATGGAAATTGAATTTATGTTGGGTACAAATACCTTCAATTAATGATTATGAGCAGCTAAGTTTCAGGAAGTTAAGCATCTTAGACTGTGAAGTGATTCCACTGATTTATCTGCTTTGGTGAGAAAGGAAGTAAAAGCTGACATTTTTCTCTCTTCATTTTGGGTGTGGATCAATCAGTGCTGTGACATTCTCATTTTATCTGCATGCCATTTTATTCCCAGGAATAGAAACTCAATCCAAAATAACTCTTCTTAAATATTTTATCATGGATCAGGGTCTCTCCCTCCATCCCTTCCTCCCCCCCACTCTCTCTATCTCTTTCTTTTACCATCCTTCATATTCAAAGCTACAGAGTTGCTCTGGGGTATATGAGGAGGATACACAGCTAACATCTATCTATTAGTTAATAGTCAATAGATTATGACGTAATACAAAATGTCATGAATCACTTTCTATGCTGTCATTTGACTGCACTATATAGTATCACTCAATAGGGGCTATCTCTGAGTGTATGCCCAGCTTTTCAAGTGAAGGCATCATATTGGGAGCTTCTTCCTTGTTGGAGGTGCTGAGGATCCTAGTAAGGAAACAGGTTTGAAAGGATGTTCCAGAAGATCACAGATTGTCTCCTAGACATTTAAAATTAAGTTTACCAACAGCAGAGATCCAAGTCTATTCTTATTTGCTCAGAATGTCTTCTTCCATTGGTCCTTTGCCGCCTTGGTGGGGTGAAGGGAGGGCAGCAGGAATCTCATTTCTGGAGAGATTGTGATGTCATCAACCACCCAGTATTCTGCTCTTGTAGGCCATAGAAGCATTCATGGAAATAAAGGGACTGCCATTCTGCTTTGCAGCTCGCCAGGTTTATATTACAGTTTTGCTTTCAATATTTATTTATGGCATCCAAATCAGCTGGCAAACACCTTGGTGGATTGTCTGTAAAACCCTGGTTGACAATCCCTATTTTAAAGCAGATAAATTGTAGTCTGACTGTAGAATATGAAGATCTCTGTTCTGATAAAACGTTGGGGGGAAAAGCTGGGAATATCAATAGTTGAGCCTCTCATTATGTTTGCAAATTTTATTGATACAGTTGTGATCTCATATGACCTCAAAAACAAGGAACTGCCTAAACTGTGAGAAAACAACTAGTTAGGTTACCTTTACTGTTTGGCATTTGGGAACAACCTGAGAACATTTCCCACACACTTTACCAAGTGTGTGGCACCCAAAACTTTACCTTTGGAAACTGTTTTGAACTCTTTGTGCCTGTTGTGGTATGAAAGAGAAAAAAAATTCTATGGACTGAAGAACTCTTTATAGGGAACATTTATGGCCTAATATATAGATTATTATACAGACAGCTCAAGAGATCCATTGTTGTATCCCATACTTAATAGGATTTACATTTTTTTAAAAAAAAACTTTCGAGTTAATATTTATTGTTTTAATATGTTGTTTTATTTTTATTGATTGTAAGCCACCTATAGTTGGCTCTAGGTGAGATGGATGACATATAAATTAAACAAATAGTGAAACTGAATTCTGATACACTTTTGTTGCAATGGGAAAGGGTTCAGATACACTTTTGTTGCAAAGGGAAATGTAGATTGTAGTTTTAGAGGCAATTTAATTGGTGGAAATCACATGGGGAAACAAGAATGTCTCCCACGTGAATTTGGCTCACCCATCTGCTTTCATTGAAAGATTTATAAAATTCCCCTGTTCACTTACAGAATTTTGAAAAGCTTAGGACTCCTGGCATCCTATCAATTGGAAAAAAATTGGAAAACACCAAATATTTAGTTAAAACAAAAGTGAAAACTCCTGGATAGGGATGAGGAATCGGGTGCTGTCCACAAAGCTTGGACTATGTCTCCTTTGGGTATTAGAGGAGGCATATGGGAATTGTTTTTTTTACGTACTTAGAACCTGACTACCTAAGGAAATGCACTTCAGCAGACACTGAAATCTGTAGGATAAACTCAGAAGCTGCACCGCTTTTTAAGACTGATGTGTTAGGCAGATGGAAGATGGCCTTTTCCTGCATCATTCCCAGAGTTAGGGAGGCACTCATTGCATTTGGCGACCACTGTCTATAAAATACGAGGTTTTTCTAAAAAACGCACTTATTTTTATTCTGATCTTTAGGGGCCAATGGTTGTATTGTTTGGATTTTAATTTTTAATTTACTAATCACATTTTTCATAATTGTAACTATTCATTTGGTTCCTTTGGGACAGGAACATTATTTATTTGCTTATATGTTTATGCTACTTTAAATTATAAATTGCCCTGGCTGTTCAACAGTTGTCCTAATGGATCATTCAGATTAGAGAAACTGGAGGGCAAATACATTTAGAATAGTATTTGCTGTTCTGGATACTGTACTGTCCCTCAAAACCTACATTCTGATTTTCCCAAAAAAGTGTTAATGCTATTCCACATTCTCACAAATTACTTTATCTTCTACCTGCCAATCGTCACTATTTGGTGATACAGTAGAAGGCAATTTCAAGGGAAGAATGAGAAACACCATGAAGAGTGATCTAGAAGAGGTAGGAGAAAATCTTTGGTTCATGGGCCACATTAAATGCTATTGATGGGCCATACAGAAATTTGCCAGGCTGGCTGGCTGGCTGGCAGGCAGGCAGGCAGACTGACAGACTGACAGACCGACAGACCGACAGACCGACCAACCATTTTTTTTTAATCCAGGGGGCTCCCTGAGATTTGAAAATTATTTCAAGGGTTCTTCCAGGTAAAAAGGTTGAGAAAGGTTGATTTAGAGAGAGAGAGAAATTCAACTGCTATTGGTTGTTTTATAAGATTAGAAACATTTGAATGTAGATATTACAAGAGCTAGAATACAAAAGCTGTGTCTGAGGAATAAGAAGTAAAAAATGATGTGAAGATTGTTACAAGGCCTCTTGCAAAAAGGTAAAATCTAAGATTTTTTGTTTTTAGTCTTGCATTTCAGAGAAATGCTTTTGAGAGATATTAGTTTTACCTGGGAAGATTCACAAGAGTTGCAAAAAAGTATTGGACAGCTTTTCTGACTACATATAGAATAAAATGGGTCTTTTAATAACATTAGCCAGTCAAAAAAGGTGGTACCAGATTGCTATTAAAAAAGAAATAAGTTTTATCTGAAAGAGATGAGTTGGATGACCAAGAGGCTGTTTAGGATGCTGAATTGGAAGCCAAGTGTGAAGTATGCAAATGGCGATCACATTATGGGCACTGTAACTGTTGTAGATGCCTGCTGTTGCAAAATATCTGAATTTTGATCTCACGACTATGGTGACACTGCAATGATTGTAAATATGAGGATGAGTTGTAAAGTTACATTTTCAGTGCCATTGTAACCTCGAACATTCTCTGAACAGGGCAAATGTTAAACGAGGACTCTCTGTACTTAAATTTGCTATTATATTGATAGAGAGACAGTTCAACAACAGAAAGTGAATATCGTATCAGGAGACCAAAATTATCAGTCCGGGATCACATTCTCTTTTCAGCATTGAAAAGTAATCTTTTTTATCCTGCCTTTCCCATGCTCAATAAGTCCAGAATTCTTTATATAGTGATCTGTTGCAAATATCTGACATAGAATTCAACTGTACATTGATATCTTTAAAATGTGATGATTTTTTTAAACCAGATATTAACAAACTTATTGATTTTAAACCAAACCATGATAATAAAGGAACAAGTCCATATACTGTATGATCAAAAGTCCCTTCAAGTTCATTTGAAGCTCAAATAAATGGAGAGAGTTTTATTCTCTCTCTCTCTCTTAATAACTTTGGGCCCATGATAAATTAAGTGCAAGACCCCCTCCCCCAGCCAGGGATTAGATTAAAAAATATGTTTATCAATTAAGTGATAAAGCAGTAAAAAACAAAGATATTTCTACTTATCTTAGGAATGATCCAAGTTATACATTCAACCAGAAAGCCAGCTTTCTTTTCACTAGTGGTTCTCCTGCCATCAATCCATTGCAAATTAAAACTCCCGATCTGTTCCAACAGAATCTGTGCCAAAAATCCTTCAGCTTTCTTCTAGATATATGTACTGAACAAAATATATGCATGAACATATATTGTAGAGGATTCAGGCCAAGAAAAAGAACAATGACAATAATGTAATGCAATATAATTATATTATTAAATGCAATTTACTGAACTATAAATTGCTATATGGAACCTCTGTTTCAAATCTGCTTCTATTTAATTGTGGACCAATATCTCACTATGTTGGGAAGCACCTAGCCTGGCAGACAGGAGAGATCAAGTGCAGAGCTAGCCTGGACTCACTGTGCAACTACAAAAAGGCTAGGGCTGACTCCCTCCCAAGTTCCTTGGAGCCTTATCTAATTGCTCCCAAAAGGAGGCTGGCAGACTGGAGAGATTCCTGTATTGTAGGCAGAACATAATGAAGTAGTTAGCTTGAATTCTGTACGGGCAAGTCTTCTTGTTCGCACTTGGCATCCTTTGTCATGTTATAGCTATGTTAATTGTTAATTAACTATGTTATACATAGCTACATTAAATATTAATTGGCAGAACAGTGAATTGTCCTACTATAAATAACTTCAGTGAAGCAAATTTTAAAAACATGATATAAAGTTAGCAGCAATAAAATGCAGATAATTGACATGGTGAACAGGTTCTTCTTTTTTTTTTAATGAAGAAAGACACCATTTTAATAAAAATCCACATCTTTTTGCAGACAAATACTTCATGGGTGTTTATTCTGTCTATCTTGTATAAAGGTTTTAAGTGACTCCAGATCTCCTACTTTAATTACGTATTTTCCCACAAAGTTCTTGTGAAATGCATCTAATAAAACCACTAGAAAGGACAGCTGGTTCATGAAATGTCAGAAACCAAGAGTAATGCTGTGAATTTCATAAACCCTTTCAGACTGTCTCCTAAGACCACTCACTGCCTAACAAGGTGCACATTTTACTGTACATAATCTGTCTCCAACCCACAACTGTTGTTCTAGGGAACTCATAAATGATGGGAACTTAACTTTCTCTGAGATCTAAACTAACAATTCAAAATGAGGCAATGCACCAGGGAAGCTACCATTATAATCTATCTGCGTAGCCAAGGTTACATGATAGTGCTAAAGCATATGTTTAAGGATCTCTGTACCTAATGTGTGGTCCATATGAGGTTTTAACCCACTTTGCCATTATAAACTAAAAAGAAAAAAAAATGCAGTAATTGGATGACGTCAGTTCTGGGAACAATTATGTGCAGATCTTTGCTGGCTCGTGAGAGTATGGTGAGATATTTGAATTAATTAAAATCACATAAGCAAGCTCCAAGTTCTTTGAAGGCAGATTTGCTATTTATCTACCAGTCATTATTATTTGTACATACATATGGTACAGTTTACTGAAGCTAGAACACATTAAATGAATGCACGGCCATAAAATATAATCTGTCATAAAGGGTTCATTATATGAGCTCCCATGGTGGCAGCAGAGGCTGCCGTAACCTTGACAGAAAGGGTGGGGGGAACCACTTATCAAACTGTCAGGAGTGTTCTCAATGTGAAGGAGAAAACAGCATTTGAAATCTTCCCTAAGAAAAACTTAAAATAGTTTTAATACATATAAGGTTGCACTGTCTACAGCAAGATGTCAAAATAATGAAAACTATCATTGCTATCTAAGCATGACTTTAAGTTTATCGTTAATGTGATTAACTCAAATTAGACAAGTTGTATTATTTATGTAGTGACCTCATTATGCATGTGATGCCATTTTCTCCCCTATGAATGTCCAATAGCTACTTCTATTCCCACCCCTCCATACAATCATGTTCAGTTCTTGGAGACTGCCTGGAGAAGACGCTGCAATCTTTTTGGCAAGGCTTTTCAGAAATGGTTTGCCATTGCCTCCTTCTTGGCGCTTAGAGAAAGTGACTGACTCAAGATCATTCAGCTTGCTGTACATTCAAAGAGAGACCAGAAGTCAAGGTATTCTGGTTTCTAGCCTGATGCCTTAAGCACTTACAAACTGGTTCTCAACTACTTCTATATAGTTGTTACTTAATTTGATCTACTCCAAGAGGGCATAAGGCTAGGAAAGGCTGATCTAGAACATCCTGTTGATCGACATCATACTTAAAAAATTGATTGAATGATTTTCGATTGAAACTAAACCAAGCAATTGCATTAGGAAGTTTCGCGATCTGATTCCCATAACTTTGAACACTGCTTCAGTTGTGGATTTTAATTATTTCATAACATGCTTGATGCATGTATCCTGATTGCATTTGATTATTTTAGCTTATTGTAAACAGCTCTGGAATCAGTTGATAAAGCACAATATATAAATCTTTCAAGCAAAGCTATTAAACTTTAAAATCCATATATCATAATAACATGAAGTGCCCTGAATATGACAGGTTAAAAAAATGAAATGAATTGATCAAAGGTAGACTGCACTCAGACAATAGGCCATTGCTAATGCAAAATCAGAGACAGACCCTCTCTGCTCATTTCACCAAAGAAGAAAGATGACACCACAAAGAAAGAACATGATGCATATAATGAAAGAATAAGACAATTTTAGATGCAATGGCTTCTGTACCTAAAGATTAAAAAAATATCTTACATTCAATATGAATTTCAATTAAATATAAGAGCTGCATTCCAGTTGTGATCAACTCAACGTGATATGGAGGCTGAAGGAGATGGGAGGGCAAGGGTTAATTCTTTGGAGAAAACTAAATAATAAATAACAGCTAGGGTTTTAATTGTGAAATTAGAAAGAAAAAATGCAGAACAGAACAGGAGTTGGAAGAGACCTTGGAGGTTTTCTAGCCCAACCCCCTGCTCAGCCAGGAAACCCTATACCATTTCAGACAAATGGTGGAGCATTCACAGCTTCTAGAGGTAAGTTGTTCCACTGATTAATTGTTCTAACTGTCAGGAAATTTCACCTTAATTCTAGGTTGCTTCTCTCCTTGATTAGTTTCCATCCATTGCTTCTTATACTGCCTTCAGATGCTTTGGAGAATAGGTTGACTCCCTTTTTTTGTGGCAACCCCTGAGATATTGGAACACGGCTATCATGTCACCCCTAGTCTTTCTTTTCGTTAAACTAGACATACTCAATTCCAGCAACCATTCTTTATGCATTTTGGTCTCCAATCTCCTAATCATCTTTGTTGCCTCCATGTGGAATACATGCTTTGCACATACAAAGTCTGAGTACCTAAAGATGTGTACCCAGAGTTCCACGCTAACTTAGTCAAATGTTAGTATTGTAAGAGAAATCATCATCAGCAGCAGCAGCAGTTGAACGGTAAACAAGTCTGCTTAACTCTTTCCTAGTTAGTCATTTCTCTCTTTACTTTTCAAGTCCCTTACAGGAAATGATATGAGTCCTCAGAGTTTACTCTTGCGGGAAGAAAAGCATTTTGAATTTTGATTGATTGATTGCTTTTTTATATCTTGGATTTTTTTAACTGTCTGTTTTGGCATTCTGGAACCTACTTCAAGCCTATGGGAATTTAGCAATGTAGAATCTCTGTAAATAAATAAATAAATTTCTAGAGACAAGGGGGGAAAGACCCTGAAGAGCCAGAGCCATGAATCTCTCATTGGGGCAGCAACGAAGTTATTCTTAAAAATAAAAGATAGAGCAAAAAAGGAAAGTGGAAGAGCGTCTGTGCTGCTGGACGTTAAGTGCTGTTCTTTCAGAATTTATTCAGTCTAGGTCTGGCTCATCTGAACACGTTTTTCCCTTTGGGCAGCCCTAGAAAAGAGCTTCAAAAATATCGAATCACTGAAAAGTACAGGGCTTCTTCAGTCCCTTAGGTCTTGCTTTGACTGCCATTTAGAGACATTAGGCTTAGTGGAACTCTCTGCAAAGTGGCTCAATTAACTCAGGCATTTATGCTTGTATAAATACCAGGTACAACTCTGGCAATTTCTGTCAGAGCCTAGCTTCACCACTGTTGAGGTAGTCTCTGCTGCTGATTGTACCATTGCTTTCCATTTTGAATGCTGCTTTTTTTTTTAAGGCTCTTGAGAGAAACTGTTTATTATTTTATAATCCCAATGGCTTTTTATTGTGCTTTTTAATGTTTAACTTAGCTTTTGTAAGCCACCATTTTTTCAGAAAGAAAGCTTGGTTGAAAGCTTCTTTAAATAAACCAATACTCTGATCTGGAGAATTAGCTATGATACAGATACATTTAAGGTCCACAACTGATATTCAGGATAGATGTGTTTCATGACAATTTAGATTGGTCATTCTGATTAGTTTGTGCCAGGGGTGTCAAACTTGCATTGTCACGGTGTCGTCACGTGATGTACCCCTACTTTCTCCCCCCCTTCACTAAACCAGGTGTGGGCTTGGCCAGCACGTGATGCATCTGGTCTGTGGGCCACGAGTTTGACACCTCTGGTTTATGCCATTCACAAGTGCCATATTGTGCACTTAGCTACCTTAAAACAACCCTTTTCATTTAAAGAATGTTTCCCCCCACTCCCAACAACTGTTTGGGATCTCATAAAGGAAAAAGAAGGAAGATACCACTTTGAATGATCCCGTAATGTCACATTGAAAGTTAAATTATGATATTATAGCAGTGGTGAAATGTTAAATTTGTTACTACCAGTTCTGTGGGCATAGCTTGGTGGTGGTGGGGGTAATGTGACTGGGTGGGCGTGGGCAATTTTTTTTTTAACTTTTTAAAGCATTTTTTCTACAACCTCTTCGGCCGAAGAGAAAAAATGCTTTTAAAAGGCTCTGACAATCCCAGCTGAGTTGCCTGATCATCAGAGGCTTTTTTTTTCTAAAAGCATTTTTTCTACAACCTCTTTGGCCGAAGAGAAAAAATGCTTTTAAAAGGCTCTGACAATCCCATCTGAGCTGCGCAACCATCAGAGGCTTTTTCTTTTTACTTTAAAAAGCATTTATTCAGCAGAAGAGGTTGTTGAAAAAATGCTTTTAAAAGTTTTTTAAAAAGCCTCTGACGATCGTGCTGCTCAGCTGGGCAGGGGGCGGGGGCAGGGATTTTTGCTACCGGTTCTCCAAACCACCCACCGCCATCGCTACCAGATCGGGAGATTTGGTCCGAACTGGGAGCATTTCACCCCTGCATTATAGGATAATTCAGCATTCAAACCTAACCAAAGCTTTCCATAGATGGTGTCTAATGGCCTAGAAGTGTCTACCAAAGTTGCTCTTTTTGATTCTAAACTAGATTTTGCTCTCTCCTTCTCAAACTTTACTGATATGCTCAAGGAATATAATTATATTTATTGAGGATGTTTTCCTTCTGAACAAAATAAACCTCCCCAAGATCCTAATTCACTATTTATTTTTTTTTAAAAAAAATCTGCTAACGTTTCTGGTTTTTAATTCTGGAAGAAAAAAAGCTTATTAAAGCCATAATAAGAGTATACTAACCTCATACTGAAATGGCTCCATACTTTGAATATTTATAGATAAATTATTTATAGATAAATTATAGATTAGATAGATAGACAGACAGACACAGACAGACAGAATTTATCTATAAAAATTGGACCACAGAATATCAAGGAGTCATGAGAAGAAGCTTATTATGATTAAATAATTAAAGCAATATTTGGAGATATAATTCTGGCAACAGGATTTTTCCTTCCATTCCTTCTTACATTTATACCCTACCTTTTCCACAAAAGAAAAGGTGACATGAATATTAGTTTCCCCTGATTTTATACCCAATTTAGCAATCCTGAGCCTGGGTGGGACATGTGCCCTGCCTCCTGGCTATTTGTTAACAGGTCTTGCTTTGTATGTTATCAAATTAGACATTTTAATGTTTTTAGTGTTTTAATTTTTTTTAAATGTTTTTAAGAATTTAATTGTAATATAAGAATTGTGAGCTGCCCAGAGTCATTTGCTGAGATGGGTAGTTATAGAAATCAAACAAACGAACGAACAATGGGATGGGGAAGTTTATTTATAGAGCCACATGTAAGGAGAGGAAAATCTATCATTTTTAAATTATATTTTGCTTTTCAACATCTAGCTGGGGTGGATTCTTTATGTTTAATGTTAGATTTTTATGACATTTAGGGTCCCCCCCCTTTTCCTTCTTTTTTTTTTTTGGTACACAATTTTTTTGTTCTTGTTATTGTTGGATATTCATTTTAGTGTTTTGTAATTTGTTCTTGTTGATAAAAAAAATAACCCAAAATAACAAACAATGGGTTGGCGTACAAGAGAATTAGGTAAAGGTAAAGGTTCCCCTTGTACATATGTGCTAGTCATTCCCGACTCTAGGAGGCGGTGCTAATCTCCATTTCAAATCTAAAGAGCCAGCGCTGTCTGAAGACATCTCCGTGGTCATGTGGCCAGCATGACTAAATGGCAAAAGTGCACAGAACGCTGTTACCTTCCCACCAAAGGTGGTCCCTATTTTTCTACTTGCATTTTTTATGTGCTTTCGAACTGTTAGGTTGGCAGAAGCTGGGACAAGTAATGGGAGCTCACCCGTTATGCAGCACTAGGGATTCGAACCATTGGACTGCCGACCTTTCGATTGACAAGCTCAGGGTCTTAACCACTGAACCAGTGCATCCCTTGTATGAGAGAATAGCTAGCATATAATCGGTAAGTATGAAAATATGCCAACTGATATTGGACTTGAATTTAGATCTTCTTAGTTCAGGTTGAATACACTAAACCCTGATCTCCATGATTCCATTAGTAATGGGCATATTCATGATCGCTCAGTGGGTCCAAAATCTTAGTTCTACAGGCTTTGAGAAGAAGGACCTCTCTCCTTTAACATGAGACCAAGATAGCAATAGCCCTTAGACTTATATACCACTTCATAGTGCTTTACAGCCCTTGCTAAGCAGTTTACAGAGTCAGCCTATTGCCCCCAACAACCTGGGTCCTCATTTTTACCACCTTGGAAGGATGGAAGGCTGAGTCAACCTTGAGCCAGTGAGATTCGATCTGCTGAACTGCAGCTTGCAGTCAGCTGAAGTAGCCTGAACTCTAACCACTGTGCCACCTTGGCTCGATCAAATATTTTCCTTTCTCATTTTATAAATATTTCAAAGCAAATATTTTCTATTGCCATGTTTGAGAAAAGGTGAAATGTAGGTGTGGAGTGGGAAAAATAAATCCTCAAAGTAAAGAAAAACCTGCTCAAATGAGAGGGGAAGACACGCCAGGGGGGAGGTGAAAGGCGACTTTTAAGGTCTGCATCAGGAGACCTTAAGCTTGTTTCCATAATTCACCACATTAAAGGTAAATGGCTTTTCCTTTATGTCCAAGTGAGTGGCAAAACAAGTGACAAAATTAATATACAAAAACAAAACGAAAACAAAAGACCAGAACTCTAGAAATCTGAACCAGTGCTTATTTAAAAATAAATATTTGAATCAAATCTACTGTGCTGTTTTTCATCATTGACATTCTCATAAAGAGAGATGTTAGGGAACATTGATTCAACAAAGGGAGCAGATGGAAGGTTAGCTTTTTCACCTGATGCAAATTAGTGCAGCTCAAATGATTTCAATGAAGATTTGCTGAACACCTGAGGACCTGGCTAGCTCTAAATTTCGGCAATAAATAAATAAGCAAGCGAGCACAAAACAGATGCTTTGAAGCAGACTAGTCCCAGATATTACATGATACGAGTAAAACATGGCCATCAAGGGGTGGTGTGGTGTGGTGTGGGTATGGTGTGGGTGTGGGTGTGAGCAGAGGAAATAGCTTTTCCTGTAGTAAAATGTAAAGAAAACCTTGAAAAAGATATGGGGTGGCCATTAGAAAAATAATAATGTATCCCAGTAATACAGGAAGAGAAAAGGAGGGGAAAAATACTCAGGACCGCTTTGCTTTGACTCTCTTTGGTGTAAGAGGGAAAGGGAAAAGCTATTAGTCTTTCAAGATTCTATTATTATGTAGCCAATTTGATCTACCTGGTCTGCCTCAAAGAACTGACAGCTCAACATTGTTACATTCACTGTTTCTCAATAATGTAATATATTCCATCGATTGAAAAAACACAATCACGCTTTGAAAAAAACAAAGGAAAGCCCCACTCAAAATACAATATAGTGTGGGTGAAGATCTGGTGACCCCTCCATATATTGTCAGCATCTATCACAAATTGGGAATTGTGTCGGGAAGGGCTACAGTTTTCCAGTTTTGCAAGAGGGTGATACTCCCCAAATCACCTAGCAGAGTAAAACAACCATATTCAAAGCTGGACTAATAAAACTGAGAAAAATAATATATACTTTTATGAATATGAACAATCGTTAGGCAGAGTTGAAAAATATATCTTCAGAAAAGAACATTCCGCAACCAAGATGTTATTACCAAGAAAGGATCTAGTAAAGAATGTAATATTTGGTGCAATAGGTCCAATATAATATTTTATGCTTGTAGAATAAATCTAGTTTGCTACATTGATGACATAATTATTAACTCCCAACAGGGTTGAAGGTTTCAGTCTGACACACATTTCCTTGGAAGCCACATCTGTAAAAAAAAATGGAAGACTTATACCTGAGCAAATCTACTGGGCTATAATTTGCCATTTTGATTCCCATTCCAAGTATAGAATAACAAATATTGTTGGTGGTCTATGTATGCTTTGAAAATGACTCAGAGAGTATTGTAATAAAAGCAAGCAGATGTTTAAAACATATATATATATATATAAAATCCTTCCATGCAAGCCTGAAAAAAAAAACATAGTGAACTGTGTTTAAGATGGTTGTGTCTTTAATGGATAACTTATTAATAGCCCCCTTTTTTTTCAGGTTCATATAAAAACTTGAAAACAGACGAGGCTACTTTAAAGAAGTGCTACCTAACATTGCAAAGTATTTCTTCCAAACCATTTCTGAGGTATACACTATTCTGGTTACCCAGTCAACAGATAATTTAGAATCATAGCCTGGATATATCTGTGTTTGGACTCTACTTCTAAAGCAATTTGCATCTATGGTATAAAATATATATACCAATAGAAGGGAATATTTGTAACTTAGGGTTGAACTGTGGGGTCTTTGGTGCTCTCTGTGCTTGGTTGTTTTCTTGCAGATGGTTCATTATCCATCATCTTTACCTTATCATGTTACCTGGTTGAGTATGAAACATCAGCAAAGAAACAACCAAGCAAAGAAACAGCAACCAGAGAATACCAAGGTCTTCATAATAATATCTGTCTTGTCACTCTTAGTCTTCGTTTAATGCTTCAGATAAATCTAGAAATGCAGCAATTGCAAAAACAGCAACTGACTACTCAATTCCTTCATTATTGTCCAGTTGTTACAAAATGATTTTGTTTCAACTAACAGAAGCATCTAGATTGTCTCAAACTAATAAGCAGTGAAACTGAGTGTCTTAATCTTGAAGCAGCTGGAGTGCAATTGGGAAGATAATCAAGTATCTAGCAGTTTTTGAGGTATAACCATTTTTTTTTTACTAAATTTCAACATGAGTTTAGCACTGGGAATAGATAAACTGTTCTAAAAACAAGTTCTCATTTTATTAACAATTGCTAAATGAATATAGAACTAACATTCATTGCAGAAAGCAGTCCTTGTTGTTACTCCATAAACTCTGACAAGTCCAAAGTTCTGTTAGATTATATTCATTCTCCTAAATGAACAGGTATTTGAAGTTCAGAAACAGCATTCTGTCAAAAAAGGAATGTACTGTGTTTCTTTCATTGATCTGTCCATCTTTATGCCAAATTTTCATCCTGATTTGTGTTTTCTTGCTCTCCTACCTCCCAAGGCAACATTCAGAGGCCAATTGATATTGACTTAACAACAGGTATTAACTAAATAGATTGGTCTACTCAGGGGCCAATACAAGTCTCTCTCTCTCTCTCTTTTGGCCAAGTTGTAGGGATTTCCATAATGCAGTGCTGTGATACTAAAAGGTTTAAGCATGACTTGGGGACTGAGCTTGCTGTTAAAACAAAAATCAATTTCTTGTTAGTGAAAATCCACTCAATTTCCTCCATAATACCTGACAGTAGCTGAACTTTGGAAGAATTCATCAAACAGCCTCCGTGCAATTTTTTTCTTTTTTCCAAAGGTTATAACATAAAATAAATGTTATCTAGCAGCCCTCAAGAGTACACTTTGGGTTTACAGCACTGAGCTGATTCTGATTCTTTCCATTAGTCTTTCCTGGGTAGACAACCTCCTACTTCCCTAAATGACGCTTACATCTGGGTTTCTTATCTAGGCAGTGACTCAGACATAGTGGGTGAAGTGGGAGGAAGCAAACATTGGTACATATGCCATTTCACTATTGTGACACTTTTCATTGCTAATTCAGAAAGATATGGCAACTTCTAATGGGCATATTTTTAAATGTACTTTTTAAGCCTTCTAAAATATATCATTATAATATCATTATAATAGCTTAATTGGTAAAGCCGTGTACATGTGGTTCACATTGTTTCAAAGCATATTGCTAAACTAAATTATTCAGGGTTAGGGTTATACAACAACTTTGTTGATAGAGATATGATCCAATGCCATTATGTGGGAAATATCTGATATATTCTTGAGGAAGTAGACAAGATCCATGGGCTTCATAACCTAGCCATCTGATTTATAAATTAATGTTCTCCAGGCTAATTAAGGCTCCATGGAGGTGCCATTTGTTTGGGTTAATGTAGTGGTAAGTGAAGGGAAAGGAAAGTAGTGATATGCCTCTCTCTTCAAGAAGTCATTAATAGAGTCCATAATCCTTTCATTTCATCTTCAGTTTCCCTTCTTGTGAAATAATATCGAGAAGGTGATTGGTTTGTGGTGTGAGATGGTCCTGGAGGACCCTATACATACTCAGTTGTACATCTTGACCCTCTGGTCAACCAAGTAATATTTTCAAGGTCTTTTCATCATGTATGGAGCCTAGTGAGATCTGGGCAGGGAGGAACAAGTTCAGGCTGATCTCTGACAATACTGAATGGGTCTGGGTTGATGAAAGATTTTTCATCTTTACTTCTGAATGTGGTTATAATTACCTAAACAGAACTGGCGTACAATTTGGGTGAACTCTTGAACTCATACTCAGAGAGGAGGCAGATGTGGCCAGGAATTCATTTGCACAGATTTGTCTGTACAGTTGTGATATTTCTTGGACTGTGAGCCCCTTCTCCAAGTCACTCATTTCTCAATCACCTTGTTTGTAGACTATTGGCATGTATTCAACACATTTCTGCTCTCAAAAACCACTTGGAAGCTACAACTTTCAGAATGTATATGGATTCCCCAAAAAGAGAAACCACTTCTGTTGGATTATTTATTCCTACTTCTGCCATTGGAATAACACATAGACTGAATTAACCACAATAGGGATACTGGGAATTGTTTCTCAATACATTAGATGGGACTGGATTGGAGAAGGCTATGTAGATGTTTTCTTTTCTTTTATTGCATTCATTTTCATATTCACCTGCTGAATTAAAAGACAATTTCAGCCTCCATTTCATTTTTTGATGAGGTTGAGAGACAATAAATAGAGCTACCCTGAAGTCTACTGACATTCACATTAGCTTTCTGGTATGTTTTCAGAAGCACCTTTTTCTAGAGTTATGGAAAAATTTCTGATTCAGGAATGAAACATATTGAAAAACTCTGAAACATTTTGTTTCTTCTCTGGATAAGGTCAAACAGGCATTAAAACTGTTAGGAATGATCAAAAATTATGTTGCCATTTTCTAAACCACATTCTCCATCATAACCCAAAATTGAAGGAATGAAGTTTAATTTATTAAAGCATTATTTGATTTTGGAAGTGTTGACAATATATTAAATAGAGAAAGAAAACATTTATGTTAGCCATAAGTAAACAATATATCTCAGGCTTTTACATAGTTATTCGTCACTGGTAACAAATACTCATATATGGAATGTCAAAGGCTTATAATAGAATTCAGAGAACAGAGGTGAACAAATAGTGATTCATATAAATGTATTTTTGAAGGCCTAAGGATTCAATTCTTCATCCACATACTAATAGCCCTTTCAATTCTTTATCTCTCTTTTCCTCAGCCCCTTTCTCAAGGAGTTGTATCTCTTATTTATCATCATTTTTGTGTAATATCTTTTGCCCTCTCCCTTCTATGAATGTGCTAAGTGCCTTTGTGAAAAACTTTGCAATTCTGGTAGAAACCATATTCTGGATTCCTTCTAGGTGTTCTTCTTAGATGCCTGTTTGGTCAGGTCTATGAAAGAAACTTCAAACAAGTTTGTGAGATCAGCTGAAATGATAAAGTGGAATGGTCAGAAATCATTACCAGACTGAGGCCCTATCCGATTCTAATACATTAAATGAAATTCTATCAGCAAAAAAGCAATCTCCCTTCAGAGATTACTAACCCAATTTGGAATGGTCTGAACAGATTCTTAACACCAAAGCAAGACTGACATAAAATAGAACTTGATGATGTCATTTGTTTGGGCCACAGACATGGAACTGATTTTTCTGAAGGAAATCTTGAACCAACTAAATAATCATTAAATAATCTCCTTACATAGAGCTAAAATAGTGATGGATACAAAATCAGTTGGCCTAACACTCTGAATAAGGAATATTTATTTACTTACAAGAATCAGTACTTGAAGTACCCATACTTCTTATGACCTAAGTTCTTAATTCTTCTTGCTCCAATTGGACTATCAAAGAATAATTCCAAGGGTCTACTTAAGATAGATTTTGAGCAAATATCAACAATGTTTAACTGTTACCCTGCATGTGTATGTGTATACAGTTTTGAGCACCTAGTGTCTTGAAAATTATGTTGGGTTACTACATTATAGCAATGATATATGATCCTCGTCAATCCCAGTGGTGTATCAAAAAGTATGATTCACTATATTAAATTATACTATGGACTGCTATTACCAGTTCCCAGATGCTTTGCTTCTGTCTAGTCTTGTTGCTTTCATACTAGAGTTTGTGACTAAACTGCCAAATGACAGCAACCTCAGGAAGAAAGAGTATGAGAAAGTGAAGAATTAGCAGGGCCTGAAGGAGGAACTGGAGATGTAGAAAGGAAAGGCCAAAGAGGTCCTAATAGTGATAGGAACACACAGGGCTGGGACTTCTAAGCTGAGAGAGTGGTTGCAACAAATTCCAGGAATGATAGCAGAGCTCTCTGTCCAGAAGAATGCAGTATTAGGAACAGCTAAGATCTTGCAAAGATCCCTCAAATTCCCAAGCTTCTGATAGAGGACTTGAGACTGAGGAAAACACAGACCACCCCTAAGGATGAGAAGGGATTTTTTTTTTTAATGGCTGAGCACAAATAAGAATACTCAAGTTTCGTGCAGTTCCTCACTACTTTAATTTGGTTCATTCTGATCCACTTTTCTATTAGATTTTGTATAGCTCTCTCCGCAGCCTTAAATGAAATATACACCTTCCTTGTGGAATTAACAGAGGCACAGAGGAACTTGGCATCTTTTATATTAATGAAGTTGGAGATTCATTCTTGGTGATTTATTGTGATGAACCAAATTAACAAAACTCGATTCGCAGGGATTAATAGGATGGAACTATTTTCATTCTAGACTATGCAGAACATATATACCTTGAGCAAGAATGATAAATGAATATCGCCAAAATATCTTTGGTATGATCACATTTTGTTCATGGAAAGAGCTAGTAGATTATTATAATTCTGCTTCTCATTTCAATGTGTAAAATCAAAAGGGCCCATACTATTTTTCATTAACATATTTTATTTCTCTTTTTCTTGTAACATCATGAAATTGCAGCTCATATTCGGAATAAGGTTGTAAAGACTTTTTGTATTTAAAATCTGCTACGGTTCAATCTAAGAAAAACCAAGAGAAAATGATAGGATTGTTAGATTACTTGGATAGCACATTTCCTAGTTTGGCAAGTCTGAGCTTGCTTATTTTCTGAATTCTCTACAATGAGTATTCTTTCACTTTATTTTTTTAAGTATAGCAAAAAATATTCACAAATACACACATCCATCATTCTTTTGTTTGAACATGGTCCTGGATCATCACCTTCATAAGATTGGTAACTGCAAATATTACTGCAAAGTGAATAAATGATTGTATTACTAAAATTAGAACAGTGCGGTGCTTTACTGATTGAGTAGAAAGCTTGCAAGCAATGTTAGGTACATTTCCACAATTTTTTAGAAATATCAAAAAACATTCCAGCATCTTTCAGGGGAAATAATTTTAATAGGTTTAAGGGATAATAGCCTATAGAGGATCCAAGACTTGTATAGTTAAATATGTATTCTACACACATTAAGAAAAAAAAACTATTTTACATAGAGCAAAACACAAACGTTTGGTTCTACCTATTTAGGATGAAAATGCCTAAAGGTTAATATGTTGTATGAGCTATAACAATTGCCCAAAGGATAAATGATTTTTTGTTTGTTTGTTTAAGAATCTTCTTCATTACTATGCTATGAAAACAATCAATGATTAAAAGACAGGTTTAAATGAATTGTATGTCTTTTATGCAATTAAGTGATGTAGTGAAACAATACCTAACATTAAACTGTACAGGTGAAACTCGAAAAATTAGAATATCGTGCAAAAGTTCTTTTATTTCAGTAATGCAACTTAAAAGGTGAAACTAATATATGAGATAGACTCATTACATGCAAAGCAAGATAGTTCAAGCCTTGATTTGTCATACTTTTGATGATTATGGCTTACAGCTCATGAAAACCCCAAATTCACAATCTCAGAAAATTAGAATATTGTGAAAAGGTTCAATATTCTAGGCTCAAAGTGTCCCACTCTAATCAGCTAATTAATCCATAACACCTGCAAAGGGTTCCTGAGCCTTTAAATGGTCTCTCAGTCTGGTCCAGTAGGAATTACAATTATGGGAAAGACTGCTGACCTGACAGTTGTGCAGAAAACCATCATTGACCCCCTCCATAAGGAGAGAAAGCCTCAAAAGGTAATTGCAAAAGAAGTTGGATGTTCCCAAAGTGCTGTATCAAAGCACATTAATAGAAAGTTATGTGGAAGGGAAAAGTGTGGAAGGAAAAGGTGCACAAGCAGCAGGGATGACCGCAGCCTGGAGAGGATTGTCAGGAAAAGGCCATTCAAAAGTGTTGGGGACTTTCACAAGGAGTGGACTGAGGCTGGAGTCAGTGCATCAAGAGCTATCATACACAGACGGATCCTGGACATGGGCTTCAAAGGTCGTATTCCTCTTGTCAAGCCGCTCCTGAACAACAAACAACATCAGAAACGTCTTACCTGGGCTAAAGACAAAAAGAACTGGTCTGTTGCTCAGTGGTCCAAAGTCCTCTTTTCTGATGAGAGGAACTTTTGCATCTCATTTGGAAATCAAGGACCCAGAGTCTGGAGGAAGAATGAAGAGGCACACACTGCAAGATATTGTTCTATGTACAATCCTTGTTTTATTGATTTCATGTAATATTCTAATTTTCTGAGATTGTGAATTTGGGATTTTCATGAGCTGTAAGCCATAATCATTAACATTATGACAAATCAAGGCTTGAACTATCTCGCTTTGCCTGTAATGAGTCTATTTCATATATTAGTTTCACCTTTTAAGTTGCATTACTGAAATAAATGAACTTTTGCACGATATTCTAGTTTTTCGAGTTTCACCTGTATATGAGCATTTGGAGAGCCAGGCAAAAAGCAACAGATAATGGAAAAACAGAGTTGAATTCAAGTTTGGTTATTTACTATAGAAAAATCATGGTAGCCAAATAGTCCCCATTCTGTGAAGGTGACCAATTAATCAGAGACCGAGACAGAACTAAATCTCCAAGGCAATTTCCACAAAGCAGGATCTATTCAAAATGAATTGGGACAACCAGCAGCCCTAGCCCAAAAGATGGAACCTTTATTGTTAATCTGTATATTGAAGTGGGAGACCATATGATAACCATGATGTAAAAGGATCTCATACATTTTCCACTACTCTAAAATATCAGTTTAAGATTTATCCCATTTAGTGGACTATGAATGCAAGAAACAACATCTCCATTTTTAATGCCCTTTAAGTCCCCTGTTCCTGTTCCTCTGTTTGAATGGTATTTTTTGACTATTTAACTGACAACAGAATATAATCCCTTACACTGTAGGCCCATTCCTCAATATGATCCCCAAATGACAGTGGCCTTTCTCATCTTAGCTTGACCCCAAATACTGCTTATACGTTATACTATGTCTGTAATTTCAGTGTCCAAATGCTGAAAAGTAGCAACAGGTCTCTTTCTCAAGGGCAGATTCAGACAAACTAGGTCCTCATTATCTCGCATCTCTTGACTTCTACAAGGGCCAAGGTTCTTCAAAGTTTTGAATAGCTCTATCACCATTTAATGCCAGAAAGGAACATGATAAGGAAAAACTATGTAACTGATGAATTCTTAAAAATGAAAAATTTTGCCAGGCTTTCTTTTCTTCTAATAAGCAACACTACAAATGTAAGCAATGCTAAATTGGTAGCTATTTGAAAAAAAAAAAAAAAGCCAAACCTATACTTTAAAATAATACAGGTGAGCTAAAGCGGAAAGCAAATGGCAAAGAGAAATGTTCCTTAACACTTAAGGAAACTGTAGAGCTGGAAGATTGTATCAAACTCAGCTTGGTTTTAGAAACAACTCCACAGATCTCTATAGTTTCCTCTTTTCCTCCTACCAAGAGCAGATAGCAGAAATCTAAAGGTAGATAAGAATTTCACATAAATAATGAATTAATCAAATGAATGTTACTGTTGTGACCAAGGCCCAAGTAGTGATTACAAAACATAATTCAATCCTCAACAAACTTATTTTATTAAAACAGCTGAGAATTAATTCATTCTCAGTTTAGTCCAAAACAAAATTCTTAATAACCAGTCCATCGGCCTTTTCATCAATCTTTGATGTCTTTGGCAACCTGCCAAAGGCTTTTCTTGGCAAAAACCCCACAAAGTTCAAGAGACACTGACAAGAAGCACTGGAATCAACGTTGCTTTTCTACAAAGAACCCAACGGCTCGTTGCTGCTCTTTTAAGCCTTATGGGAGTGGCCAATCATCTTCTGGCCTTACTCCTGAGTTGTCCTTTTTTCTTTAGCTACTCTTGCCTTCTGGCAGCTTTTCGCATGCGTGCACTAGGAACAGGCCCCTCCTGTTCCTCTGCCCCTCTGCTGTCCGTCTCTGGAGGCTTGGTAGTCCGTGCATTGCTCCCAGATGGCCCTGGCCCCATCTCTGCCTCCGACGCAGAGCCCTCATCTGGGCCTTCCGCTGACTCCAGGACTGGCCCATTGTCCTCCCTAGCCTCCTCATTGTCCAACTCTGCTGCCAGGTCCGCAAGCTGCTGGCGGACCACAACAGTTACATGAAAATAACTTATTCCATCTCCTTGAACTTATAGGAGAACAATATGCATCAGAAGTTAAATCTAGGCTTTCTAGAT
Source organism: Pituophis catenifer annectens (assembly GCF_029215685.1). Classification (NCBI taxonomy): domain Eukaryota; kingdom Metazoa; phylum Chordata; class Lepidosauria; order Squamata; family Colubridae; genus Pituophis; species Pituophis catenifer. Next base: position 95,524,371 of record NW_027256881.1, read on the forward strand.
TGTACAACACAGGCATTTTAGTCCAAGAGCTTGCAAAAGTGCCATACTAGAAAGAACGCTGAAGCAATGCACATATTTGGAGGCAGGCATAAAAAGGGTGGCTTTTTCCTTCCAAATTAAAAACTGAGACTAAAATTGAAGTCAATAAGTTGGTAAACTCAAGGGAAAAATAGAGAAGGGTAGTATAGATATTCCACTATTTCACAGATTCTTCGTATGTATACAATTTTAGATTTAACTTATCTCATCTGTGGATCTCACTGAGTACCTAGGTCTCAGGATTTTGTTTGGTTGGAAAAATGGACAGACTTTTTATAAGAACAAAACCTTTATTGTTTTTAAGTGCAGCAATGCATTAAATGTCTGTCCAAGCTTGAAATCTTGGATTAGATGTGAATTGTATAAAATAAGCTCTGTACGTGGATGGCAGAATCTATTTTGCACCCCAATGAAGTTTCTAAGAGCAATAATACATTAAATGTTTCTTCAAACTTGACATCTTAGATTAGATGTGTGACTTAAATATGGCCTACAAACTTTATTTCAGAATTCTTTCAAAATCGTATGAAGCAAGCTCTGTACATGGATGGCAGAACCTAATTTTTACATAAAAGAAGTGACTGGTAATATTTATATTATTTTGATCTGTTTTACTTACAGCATTTCTCTTTTATCCATGTTATTGGAAGTCATAGATATGTCTTCGTTTTCAACTGGGCTAGGTTAGCAAGTTCATAGTATAGAATGATGTATTGCTTTATTGCTTTATTATCCATTATAAATGACTCATACCTCTAAATGTATCAGTACACTTGTGCATTCCAAATTGTTACCATCTGAACAGTTTTCATTTAAATATGACAATTCACACACACACACACACACACACACACACACACACACACACAATCAAAAAGTTCCAAGCTGTGCAATAAACGATGAGTCACTTGTATGAACACAGTTTGATTCTCTCTTTATATAGGTATAAAATATGGTTGTTCTATTTCTAACATAATAACATGTAACTTTTAATAACATTCCGAAGCCCAGAATTCCATATTTTCAAATGCTCTGCAGGAAGACCTCAGAGGGAACATAAAAAGTGTTTGGATTTCTCTTTCTAAAAGGCATGTTAGCAATAATCTGTTTGAACTGTTGGACAAAGTAACACATGCAGCTTCCCATATAGTTATGTGAGTATCTCTACAAAGGAGTTGATTTTTATAGAGTGATATAAAGAGATCCCATTGTATAGCTGCAAAACAGCTCCTCCTCCAGTTTCTTAAAATAAGCATAATTAGTTGCTCACAATCAAATGGGACATTTAAACTTAATTCGATCCATCAAACAATAGTGTAGGAAACCTATAATTCTAATCAGCATTTCTTAGGTATCATTTGTGGCTCAGGTTTCCAGTTTCAACAAAATCTGTTTGGGCTTATGTGATTACCTTCAGACTACTACTCCACCTGCCCAATTTATATGGAATTGGAACAGATGCCTGGAATGGGACTGGGACGTACAACACACAAATGCACAGGTGGCAACTGGAAGCAGAGTTGGTACAGTTGTATTAGCGTTTTCAGCTCTCCTAGCAGTTCTGCTTTTGTCACAGTCAGTGTCTATTATTATTATTATTATTATTATTATTATTATTATTATTATTATTATTATTATTATTATTATTTTAATTAGTTCATTCTACGGAGCAGAGAATGTGCTGGAATGTAGTAAGTGTAAGTTGGGGAAAAAAACAGTGAAAACTCAAAAGCAACTGAAACTCACAACTTGTAATTGTGTGGGAATGACTTGGGAAACAAGAGGAAGAGCCTCAGACTAGATAATGGTCAGATAAGAGGCAGCTGAGACTATAGAATGAATGTGGAGGTGGCAAAAATCTTAGAAGGGACGTTCCCTAGTTTCTTGGTCTGTAAAGCTAAGGAGGGAGAGCTGTATTTTTTAGATTTGCAAGATTCTGTTACTATAATCTTAAAATAAAGTTAGAACTAGAATTTCTAACTGTGCTTCTGGTCTGGATTACCTCTCAAAGCAGGTAAAACTCTGCAAATGTATTTTTTTATGATGCTTTTTCTCAGGACTGAGAGAAAAACTCAGTGGTGGGATTCAGCCGGTTCGGCCAGTTTGGGCGAACCGGTTGTTAAATTGCTGGCTGGCTCCGCCCCTTCACGCCCCTTCCAGGAGTCCCCACGTGTCCCATGTTTGCTCCCAGGAGGCTGCAGGGAGGCCTACTAGGTCCAAAATGAGCCTTGGAGGGTGTGGTGTGCCCCCCTGCAGCCCATTTTTGCTCCCAGGGGGGTGCAGGAAGCCGAGTGCTGCCTGTCACACCCTCTGGCCACACCCACCATGGCCACGCCCACCCAGCCTGTCATTAAGGCAGAGAACCGGTTGTTAAATTATTTGAATCCCACCACTGGAAAGACTCATGGTTGTTTTACCTAATACTGTGGAGCATAGAACAGTTTTTTAGGAAAGAGCTTCCTCAACATCTGAAAATGTCCAGCAGGAGGAGAAAATTTTCAACAATTTAATTCAGGCCAGAATTAGCCCACTGTTAAATTATTGCAAGGAAAGAGGCACAAACATCTATCTTTTTCAAATCTTTATTAGAAGTTAAAATCCCAGCAAATCCAATATTATTTTGCTTTCTTTTTTTCTGAAATATGGGCATCATTATATTCTTGCTGGCCCAATTTTCTTGCTTTTTCTTCTATTTTCACATAAACTGTCAGGGTATGCCTTTTTTGAAAAAGGCAATGAAACAAGCAAACTGTAAAGTTGATTCCAAGGAACAGAATCAATGGTTGCCCATAGAGCATACTGACATAAAGGTGGTTTCACCTATTTCCTGCTGTTCTTGCTTTGGTAATATTCATTGGCTAATAGATTTGTAGGGATCTACAGAAAATGGAAAATGTTTGTTTTGAAATGGAAACACTCATCCTGTTCCTAAAACACTACAGAACTTAAAATTGGAACATTTTGTTGTCCTATTGGGGGGGGGGGAGGGAATCCAGAATAGTTTTTCCACCCTTTCCTTTTGTTCCTTTCCTCTGTATGGGCTCTGCATTGGTCTATTTCCAGCAGTAATCTTTTCCTAAGTTCTTCTAGAGCTGCACTTTCCTTCATCTGTGCTGCACTTCTCACAAGTAGCTACTTGCCTCATCAACTTTTTCCCAAGATGCAAGGAAACGTGAGACAGGCTTGCACACGCCGGGCACAGGCTAAAGCTAGTTGAGAAACCCAAGCCACATGCTGCTGAAGTGCATACACTTTCTTCAAAGTTGCTGTCTCTCTGGGTAAGAAATCTGTGGCTTGGTCTCTCTACTGCTCAGACTCTCCTGTCTCAGGTTATTAGGACCTTAAAAGTGCCGTGAAGAGTGCATCCCCCTTATAGCCCAGACATAATGCATTCCTGAACTAATATGATACATAGTCTTACACGCAACTGGCCCTTTGAGGGCAACTATAATGCTGAAGTGGCCCTCAATGAAATTGAGTTTGACACCCCTGCTCTATAATTTAGGAATATAGTTGTATTTATTTAAATTAATTCATAATGGGTTTATGCTTTCATTTTTATCCTTGTGTTTATTCTGTTCCATGTAGTCTGGAATCATTAACCATACATCTTTGGTGAGATAGGTAGGCAGTAGATGATGATGAAGATAGATAGATAGATAGATAGATAGATAGATAGATAGATAGATAGATAGATGGATGGATGGATGGATGGATGGATGGATGGATGGATGGATGGATGGATGGATAGATAGATAGATAGATAGATAGATAGATAGATAGATAGATAGATAGATAGATAGATAGATAGATAGATTCTTCCAAAGTAATATTTGAGAACTGCTTCCAATAATTTTCAAAATAAATAACAATAACTGAGAATGGGCTGTGATCACCAACAGGTTCCACATTGTTGTAATTAAATCTTATACCCATGTCTTATTTCACCAAATCCTTCAAGCAGTGTGTATGAAATTTTTATAGTAATCCTCAGCAAAATTGGTAAATACGTTCCGATGTTTCAATAACTTCTCTCTGTGTCCATTAAGGTATTCAAACACTGTGGATGTTATAGAGTAATTCAATACAAGTATTTCAGAAATAAAACATGCCATAAAATAATAATAGAATTTATTTAAAAAGTCCAACTAACTACTGTTTCTTCAGTCATGAGTTTAAAACTGACTAGGGAAAGAAACAGCTTGTTTTTTGTTGATCCTAGACATAAAAGGCCCTGTCTGATATGCTCATCAACTTGATTCCTTTTGAACTTTTGATGACTTCTGTCAGTTAATTAGTTTCTGCCTTTCAAACAGCTGCTAGTTCAATAGGATTTAAGCCCATGCATATAGATTTTTATAGCCATTTAAAATTAAATTTATAGATTCTCTTAGAATAGGTTCCACAGTCTACTAAGGAACAGAAGAGAAATCCCTGATGCCCTTAGCTATGATCATCAGATGAAATCTTGGCATTCAAAAGCAATACATTTATGAGCTTTAGATGTTGTGATAAAACAACTGGAAATGATTTTTTTGGCCTTCTTCTGTGCTTGCAAGTTCCCCTGAAGTATTTGACTGCTCTCTATAGAACTGACTTCTGACATAAATAGGATGAGCATACCTATCTACTAAATGGAAGCTTCAGAAGCCTTTCTGTTTTGCCTTTTGGGAAGCTCTTTTATTGAGCAGCTCAGCCACAATGCAATATTTTACTGAGTGGATTGGCAATCTAGGTCCTTCTAGAAGTCTAGTATTATTAATTCTTTAGGCTATGGGAGCAGAAGTTGAAAGCAGGCCTACATCTGGGTTAATCACTTGTCCTACTTCCTTTTCAGGATTCTCAAAATAATTGCTTACTCCTGAGCACAGTTCAGTATATAGCTGGTATTCCAGTGCATAGCTGGAACTTCCAATAGACCATTGTGGCTCAAAAAAGAAACAAGGAAAGGGTTAGTGACTCAATGTAAGTACTGAATTAAATAGAAATAATGGCCCCAGGAAACACATGTTTTTAACACCTCTTTTAAAAAAATGAAATAACTGATAACTTATTTCAGAACTGGTTCACAGAGTACCTGCTGATCAGTAAAAACAAACTGGTAATGAACATCTGTGCTTTGCCCCAGCCCCTTCCTCTTTACCCATTCTAAACTATGTTTCCTGATTTATTTCAGAAATGTAAAATATATGATGATCAGTATATTTCAAGCTTTATTATCCTGAGCACAATAACATTTGAATAGAATAGCAAGTCTAACACAGGAAGATGAAGAAGAAATCACTCGAGTCTTTCATGCTAATTTGTGGCAGGAACATTTTTTTTTTCTTGAGAATATATTTCCTAGAAACTTAGTTTAGGCAGCAATAAACTTCACAAACTCTCTCTCTAAGAGTTGAATTTTTCAAATGGAGGAGTTTCTACATGTCTACCATGGTATCATGCTTCATGATGAGCCTGTGGATTTTTCTTACGGGGCAAATCTCTATGGAATCACCTCTACAGCTTCCAACAATTGGACCAAGAAGGAAGCCTTCCTTGCAACTTTCATACAAGCTCTGCTCTAAACTACAGTAGGAAGACCTACTGAGCACATTCTGTCTCACTGTAGGGAAAGGGCTGGCATGAGAAAAAAGGAGAGGAAAATACATCACTGTGTAACAGAGGCATACACAAGGCAACAGTAGATTTTTTGCCCCAAGTATATGAAACATACGCCTTTTTTAAAAAAAAAAAATGCTTTTTTTTTAGAAAAAAAGAGACCAAACAGAAAGATACTTATAATGCAAATATATACAAAACTATACATAAAAAGTGCTTAAAAAATGAAAAGAATGCAACAGAAAAAATGAAACAAAGTATAATATATTATTGTAGCAAATAAGAATAAAGAATAAAATGTAACCTTAAAAGACAGCAGCTACAATGAAGCAGATCTACCCTACTAAACCAGTGCTTTTACAGTATTTACAGTAAATAATTATACTGATTTATTAGGAAATGCATAAGTTATTTTCTCTTCCAGCCTGTCATGCCATCCAATTAAACACAAAATTAAACTGGTTATATATAACTGGTGTATCCATAAAAACCACTAAAAAAGGCACAAATGTTTACCAATTAATGCTATCATCTTGCTAGACTGGAAAAAAATAATTGTGTATACATGCTGAGCGAATGATTCATTTCAAAAATATGGACAAGATACGAATACCAATGGTGGTCAATAGATAATCTAGACTTTCAGATGCTATTCCCTTGATCTTGATCTGTGATACCTAAGCTTTAGTAAAGTCAATGTAACAAAGGTAGTGTCTGAATTGTGGCTACTAAAATGATGATGAATTTTATACTTTGAAATTCATTAGCTTTCATTCTCCATTAGCACTCAGACGTTATAGTAAACTTCTCTCTTATAGGCACAGCCTCTTTCTTACAATTGGGAAACTTTGAAAATAGCATATAGACAATTGCAAAGATAGAAGGAGACAAATAACAAGAACAGCAATTTCTTACTATGTAGGAAATTAAAGTAATACAACAGATTTTCTAAAATCTCTTCTGGGTAAAGCAGCAGTTATGCAGCTTTATATTAGAAAAGATGGCTGTTATAAGAAGTTGTGGAGTGACTGAACTGATTCTTCCAAGCAGGACAGAATGTCTTCTCCTTCTTCTTCCCATTCCCTTTTTCCTTCTCCCTCTTCTCCTTCCTCCTCCCCCCCTCCTCCTCCTTGGTTTTTTCCCAATCTAACAGTGATGTGAATATATTTTTCCTTTTCCACATGTTGGCTATGTGTCTGGGGACTGGTAGAGCTTTGAATCTTCTGACTCTAGAGTTTCCCTGTCTGTTCATGATAAGCCTTCTGATCCACCCATATTTGCCTCTGCTGACAGTGGAGCACTAGCATCAAAAAGGCAAACACTGTTGAGGCTGCCATGGGAGTTAGTAGTTCAGCAACATCTGTTGACTACATGCTCCCCATTTCTACTTTAATGCATGTGATTTAAAGCAGAGAGTTGTGCTCTGAATACATTAGTGAGTTTGAAGGAAAATTCTTTCTTGATCATTGTTCTTCAGTGCCTTTGTTTGAACCACTATAACTTACTTAGGAATTAATGTAGATGAGAAAAAATGCATGCAGGAATACATGAAGAAATGGCCAGAAAATGTTTATTAAGAGAGTAGCAGAAGATGCAGGAAGAAAAAAAAAGTAGGTGACAGCAAATTATAAAGTAAGCACTTGAAGCTTCCTATCTAAGAAAGGGACATGGTGGCTCAGTGGCTAAGATGTTGAGCTTGTCGATCAGAAGGCTGGCAGTTCAGCGGTTCAAATCCCTAGTGTCGTGTAATGGAGTGAGCTCCCGTTACTTGTCCCAGCTTCTGCCAACCTAGCAGTTTGAAAGCATGTAAAAAATGCAAGTAGAAAAATAGGGACCACTTTGGTGGGAAGGTAATAGTGCTCTGTGTGCCTTTGGCATTTAGACATGCCGGCCACATGACTACAGATATGTCTTCAGACAGCGCTGGCTCTTCAGCTTAGAAACGGAGATGAGCACCGCCCCTAGAGCTGGAAATGATTAGCACATATATGCGGGGAAATCTTTACCTTATCTAAGAAATCCAAGAAGTGAAGTCCCTGCTTCAGGCTGAAGCAGGCTAAGCAGAAGGAAAGAAGGGAGAGAGGGAGGGACAGATTTTTTTATAGGTGCTATATTTTGAAGAGAGAGAGAGAGAGAGAAAGAGACAGAAAGAAAGAAGGAAAAGAAAGAAGGATATACCTGATGGTAACATCCTTCAATAATAATAGAACACTGCTGTGTTTGTTTGTTTGTTTGTTTGTATAGTTGGCTTATTTATTTAGTTGCCTTATTTAGGCAACTCCAATTTCAATGAACTTTGACTAGCTTATAGATCTCTTCAGAGTAAGAAAGTTAAAAACATCAACTAGAATTAGAAAAGAGGGATCAACCTATGAAAATTATTTTGACTTGATAGCATCATTCTTTTATTAGTATGGTCAAATGATGCTGTTCGTTCATGTTTATTTGAGAGGATCTGTCCAAGGTGCTGGATGACTGACTTTTCCATCTGAATTTTTTGAGCTTCATATTTTGATTAACCACAGCATAAGCCAGTGAATAAATGTATTTTCAATAGAATAAGGTAAGAAGTGCAAAAAAATTCCACCTTTTAGAAGGATTTACTAAAGAACCAATTATGCCATAGCATGAAGTTAGCTTTTACCCAAGCACTCATTTCAAAAGTCTGCTTTAAAATATTGGGAGCTGTTCACATTCTATAAGTTAGTATTAGAAAATTATATCTAAAATGGTATTAGAAAAAATAATTTATCTAATGCATACTTTACCTTGTATCCCAACAATGTAAAGGGTGATTTTATGCAATAGCTTTTCTACAAATTTAGTATTGAAATGTCCTTGGTTTCTTCTGGGCTGAGAGAGAAAAAAATATTTTTGTTTGCTGAAATTTGGTAGCATTCTTTACCTTGGAGATAAGGGTAAAATTTTCAAACTGTAAAGCTTACCTAGTCAGCATGTTCATAGATATCCATGTTCTGAGTTAATTTTAATGGGCATCTTTTACAGTCAAACAACATTTAAAAAAAAAAATGGAGAGAAATGACTTCCAAATAGTTTCCAATTTTATTGTGATACTACTACTACTACTACTACTACTAGTAGTAGTAGTAGTAGTAGTATTCTTTATGCTTCTAATTTAGGGTACTTGGGTGTCCAAAGCAGAGTAGCTAATGTTATCTTCTCTCAGTTGAAGTCAAGTTTCATAGATTTATGACTGACCAAATTATTTTGGCACCTGACTCAGAGTTTTTTACAAAAATTACAGAAATGTCAGTGTCAGAGAGTAAAAATGAAATAACCTAAAAGAAATTCACATTATTTTTCTGCCCTTTTTTCTTGATATTCTAGATCTGCTTTGGTGGCCCAGTGATTTGAATGCAGTATTGCAGGCTAACTCTGCCCACCATCTGGAGTTCAGCCCTGATGGGGCTCAAGGTTGACTCAGCTTTCCATTCTTCCAAGGTCAGTAAAATGAGGACCCAGATTGTTGGGGGCAATATGCTGACATTGTAAACCACTCAGAGAATGCTGTAAAGCAATATGGAGTGGTATATAAGCTACTGCTCTTGTTATCTATTCCCTTTCATTATATCTAATGATAGATCAACCATTCTCAATTTTCTTTTCTATTGCAAGAATAGAACATTTGCATTTGATATTTTGTAGCAATTTTACATTGTATTTGCACCCTAAGGATTCACTGCATTTCTAGTGTAATGGGTAGCAAATATATTCTGCTAAATTCAACTGAACTTTTTTTGTGTGCAAATTTAGGATTGAACCATAAACTAAATACATTAAAACTTGTCAAGCTAAATTCTAGTAGTACAGTGTCAGTGCTGAATCTGTGAAATTAGCTATGAAATTAGGTATGAAGTTTAAGATGATCTCAGGTTCTATAATACGGTTTCTGAGTGCTGTTGCGCCAATAACCGATATCTTCCACAATGCAATGCTCATAGAAACTCTGGACATCTAAAGAAATGGTTAAGAGAAGCCAATCCTTGGAGGCCGATTAAAGAATATTATGGTTATATGATTTGGATCAGTGATGTGACAGTGCTTTTCCAAAATTAGGCTTTTTGGACATGCTATGACAAAGGGAGGGTAAACAATAGACAGAATGTTCAATTCCAATTGTTATAACACAGGAATTTAGAATTGACCTTCCAAAAAATGTGAATTATCCAGAATTATTAGAGAAACCTCTGCTAGTGGAAAAATTGACCTGACCTACTGTATCTCAAAGGGTTTTCAATGACTGCCATGTTGTTCTTCCAATTAGAGTATGTCAAGTGATCATAAAAGCAGAACCAATCTAATTTCAGCTGTGTGAAGGTGGGAATGTGCATTTTTGTGCCACTGAAGGGTTTTTTTTTTAATTCCTAGTCAGCATATTCTGAAAAATGATGAGGTGTTAGTTTCTTTGGTTTGCTGTGATAGCTTTTTATCTCCTGACACAGTATTCTTATTGAGTACAATTTGTACCATTTTGCTCTAAAATTTGAGCTCTCTTGCTTTCTTGAACTGTCACATTAAAATTTGTTGGTGACTTGTCATCAAAAAATTAAATTACATTCTGAATTTTATGTGTTTATATTGCAACCTCCCAAATATCAGTATCATGAATTTAGGAAAGCTCATTCATTTGCTGTGAATCCTTTCAATTAATATCTCTGAAATATGGCTTGGATATCGTTCACAGGAAGGACTTGGATTTATAGCAAATTTAAGGAAATGGATATTTGGATGGTTAAAATACATCCAAGATACAAATAACCATTAAAATAGGTTTTAAAGTACATAAGTCAAAAATCTGTACACTGTTGTTGCTTAAATCTGGCACATTTGAAGCAGTGGTGAAATCCAATTTTTTTTACTACCAGTTCTGTGGGCGTGGCTTGGTGGGCGTGGTGTGGCTTGGTGGTGTGGCTTGTGGGTGTGGCAGGGGAAGGATACTGCAAAATCCCCATTCCCTCCCCACTCCTGGGAGAAGGATATTGCAAAATCTCCATTCCCACCCCACTCTGCGGCCAGCCAGAGGTGGTATTTGCTGGTTCTCCAAACTACTCAAAATTTCCGCTACCAGTTCTCCAGAACCTGTCAGAACTTGCTGGATTTCACCCCTGGTTTGAAGCCATCAAAAAAGACAAGCTTCTCTGAAGGTTGGTTTTTTCTACCCTGTTGATACATTTTATACATACATAAATGTGTGTGTGTGTGTGTGTGTGTGTGTGTGTGTGTGTGTGTACCATTTGTATTTCTCCCAAAATAGATAATAAAATGAATGAAAAATGGTTTTAATAAATCTTTTTCTAGAAGCATCTCTTTACTGTATATGCTTAGCCAACACACTTCTAGAGCCATTGCAAGGGTTTATTATTATTTTGTTAATTTATTAAAATCAGGGCTTTTTTTTAACAAGGGAAGAAGAGGCAAGGGGACCAATTTATTTTTTATTCATTTATTAAGAAAATTTATCTGGCTGCCCAACTAACTTACGATGACTCTGGTTGGTTTACAGAAATAGAATCCCGAATATAAAATTCAATCGACTTTCACTCAGATTAATCACTTATAGCTTTATTTAATTCTTCCTTCACTCATCAATCTTGGAGGACATCATTATTAAATTATATGACCTACAACTTATGGAAATCCAATCTGGATCACCATTATGAGCTGTTACAATAGCATCTTTATGTTATTGAATAACAATCTGGCTGTTCTGTCCCAGGTTGTTCAAGCCAACGCAGGCCTCTAGAGCAGTGTTTCACCTTGGCCCCTTGAAGATGGGTGGACTTCAACTCCCAGAATTCCCCAGCCAGCCATGCTGGGAGTTGAAGTCCATCCATCTTCAAGGGGCCAAGGTTGAGAAACACTGCTCTAGAGAGTCCTTTATTACTCCAAATAAATGTTCCAACTAACAACCCTCCAATGACCAGTAAGGCTCCACCCGACATTACCCTGAAGGCATCTACCCTCAGTCCTCCAAACAACAGCCTGTATATAACAAAGAAAGTCCACAGAGCAGGAGCAGGTTTACAGAGCAATGTCCAGGGCCCCAAGTCCAGTCCACCCAGCTAAGCGAATCCATAAGGCAAACTATAGTCCACAAGGCAAAGGCAAAGGCAAGGCACAAGACAAAAGGCAATCCTTGAGACAAAGGCATAGTACAAGGCAAAAGGCAGTTTTCAAGACAAGGCAAAACAGGAAAAAAGCAATCCTCAAGGCTAGGCAAGGCAAAAGGCAAAAGTCAAAGCTGGAGGAGTGTAAGTCAAAACAAACAATTGTTCCTCACAAAGACTAACTCCACATGGCTTCTCCTTAAGTCAATCCACTCCAGGTGTTCCTTGTGAGGAGAGATGTGGTGTCCTTCTCCCGAGTAGCCTGGCATCTCTTCTCTGAGTTTACCTAAGCGCCACTCTCAGTGCTCTTGGATCGAGTTGAGGAGGCAGCTGTTCCTCATCAGAGGGGATCTGCTGCCTATCAGCACCACTGCCTGTCAGCAGCCGATCCTCCCCTGTGTATGTGAAGGCAGATGTTGTAGCGCGGGAATAACGAGAGGCACAAGTAAGCTAGTGACAACAGCCCTTTAATTCAGGGTGAGACTTCAGCAACTAACACAGGCAATAGCCTTCTTTATATACAGTTCTGGAATAACCGTTAACCAATCACAAACATTCTATCATTCAAATCTCCCGCACAAAATGGATACATACATAACAGCAGGCAGCTCTCTGTCTGGTTGACCACCTCCCCCAATGCCTGAGGGGCCTGGGACAGCATCGTCCTCAGCCCCTGGCCTCTCCAAACATGCCAAGGGAGACGTGCCATCCCTGTCAGACAGTTCCCGTTCCAACTCCTCCTCCTCCGAACCAGATTCCGATGGGGCCGTGACACTGGTTTCGATGCATGATGTGTCAATTGATCTCCAGTTCCTATAACTAAAATGCTGTCATTGGCAGAGGTTGCACTAGGTACTTATAACTCCAGGCCTCTTATGTATTTTGAAAAGTAAATAGTAGATAAGCATCAAAATCATGGCTAACAGCCACCCACATTTCAAGGTGCCTTTCTGGAAATCTGTGTTTCTTTGTGTTTTTTTGTAGCTCTTTATCCTTTCTTTTGTCTTGCCACCATCACTTCTGCTGTAGTCTTCATCCTTGATCTGAAATTCTGTATTGCTGATAAACAATCCACTCTAATCTCCTTCCTTCATACATCAGATATTTGAGGTGTATAAATGAGAAAACCTATTAAGTGCTTGGGTACCACGGTGAAGGCTATAGTGCAGACACTTGAAGAGTGATTAATGGAAGATGTGGCTGGAAAGCATCATAAAGCTTATTCAGGGAGTTACTATGTTTACATACTAAATAGGAGAGGATTTCTGCCAAGTTGGAAATTTTCCATCCAAAATAGTAATTATGTTCTTTAAAGCCAGTATCAGTTATTAACAGAACATGCAGCAGTCAAGTGCACACACAGACACAAAGCCACTACAAAAGCAATCTTTCTCATTCAGATAATTTGTCTACTTCAGACTTAGGCAACAAAGTCTGTATATTAAACTTGGTCACTTGATAAAAGAAGATTCATAATGATAAGTGTGGAACATTTCCAATTTTACAGTGCAAATACTGTGCTACTCAGATCAGTGTGAATCACTCCCACAAATATTATAGCATCACAACAGTGTGTTAATGTTTATGTGTGGGAATGGTGGGGGTGGTAGTGCCAATATTCTATAGTAGAAACAAATGAATGTTAAATTGACATATCTTAATGCAGATCCACTTTGAAATACATTTCTCAAACTGTATAAAGATGGAGACAGAAAGAAAACAGACTGAAAGAATTTGGGGACTACTATTTTCACTGAGATTATCTTCTCTGGATTTCAGCCATAATAAATCATAAACCACAACTGGTAATCACAAGACATTAATTGCTCTATCACCAAGTGTGAAATTTTGTTTTAGAATAACGACACAAATTATTTCACAATTATTTACTGATGTTAGTTAGTGATTCTCAACCCAATATTTTAAGTTACAAACTCCAGACTAATTTTAATTGGAAATATTGATGTCTGTCTGTAAGAGATTCATTTCAAAGGCTGTAACCTAAATCTTCAAGCCCACCTTTTTATTTTTACTTAATTAGAAACTAGTACATTATTTTCAGAGAAACATTCCTCTAAGCATTGGTGCATAGAATTTGGCCTCTGAGTGTTTTCCTTGATGCCAGCATTATTATATCACTTAGTAGTGAGCTATTAGGCCCATACCCCGGGAGATCAACTGACCTTAAAGGATACATGAATCTAGTACTTTCATGTCATAAAATGCTACTGTTAGCATTTGTTCCATTTGTTTACAGAGATTTCCTTTTATATGATTTTTTGCTGCTTTTGTATAGTTTATCATAGCCACTCTTTACCCTCTAGGTTAGCACATTCTAAGCACTGCTCTAGAAGCACACTTCTAGTGTTGAACATTTTGATACAACCAGGGAGAAGGATCATTCTTGAAACTTTACTTTCATTTGGAATACAAGTAATGCTCACTTATGACCACAATTGAGCCCAGAATTTATGTTGCTAAGTGAGAAATTTGTTAAGTGAGTTTTGTCCCATTTTATGACTTTTCTCGCCACATTTGTTAAGTGATTCACTGCAGTTGTTAAATTAGTATTTATTTATTTTTATTTATTATTAGTAACATGGTTGTTAAGTGAATCTGGCTTCCCCATTGACTTTGCATGTCAGAAATTTGCAAAAGGTGATCACATGACCCCAGGACACTGCAGCCCTCATAAATATGAACCAGTTGTCAAGCATCCAAATGTAAATCAGGTGACTATGGGGATGATGCAATGGTCATAAGTGTGAAAAATGGTTGTAAGTCACTTTTTTTCAGTGCTGTTGTAATTTTGAATGGTCACTAAATAAACTGTTGTAAGTCGAGGACTACCTGTAATGAAGAAGACCTTTTGAAGGCAGTGTCACTTACCATAATGCAGTAGGCAGTAAGAACATCCTCAAAGAATCAGAAGAACATCTGTAACCAAGAGAGTGAACAGATAAAAGAAATTTGAGTCTGAAGCAGAAGTATAATTCGAGAAATCATCTTAGACTTGACCCTCCCTAGTTCTCAGAAAGATTATGGGGAAAAAAAGGAGAGTCATATTCTAATAAAAGTAATATTAGCATTCAAAACTTTGGTTTTCTAGCCTTATCTACCTTGAAGGGCTGACACATTAGAGCTAATGTTTGAAGTATTTGTGCTCCTAATATGGAAGTTTAATTTCTCCTACTTTGGGGCTAGACAAGGTCTGGAATACCACTCATAGCATTGTAAGCCGCCCTGAGTCTCCGGAGAAGGGCAGCATATAAATCAAATTAAATCATCATCATCATCATCATCATCATCATCATCATCATCATCATCATCATCTCTTATTCTAGAGGATGTGCTTCAAGAAATGAGTCATCTCTGGAATATTCAGATCAGCCAATTCCTTTCTTTTTCTGAATGTGCTGGGAATGAACTTCTGTGTTTTACGTATCCTTAATGAAAAGCACTGCCAATTTTCAGTGAATTAATTTCATATCCTTATAATGGTTTTTAAAAAAGAAAATCTGATCATGCAGAACTAGCTAGAAGCTGAAATGTAGACACATGAATTCTATAAACAAATGAACACCAAGATAAACCCTGGATTGGGTCAACATTTAGATATTATTATTATTAACCAAATAATTCATGTTTATAACTATTTGTAATACATTTTTAATTATTACCTGATAAATCCTCGTGTTGTGGCTCGTACGTGGCCTGTGCAGGTAGTAGCTGATTCTGACAGCAAGGAGGCTGGTGTGATGCTGTGCCAGCAGCCTGTGCAGCTGGTACTCGAGTTGGACAATGAGGAGGATGGAGAAGATGTGGTGCCAGAGGCGGGGATTCAGCCAGAACCTCCAGAAGCTCCCTTAAGTGAAGAGGCAAAGAGAAGGAGCCTCTTCTTGATGCATGGGTGCACAGAGCTGCCAAAAGACAGGAGTGGCTCCTCAGGAGGATGTAAGGAGAGTAAGGCTTGGGGCTAATTGGCCACTCCCTTAGCCTATTTAAGGAGGAACACCAACTGAAGCAATTTGCAGGGAACAACTTTGTTCACATACCTTCGTGTCTTGTCTTGCTTATCTTATCAGCTTCCTGCAAATTGCTTCTGGGCATTCTGCCAACCACAGTAAGCTTTCAGTATTATTCTTTGAATTCTTGGCGGCTGTTAATGCAATTAATTAACAGCCATTGTTGTAAAAAAAGTGGTTTATTTAGTAAACTAAAGTTTGAACAGACTTTGTGTGTGCTGCGTTCTTTGGGGTCCGTAGCTGGGGCAGAACATCTTGTCTATACTTGGGATGTGGAATTCCAAACATTAGGTCAGGTCCTTTAAGGTCTGACTGTGCATGTACCAGTCACTTTTTAATGTGACTACTTCCTACAACTAACAATGCAAATCTACCTATTTCTTCTACCTTTACACTACAATTTCTCTGTACTGGAAAATCTTTGATGTCCAGTCCTGATTCTTTTTAGGAAGCAATGTAAATTCTCTTAAAACAGAGTTTAGTATGTATTAGGTCTTCTAAATCTACCTATTAAATAAATGATTTGTAATACTTCTTAAAAAATTATCAATATTATTCAGTATTCAAATAGTTATGCTATACCTTCTTCATTGCAAATTAGATATAACCTGGATATTTTTTGTTCCTAGGTAAATGTAATTAGTTCCCTATTGATCTCAAGTTCCTCTGGCTGTGCAATGTTGGCAAAATCATACATTGTTGATGGACTAGGTTGGTTCAATGTGTTGCTAAAATGTTCAACCCAACGTTGAATGTCAATACCTGTAACCATGAAATATAATAAGAGAGCTGCTAGGGGTGTGAATGTTAATATAAACTTTTCCCTATACTGTCATTCTGCAGGGACATAGAATTAGATGTATTTGTTAGGTGGCCCATTGTGGTTACCTGCACCCAAAAATCATTATAGTTGTTTGTGGAGATAACTGGGAATTTCTCATTCCTGATTCCAACATTGGCTGAATTGCCTTGTGGTGTTTCAGTGTATGGAGAAATTTAATTAGATTTTTGTGGCAATTGGACAGTTTCTACTCCAGGTGGCAAACTAAAAATGATCTAATGCACATTAGAACTTTTAGCTTTGAGTATAACTATTGCTTGAATAAACTCAGATACTTTGGCCACCTAATGAGAAGGAAGGATTCATTGGAGAAGAGCCTAATGCTGGGAACAATTGAGGGCAAAAGAAGAAGGGGACAGCAGAGAATGAGGTTGCTGGATGGAGTCACTGAAGCAGTCAGTGTGAGCTTAAATGGACTCCGGGGGATGGTAGAGGACAGAAAGGCCTGGAGTTGCGATGGGTTGGACATGGAGTTGTCCATGGGGTTGTGATGAGTCGGACATGACTTCACAACTAACAACAACATTGCTTAAATGGGTTTTGACTTGTGGTTGGAGGGAAATTTTGAATTCACTGTAAATAAAATTCCTGGAGATGAGCTCTATCTCATTGGCTGAATTCATAATTTTCACAGAAGTCATTTAGTGCCTGTAATATTTTCAAATAGATACCTAGTGAATATTTTAGCATATAATAAAGAATTAAAATATCAATAGTCCTAGGTTTTATAAAAGCAACATAAGGACAAGATTATAGAGGCTGGGAACTCAGAAACTATTTTATCTGGAATAATATTTTTAAACAGTTGCATTGTTGTAGAACCAATGGGCAAATGTGATGTCATCACTGATTTCTGCATCTCCACTGTATGAACATCAGTTAGTCACACAATTAGACAGTTGGGATTATATAAGAGCAGTCTTCAAAGATCAGTCTTTGACAAATTATTAATTTCAGTTTTCTTAATTGATATCAAGGGAAAACTCAAGGCACCTTTTACAGCATCTGGGCCAGTGGTGAAATACAATTTTTTTTACTACCAGTTCGGTGGGCATCGCTTGATCAGTGTGGTGTGGCTTTGTGGGCATGGCAGTGGAAGGATACTGCAAAATCCCCATTCCCTCCCCACTCCTGGGAGAAGGATATTGCAAAATCTCCATTCCCATCCCACTCTGGGGCCAGCCAGAGGTGGTATTTGCTGGTTCTCAGAACTACTCAAAATTTCTGTTACCGGTTCTCCGAACTGCTCAAAATTTCCGCTACCGGTTCTCCAGAACCTGTCAGAACCTGCTGGATTTCACCCATGATCTGGGCCATTTCACTTGGAAAAATCCCCAAGTAGATTGATATTATTCATTTCCATAATGGTTGCACCAAACACTATCTTACACTAATACTTCCTTTCCATTTGTAATTGCTTGAGATTGCCAAATAAATGATTTAAATATGTTTGTCATCATCCTACAACTGCATAAAGGAGTATGCTTTGGAGCAATTACACTTGTGTGGAATAATGTTCTGCACCTGTACTGAGTTTTCATAATCTCCCTATCAGCATTAATTTAGCAAAGGATTATGTGAGCTGAAGTCTAATGTATCTGAAGGGCACTTGGTTGAAGAAGATTATCATGCGAGATATACTGTAGCATTTATAAGGTAGCACCAAAAGCAATGCTTCTGTTAATTTAGATTACAGTACATACTTTGAAGATAAATGAGGCAGAAGGTTAAGGCACTGTGCAATGAGCAAATACAGTAAATCCATGCTAATACAAATGGGAGAATTCCACTTTTTTTTACAAAACAACAACAACAATGAATCAAAATAGACATATTTTTTGATGGACAGGATGAAAAACCTTTGTGTAAAAAAATGCAAAACTGATACTTTGTTTAATCTCTAGTTGACATTCCTTAAAACAAACAAAACCTGAGAAATTTTAATTTAATTGTATTTCTTAAATGGATATGCCATCTCCCTTTACCAAAAATTCTGGGTGGCTTACAATACCATGAAAGTATTTTCAGACTAATTCTGATTTTTTCCAAAATGTGAATACTTTACTATGCAAAGGTAAAATATTCATTATGTATCTTACTGAACTTAATTATTTAATATTGAATTATTGAATTTCAGATCCAGAGAAGGCAAGGAACAAACTGATGAACTGGTGGTGAAAATTAATGCATTTTGCTCATAGAGATGACATCCCTTCGAATTTTAGCTTGACTAATGAATCTGGGGTTTTAAAACTTTTTACTTTCCCAAAAATGCATCCGGAAGCATTGTGTGTTCATTGTGATAAAATGGAATGTTGGACAAGGACTGGGGAGACTCAGGTTTAATTCCTGACTGAAACATGAAACTCATTAAGTGGTTGTACAATTTGACATAGTAGATGAATTTGAACCAAAATATAAGAAGAAAGAAAGATGTACATCTTCTTAAACTCTCTGAAGAAAGGTGAAATATCAGCGCAACAAATTATTTCCAGATTTATGCTGTAAAATGCTGTGAAAGTGGGGATGGTATTTTGCATGTTATTTATATTGTTATTGCTTCATTTACAACTAGCATTTCTATAGGAAGAAACTCGTTCAATAATGAACGAGTGTGAATAGTATGAACAATAATGAATAGATTTTTTTTGTCTTTGTAGTTAAGTAATTATAGCTACTCCAGTAATTTAGATTTGGCACCAACTTCTTTGTGGCTATGTTAGATTATTGATTGTGTTGGATTTTGGAGTTATTTATTTATACTGTTTGTATGCAAATTGGGAGTGGGGTGGTTTATAAATCTTTAAAATAAATATAAAAATAATTGCAGCATTAAAAGATGGCTTGCCCACCTCCCTTAAAATCATCCCTTTTCAACACCAAATGTTTCTGTTCACGTACCCATCATAGCACAATGCTGTGATGTGTTAGCACAGGTCTATTTTTTCCTCCTATAAAGGAAAACAGTACTAGCAACATACACACAGAGAATACTAGCTTTATAGAAGCTAAATCTAACTTCTATAACGCTCTACCAGTAAATACTTTATTTAAGAGACTTGTTCCCTTGGATACATTTCTCCCACTAAAGTTCTTTGATGTATGGCTAGAGCAGAGTGCATATAGCTTTGAAAATCACTTTTGTGCTAAGGTTAGCTGAGTGAATACTGCATTTCCCCTTGAGTTCTGCAATGCAAGTTTCTGTTCAGCAAAGATCACTTCAAGAACTTGCTTGGAGAAAGCTTTGAAGATGCTCGTTTATTAGCTGTCAGATGTTCTATAGCATGGTATTATTTTCTTCATCTTCACTTTCTTTTTTAATGAACTATCTTAAAGAGAAATGTGGTGGATGTCATTTTAAAATAGATGAATGGTATTTAATGACTTGTCTTCTTCACATTTTTACACATTCAATATCTATGTGAACCAGACATAGTAAATGTCTTGATTTGCAAGTATGTATTCAGCCTCTTCCCCTATCTGACATATCTACACCCAGGCACTGGAAATGTGTTTTTTTCTTAATCTCCAAGCTTTATAAAGTGCCCTATTTTTTGAATGAGTGCAGCTTCAGATAATGTCCAAAATGAAGCTTTTGTTGTCATCTTCAGAATAAGATCAGCAAATCTATATCTGGCAATATGTTAAGATAATGCTTAAATTTTTTGGGCACTATTCATGTGTGTGCGTGTGTGTTTGTTTGTGTATGTGTAAGAGAGAGCGAGAGAGAAAAAAAAACATACACACATATATACATATAAGAAAGTTACCATATTTTTTAAGAAGTCAATTCTCTTCCACAGTTAAATATTGTAACATTTAGCAGAATTTTCCTTCTTCTACCTCTTAAAATATTAATGAAGCTCTGCTAAAGGAAAAAGTAATTAAAAATACCAGCAAATCAGGATAGAGCAGGGATAGAAGATGCAACTACAATGAATAAAGATTATTTTGATTTGGTTCTGGTTTACCATTGTTTTAAGCAAGGTTCTACACTGCCTTTTGAAAAATGCAAGGGATATACAAAGCATTTTACATTTATTATCTACTGAAGCTGAAACAGCTATTTCCAAGATTTCATGTTTCCTATTTTGTGCTCTGAAGTTTTATCCTTGAAATAAAATGGACAAATTTCTTTCTACATAGGTCTCTTTCTCTCTCCCTCCCTCCCTCCCCCCCTCGTAATATCCTGTAATTATTTTTTTTTTTACATTTGCATAAGCCATTGAAACATGAAAATATATAGCAAATGAAAAAGTGGACATAGTTAACATTACTTGTACGGTTAGAACAGTTATGGGTAAAATTGTGATGGGAACAAGAAAAAGTTATGAATTTATATTCATATCATGAAAAACATTTTCGATAGCAGAAATGCCACTGCCTGCCTGATAGATAAGCTTAATGTTTTTTTATTGCTATATTGTATGTGCGTTGTGCTTTATTTTCCTGGCAAATGACCAAATACATTACAGATGCATGTGTTATTACAAATATTGCTATGGTGTTCAGTTTTTAGGTTGCATCTGTAAAAACTATGTTGACTAATTTTGTTGAGCTTTGTAGCAGAGATATGTACTTTTGTTCACATTAACGCATTTATGCTGAAGTTAAACCTTTTAGTGTTGTTTACTTTTTTTTGCTAGGAGTCAATTCTCTGATTATTTATATAGACAGGCTGGGGTACAAAAAGCACACTTACCACCATTATTTGCAATGGGAATATTTTTAAATGTAAAAGTTATACTCTTGGTCAAATTTTCCTATAAGATGAGTAGCAGATAACCCATATGTTTTATTATTAGATTTGTATACCACCCTACTCCCAAAGGACTCAGGGCGGTGAACAGGCACAAAATAAAATACATAGATACAAAAGTTAAAAGACATAAATAAAACCAGATTAAATAATTTAGCCCGAGACAATTAAAAAATCCCAATAATTTAAAACAGATTAAAATTTTGATTTAAAAGAATTTTAAAACAGGGGAGAAAATTAGGCCAGGCCAGCTTGCTGGAATAGGAGAGTCTTAAGAGCATGGCAGAAAGTGCGCAGATCCGGGATCCTCCGTATCTCCTCGTATATCGGGGAGATACGGAAAATAAAAATAGGCAAGCACTAACCCCGTAAATCATGGGGTTAGTGCTTGCCTATTTTTGTAGTCTTAAATTGAAGAAGGAGGAAGCAGAGAATTCTTTCCATTCTTATTTTGAAACATTTAATACAATTTAAGATTTTTTTTGGTCAGTACATGGAGCATTTGAGATAGTTCTGACAGAATGTTCAGAGAGGACAATTAAGTTTTGTATTGGAAAGAAGTTTTTCCCATTTTATGCATTGACTGTAAATCATAAAACTATAAACCATCTGATCTTCCAGTTTTCTCTCACTTCACCATGTTGATATATTTGTACTGATTACACCTAATGTGTGATAGTTATTGTACTGTCTTGTAAATATTGATAGAGATATGGTCTGGTGTTTGTGTGTGTATGTGTATGTGTATGTGTATGTGTATGTGCAGACAACATACATATTAGAGAGTTGCTTGAAAATTAATTGCTCTTGTTTTTTAACCATCCCCAAGCACACTAACTCCAGTGCAGGGGTGGGTTCCAAATCTCATTGCTACATGTGCGCTCATGTGCAGAAGTATCTGGGCGGGTGGGCGGAGCCTCCCGCCACCGCCACTACCGGTTTGCCCGATCTAGTGCAAATTGGTAGCAATCTACCACTGCTCCAGTGCTAAACATACTTGCTAGGGACTGAGCTTTTTTTAAAAAAAAAAATTATGATTGGCATACCTCTGCATAATATTTTTTCTACTCAGTAAGTATTTCAGGTCTTGGGACATTATTCACAGTAATATTTTATTTCTTTCCTTCCCTTTAAATATGTTTTAAACTGTGATCTAAAGAAGATTTATTGAAATTGTTTACTGCTTGTTTGATTTTAATTGGTCCTAGAACAGATTCATCCATATTCTTAGGCCTGACATTTATTTCACTTGTGCTGCCAGATTTTTTAAACAAAAGGGATGACTTTTGCTACAGCCCAACTTTTCTTTTTATCAGCATTCAGAGTGTGCTCAACGCATTTCTGAAAAAGCAAACTGGTTTTAATGTGAGGTATGAATTTAATGTAAGCTTGTCATTATTTCTTTTCCAATATCATTGCATTATCTGAATTTATTGATTCCTTTTTGACTTGAGTGATTTTGAAGCCTACTTCTCTACATGGAGATTAAACATTTTGAGACGAGTTGTTTATCCTTGTCAGACAGCCCTTAGCCTGGTCATTCCGAAGTATGAATTTCAAAGCAAAACAGCATTTCATATTGTATACTGGTTCAGTTTCGGTGGTGGAATTAGATAAGCTGTTTTGAAATGCAGACTGAATACTTCTCATATAATGGCAGTGAAACTCTAAATACTCTTCCCCATCCAAGCAAAATACATATTATCAGTTTTCAGAAAAGCCTTTCACCTTTGATCTTAAACTATGGGAAAACAATACCAAGGTAACAAAATAAAAGCATACCTTTTGAGTAGTACTTAATAATGAAAATGTTGTTTATACAAATAACTGATTTTTGTTATTTTACATTGCTCCACAGACTTTCTAGATAAAGAAAAGGAGATATTTTATTAAATTTGTAATCTAGCCAAGTTCTCAATCACTGGGTGGGAAAAAAAGGCATAAAGAAAAAAAAAAGGAATTGTGCTGTTTCAGTCCATAGGATCCAAATAGGATAGTCAAATTAATCCAGAACCTTACTGTCATGATGTGTATGTACAAATTCTGGGAAATTTATTGGAATTTATTACAAACAGCATTCAATTTTTCCCATATATTCAAACTATTGATAAATGGAACAGGGCCTGGTGGCTCAGCAGACTGATAGCATTGTGATTAACACCAGCTGTCTGCAATTACTGCTGGTTCGAATCTCTCCAAGGCTCAAGGTTGACTCAGCCTTCCATCCTTTCTAAGGTAGGTGAAATGAGGTCCCAGTTTGTGGGGGCAATAAGCTGACTTTGTATAAATATACAAAAGTATGAAGGCTATTGCTTAATGCATTGTAAGCTGCCCTGAGTCTCCGGAGAAGGGCGGCATATAAATCAAATTAAAAACAAAACAAAACAATGAAACACTTTCATACATAGATAATGGTATTGTGAATTATTTCTTCCTCCTCCATAAATTAGTTGAGAAGATAGGAAACCATTTATCTTTAAACCATTCTAAAAATATTTTTTAAACAAACCAAACTCAGGACAGTATAATAAAAGAACTCCAATTCTATATATGCATGTGCACAAATGCTACATAATACAAACTGAAGAACTCAATTTTTAATCCTACCTATAGCTTAGTTCTAGAGTTAAGGAAGGGCTTACAGATACTAATAGAACTCATCCCTCAATCCCTCAGTCTGGTAATTGGCTTTTCTGCAGCAGGTGTATTTTGTTTTTCTCTTCCACCATCTTCTGGCTCCAAAGACTAACCCATCTGTGTTGGTTAGTGGCTAGTGGTTGTCCCTTGGCATTCTTCAACTTCTGGTTTTTGGCATGCTCTGTTCTTCTCTGTGGGCTTTGGCCACTCTGGAACTAATGGTCCTTCAACAATATAAACACTTTCCAGCCAAAGATTACTAGCCAAACTAATAATGCATCTTCAATTCCTATTTGGTTTCTACTCATCTTTAGTTGCTGGCTATTTTCCACCCTTTCATTTAAGTTATTTTTATAAAGTCTGATATTTTTTTTCCCTTGATGTCACATCAATCCAGTGGCACTCTGTCTCGGATGAGAGAAACTTTTCCCTGGGAATCTAAACTAATTGCTAAACTAAAAGCTTCATTTTATCAGCAAAGTTGTAAAACTGGCCCTAGCTCAGCCTGGAAATCCAGATACATGACAAGCTAGTAGAGAGACATGACAACTGCAGATGTATAGATTTATACATATATCTTGCCTACAGTACATTTATATTTCGCTAAGCTCTTTAGTGAATTTGATTTGATCTTTCCAGATAGTCTAAATGTGTCACATAACTTGCCATATCATATATTACCAACATTAAGTAGGGTAGCAAAAGATTCTTTCCTGTAGCATATATTGCTAAAAGAGGATCTGACTTAATTTCTAATAAAATCAATGCCACTTAAGAAAATTAAAGGAATAGAGGCAGAAAATGAATTCTCTGTCATTTCTTTACGAAAACTAATTGCCTTCCATTTAGAAGTTAAAACTTTATATCACTATTACACACTTAAATTGCTAAAATTGGGGGGAGGATTTATTTATGTCCAAATCACCCAGAAGTATTTCAATGAAGAACCCCCATATTTAAACTTGAAGCTTTCTTATACATCTCAGAAACAAAAGAAAGAATAGAAGTCATTGGTGGGGAAGTCATTCCTTTATAGCAGGGGTCCCCAAACTTGGCAGCTTTAAGACTTGTGGACTTCAACTTCCAGAATTCTGAGAGTCCACAAGTCTTAAAGCTGCTTAAAGCAGGGGACTCCTGCTTTATAGTGATACTGTGTATCATTTCCCTCCATGCTTTTCCAGAAAGTATATTGATTTATATCATTAATGTATGCATATTGCCAAAGCATAACACGGGTACTTTGGATGGCTGAAATTAACCAGTTTCCAGTTGCCTAGTGTAGGAGCAGGAGAGAGCCACTCCTCTGGTTGGGCAGAATGAGGAATGCTGCCTCCAGGACCAGATGCTGGGGAAGTTCTCAGGTACAGGAAAAGATGCCACTGAAATAAGACTAAACAGCTTATTTGGTTTTTGTTTGTTGATTGGGGAAGGATGCCATCTGGTTCATTGCCTCTGACAACAAAACATCTTGAATGATGATACCTTAAGGAGATGATTCTCAACAGGCAAATGGGCAGATGTATGTATCCCATCTCCTCCTACAGCTGTTATTCCTTCTCTCTTGTCTGGAATAAGCAATTAGATGGCAAACATGTGGCATGTTTCACTCACTCACTCACTCACACACACACACACACACACACACACTTTTTGTTTTTTGTTGAAGTATGTGTCGGTGTACATGTGTATGAAAGTGAGAAAGGCAGATGTCTGGCAGTAACTTTTTATCAGTATAAAACTGGGATGTAAAAGAATTTCACTACAAAGCCTGAAATATGGAAGAGAAATTGGATGATTTATTTTCAACAAACCTGTGGCAAAATGAACTTAATTTAGCATCCTAGTTTAGAATTGTTAGGGGAATGCAGCCTCTGAAAAAAGAATTTCAATTTGCAATAAACACTTAGGCCATTAAAAAAAAAATCTTTATCATATTTTGGCCATACCGGACACCTAAGTGTTCAATATGAATCAATTAGTTTCATAGATTTAATTGAAACAAGTGGGATTAGTTTTAATCCTATTTATTTCACATACTTTTTACAGTGCTATATTTTTATGACCTATTTTATACCTATATTATTGGCTCAGCGTTAAAATGGTATACATTTATAATTTGAAGATGCTTCTGACATGAATAAAGAAGAAAGAATGTGACTCAAAGTGAAACAATGAGAGGAAAAATGACTAAAACGGAAATGTTTTAGCCAAAACAGCCATTAAAAAAGGCAGATAAATGAAGAACCACTTACACCAGCTCCCTTTAGAATCATCCTTAAATTTCCTTGGAAGATTGGGACACATGGGTTTGCAAATAGACACAGTTGCCTTAGTTTTCAGTCTTCCACAGAAGAATTGGTATGACATATGTAGGCAGATAACTCTCTGACTATTTAATTGGATAAAGAAATAGATTTACAACTGTAGTCTCATCCTGCTTTATTCCTCCTTTCTTCACACAAAGATGTGTTCTTGTGCTGGTCAATTATTATCTATCTATTTTTATCCAGGCACAGACTTCGGGAAAATAATTTCCCCAATTTCTATTTATGTGGAGGGCTGGTTAAAATATTGTCCAATGTTTGAACTGATCAGGTGCAGTGGTGAAATCCAATTTTTTTTACTACTGGTTCTGTGGGCGTGGCTTGGTGGGCGTGGCTTGGTGGGCATGGCAGGGGAAGGATACTGCAAAATCTCCATTCCCACCCCACTCCAGGGAAAGGATACTGCAAAATCCCCATTCCCTCCACACTCCTGGGGGAAGGATATTGCAAAATCTCCATTCTCACCCCACTCTGGGGCCAGCCAGAGGTGGTATTTGCTGGTTCTCTGAACTGCTCAAAAATTCTGCTACCGGTTCTCCAGAACCTGCCTGAACCTGCTGGATTTCACCCCTGATCAGGTGGGTCAATTTTTCTCATACAGTTCAACGAGAACAGTTCAACGTGAGTATGGAAAAACCCAGCTACTGAAATAATTATTGACACAATACTTTAACAAACGATGAGTTAATTAATTAATGCCTTACAATTATTACAGAAGTTGAGTTTTCTTCACATTCTCATTCACTGGCTGATGACTTCAATGGTGTAAAAATTATCTTGATGTACAATGTCAGAAGAAAATGGTGAGGAGGGTTCAAGTGAACATTTCCTAGATATCTCTTTAAACTGTCTGTAACAGGCATTAAAAAGCCTGAAAGTTACAATTTTTCTTCCCAATATCATCACCACCATTATTATTATCAATATGCTAAGGAATCCTCTATAAATACTTATCAGCTGTCTCCCAATGAGCCATAACTCCTGAATAGAAATTTTTAATGTTAAAACCCAATATGTTTGAAGGGTTAGGGAAGGGTTAGGGAAAGTGAAAGGATTCGGATCTGAAGTTTCAGAGCTATGCTTTTTGCCCTTTGTTCTGACTATTTCAGATGCTTAGAAATCATGGAGAAAACTAATTTCCCATTTTGATAGCTCAGATTATGTAGGATACTTTTTAAGGTCAGAATATTAATTACCATAAATCCGAATTGCCTAATGCCTTCCTAATGTGAGGATAATATAGCCTTATAAAATGTTATAATTCCCAAAGTTTTAAAAAAATCCAATTAGATACATGCTTCAATGCTTCTTCAAAGCTTTCCAATTTGAATATTAACGCTCCTCTTTAAGCCTATTTATGTTAGAATAGCAGTGGGATTATTCTCAGTAGGAAAGAATTCCACTCCATTCTTAAAAGTTCACAGCCTGAATGCAGAAGAATCTCACAGGACATTCATGGTACTGCTCCCCTATTAAATGGATGCTGAAGGGGCTGTATCTAATCTTGGACCAAATAGATTTTCTGAAGAGCAGAAAGTCCATTCATGGAGCTGCTGATAAAGTTGATAGTTTTCAAATATATAACATGCCTACCCATTATTTCATTATAAGCCCATTCAACTCATAATTAGTAACCAGATTGATATTCTGCTTGTTCACTTGCATCGTCTTCATTCATTAGATCAGTACAGTAAGCTCCATAGCGATTGCCAATTCTTGATTATTATTCCTCCCTTACATTTGTCTCACTGATTCCTTGCCAATGATTATGTTCTAGTCCAGCCTTGGCAGTCTATTATGGAGTAGCTGAGGTGACATATGCTAATCTTTGGGGGCACATTCCATCTTATAACTGCTGATTTTATTCTGTGTTTTATCAATAAGGAACTCCACTCCTTCATAGAAGGGGAGCAGGAGTTCTGTATCATTGGAACATTCAGGTTCTACGTCCACATGGAGAAGGGCCGAAAGGTGATGGAAAGATGGAGCGGTGGATGGATAGTTCTCCAGATCAGCAGGTTCTCATCATCTGAGAAAGAATTGCTCTTATTCATAATCTTTCTCCATATTCCACTAAGAGGTTTGATAACAGGATATTCAAACTCTAAAGCTCCGAAGAGCAGGAACATTGCGAATGTTAGCTACCAATGTTATCAAAACATCAAAAAGATTTCAATTGAATCAAATTCTGCTTCAGGTGACTACATGTGCATATGCAAGATCGTGCTAATGCCTTCTTCTGAGTTTTTTTAAAAGAACTTTCGAGAGTGGTCTACAGCCTGGGATATATTCTACAGCGCTACAACTGTCCAAATCCTAACCGGGTATAACCTTATTAACTAAGTCATCAGTCATAGTCAGCTAGGAGCTGCCACTGGTTGTGACACCAAACAATACAAACCAATATAATTGTTTGAGTTGAAAATAGTGTCCCAACTCTCTGTTTTCAGAATTAGCGTGGGTACAGGTTGTGCCATTATGATAAATAGCAGCACATGAAAAACCCAGTGCTATAAATACCAATTTTTACCAATTAGAACAACCAGAAGATCCAAATACTTAAGCCAACTCTAGATGTTCTCACCTATTTCCTTTAATTCACTTTCCCACTGAATTCAGATTTAATAGAAGCAGTATCTACATTTTTCCCCCTAATATCCTTTAGCCATAAACAAATTATATAGGGGAAAGTGATACTTTCAGAGGCAAAGTTCTTATGGGATGGAGTACTAGTTCCACAAAATATCTTTCTCCATAATACAGAATCAGTGTCTTCAGCTCATTGGCCAGATTGAAAGAATCTGGGTGAGTCTTATTGCAACAGGTGAAGTTTGTAGACCAATGGCCTCAATCTCTCTTGCTTGAGATGGTTTTGAGATCAGTTTCTAGGCATTGCCATACCTGTGGGTGGACCTCACCTATAATTCCTTCTGGAAAACAGGTGTCTATATCAATCCCTGTAGCCTTTCATGGCAAAGACAACATTGTTGATCCTTTAGTGCTTATTCAGCTCAAAATATGACTCCTTAGTCACATTAGACTTAGAATATATATATGGTAATCTTTGTGAGAGGTTTATATTTATTGTTTTAGGAGATATAGTTCAGCTTATGGGATGCATAAGTGATGCATTCATATTTTGGTCTATCATGCCCTCCCCAGGGCAAGATATGCTGTATGCTGTAAAGTTGTGGAGAAGAATGTAAAATTGGGTATTTTGCCAATAGGGGAAAAAGAGAGGAAAACATCTGGCAGACTGACATGTATTCATCAATAGGTCTAACCTCCCTCTTTGCCTCAAGAATAGTGTTGAATGTTATTGCCCTAACCAATATGATGTCAACAGCAGGTCAAATGAAAAATGGATTAGGGTCCTTGTTGAATCAATCTAAGAAAATGTAAGGGATATTAAACAAAATTTATATTTTGAGTTACTCATCCATTTAGATCATCTGTTTAGTAAAATATATAGGAATTACATGTTATTATCAGATATATATGTGTGTGTGTGTGTGTGTGTGTGTGTGTGTGTGTGTGTGTCTGTTTGTGTGTGTGTACATGTCTGTGCATGTGTGTACAAATAATAAAAAGTATAATAAATAAGCAAAACACAACACATAAGCAAAACACAACACAGGAGTAAATAGTACATTTATAGGAGTATTTTTTTTTTAATTTTCATTTATAGCAATAATTGTAGCTATAGATATACATCTACAAACAGATTCACCTTTCTAGAAAGAAAAACAGCATAAAGGGGGGAAAAACCCAAAATGGACCTGGAAAAAAGAAAAAGCACTTGGATTGGAAAGGGAAGGAAAGAAAATAGAAAAAGTAAAAAAAAAAAAAAACCCTGTATTGTGGTAAAATGAAGGGGGAAAATAATTGAAAAGGAAGGAAGGAAGAAAAGAAAAACTATTGCCCCCCCCCCCCAAAAAAAAGGAGTAAAATTCACCAGGCAAGCAGCCACAATGTTGAGAACTAGTCCAGTGGTGGGTTTCACTTACCTTTGCTACTGGTTTGCTCGCATGCGCAGAGCGTATTTGATGATGAACGGGTGGGTGGGCAGAGCATCCCACTGCCACTTCTACCGGTTCACCTGAAATGGGGTGAACTGGTAGCAACCCACCACTGAACTAGTCATAACTCCCCCTCATACAGTGCCATTGTAACTTAGAATGGTTGCTGAATGAGTGGTCAAACCCTGAGGACTACCTGTACACTATAACCTGAGTAGTCCTAACAGTACTGTGGAAATTTATTCTCTTCCATAGCTATCAATAATATATTTATTTCTGTATGGACGTTTCCAAAAATGTGCTCTGAAGCTTTGAGAGAACAACCATGGATTCTACCAATTGTTGCCAATTGGCCTGATGGAATCTGTATTCATAGATTCAGGTAGGTGGATTACATCTACTTGTTCTAAAAGCATTATTTTACATCCTTAATGGCACTTTACATATACTATGGAGGGGAACAAGACTTGGCCGTACTAGCTCTACTCTGTCATTCCATCCATACCACTCCTTGGTAGTTATTGTTTGAGTGGGAAGTAAAGAAAAGAGTATGTAGCATTCCATGGGCATAGCCCACAACAAATACCCTGGTGTCCTCCAGTCTCCAATTCTCATCAGCTGCAACCAGATCTCTAATGGCAAAGACTTATGGGACTGGTAGCACAACCATATGAAATTATCAGGTTGCCTACTTCTGGCATATGCATACTTTTGCAACACATAATGGTAATTCTCATCAAGCACAAATGATGCTTTCATGGGAGATGGGACAAAAGAAGTCTGACATTTAGAAGGAGATTTTAAGATTGAGGAAGTCATAAGTATTTATGTTACTGATACAAAGATACAGTGTGTCATAATCATGGGTTGCTTCTTAGGATAATGTAGTCAGAAGCAGTTCTTCATTCTTTGATCTTTTCTTGTATACAATGTTAGCAAAACAATGTACATGCAACACTTAATTAGGAGGATAATCTCTTATTTTAATAAAGTATCCTATAGATAACTTCAAATTTTGCTCAGTTTCTTTTTGAATAACAAAAAGACAAAACTATACAAAGACTTTCCTTACCAGCCTTGAATTGCCCTTAAGCCTTTGTCAGTTATTTACATTTTGACTATGGTTAATTCAAAGAAAATGAATGACTGTAATATGAACTTTTGGTTCTGATATCTTTCATCTTACATTACAAATCAGTGAAAATAAAAGGACTTTCAAGTTTTTGCCTGAACATTCCTTAAGCTTCCTCTCATTTTACCCATGAAAATCAAAGAAATTCTGTATACTATCAAGAATCCACACTGAAAGACGATTTTGCTATGTATCCATGTAAAGGCATTAGTTCTGGAAAATAGGATTCTAAGACTAAAAGATTAAGGAAGAAACTGAATCCTTGAATAGAACACTTTAATTGTTCCACTGGATTAGCACAAATGTGATTAAGATATGGAAAGATCCCTTGGCGTGACATGCTGTAATTTGATACTTCTAGGAACTGCCAAAATTTTACTGAAAATAAAAGGAAAATATATAAACCTATAACACATTCCTCCTCAACCACTATCAAAGTATAAGGGCATAGTAGCACCTCCAATTCATACCAATGAAGACATATAGATTCTCACTTATGGACCACCTCATTTAGTGATCAACACTGAAAAAAGTAACTTTACAACCAGTCCTCACACTTATAACTGCCTCAATATCCCTGAGCATTTCATGTGATTGAAATTTGGGCTGTTCACAAGTGACATGCATTTTATGACTGTAGTGATATGGTTGTCACTTGTGTGCTTCACAACTGGCTTGCAACAAGAAGAATTAATGGAGAAGGGACCAGTAAAATCTCAAGTCTCTATCATATGACACCTCACTTAATCACATGCAGTGATTTGCTTAACAACTACAGGCAAAAGTGAATTTGCAAACCCATGTTGGTCATGTGATGTTTTTGTTTTTTTAATTTGATTTATATGCCGCCCTTCTCCGGAGACTCAGGGCGGCTTACAATGCGTTAAGCAATAGCCTTCATACTTTTGTATATTTATACAAAGTTAGCTTATTGCCCCCACAAACTGGGTTCTCATTTAACCTACCTTAGAAAGGATGGAAGGCTGAGTCGACCTTGAGCCTGGTAAGATTCGAACCTGCAGAAATTGCAGGCAGCTGTGTTAATAACAGGGTGCATTAAACCACTGTACTACCAAGAGCCTTGGTACTACAGTGGTTTAAAGCACCCTGTTATTAACACAGCTGCCTGCAATTTACTGCTGGTTCGAATCTCTCCAAGGCTCAAGGTTGACTCAGCCTTCCATCCTTTCTAAGGTAGGTTAAATGAGGACCCAGTTTGTGGGGGCAATAAGCTGACTTTGTATAAATATACAAAAGTATGAAGGCTATTGCTTAACGCACTGTAAGCCGCCCTGAGTCTCCGGAGAAGGGCGGCATATAAATCAAATTTAAAAAAAAAAAAAAAAAAGGCTCTTTTTTGCTTAACAACCTATAATTGCCAGTCCCAATTGTGGTTGTTAAGACTGCCTGCATTTATAAACATTTTCTTGGAGATGTCTGACTATTGGCAAGCAATAATCTCCCTTTGAATCTCCCTTTGGTTCAGGGGAGACTTTGAAGTTCTTTCCTGCAAGCAAAATGGTCTCCTCCGGGTCCCGTCAGCTAAACAATGCCGGCTGGCGGGCCCGTGGGGGAAAGCCTTCTCTGTGGCTGCCCCAGCTCTCTGGGACCAGTTACCTCCTGAGGTCCAGACCATCCCCACCCTATTGGCCTTCCGAAAAGCGGTGAAGACCTGGCTTTTCCGGCAGGGGCCGTTGATCTCGCTCTTGCGATCCGGTGAGATCCGGCCATGAATGATGTGAATGAGTTTTAATGTTTTTAATATTTTGAATTCTTAAATGTTTTTTATAATGGTTTTAAATGCATTGTGAGCCGCCCTGAGTCTTTGGAGAGGGGCGGCATACAAATTGAATTAATAAATAAATAATAAAATCTAAATTGTCATTTCTTGATATGGATAACACAGTTTATTTATTTCTATTAATTTGTTTATAAAAGATACACAAAGGAGATAGAGATCATTGCAATCTCCAATCTGGTATTCATTATTGTAATATGCTAGTTGTCAGATCTACTGACATCTTTAGTTTTCTTTAACAAATTAGGGTTTGGAGTGGGAAGAGATTAAAAATGTATAAACAAATAATTTTGACTTCAGAGAAGTCTTTATTAAAGCAATTATTTCCTTGATTGGTTACCTTAACCAATGGATTAATGATGCTATAAATATTAGATGCTCTCCTTTTAATATATTTTTCCAGATAGAGACAGTTTTTGTTCTATCAGCTCCAAACATTTGAATCTGGGTGTGCATAATATGAACCCATTAATAGAGCCCATTAATACTTGTCAACAAAGTTGACAAAAATGCCCTGAAAATCAGAAGCAATCCACTTTGGGTATAGTAAAAGATTAATTTCCTCTAGTCAAAATCACAGGAGGAGTAATTATTACCTATATTTCTAGTTGCACTGTGACAGTTGGCAACTCCTATTATTTTGGCAAATACTAATTTGACAAGAGTATAGTGTTTGCCCAAATAATCTAAGACATTAAATTTTGGTTCCCTGAACCAAGAAGTATTAAGTTATATTTTTATAAAAAGATTGATTAAGCAAATAGTATCGATGTTCTGTGTTTTAGTTCAGGCTTTATTGCAGCTGGCTGAAGTAAAGGAGACTTTAAAAAGGTCACAGCATGTTTGAGGACAGACTGCAGTTGTGGACCAGCAGACAAGGCATAGATCAAGATCAATAAACTATCAATCAGGCAATGACTCAAAGGACAAGCAAGATATAAAGTTTCAAGCATGGCAAAGCATGTGTCACCCTGAAGTGAACCTGGCTGAGGCCATCTTTATGGCTTCAGGGTTGTCTCTGGATGGGAGAGGGGAGGAAAATAGATAGCTGGGGTTTGTGGCCAAAACAGAAAGTTTTCCTGTGGGAACCAAGAACGTTTCAACAGATGGCTGGGAGGAGGAGGAGTAGAGTAACCAAGCAACCAGTCAGCACCTCTATTGGACAATGTGACAGATGATTTGTGGGAAAGGGGGAACTTTCACTTTTAACTGGGTGAAAACTGAGAGAACTTTCAGAGTCCGTTTTCATCAGTTGTGCAAATATGATGTATCCAATAAATTGTTTTTTGAGGAATCTACCTGCCTTGGAGTTCTGCTTTCTATGGGTGCATTACTTGGAATGCTGACAGCATGCTTTTTATAGACAACTGCTGAGTTTTAGAGAAGTTGATATTGGTACTGCCTGGAGGGAGGGAGTACAATAAAAATGGCATCCTGAGCCTCTACCTAATGAGCAACTCGGACTCATCAAATAGTAGCTGCAAAGTGGACTGCTGTCACTCACATGACTTTTGGATAGATTCCTCCAGCCAAGAAAGTTCAGCTCTCTGATGCTGGATCTTCATTTAACACCTCTGCTGGAACTCAGTGTCTGAATAATGTCTCCATAATTATCTGAACTATTAAAAGAAGGAGCAGGTACAGCACACAGTTGCATGATTCTGTTATTATAGCCAGTTTTGATAAGTTATACTTTACTGTGGATTTGATTTTATAATCTAGTCTACATACTGGGGCTTTCTTCTGAGTGGAATTCAAAGCTTGTTTTACATGAATTGGCAACAAGGTATATGCAGACACTTCTGCCAACACATCCTGGGATAATCTGCTGGTGGTCCCAGATATCTGCAAAGAGAGGATGAGATGGGGGTTCATAGGTGTGATTTTTTGGGGGGGATATGCTGCCTTTGTGGATCTTGCCTCCCTCAAATTCAATCTTCCTCTACTTTGTTGACTGTCTGAAAGGGATTAAAAATGGGGGCACACTATTAAAATATTGTGTTCTTAGACTTAGAATAACTTTATTGTCACTTTAAATGTACACTAATTGGCATACATTAAAATGAAATTTCATTGCGTATAGCTCTAAAAAGGTCACCACCTGAAATATACACTACATAAACATGACTAAATAAATAAATAAAAAATTATGCATGTACTCCCATATCCACATATATTATATCTTCTTCTTCCTAACATATTCCCACAAGTGCAGGTTCTGCTTTTCGGATCATTGAATACCACTTTGCACAGTCAGCTGCATCTCCAGGATGCAGGCCTGCAGCTTGCATATCTTTATTGATGGTGGAGTCTTGCCATCTCTGATTTGGGTGCCCGTAAGGTTGCTGGCCATTGACTTCTAGTTGGTAGGCAGTCTTGGCAATAGTAGAAGGTGCTGCTCTCAGGACATGTCCATACCAGTGGAGCTAGCCTTCTCTCATCTTCTCTATAATTGGTACCACGCCAAAATGTTGTTGAATGGTGTCATTTGTGATGTGGTCAGGAAGGGAGACGCCCAATATCCAATGGAGTATTCGCATTTCCATGGCATGGAGATAGCTTTTGGTCCCTGTTGTTGCTGCCCAGCATTCAGTGCCATACAGTGCAACAGGGCAGATGGTTGTCTTGTAAATCTTATATTTAAGATGGGTTGGCATTCATCTGTCACCCGCATATATTATACGACAAAGAGAAACAACACAGTCTAGTTCAGATGTATACTTGTAAATGGCAAGAAAAACGAATCTTGCGAGTTTACCAGATGGATGACATAGTGAACAAAGCTGTTACAGAATCTGGTAGTCCTGCTAGAAATACTTCGAAACCTCCTCCCAAAGGGGAGCAACAGAAACAGACCATAAAATGGGTGTGTGGGGTCTCTAACAATGCTTTGAGCTCTAAGCATATAGCACTTATCATTTATGAAGCAGATACTTAATTATTTAGAACTGATGGATGTTATTAACTTCCAAGAGTATTCTCAACTGCAGCAGGGTAAATCTAATCACTCAATCAATTAATTAATTAATACCATATTAACACAGAGACCTTGTTACTGCCCTAATGATATCATCAATCATGCATCAAAAACCAGAAGACTTATCACCCTTCCCTCTGCTGCGGATGGCCCCAGCTCTCTTTCCTCCAAATCTCAGGTGGCATCAGTAGCAAAAAGGACTGCTGATGAAGCTTTGATGCAACTTTCATTTTTTGGTCCTTCCGAGGCTTTAGGTGGAAGAATCAAGAATCCACATTCTCAGAGGAGCTGCAACTTCTATGGAAGGAGGTAAACAGAGTAAATAAGAGATTATTTTAATTGACATTGCTGAGCACAATTCAGTAGAAAAAGAAAAGCTGATTATTATGCATTGAGTCTGAGCTAAGACGACTTAGGCATAATCAGCATTAGCTCCAAAGCTTCAAAGTGGGGAATCTGGACTCCCAACCTTTGAGACTTTGCTTGTAAACATATTTTCTAAACCTTAACAGCAGCTATCTTCCTCAAGGAAAATTCACCTGAAAGGAGACTATGTAACAATAAATCAATAAACAGCTCTTTTTAAGTCTTCAGTCAGGAGCTAAAAGTTTGTAAAAAAATCATAGCACTTTGAATTTGGTAGATGGTATTTTATCTTGAGGTATAATGGAAATAATGTGGTATGTCTGAGAGAAAAGTAGAGAGTGGCTTGATCTCTAGGAGCAGCCAGATATGATACAGGTTATGTTCTCTGAGCCTCTTTGCAATTCTGTGTCTATTGAAGTTGTCCGGTTGTTTCCACAAAATGTGAAAATTACTTTAAAAGAAGAAGGAGTACAATAGAAACTAAATAATGACAGAGACCATTACCAAAATGTATCAATTGTATGTGCATTTCCCCTTTCGTGCTTTCTGTTAGTATCTTTTGTCACTTACCTAGAGCAGATCTCACTTTCAGAGTTTTTGTTAAAACAGACATCCATCACTCTAATCTAAAAGATGAATTAAATGGAGCATGGTAAAGGTACTTTATTTTTTGCCATGACAAAAGTAAGAACAGGGCCTTATTCACTGTTAAAACATAACTGCTATTCAGGCAGACTTTGGAAAAAGACATATATTGTTGATAGTCAACAAAATGCTGACAGAATGGAACAAGATCTTGAATTCCAGCCTTAATATTTTTGTTCATATTCAGCCAATACTATTTAAATTTTTGATTGCCTGAGTAATGTCATATCCAGGAACTGTACTGAAAAAAAAAAAAACCCAAGGCTAAATATATATGTTAAATAATAGGTTTTGTCCCATGTTGTTTGTATTGCTTTTTAAAATTGCATAGGGCATATTGCAGATCAATCAAGAGCAACTAAACAATATGGGAAGAAAGAATTGGCAAAATATAATTTCATCCACAAAGGAGATTACATAGTACAAGGGTCCCCAACCTTTTGGACCTCAGGGACCACCAAGTTCATAATTTTAAATCCCGCGGACCACTAATACAAATCCAGTGCCCCGCTTGCTGAAGCGCCTGGACTCCCAGTGACAGGATGGAGTCCTTCAGGTACTCTCCCTCCTCCCTCCTCCCTCCCTCCCTCCTCTCCCTCTCTCCTTCTCTCCTTCTCTCCTTCTCTCCTTCTCTCTCTCTCTCTCTCTCTCCCCCTCTCTCTTTCTCTCTCTCCCACTCATTCTCTCTCTGATTCCCTCTCTCTCTTTCTTTTTCTCTCTCTTTCATTCTGTCTCTTTCTCTCTCTTTCTCTGTCTCTCTCATTCTCTCTCTCTCTCATTCTTTCTCTTTCTCTCTTTCATTCTCTCATTCTGTCTCTTTCTTTCTCTCTCTCTCTCTCATTCTCAGTACCATTACAAAAGAGGGGCTCCAACCCCAAACCTGATATACAGTCCAGGAGGATTCCCTGGCAACAAGGAATTTTCTAACTCCATCCAGGATCTGACAAGGTAATCATTCTGTAGAACTACCAGTGCCACCTCCATTCCTTTCCCAGGCTTCAACTCTGACTGAAAATGGATTAATATCCTACAAAATGGCCTTGCCAACCATGATTTCAGATATCTTCCCCAGAGAAGTGAGGTTGGAGACAGGATAATAGTTATCAGGTATATGGATCTCCGAAGGACCTCTTAGGAGACAGCCCACCTTGTCTTCTTCACAGCTGTCAGCTGAACCCCTTCCTAAAGGGAATAGCTGACAATCTGCAAAAATCTGATATACTATGTCAGTGATCACCAACCAGTGGTCCGTGGACCACTGGTGGTCCGTGAGAAAATTTTCGTGGTCCGCGATGCACTAGGGTGGAGGAGCTGCTCCAGGATGAGCAATGGCCAGTCCTGTGACTAAAGTTCTGGAATATGGAACTGGCCAGGCAGCTCATGGTGGGGCTGTAAATCTCCACTGTAGAGGGAGGTTTGTGCAGTTTGCAACTTTGCAGCACAGCCAGAATGAGCTAATGATGCAAGGGGGGATGGCAGTGCAGGCGGGCCGAAGCAATGGGTGGCGACAATCCTGGGCTGTTTCTTTCCCCTGCTGTAGCTTCCTGTTGGCTAAACCACCAGTGGCTCTCCCCGCCCCTCACTCTCCCTTCCCAGTCACTCCTTGTCTGGCAAGGGAAAGGGAGGGGGGATGGAGATTCACTCCATATTCCAAAGCGGGAGCGAAGCTTCGTTTCTTGCTGAATCTCGCGGCCATTTCTTTCAGCCCTTGTTGGTGCTCCGCACACCTTGGTCTCTTGGGGTTATACTTGACTTCCTCTCAGCCCCAAGACACATGAGATGTTCCATGAGATGGGAGAGGGAAAGAGAATGAGAGAATCAGAGAGAGAATCAGAACGAGAGAGAGAGAATGTGAGAGAGAGAGAAAGAAAGAGATAGAGACAGAATCAGAATGAGAGAATCAGAGAGAGAAAGAGAAAGAGAGACAGAATGAGAGACAATCAGAATGAGATACACAGAGAGAGACAGAGGATGAAAGAGAAGAGACAGAGTGAAAAAGAGAGAATGGTCCATTATTGCATCTTTCTGGAATGCTGCAAAGTGTGACAAGCAGTTGATTTGACTCAGAGAAGAGAGTATTCATTACAGGGGGGAAAAAACATTTGAGTCATGCGGAAGTAGGAAGTGCAAAGAAGAAAACAACGACACCTTGTTTGTGTTAGTATAAATTAAAGCAGACAAGGGTATTGGCAGGCTCTCAAGATTTCGTTACAATACTCTAATTGCATTAAAGTACATTCCAAGTCTCCTTGACTACCTTAAAGGGCTGGCATATTGCTTTTCATTTACATGAAGCAGCTGGAGAAAGCTATCTGTGAGGTTTAATTCAATTTTAATACATTACCCTGGGAATAGTACGCTAAAGTAATGTCATTACATTACTGTCTTTTTATCATCTTTTGCCCACATTGCTGTCTGGCCCCCAAACCAAGAATTTTTATTTTATTTATTTATTGTATTGAATTTCTATACCGCCCTACTCCCGAAGGACTCAGGGCGGTGAACAGCCATAAAATAAAACACATACATATACAAAATTTAAAATCAAATAAAATGAATTAAATAAATTTGGCTGAATTAATACCCATAATTTAAAATACCCATATTTTAAAATACATTAAAATTTAAAATTTACACTTAAAAGGGAGAAGATTTAGGCGAGGCTAGCTTGATGAAATAAAAGAGTCTTCAGCTCGCGGCGGAAGGTGCGCAGATCCGGAATCCTCCATATCTCTGGGGGGAGCTCGTTCCAGAGCGTCGGTGCCCCCACAGAGAAGGCTCTCCCCCTAGGGGCCGACAGCCGACATTGTTTGGCCGACGGCACCTGGAGGAGCCCCTCTCTGTGGGAGCGTACTGGTCGGTGGGAGGCTATTGATGGTAGTAGGTGGTCCCGTAAGTAACCAGGTCCTAAGCCATGGAGTGCTTTAAAGGTGGAGACATGAATGACATGTAGTGATTCATCTAAGCTGATTTCTTTGTTTCCACACCTGTAGACAGGATCTTGCCAGACTAAGCAGTCTACATCTGTATCAACCATATACTCTGAGAACTATTAGGGAGGGTCTGTCTTCACTGTCATCAGTGCAGTACATGGGTTTGGACAGACTCAGGGAGACAGTGGATGACAAGGGGGCCTGGTGTGCTGTGGTCTATGAGGTCACAAAGACTTAGATGTGACTTAGTGATTGAACAACAAGTGTTCACCAACTTTCAACCACACAAAATATCTGGATTGAGTTGTCTCTTATTCCTCTGGAATGTAGCCCCCCCCACCCCTTTATTAAACTAGCCTACTACATTCCATCATAAGCCATTTTTAAAGACTTATTTCTAAGAAAAGAACAGTTAGGAGCATGCAACAATATTCATTTCCCCCCTTTAAATGCCAGGTTTTATATAGAATTCTTGTTAAACTAGACACTCATCTGCCTGAATTGGAGTTGGGAAGAAAATTCAGAGAAGAACTAGAAAAATTTAAAAAGCCAGATTGTAAAAGTGGCTGTCTAGAACTAAAGAATGAAGAAGTAGAAGTTGAGGCAATATCTGTAATCATAAGAGCTTAAACTTTGGAAGATCAGTATTAACCAGAGCTTTTATTATATTCATTGATACCATATTTATCAAATAGCTTTAAGCTTTCATTGAGCAACAAGAACTTTTTGTGCTGAAAAATTGGCATGCTGACCAAAAGGAAATTTAAGTATAATCCTTGGAAATAATTTGTGCATGCGGTTTTAGAAACAGGATACTAAAATCTGACTAATAAGTATTTAAAAAGCAAACTAATATCTTATGAAAATAGATATATCTGTCAACTAAATAGCAATGTTTAAGTAGCCATTGATCCAAATATAATTTTAATGCCCAATGAAGCAATTTATATCTTATTTATATACTACTAAATCTCTCGTGTCTGTTTGTTTATAACTTTCAGTTGGGTGAAAGAGTGCATCATAGAGCAACAATTTTTGAAACAACATACCTCAAATGGGTACTGTCCATCTCACCTAAATTATTTTGGGCAGTTTACAAAAGTGTATTAAAACCAGTGGTGGGTTGCTAC
Organism: Pituophis catenifer annectens; assembly: GCF_029215685.1. Classification (NCBI taxonomy): domain Eukaryota; kingdom Metazoa; phylum Chordata; class Lepidosauria; order Squamata; family Colubridae; genus Pituophis; species Pituophis catenifer. The sequence continues at coordinate 95,565,725 of NW_027256881.1, forward strand.
CAGTTTGCCCTGGATCAGGCAAACCAGTAGTGATGGCAGTGGCGGGAGACTCTGCTCACCCAGCCGGATGTCTCTGAGCATGCGCAGAAGCTTCTGCACATGTGCAGAAGCATTGCGTGCATGCCCACAAGTGAACCAGTAGTGACAGGATTTGAAACCTGATTTAAACCATATAAACACCCAAATAAAAGCACAGATGAAAAACAGAGTTAAGAACAAGTTAAAATTTGCAAGTTAAAAGTAAAAATCAATGTTAAAAATTCAGAACGTTAACTATTCTGAACTAGCTAAAAATGTTAACAAGGCAACAGAAATGTCCTCAAGCCACCAGCCATCTCCAGGATTGTATGCTATTTAGACGCCCATGCTAACTGGCAGAGCTAAGCCTCAACACCTTTCTCCAAAACCAGAAGACAGGGTGCCTCACCTCATCTAATTTGGAAATGGTTGGTGGCACTTGAAATTAAAAGATAAAGTAAGTGGATATATGTACTACATAGCATTACTTTTTAAACGTTAAAATATCTCATATTGAGGCTGATTGTGTGATTTAAAAACTTGGACTCCCACATTGTAGTGTTTAGCAATAGCAAAAGCACTTAGACTTATATATAACAGTGCTTTACAGCCCTCTCTAAGCGGTTTACAGAGTCAGCATATTACCCCCAAAAATCTGGGTCCTCATTTTACCCATCTCGGAAGGATGGAAGGCTGAGTCAATCTTGAGCTGGTGAGAATCAAACTGCCAAACTGCTGGCAGCAGCCAGTCAGCGGAAATAGCCTGCAGTACTACATTCTAACCACTATGCCACTCATGGCTTAGTGAGATAAATAATTAATTTTTTTATGCTGGCAATAGGCATACAACCACATTATAACTCAAATACATTTTTTTTTCATTATAACTCAAGTAGAATTAAATGTTTATGTTATGAAGTTGAGGCAATAGAGTTCCTGTGTTTAAATTTATCCATCAGTTTTAGTTCTGTTTTGTCAGCTGGAAATAGTATTATCCCATTCTTATAATCTCTAAATTGTGACCATTCACAAAATCAGACTGACATGACTATTTATATTATAGCTCATTAGGACTTTAAGACTTTAATCATTAAGACTTTCTTAGATAAACCCCATGGGCTTTTTGAGTACTTTGAGATTAAAAAAAATCAGTGACTAGCCCAAAGTAGGCCTACGAAGTTCATGGACCCAAAATCAAATCTGGATTTTCCCAGCTCAGGTCCAGAACTTGAATCTAGTCTATCACGATATTTGTAGAACAAAAATGATTGAAATAAAAATTAAATAAGTACAAGCTAAGAATCATTTAGAAGTTTTGGTAGTTCATGGAGCTGAAAATGGAAAGTTTAATATATGTTGCTATTTTTCTGGCTGATACAGAGCTGGATGTCCTGATATATTTAAATTTTTAGACAAATAAGATATTTAAATAAATTGAAATAAATTATAAATTCTTATAAATCATTAACAGGAAAATATTTAAGCTACTTTTTGATTCAACAACTCTGATTTCCATTACACTGATAACGCATTTTTGGAATTATTCTGGAAGCAGATTATTAGGAAGCACACAAAGTTATATGCCCCCCCCCAGGAGAATGAGTGTTAATTCTAAATTGTAAATACCTGATTAACAGTTGAGTAAAATGGTAAGAGGATCAAAGCCCCTTTGAAAGAAAACATTGCAAGTGATCACAGAAGCTACTAATGTAAAATTGCCTCTGGAAGGACATTATTTCTTACCTCCTCATACAATAGTTCTTTTTATTCTTTGATAAAAGATAAAAGGAATGAAGTTTTAGGAAGTATATTTGCAAGACACTGATGTAAAGGTTTTAGGTTGTGTAACACTATGGAAAGACATCCTTAATATTTGAGGTTTTACCCCAATGTTCATATTTTTGTAATGACTGCTGTGTACGTTCTTCAAGGCCGCATAATTTCATACCACAAACATGCATGAAATTACAAATACAATTTGTTTTTTCAGAGGTCTGAATTTTGCAAATGGCAACATTGCACTGCACTCACTACTACAAAAAGAAAAGGGGAAAAAGTTATATAGATTGATTTCATTCTGATGCTTTGCTTTGCTTTGCTTTGCTTTGCTTTGCTTTGCTTTGCTTTGCTTTGCTTTGCTTTGATTTGATTTGATTTGATTTGATTCCCAAAGCAATCTGATGCAGACCATCAATTCAATGTAAATCTCTAAATAGAAATATTAATATGATTTGGAAAGTCAGGTTGATTCAGAAAAAAAATGTGTACTTTATATGCAAAGGTCCATAAGATCTTTTTGGGAAGGCAACTGAACTGATTTGACAAAATCTTCTCAACTGATCTGGAAACTTGATTTAGTTTGGAGAATTTGAATTGCACTGAAATCTAATCTCCAAATTAAATAGGTGTATAATGAACAAATTCCTCTTTCTGTATTAATATCAAACACCATGGTGGAGATGTAAGGAAAGGGCCACATTATTTTCAGTAAATGACAAATCTACCCTCAGGTTGATTGATTTTCTCATCAGATCACTATTGATTGCCCCACTGTTTTGGGAATTTGTTTTTAAATTATTGGGTATTTTAAATTTGTCTCAGCCAAATTATTTAATTCGTTTTTATTCTATTTTAAATTTTTGTATTTATGTGTTTTATTCTGTGGCTGTTCACCGCCCTGAGTCCTTCGGGAGTACGGCGGTATATAAATCCAATAAAATAAAATAAATAAATAAATAAAGGATGAACTTGGGATGGTCAGATATCTTCAGTTTTCCCATTCATTTTGATGCATTATTGTCCATCCCTAACAATGTAATCACTAAAATGACAAAACATGCATTGTGGCATCATAAGGCAAGCTTTGCCTCATACCTGTATTATGATGTTGCACACAATTATCTAAGGGCAGAATTCCTATCACAATATAAAGGGAGAAAACAAAGTTCTTTAGCTTTTATTTTGCTTTGGCTTTTTCTCCAAAGTTAAAAAAGAACAATGGACAAAAGGAGGCAGTGGCAATTTTCCATAAGTAAGGGGATAGCTAGGGAACTAGCTATTGTTTTTGTAACAATTAGTAGTAGTCCAATAATAGCCAAGAGTCTTAAAGGAACTGGCTGCTGTTATCTCAAAGCCCTTTTCTGTGATACTTTATCTTCCAAAATATAATAAAAGAAATTAGGGCTAAATACAAACCACTCAGCTTGATGCTGATGCCAGGCAAAACTTTGGAACATTTTTTTTCCCCAATTATAAAGCATCTGGTTTGTGAACATTTAGAAAAGAATGCACTGTTTGGCACAGATCACATGGCTTGTTCAAGAATGAATTGTGTCAAACCAGTTTGATCTCCTTCTGACAGAATAATCACTTTAATAGGTCACAAGAATATGGTAAACACAGTATATCTTGATTTCTGATAAACACTTGACAGAATTTCTCAGGAGATTCAAAATGTAGACTAAATAGTGCTAGCATTAGATGGAAACAGGGCTGATTAAACACTTATTCCCAATGGGTATCTATCTATCTATCTATCTATCTATCTATCTATCTATCTATCTATCTATCTATCTCTATATCTAACATAAGCAAATTAGTCACCATGGAAATGAGACATTTGAGGAAAGCTGCTGGAGTGACTGGAAAGGATAAAATCAGAAATGAGACCATAAAAGAAAGAATTAGCATAGAACAGTGGTGGGCTGCTTCCGGTTCACACCGGTTCATAAGAACCAGTAGTAAAAATTTGTAGTAGTTCCGAGAACCAGTAATAACATTGGCTGGCCACTCCCATGAACCGGTCCCCGGCCCGGTCGCTGCTCGCTTACCCTGCCCACCTCATCAGAGGCTTTTATTTTTTTACTTTTAAAAGCATTTTTTCTACAACCTCTTCGAAGAAATGCTTTTAAAAGTAAAAAAAAAAGCCTCTGATGATCCCAGGGCTCAGCTGGGAATGTCAGAGGCTTTTCAAAGCATTTTTTCTACAACCTCTTCAGCTGAAGAGGTGGTAAAAAAAAAATGCTTTGAAAAGCCTCTGACGATCCCACCTGAGTTGCCTGATCAGCAGAGGCTTTTCAAAGCATTGTTTTCTGCAACTCCTTAAGGTTGTAGAAAAAAATGCTTTTAAAAGTAAAAAAAAAAAAAGTTGGCCACACCCACCCAGTCACATTACCCCCCACCAAGCCATGCCCACAAAATAAGCCATGCCCACAGAACTGTAGTAAAAATTTTTAGAACCCACCCCTGGCATAGAACCAATCAGAAACTACATACAAAAACATCAAATAAAGTGGTTTGCTCAGCTGCCGAGGATGTCATGGAATTCCATACCATACAAGGCATATAAAAAAAGTGGAGAAGGTCACAAAACATGAGTCAGACCTGGAAGAAGATGGAGAGATAAAATAAAGAGACATCACAACTGCATCAATTAACAGGTTGAGGCTGCCAGAAGAGCAAGATCCAAAACTTTGTATCTCCTTTGACACCCAGTGGAAGAAGAAGAAGGAGAAGGAGAAGGAGAAGGAGAAGGAGAAGGAGGAGAAGAAGAAGAAGAAGAAGAAGAAGAAGAAGAAGAAGAAGAAGAAGAAGAAGAAGAAGAAGAAGAAGAAGAAGAAGAAGAAGGCTTCACGAACCTGCTCCTCACCTTAAGATGGCGACAAAGAAATTTTATTGGAAGATTCATATTTGTTTCTCATCAAATTTTTTTAAACGGTTTTAGAAGAGGCGAGAAAGGGAACAAATTGAGATTATTCTTACTTGCACATTCTTACCCAGAATGTGCAAGTAAGTACTTCAACCTTGCACATTCCTACCCAGTCTATGCAGACATGACCATATATTAATGAGGTGAAAATTAGCTTCCATTCATTTGGAGAGGTGAGACAAAACTACTTAATTACAAATTTTGTAAGGACTAACCACAAGTGAACTCCATATGTATAAATCGCTCTCATCTGGCATTTGCACCTCCTTCCTGCCTTTATGTGAAAGGGGTTTTATATATATATGATGAAAATAGCTAATCTGAAGCATAGGAGTTGATATTGATGTATACAATTAGTGCTCTGCTTGATCTGGAAATGTTATACTTTATGTTTTATTCTGAAAATATTTTATGATACATTAAATCTTCTATATTTTTTTCCCACTCCATTTTTATCTCTGTCAGCCTGTGGTAGTATGTAGAGGATTCCTACTTCCAAATTTTACCCAATCTATGATAAATTAGGTTGGACTAATTTATATTAGGAAAGTAGAGAGGAATCTATCTATCTATCTATCTATCTATCTATCTATCTATCTATCTATTTATTTTTTATGTAGTTTATATGCTGCCCTTCTCCCGAAGGACTCAGGGTGGCTTACAAAGAATGGAACAAAAATTACATAAACATTAAAAATCCAATTAAAAATTGATTAAAATTATTTAAAATCACCCCTGCGGATCAGCCCATTTGATGAAAGAGCCACATCTTCAATTCCCAGCAGAAGGAGAGGAGGTCAGGGGCTGTCCTATGGCCGATGGACAGCTCATTCCAGAGGGTCGGCGCTCCCACAGAGAACGCTCTCCCCCTAGGGGCTGCCAGTCGACATTGTCTGGCTGACGGCACCTTGAGGAGGCCCGCTCTATGGGAGCGCACAGGATGATGGGAGGATGGCAGGAGATGATCCTGCAAATACCCCGGGCCTAAGCCATGTAGGGCTTTATAGGTGAGCACCAGCACCTTGAAACAGATCCGAAGGACCACTGGTAGCCAGTGCAGCTAGCGCAGAAGAGGTGTCACACAGGAGTAATGAGAAGCCCCCGTAACAACCCACGCAGTCGCATTCTGGACTAGCTGTAGCCTCCGGGTGCATCCCAAGGGCAGCTCCATGTAGAGGGCATTACAGTAGTCCAACTGAGACGTAACAAGGGTGTGAGTGACCGTGGCAAGGGCATCCCGGTCTAGGAAAGGGTGCAACTGGCGCACCAGGCATACTTGTGTGAAGCCCCCCCTGGTCACGGCCATCAAATTATCTTCTAAAGATAGCCGTGGACTTCCGGTTTGCTCTCCGTCACTGCCAGACGGTCCCTCGGGACCGCCAGCCCCATCGCCTGTAAAGAGCCGCCTTTACAACGGAAAGGCGGCTCGAAAAACTCCATTTCCACAAGGAAATGTGAGATAGAGCAGGTGAAGGCAGGTAGAGCTCTCTGCGAAGCCCCCAGAGTTTTTTTTCACTCTTGGGGGCAAAGCAGATGAGGCTCCCTATTTCCCTCGCCGCCACTCCGGGCTTTGGGAGACCTCTGCCTTTTTGCAGAGCCAGGCGACGAGAACAAGCCTTTTAAAGAAAATAACAGATTAATTAAAGAGGATGAGATCTGGACCTGTGACCCTAAACTGCAAGTATTTTCATTTACTTTATAAAAGATATTGAAGAAAGGAAAAAAGAATTTTAAAATGGCGACTGCCGAGGCTTGAGAAGGGAAAGCTGAAAGGGAAAGTCCTTCCGTTTCTTAATAAGCCACAAAGTAGCGGAATAAATACTGCTGGCTACAATTGAAGAAAAAGTTCTACTTTTATGTTTTCTTTTTCCTGGAGATCTGATACTGATCTTGTTTGGAAAGAAGCTTTCTTTTCTTTTTTTAAAAAAGAGTTTGTCTGTGTGGAAGTATGGCGTTTAAATTAATAAAGCCAGACAAACAAGCAGTGGGGGGGGGATTCCCCCATCTACAAACTACATGAACAAGTTTTAAACCTACAGACTCAGAAAAATGATTTTAATTTAATTGAATTTCTTTTGGAGGAGATTGTAAGAAGGGATGAGATTGTGAACCAGAATCTTGAAAAATTCAAGCAGGAAATTAAAGAATTGATGCAATTAAAGTATGATAATTTGCAACGAAAGATTGTAACAGTGACTAACGGTTTTTCAGAAATTGCTATAAAGTTGGATACAAATATTAAGTTATTAGAGTCTAAAATGGAGGAAATTGATGACAAGATTTACAATTTGGACAATAAAATACAAAGAATTGAAAATGATTTGATAAATACTCAAGACAATAGCTTAGAAGAAAAATCTAAAATGGAAGCTGATCATAAGACTTGCAATGTAGAAAATATAAAACAACGGATTGAAAAAGAAGTTTTAATGATGCAACACAGCTTCACAGAATTTGCGATTAGATTGAGAGGATTACAGGAAAATAACAGAGATGATTTAAGGAAAATATCTGCTGAAATTCTGGCTGGGATTTTAAAGGTTCATCCTGAGGAAGGATTTTTCAGGATTGACAGAGTCTACAGAGTAAATTCTTGGATTGCAAAGCAAAGGCAATTGCCTAGAGATGTGGTGATTTACTTTACAGACAAAGAAATAAGAAATAATATTGTGCAAAAATCTTTTAATTCTACTTTACAACTGTATGGAAGAAAGATTTGGATATATAAAGAGTTACCACCCAAGATGTTATTGGATAGAAAGAAATTTGGATTCCTGGTGACTGAGCTTAAAAAACAAAATATTTTATTTAGGTGGGATGTTCCAGTTGGTATAATATTGAGATATCAAGGAGAAAGATACCAATTAAATACTGTTGAAAAAGTGGAAGAATTTTATCATAAGATTTTGAAAATGAGTTCAATATCTTCATGCACAACACAAGATAAGCAGAAGGAGTTGGAAATAATGGAAAAACATCGAGCTACAGAGGTCTTTGTAGATGAATCGCCTTTGGATCCTTTAGATGTCTCAGTTGGACTACCTATAAATAAGAGAGAAGCGGCGTTGGATTCTAATGTGATGACTCATCAAGTCACAGACAAGCATGGAAATCAATCAGTTGATACACAACTTATAGAAAAGAAACATGAATGGCGATCTAAGCCACAAAAGCAAAACCAACAAGATCAAGTTATAGATCAGAACGAAAACCGAATAGTTGATATACAACTCATAGAAAGGAAATTAGGATGGAGATCAAACCCACAAAAAGTCAAGAAAAAAAAGAAATAGGTCTCACAAAAACAAAAATTTTTAAACTAGGCAACAGCGAAGCCAGTTATCTAAAAGATGATTGAATACATGAAAAGACAGTCGAGGCGAAGTATTGGTTAATATTATCCTGAGGAGAGTGACAGATCTCTGCAATGCCGTATTTTTGGGATGTGAAAAGGGCCTTTTCTGTTGGATTGGAATTATCTATTTTGGATTCTTTGATAAATGTATTACGTTTATGCTGAGTTATATGGCAAGAGAGCTACGTTGGGGCACGCAGAAGATCTGGTTGTTACCCCATTATGATGGTTGGAATTAATAATCTTGAAGAAAGCCACTACTACAGATACTAGATGGAATACAATTATAATGTCACTCAGGTGGTTGTTTTCTTTTTTTTATATACATGAAGATATTTATTATTGATGGGGGGAGATGATAACTGAGGATTCCGAACATTCTGTTGGAATTAGGATGTGATGTTACCCTAATATGGGTGATGGAGTTAACAATCCAGTTGAAAGACATTATAGAAGACATTATATGGATTACAAGTTTAAAGTCATTGATTTTATCTATATAAGGGAATATTTTTTTAGCAGGGTGGGCAGAAGAATAAAGATATTAAGAATTGTTATGTATGGTAATTTTGTAGGAAAGTGGGTGGAGACAGGCTAGTTTATTGATTGTTTAGTTTAAGAAAAGGGATGTTTAAGAGATATATTTATGGGAGCGGAGGAAATGGATAGACTATGAGTTGAATAAATGTTAAATTAGGATTTATTATATAGCTTTATAGTCGAAGGCTGCTTTGAAATGTTATATTAATATACACAAAAGATTAAATGTTAAATTAGGATTTATTATATAGTCTTAAAGTGGAAGGTTGTTTTGAAATGTTATATTAATATACAGATATATGTATGGGGGAGGAGAAAAAGGGCAGATTATTGCTAAATTGGGAGTTATAATAATATTACTATGCTAAATCAGAAGTTATTATACAATGTTATAGTAGAATGTTATTTTGAAATGTATAGTAAAAGGGGGATGTAATAATATTATTAGAAAGAAAGGGTCAGTATTTGGGGGATGGAGTAAGGGGATGGTAAAGTATTATATAATCTGTTATGAATTTGGATCTTACTTTGAAGAAGTCACAGGGGGAGGGGTGGTGAGGAGGGGTTAGGGAGGAGGGGGGGAGAAAAAAGGGGGAAAAATCTGTATTTGAAAAACTTTTTCAATAAAAAAAAGATAGCCGTGAATCCAGGAGGACACCCAGATTGCGGACCCTTTCTGAGGGAGTAAGAACCTCCCCTCCTATCACAAGTGACGGGACCACTAGATCACGAGATGCCGGTATCCACAGCCACTCAGTCTTGGATGGGTTGAGTCTGAGTCTGTTTCTTCCCATCCAGGCCCATACCGCTTCCAGGCAGCGGGACATCACAGAAAGGGCATCCCCAGGGTGGTCCAGGGTGGAGATATAAAGCTGAGTATCATCAGCATATTGATGGTACTTCACCCCGAAACCACGAATGATCTCACCAATATCATTTAGAGACTTCAACTCTTTTATTGCTTTTTATTTATTTATTTATTTATTTTTATATGCCGCCCTTCTCCGGAGATTCAAGCAAATGTTCCAATATTACATAGCATATTTCATCACATCTTTGTAGTTCCCAGGCTTGAGAGTTGGCTGTTATATCTTTTAATATGATACAAATGAATAAGTTATTTTGTTAGTTGAGCCACTCTGATTATTGCATTGTGTTCTTCAAGATTAAAACTAAAAAAGGGCAGGGAAGGCAAACAAAATAACCCCAAATTACCAAGATTCTGATATAACGAAAAATTATATAAAATGGAACAGTAAAGTTTATTAGTAATTGTGGCTGGATCCCAGCTGGGAAGGATCCACTTTATCTTAGTTTGCCACATAAGGCTTCATTTAAATATCTATGCATAATTTGACAACTGAAAGGTTTCAGCCAGCTGTTTGCAGAGAAACATATTTTTCCCCCTGCTACTTCAAGAATCCAGATAGATTATCTTCACAGGAGTTGGAGAGAAGCTAGAGAAGATGTTATTTTTTTCCTCTTCTCCTGATAACTGTTATAATTATCTCAGAACCTGCCATTTAAACCTTCACTACTCACATCCTGAGACACAATTCTTTAAGTATCATTGAGCCACCAGAGAGATGCGTTATTATGGGTTGCTTAGCCTCCTAATCATCATGAAATTAGAAGAAGCATCTTTAAGTTGTTCTAATATACAGCTTGGAATGAAGAGGGAATAACAACATGGATTTTTTTTTTGAATTATTAATGCTGCATATGCATACAAGATTCCTTTCAAATATTGAAGAGCAATAAAAAGTGATTGTTATTCTGGTATCTTCTGGTTTGATGAGGCTAAGGTAGTGAAGTTGCGATTTCTACCAATTTTGTTTAGAGAAATAATATTTATTGTTTTATTATATTATATATATTGCATATGGAAGTCTATTCACTGGACAATAAAGTGCTATTATTACAATAGAGAACGCAGTGCCTTTTATTGACCTCTATGAGTTCCTATCTGCTATGAATTCATTGTCTCTAATATCAAAACTAAGAAATGTGGCATAGACATCATATTAGGTCATTTTAGTTTTTTTAAAAAACTATATTATATAGTTCTTCCTTTGAAACTTCAGAAAAGCAGGTATACTGTACATATCTATGCAGAATGTTACATGTAATAAAAAATCATAATAATAGATTGTTTCCCATTGTTAATCCTGAATTTATTTCATTTCACTTTCTCTTTTCTTCCTTGTATCATATTTGTGTTACCAGAATGAAAATCTAAGACTGCTTTAGTATTTGAACCACAGTGGCGTAGTGGTTAGAGTGCAGTACTGTAGGCTATGTTGTGGCCCCGCCCTCTGAGCCTGTCCCATCGGAGGAAGAAAGCTCCGAGCATGAGGAAGAGGAGTCAGCCAGGCCTCCCTCTCCAGGCCCCTCCCCTCTGGCATTGTCTCAAGTGCCGGCCGAGGGAGAGGAGACAGCTGATTCGAGTCAAAGTGATAATGACACATCATTCCTGGACGCACGCCTCCGAAGGCGTGATAAACGTTTGCAGCAGCTTGGGAGGCGTGCTAGGGATTAGAACTGAGTCACTGGACCACACCCCAGAGACCACACCCCAGAGACTATATAATAGAGAGTGGTGGTCAAGGATCTTTTGTGACGAACAAAGCAAAACCTTGGAGTCACTAAAGCCTCGTCCGGAACTGCTGGGAGGAATATTATTTCTGTTTGGACTTTCTTGAACATTCGTATCTTATCTGTCTATTTGTGAAAATAAAGTAACTTGGCAGACGGTGTGTCTATCGCTGCCAAGTTGGAGATAAGAACTGGGTGCATTCCAAAGTGTTTCCTTAACCCTCGACTGGCTGTGTGTGTGTGTGTGGGGACGGGGACAGATCATCTTGTTCGTCACCCCATACTCCATCGTTAACCCACGATGGACCAACAGCTGCAGCAGCAGATACAGCAGATGCTGGAGGCCAATCAGCTTCTGCAACAGCAAGTAGCACAGCTAACTGCCCAACTTGCTTTGGGAAATGCTCCTGCAGCTCCACCTCCTCCCCCTCCCCGTCCGAGATGCCCAGTGAATGTGCCAGATAGGTTTTCTGGGCAGCAGGAGATGTTTCCGGCCTTCTTGGGACAATGCCAACTGTTTATGGCAATGAGGCTGGAGGATTTTCCGGATGACCGGGCTCGGGTGGCATTTGTTATCAGCTCCCTCTCGGGCACTGCCGCCCGATGGGCCACGCCCCTGTTGTTGCAAGATAGCCCCTTGCTCGTGGACTTTCAGGGCTTTTTACAACACCTGCGCACCATGTTTGAGGACCCCCTCCAGGTGCAGACGGCAGCGAGGCGCATCAAGGACCTCCGCCAAGGCAAGCGCCCCCTGCAGGACTATATTGCAGAGTTCCGACTGCTAGGCCAGGATTCGGCTTGGAATGAGGTGGCGCTGATGGACGCTTTCCAGGACGGCCTTTCTGACGAGATGCAGGACGAGCTGGTTCGTGTGGAGGCGCCACCGACCCTCGACGCGCTGGTGACCCAATGCCTGCGCATCGACGCCCGCTTGCAACGGCGACGGCCCCGTCGGGCTCTTCCGGAACCATCGACAGCGTCGGCACCCCCGCGTTTCGCACCGACAGCGCTCCGGACCGCACAGCGTTTTGTGGCGACGGCTGAGGAGCCTATGGAGCTCGGAGCAGCCAGACCTCAACTGACGGCCCAGGAGCGGATGCGGAGACGTCAAGGGGGGTTGTGCCTCTATTGCGGCGAGGCGGGACATTTTGCCGCCTCGTGTCCCCGGAAGCGGAGTGGACCACTCAAGCCTGTTCCGGAGTCTCGGCGTGACCTGCCGGGAAACGGGCCAGGCCTGGCCTAGGGGAAACTCTGGGTCAGGCACGTGACCATGCCCCGCCGGAGTCGGCGGCTGTGGACTGTGAGCCCCCTCGGCACCTGATTTTGAACACCCGGGTGTTGTTGGCTAACCGGTCGGAGGGGCTCCAGGCGCACGCGCTGGTGGACTGGGGGCCACCACGAACTTTATGGACCAGGCCTTTGTGGCCCATTACAAAGTCCCCTTGGTTCCAGTGGACCCTCCGTTGAGGGTTGAAACTATAGATGGGCGGGAACTCGTGGCGGGACCCATCAAAACCGCTACCCAGCCCTTGCGCCTCGCCATTGGAAACCACGAGGAGGCGATCCAGTTTTACGTAACGGCGGATCTGCACTTTCCCTTGGTCCTGGGGATGGCCTGGCTTCGGGCGCACGACCCTCAGGTGGCGTGGTCGAGAAACGCCATCTCGTTCCCGAGCCTGCAGTGTGTTGACCACCTTCGCCACACCTGCGCCGGCCAGGACGTCTCTGCCCCAAACGTCTCCTTGCCTCCGGAGCTGACGCCCTTCGCCGACGTGTTCAGCGAGAAGGAGGCGGACCGCTTGCCCCCGCACCGACCCTACGACTGTGCGGTGGACCTAATGCCCAACGCGCCCCTGCCCTCGGGACGCCTGTACTCCATGTCGGAGCCCGAGCTGGCCACCTTACGGGACTTTCTGGAAAAGAACCTGGCCCGTGGGTTCATCCGGCCTTCGACCTCCCCGCTCTCGGCCCCGGTCCTCTTCGTTAAAAAGAAGACGGGGGACTTGCGCCTGTGTTGCGACTACCGGCGCTTGAACGCCATCACAGTGCGAAATCGCTACCCCCTGCCGCTGATCCCGGAGCTGATGGAGAGGTTGCGGGAGGCCTCGATCTTCACTAAGCTCGATCTCCGAGGGGCTTACAACCTGGTGCGCGTGAGAGAGGGGGACGAGTGTAAGACGGCGTTCGGCACGCGGTACGGACACTTCGAGTATACCGTCATGCCGTTCGGGTTGACCAACGCCCCCGCGGTCTTCCAGCACTTGATGAACGATGTGTTCCGGGACATGCTGGATCGGTTCGTGGTGATCTACTTGGATGACATTTTGATCTATTCCCGGACCCCGGAAAGTCACCTCCAGCATGTCCGCCAGGTCCTGCAGCGCCTGCGGGAGCACCAGCTCTATGCGAAGTTGGAGAAATGCTACTTCTTCCAGACTTCCATAGAGTTCCTCGGGCACATCATCACCCCCGAGGGCATCGCGATGGACCCGCACAAGGTGGAGGCCTTGCGCAGTTGGGAACCCCCGCGTCGGGTGAAGGACGTCCAGCGTCTGTTGGGATTCGCCAACTACTATCGGACCTTCATCCCGGGCTTCGCCACCCTGACCTTGCCGTTGACCCAGCTCCTTCGGAAGAAGGTCCCGTTCCAGTGGGGGCCCCCGCAGCAGCAGGCCTTCGAGGTCCTCAAGCAGGCCTTCCTCACGGAGCCAGTCCTGAGGCACCCCAATCCACACCGTCCGTTCGTGGTGGAGACGGACGCGTCCAACGTGGCGATTGGGGCGGTGCTGCTACAGGCTCCGGTGGATGGCGGCACTCTTTTTCCCTGCGCATACTACTCCCGGAAACTCAACCCTTCCGAGCGCAACTACACCATCTGGGAAAAGGAGTTGCTGGCCATCAAGGCCGCGTTCGAGGCTTGGCGACATCACCTCGAGGGGGCCCGACACCAGGTGGAGGTGCGGACGGACCATCGGAACCTGGAGCACCTCACCACGGCACGGAAGTTGAACCAGCGGCAGATCCGGTGGTCGTTGTTTTTCGCCCGGTTCAACTTCCACGTCACCTACATTCCGAGCAACCTCAACCAGAGGGCGGACGCGCTATCCCGTAAGGCGGAATACTTTTGCCCCAAGGACTCCCTTCCCCCCCGGACGGTGCTGCCAGCGGACTCCTTGGCCGCGGTCCAGGAACCGGTGGACCTGCGGGCTCAGGTGCTGGAAGCGCAGCGACGGGACGACTGGTCGCAGCAGCGGAGAGCGGACGTCGGCCCCGCGTCCCCATGGACCGTGGAGGAGGGCTTGCTCAGACATCGGGGTCGGCTGTACGTGCCCACGAGTCCGCTCCGAGCCCTCGTCATGAACCAGTGTCATGACAACCCCGCGGCGGGGCACTTCGGCTTCTTTAAGACTTTGAACCTGGTGACGCGGACTTTTTGGTGGCCTCGGGTACGGCACGACGTGCACGCCTACGTGACGTCCTGTGTGACGTGCCGACAGGCCAAAGCCGCGTCCGGCCCCCCTCCCGGACTCCTCCAGCCGCTACCGACACCGGAGAGACCTTGGGGAGCCATCTCCATGGACTTCCTGACAGACCTGCCCCTGTCCGCTACGTACACGACCGTCCTCGTGGTGGTGGATGCGCTCACGAAGATGGCACATTTCATCCCGTGCCGCGGCCTGCCCTCGGCCCGCACCACGGCTCGCCTGTTCCTGCAACATATCTTCCGCCTCCACGGCCTGCCGGACCGGGTGGTTTCGGACCGCGGGGCCCAGTTCACGGCTCGCTTCTGGAAAAGCCTGATGGCCGCGCTGGAGGTGCAGGTGTGCCTGTCATCGTCGCACCATCCGGAGACTGACGGGGGCACGGAGAAGGTCATCGGCATACTGGAGCAGTACCTCCGCTGTTTTGTCAACCAGCAGCAGGACAACTGGGCCGAGTACCTTCCCCTGGCGGAGTTCGCTTTTAATAACTCCCAACACACCTCCACCCAGATGACCCCGTTCCATGCCAACGTCGGATACCATCCACGGCTTTTCCCGTTGACCATCATGGACTCCCCTGTTCCCGAGACCCGGGACTTCCTCTCGGAGCTGCAGGCAGTGCAGCAACTGGTGCGGCGGCAGCTGATCCGGGCGAAAGAGGATTATAAACGGTTCGCCGATCGCGCCCGCCGGGCGACGCCACCGCTGGAAGTAGGAGATCGGGTGTGGTTGTCCACAAAACACCTCCCCACGGACCGGCCGGTGAGGAAACTGGCCCAACGCTTTATCGGTCCCTTCCCTATCGAGGCGGTCATCAATCCGGTGGCCTACCGGTTGACTCTACCCCGCTCCATGCGGCTCCACCCTGTTTTTCATTGGTCCCTCCTGGTCCCTGAGGCCCCCGCGAGCCATCTCCGCCGCCCGCCGACGCCTGCCCCCCCAGCCGCAGACGACGAGGACGACGCCTCGACGTACGAGGTGGACAGTATCCGGGACTCCCGTTGGCTGAAGGGGCGCTTCCAATACCTCATCGCCTGGAAGGGGTACGGGCCCGAGGATTTCACCTGGGTGGACGCGTCTGCCGTTCAGGCCCCTGACCTGGTGCGGGCTTTCCACGAACAGTTCCCGTCCCGACCCCATCCCGACCGTCAGACCCGGGGGAAGGGCCCTGCGGTGGGGGATAGTGTTGTGGCCCCGCCCTCTGAGCCTGTCCCATCGGAGGAAGAAAGCTCCGAGCATAAGGAAGAGGAGTCAGCCAGGCCTCCCTCTCCAGGCCCCTCCCCTCTGGCATTGTCTCAAGTGCCGGCCGAGGGAGAGGAGACAGCTGATTCGAGTCAAAGTGATAATGACACATCATTCCTGGACGCACGCCTCCGAAGGCGTGATAAACGTTTGCAGCAGCTTGGGAGGCGTGCTAGGGATTAGAACTGAGTCACTGGACCACACCCCAGAGACCACACCCCAGAGACTATATAATAGAGAGTGGTGATCAAGGATCTTTTGTGACGAACAAAGCAAAACCTTGGAGTCACTAAAGCCTCGTCCGGAACTGCTGGGAGGAATATTATTTCTGTTTGGACTTTCTTGAACGTTCGTATCTTATCTGTCTATTTGTGAAAATAAAGTAACTTGGCAGACGGTGTGTCTATCGCTGCCAAGTTGGAGATAAGAACTGGGTGCATTCCAAAGTGTTTCCTTAACCCTCGACTGGCTGTGTGTGTGTGTGTGGGGACGGGGACAGATCAGGCTACTTCTGTTGACTGACTGTAATTTGGCAGTTCAAATCTCACCAGGCTCAAGGTTGACTCATCTGTCCATCCTTCCGAGGTGGGTAAAATGAGGAGCCAGATTGTTGGGGGCAATAGGCTGACTCTGTACCCCGCTTAGAGAGGGCTGTAAAGCACTGTGAAGCGGCATATAAGTCTAAGTGCTATTTCTATTTCTAATTGTAACATAAGTTCTTGTTATGAATTTGTGGAGCTCCCCATTTCATTGCTATTATGAATCATTTTCTGGTTTAATTCATGTGTTATCATTTCCTGTTTCTCATAGCCCATTTTTTATCGATCTATTTTAAAAGTATTTCCAGAGACTGTTTGTGGCAGCTCATCTGTAATTTCTGACCCTCATCTATATTTGTCATTCATATTCAGTGCTGATGCTCATGAGTCACTTCATTTCTCTCAACCAAACAACATTTCATTCTTCACAGTTTTATCTATCCAATTTATCAACACATGTATTTTCTTGCCATTCAAGCTGATCTTCCTAGAGTCAAATGTTGTTTTTCTAGTTTGGGGATAACTAGTTTGCCACTTTGATTTAAAAAAATTACTATTTGTCAAATTTAATCACAGTCCTGTCATTTGATTGAGTGCCCTGGCTTCTTTTTTATTATTTTACTTCACCGATCTTGCCTCCATATTCAGTTAAGGCATCATGCTAAGAAAAATATTTGACAGGTTGATTCAAGTGCTGATCATTAACCATATTGATTATTTTTATGTCAGCTTAGAAATGCCCTGAGATATTTCTTTTAAGGCTTATGTTTATATCATCTTACTGTATCACTCCTTCATTTGCTCTAATGCAATTGATTTTACATCCTATTCCTGGTGACAAGAACAGAAATTAGATGTAGGGCCTGAAAATGGAGGTATTTTAGATAGCATCTGGAAAAAGTGAACAGGGAAATGGAAGAAGTACGGTAACTTTTGCAGATGCTAGGATGCCAGTTGATAACGATCAGCTCAAAAGCTTGAATGTAAAAATGTCCCATGACTGGAAGACTGGAAGAATAAAAAGATTGAAACAGTAGAAAGACAAAAGTAAATGATGTCGATTTCACCTCCTCTGCAGTCTTTCCACTAATATGACTGGTATTCCAGGGCAATTGTTCAGGGGATGTTATACGATATAGTGAGAAAATAGTAACTATGACCTTTTCTAACCGGCATTGAGAGGAAACTCATTATCTAGGCCAATGGGAAACCTGGCTATAGAAATAGTGAAATCAAAGCTTTTGAATAGAAACTTTAAAGTACAAAAGGGTTTTGTTGGATTAACCCAAGGCCAATGACACAGGGGTGAAATCCAGCAGATTCTGACAGGTTCTGGAGAACCAGTAGTGGAATTTTTGAGTAGTTCAGAGAACTGGCAAATACCATCTCTGGCTCGCCCCAGAGTGGTGTGGGAATGGAGATCTTGCAGTATCCTTTCCCTGGAGTGGGGAAGGAATCTACTGTATCTAGATCCGTACCAGTCGGGCTTCAGGCCTGGGTACAGCATGGAAATGGCATTGGTCACATCGGTTGATGATCTCTGGAGGGCTCGGGACAGGGGTTGTTCCTCTGTCCTGGTCTTATTAGACCTCTCAGCGGCTTTTGATACCATCGACAATGGTATCATGCTGCACCAGTTGGAGGGGCTAGGAGTGGAGGGTACTGTGTTGCGGTGGTTTTCCTTCTTCCTTTCTAACTGTATGCAGTCTGTGTTGGCAGGGGGGCAGAGGTCGACCCTGAGGCGCCTAGTCTGTGGGGTGCTACAAGGTTCGGTCCTCTCGCCCCTCCTGTTCAACATTTATGTGAAGCCGCTGGGTGAGATTATCCGTGGCTTTGGGGTGGATTTCCATCAGTACACTGATGATACTCAGCTATACACTTCCACCCCAGGCCACCCCAATGATGCCCTTGAAATGATGACCCGGTGCCTGGAGGCCGTACAGATCTGGATGGGGAGAAACAAACTCAGACTCAACCCCTCCAAGACCGAGTGGCTGTGGTTTCCGACATCCCGTCGTAGTCAGCTAGTCCCATCACTGACTATTGGGGGTGAGACCTTGACCCCGCTCAGAGAGGGTTCGCAACTTGGGTGTCCTCCTGGACTCGCAGCTGGCCCTAGAAGACCATTTGACGGCTGTGGCCAGGGGAGCTTTTTATCAGGTTCGCCTGATCTACCAGTTGCGTCCCTTTCTGGACCGGGACTCCTTGTGCACAGTCACTCATGCCCTCGTCACCTCCCATCTGGACTACTGTAATGCTCTCTACATGGGGCTTCCCTTGAAGAGCACCCGGAGGCTCCAGCTGCTCCAGAATGCAGCCGCGCAGGTGATTATGGGAGCGACTTGACGCTCCCATGTAACACTGCTCCTGCGCGAGCTGCACTGGCTCCCAGTGGTCTTCCCGGTGCAATTCAAGGTGTTGGTTGCCATCTTTAAAGCACTCCTTGGCTTAGGACCTGGGTACTTACGAGACCGCCTTCTGCCACCGATAGCCTCCCATCGACCAGTACGCTCCCACAGAGAGAGACTCCTCAGGGTGCCGTCGATCAAACAATGTCAACTGGTGACCCCCCAGAGGGTGAGCCTTCTCTGTGGGAGCACCTGCCCTCTGGAATGAGCTGCCCTGGAGATTCGTAGGATCCCCGACTTTTGCACCTTTTGCCGCGCCCTCAAAACGCTATTGTTTCACCAAGCAGAGCTGGCCTAAATGCTATTTTAATGGGTGGTTTCTATTTTAGCTCTTTCGGCCAAATTATTTAATATTTTTAAATTGTCTTTTAACTTTCATATAGTTGTGGGTTTTATTTTTGGCTGCACACCGCCCTGAGTCCTTCGGGAGAAGGGCAGTATAAAAATTTAATAAAATAAAATAAATAAATAAATGGAGATTTTGCAGTATCCTTCCCCTGCCACATCCACCAAGCCCCACCACACCCACCAAGCCATGCCCACAGAAGCAATTTGGATTTCACCACTGCATTGACAGCCTTTTCCAGTCTGGATGTACTCCTGATACACTCCTGACTTAAACAACAAGAATTTCTCAGTCAGTACGATCAGTTCAAGGAATTCTAGTGAGTCATTTTGAAATCTGTTTCTGTTTTCTAGCTATCCCATTAATTTTTTAGCCATCTGTAAATGTGATGAGGGTTTCCACAATTACTATTCAAATCAATAATTTTAAAAAATGTTAAAGAGCAACAAGTCTGAACCCTAGGGCCCCTGTTACCTCCTTTTCATTTGATGGGGAATCTGTGATGGATGTTCTTGGAGTCGTTTTCAAGATAATGTGTGTCCTTTTCCATCATCTGTTACTTCGCACATCATCTGGGATAAAATAAAAATATTTAAAAGATTCATCCAGAAAAATCAGTTTCTTCAGCACCTTAGGAAGCAATTCATCCAGCCTGGAGATTTATTCAAAGTAAATAGTGATTTTGTAATCATGTTTCTATCAATCTCAGATTTTAATACTGTTCTCTTCATTCTGCTTTTACTAATTGCCTGTGAAACACATACCATCTTATTGGGAAAGAAAGAAAAGAGAACTTACTAGCTCTCTCCATTACTTTCTTTTAGCTTTTCACTATCTTCCATGACCAGCTGCCATGGCACAATTTTACAAATCCAGGCAAACTGTATATAATCTTCTCTGACCACTGGGTCCACTTTCTAGCTAATACACCTATTCTTTCTGATGTTCAGATTTTCACTTAACAATTTTATTTAGTGGGGCTTTTTCCCTGTCTTCCTACATTTGCCTCCATTGGAAAATTGGAATTTTATTTTTAATATTCTGCTTTTGTTCCTTTAGTATTTAGTAGCACTGTGCCTTAAAAACCAAAAATATTTGTTTTTAAAGAACTTCTGCCCATTATGGACATATTTGTTTCTTCTGCCATGAAATCATTGTTTTTCTATATTCTTTTTTTTTTTTTAGTTAAATGAATTTGACAGATTCAGAATCTTATACAGGATTTGAAACTTGTAATATTTGATTTTATGAGCTTGTTGAGTATAGTACTGTGTAAGGCATCTGAAAAATCTAATTTCTTCATACACAGCTAAGAATATTTATCTCTATATAGTGCCTGAAGTTACCCAAGTGGGTAATATATTTTTTTTTATCCTTGTTGCGCACCAAACTGCAATAGAAGATATCGCCAACATACCTACATGATGTCATCTAGATAACAAAATGCCTGCTATCTCTAATTTATGAATCCATTTCAATTCCATTCCAAATGAGTCATAAGTGTTCCAATACTAATGCATAGTTGTCCATATTTCTTATGTCACCTCTGCTATTTTCTTCACCTCTGGCTGCAATTCAGATAATTGTTCCTAATGTTTTATATTAGAGTTGATCAAATTTTAATGTGGTACAGCCTAAATTTAATATTAATAGAAACAGAAAAGAAAACAGGGATGTGAGGGGGATAGTATCAAAGGATATTAAGATTTTTATCTGTAAAAAAAATCATACGTTTTTGTTTTAAATGTTTGGCCATTCTCTGGGCAAAGTGAATCAAAACAACACTGAGAATCAAGAGAACATTCTAGTTTCAGGGGTGAATTTTGAATTTAGTTCTATAGATCATTAAAGCTGTGGTGGTGCAGTGGTTAGAGGGCAGTACTGCAGGCTACGTCTGCTGATCACCAACTGCCAGCAGTTTGGCAGATCGAATCTCACCAGGCTCAAGGTTGACTCAGCCTTCCATCCTTCCGAGGTGGGTAAAATGAGGACCCAGATTGTTAGGGGCAATGTGCTAACTCTATAAACCGCTTAGAGAGGGCTGTAAAGAACTATGAAGGGGTATATAAGTCTAAGTGCTATTGCTATTGCTATATACTAAGGGTTCAGCAAATTGCCATATCAGACTTTGCTATTAACACTAAAAGAACACATTTCTAGCCTTCATGAATTTGTGTGTGCGTGAAATGTGGTGCTATATTCAAAGTCCTATAGAGATGAAGTTGGGAGGAACCTTATATCAGCCTCCTGAAATAAATATATAGCAACACTATAGCTATCAGCCACTTAAATGAAAAGACTGCCACCATCAGTATATAAAAAGGGAGTTTCACAGAGTGATCCAATTTCTTTAAAACCATTCTCAGGAAGAGAATAGTCTGAAATATGAATAAAGGTAGGTGTATGTTTTGGTAGTGGTATTGCCCTTTTCTTCAAACTCTGAAAACCTTTAAAAAGAAATGAAAGATAGCAGCAAGCTAGCAGACTTGAAAATAAATTTGAAAAGCTTGCAAGTTGTGGTTCAACAATTACTCCCAACTTTTACCAATGAAAATTAAAAATCATGAACTGGAGAAGGTCAACAGCCACAGAAATCTTGGTCAAAAAATTACAATGGAGGCTAACACCAACATCATAAAACAGAAATTATGAACTGGATTAAATTTAGAAAACATCTCGATAATGCTATGCTATATACATTATGGGCAGTAGTGGGTTTCAAATCCTGGCGCTACCGGTTTGCTATTGTTAGCGTGTGGGCACGCACACTTGCTTTGCGAGCGTGCAGCGCTTCTGCACGGAACATTTTTGATGATGCCTGGGCAGGTGGGTGTAGCCTCCTGCCACTGCCACTACCAGCTTGCCCGAACTGGGGAGAACTGGGAGCAACTCACCACTGATTATGGGAGAAATTGTTTAATCACTAAGTACTACCTCTGCTGATATATGGTTCCAAAAGCAATATAGAAGTTGAAAGCTGCACACAAAAAAGTGGAGAACAGGAAATGCTCAACCTAACACATGATCCCTTCCCACAAAAAAATGGATTTTCCAATATATGAACATGTTGATAATGATTTGAGCTGATAGTGATGATGAATGTAATATTCTCTTTTAATACTTTGTCACACTGTTGGAAACCGTGGAAGAAACCCATACAGCATTTTAAAAAAAATTTAAGAAGTATTTCCAACTAATTTATTTTTGAAGAATCCTGGGATTTCCAAGAACTTAGTAAATATTTTCAGTTGGAAGGTCAGGAACACCTGCAAAAGTCTTGGGCCCTTCATCCAATGGAACTCTCCTATTTTCCTAGTTTTGGGTGGAATTAACCCAGAAGAGGTGACAGAGAAACTCTAAATCATGCCATAAAGTTAACAATTTCTATTTTAATTTACCTGACAGTTCTCCTGACAGAAGGTAGGCATGTTTGTATGGTTTTTTTATAGAGCGTGGATATTCCTCCTAGAATCTTATAGGATTGACTGATTAATTGTAGGTTGATTAATATTCTGTCCCATTTTTTCATAATGAAAAGCAGTGCCAAATTGTATTAAATATGAATGAAATAAACAGTGGCAGAATTCACTCACCCAGTTTTTTATGAAACCGGCAATGCAAAACCAACATTTAAAGTCCTGGACAGAAGAAATAAATGTTAGATCTGGACCACTGTACAGCCTCGAAGTAGTATAGACTCAGCTGATAGTGCCACATACAGTATAGCCAAAAATGGACACTGAGATTTGCAATGACAGATGCGTAGGGATTTCTTGGGAGGCAAAAAATTGTAAAAATATTTCTGAGTTCAAGACCATGACCTTTGAAATCTTCTATCTTAAATATTTAAGATCTCTCTCCCTCTCTCTCCCTCCCTCCCTCTCTCTGTCTCTCAATGCAAAGTATGAGTTTGTGTGTGTGAATGCATCTGTATGTGTGCTATAAGAGGTTACTTTGAGGTCCATGACTTTTGATCTCTCATGGGTAGGGTCAGTGGTAAAATGTAAAATTCGGCTGAAGAGATTATAGAAAAAATGCTTTTAAAAGCCTCTGACGATCCCAGCTGTGCCGCGTGATCATCAGCGGCTTTTTTTTTAACTTTTAAAAGCATTTTTTCGGCTGAAGAAATTGTAGAAAAAATGCTTTTTAAAATAAAAAAAATGCCTCTGATGATTGCGTGGCTCAGCTGGGTGGGGGGGGGGGGTGCAAGGATTTTTGCTACCTGTTCTCCAAAGCACCCACCGCCATTGCTATCGGATCGGGCGATCCGGTCTAAACTGGGAGCATTTCACCCCTGGGTAGGATGCTTAAACAACTCTGTCTTCTCTGATTACATAAACCCAGCAGATTGCACCTAAAGGAAAATGGTCCCCAAATTAAGTTTGCAATCTAACAATCCTATGGTGTCCTCAGTTTCCAGAGATTATACTAACCAATTGTAAAGGAGGATCTTGAAAAGTCCTCTGCTGCAATCCACTGCAAGAACTTTCCATTTATTTTTGTTCTGTAACCTGTAATTTTGAATGAAGCTATAGTTTGTAATAGGACTTTTCCTATACTCCTCACCTGCTAAGTTTGCTCAGGCATTATTACTGATGGAGGGTTTTTTTTCGTTTTTTGTTTCCTTTCTGTATCCATTCCAGTAAAGTAAATATTGAATTCATACTAAAGTAATTCTGAAATATTTGCAATAGTTTAGAAAAATATAATTATAGATGAAATTCCCCATTAATTCTGAATTTAGTAGACTGAGTTTTATCATAAAATGTCCAGTTGGATGATTCATGGATCATTCACTACTAGTTTAACCGACTTAGACAATGTGCTCCTAAATAATTGCAATTAAATTGTCAGCTGGTTCATTTATGGACTTATGTGGTACAGCATATACTGAGCATTTTCCTGAACCATAACTCAGTTTTGATGAATTCAATGGGAACATTAATAGCCTTTAAAATAAAAATGTGAAATTAATGCTAATGTACTTTTAAGATTACGATTGAAGATTCATAGTCAAAGAAATCATTATATTATCATAATGGGTGACATAGTAAAAGTCAAAGGAAAGTGAAGAGATGCATGGATTAGGCTGAAAGATGCAATGTGGAATCTATTTGCATTTATTACTATAAGTCAAGATCCAGCCCTAGCAGATTCAAGAAAATGTAATTATAGCCAGTCAAGAACCAAAAGCACAATATTTGACAGGGCCAATTGAAGGTACATTTTAAGAAATGTGATTTACATATAAATGCAGAAATTACCAAAGGAACTGAGAAATAATCCATATATAGGCTTTATAAAACATAGTCTATACTCAGAGTTCAGCTCAGCTTCCTGTCATTTTCTTGGCTCCAATCCATATATCTACATCTACATCCACATCTACATCTACAACTACAACTACATCTACATCAGTGGTGGTATTCAGCCGGTTATATCCAGTTCGGGTGAACTGGTAGCGGAGGCAGCTGGAGGCTCAGCCCACCCACCCAGACATAATCACATCCCATTTTTTTTTATTGAAAAAGTTTTTCAAATACAAATTTTTCCCCCTTTCCCCCCCCCCACTCCCTAACCCCCCATCCCCCTCCCCTCCCCCCATGGCTTCTGCAAGATGAAATCCAAATTAATATCCCATTTTTGACGCTCTGTGCAGGTGGAGAAAGTCCTGTGCATGCACAGAGGTGGTGTATGCGAGCTCCCATTTGTGAACCGGTAGCGAAGGTAAGTGATCTAGACCACTGATCTACATCTACATCTACATCTACATCTACATCTACATCTACAGCTACAGCTACAGCTACAGCTACAGCTACAGCTACAGCTACAGCTCTGTCTGTCTGTCTGCCCGCCCACCCATCTATCTATCTATCTATCTATCTATCTATCTATCTATCTATCTATCTATCTATCTATCTATCTATCTATCTATCTATCTATCTATGAATGAGATTAGCCAATGTGGGCTGCCATGACTCTCTTGCAGGAAAAGAGAGTTTTGTGACACTTTGAAGAAAAAGAAATATACCTTATAAACTTTGGTGGACAGGATATCAATTTCAACAGATCTTCAGAGACACTTCATGTATTTGTTGAAATAAACTCTAGTTCATAAAAGTTTATATCATAATAAATATATTATTCTTCAAAGTGCCACAAAACTCTTTTGTTGTCTCTGCACCCAAGGCAAATAAATCCCTCTATTTCCTGCCTTCTCCATTTGTCATCAGAGGAGCCATTGTTAGCAATATCTCAAGGAACACATAGCCATTTACCGGCTCAAGTTTGACTCAGCCTTCCATCCTTCTGAATTAATGGGGATCTGATTGTTGGGAGCAATATTCTGTAAACCACTTAGAGATGGCTGTAAAGCATGGTGAAGTGGTATATAAGTCTAACTGCTATTGCTACATAGCCTGAAGCTATTTCTAGCAACTGTTAGTAGCTTTTAGATGGTGCTATTAGCTTCAATTGTCAATTCCCAAAGCTGCTATATTGTCTAAGACTTGGTATACACACATTGCACATTTTGTTTCCACCATGGTTTGTTTAATAAATTTAACAGACTTAATGTTTTACACCTTTAGATCAGTGGTGGAATTCAAATTTTTTTACTACTGGTTCTGTGGGCATGGCTTGGTGGGCGTGGTGTGGCTTGGTGGGCGTGGCAGGTGAAGGAAACTGCAAAATCTCCATTCCTACCCCACTCCAGGGGAAGGATACTGCAAAATCCCCATTCCCTCCCCACTCCTGGGGGAAGGATATTGCAAAATCTCCATTCCCACCCCACTCTGGGGCTAGCCAGAGGTGGTATTTGCCAGTTCTCCGAACTACTCAAAATTTCTGCTACTGGTTCTCCAGAACGTGTTTTGGTCAGATAGTTGCAAGGTATCAAAGACCTGGGCTGATGCCCCTTAAGCTTCATCAGTTTTCCATTTCTTTGTGGGCAGAAATATCTCTCATTTGGCACAACTCTTCCTTCATTGGGGAAGATAAACTGCAAGAACCATTGGACATCATCCCAATCAGGGAACAAAACAGTAAGCTCCAAGGGATCAGCTTCTGCTGAACCAATCCTGCTGGCACAATGAAAAAAGAAATAGGTCTTTCTTATTTGACTTTCTGATCATTCCTTTGCTAAAGGAAAGGTAAAAAGCCATTGTGAAGCAAATAAATGCCACCAAATAAATGCCTGTGGTGGCATTTATTTATTTTGTTTTTGTTTTTTTTAAAAAAATTTTTTATTATTTATTATAACATAACACAACAATACAAGATATATAACATATATATATATATATATATATATATATATATATATATATATATATATATATATATATATATATATATATATATATATATATAGCTCTTTGGTTATTCGGGTCTTCTCCCACGTAAAATTGGAAGTGTCTTGGCGACGTTTCGACGAAGTCTCATTCGTCATCTTCAGGCTGGTGTTCTCGGCTTCGTGCTTCCAGGAGCAAGCCGAGAACACCAGCCTGAAGATGACGAATGAGACTTCGTCGAAACGTCGCCAAGACACTTCCAATTTTACGTGGGAGAAGACCCGAATAACCAAAGAGCTACATACAAAGACCCGCGAAAACCTGAGAAAACACATATATATATATATATAGTCTTTTTACAGCAATTACGTGATGATCTTTCTTTGTTATTCACAATTTCCCCTATTTCTCTTTATATTATTTACAATATATTTCTCGTCATTCATAACAAATTCTTAATTCTAATGCTTAAACAATTCTTTCTTTAGTTTTTAATGTTTCCATCATTTCCCCCTATTTTTCTTCCTCATTTTTCCTTTCCTCCAATCACTTGTACCACTTATGCCAAACCATGTAATACTCTGTGTCCTCCTTTTCTTTAAGTTCTTTTGTTAATCTGTCCATCTCGGCACATTCCAAGAGTTTTTTTATTAACTCTTCATCTGTTGGTATTATTTCTTTTTTCCAATTCTGGGCATAAACCATGCGAGCGGCTGTTAAAATATGTAGTATCAAATATTTTATATCCTTCGTATATTTTTTCTGTAATTATCCCTAGCAGGAATGTCTCTGGTTTTCCCTTCACTGATTTTTCTGTTATTTTCTCCAACCATTTTTTTTATTTTTGCCCAAAATTCCTTCGCCGCTGGGCATGTCCACCAAAGGTGGTAATGTGTTCCATAATTTTTATTGCACTTCCAACATAGTGGAGTATTTATTTTGTTTGTGCTCTACTTTTCCCGTGCATAGGAGACATGAATGAAAGAATAATAGACTTTTGGAAGGATGGTGAGATTTGACTTGAAGATTTGTCAGTCTGACTCTGCTGTAGATGAGCATTTCTAAAATTCTGTATTGGATGTGGGTTGAAAAAAAGTAAATGGGAATTTGGGGTGGGAGAAAAATAGCATACCGATGTACCTCTGCGAACAGTGGAGACCAAGTTGTAGTGAAGACTGATCACCAGGCATTAAATCCAGGTTAATGGCACCTCTCCAGATGAGAATTGCCTGGGAGATTGTCCATTGATTCTCTGAAAGGCTTCTTCCAAGGAGAAGACCTATAAAATTTGAAGAGATTTATGAGCATCTTGACAGTCCAAGCACCAGGAGCCATGGAAGAGACAACATGCTCATAGGGCGTTTGGAAGACAATTATCTTAAAATTAAAGAGATCTTTGGAGCAGCAAAGCATTCAAGCCGCCCAGTGAGTGTTCTTTCATTCAGGATTAAAGATAAAATGTGTTTAAGAAAGAAACAATTTAAAGGATTTAAAAATAATTAAAGACAAAAAGCTTGCCAAAAGTTTAAACTAAGAAAGTTTAAAATGAACTAAGGGGATAGGTAGGTGAATTTGGAATTATTGACTTTAAAGTATTTTGAAACAATTCAAAAAATAATGCAATGCAATGCAATGCAATGCAATGCAATGCAATGCAATGCAATGCAATGCAACGCAATGCAACGCAACGCAACACAATACAATACAATGCAATACAATACAATACAATACAATACAATACTTTCCCCATCTGGTAAGAAAGAGTTTTGTCTTAATTTTATTTATTTATTCAAATTTATTGAATGCCCAACTCCAGTGGATGGATAATAAGGAAATTAGTACGTTTTCAAAACACTATATTCTTTATGGACTGTTTTTTGCTGAAAATGGACAGAAGTGACTTTTTGATTTGCCAACTGAAAAGGGTTAGAAATGGGAAGAAGTGATCTAAATAATGTAATTTCAAAGGGGGAGAACTCATATTAGCTCTGTAACTGCTGTAAAAATCAGAAGTCATTCTTTAAATATTTTTTTCTTTTTTCCTTTCTTTTCCTTTACTTTCTGCACTTACATTACATTACAAACAAAATTACATTACATTAAAACAAAATATTGTTTTTTAAAAATAATAATGTATAGCAAACAAACCAGACATAATGACTGGGCCCATACATTGCTAAGTAAATCACACCTTAGCTAAGGATGGCTATTAGGGTGTCCTTCCGACTGGAATGGGTTCTATCCTTAACCACTATCCAAAACAGGAACTGTTTTCATCTCCCCACTTGAAATTTTGCTGAAATTCCTGAAATTTTCAGCAAGATTTTGTTTCTATTCCCATCTTAAAGGTGAAGGTAAAGGTTCCCCTCGCATATATGTGCTAGTTGTTCCTGACTCTAGGGGGCAGTGCTCATTTCTGTTTCTAAGCCGAAAGAGCCAGCGCTGTCTGAAGATGTCTCCATGTTCATGTGGGCGGCATGACTCAACGCCAAAGGCGCATGGAACGCTGTTACCTTCCCACCAAAGGTGGTCCCTATTTTTCTACTTGCATTTTTAATGCGCTTTCGAACTGCTAGGTTGGCAAAAGCTGAGCTCACCCCGTTATGCGGCACTAGGGATTCGAACCGCTGAACTGCCGACCTTTCGATCGACAAGCTCAGCATCTGAGCCACTGAGCCACCGCATCCCTATTCCCATCTTACTCCAGTTCAGTTCCTGTGAAACATTTCAGTTAAGTTAGCATCTCACTTTGATTCAATGACCAGAGGATAACATCGTAAGATTGAAGAACCTATTGAAAAAGCAGATATGTGCCTCCTCCTACTTGAGTTGCCCATGTGCAGGTGATACCTTATGGTCCAAGAAAATAGTCCAGGGTTCTGAAAAAAGGACCCTCTTCAAGGATGCTGCTCAAATGACGTTAGCTTCCAACATTTACATATTGAGTGTGATTGTCTCCTTCCAAAATTGCATACAAATTCCATGAACATTGTTTTCCATAGAAATCAGCCTCCAGTCAATACATGTACAACTAATGCACACATTCCTGTTCTGCATGTAAATGTGTGCAGGAGACTTGAGTGATGGGAATATGGGGTAGGCCTTAATCAGAGCCCTCAAGTAGCAAGCATTCCACATTTTAGAATAACTGAACTGGGTGAACACTATTTCTTAAAGTAGCAGTGGCATAGATTTACAAAACTCTACCTATGTAAGCCAAGAAGGACACAAATTTGAGATAACAGAAGATGGGATGGGAGGATCAATTTATTCAGGTTCAGTTCAGGGACTAAGACATTTTAGTTAACTTTAAATATGTGTGCTGTGATGTGTATAATTAATGTTGCAGTTGCAATTTTTTTTTTTTTTTTTTGCAGATTAAGCATATTTGCACTTATTTGCCTAAGTAACCTAATTTATTCTGTTCCTCATGGAGGCTCTCTTTAAGAGGAAAAGTAGCTTTGAAAATCCTGAAAATCTGTCCCTTCCTTGAGTCATTGAAATTCTTGCTTAACGCTTTGTCCTAGTTTCTTCTCCCTATTGATCCCTGTGGATCAGGATGGAGAATCTGTAGCTTACCCAGTCCAGCCATCTGCCCATAGGATCTCTTTCTTAGCTGGTTATTAGCCAAGCAAGGAATATTGGATGAACAGAGGAGAAGGGCTTAAAGGAGAAAAAAATGTGTTTGTTCTTCCTGGACCCCAAGCTTACTATGTTTGGGGTAGATGAAATGTAATGGATTGGTTTGTGTTCCCTATCCCAGCAAGAGACAATTGTCCCCTAAAAGGCAAGATTTCCCTTTTGAAGTCATTGCAATAAACTAACTACTGTATTTTTCGGAGTATAAGATGCACCGGAGTATAAGACGCACCTTAGTTTTTGGGGAGGAAAATAAGAGAAAAGCTAATTGGCAGATGGATCTGCCTCTTGGAATACCCCCAATCAGCTGTTTCCAGAGGTGAATTTTAGCAACATGAGCTCTTTAGCTTTGTGAGCTCTGTGCCTTGCTTTTTTTTCTGCCTCTGAAACCTCTGAAACTCTGTTTCAGAAAAAAACTTCTGTGAAAGCCTGCGAAACAGAACTTTAGAAAAAAAAAGGCTTTTTTTCTGAAGCTTCTTTCAGAGGCTTTTTTTCTGAAGGACTATCTGTACTCTGTTCAATCTCCTTTCTTTGGTATTGGTATGTAGATTAACCTCTTCCGATCTGTTGGTTATTGTGTCATTCTCCAAATTTGTTAGTATAGTTTGGTTAGAACCTTTACTGATTCTTCTTTTGTTGCTTGGTATATTATTTTAGATAAAAGCCTTTCTGAGGCTTTTTTTCTGACGCTTCTTTCAGAGGCTTCTTTCAGCCTCTGAAATCTCCGTTTGTGAGGCTGGGCAGGGCTACATTTGGAGAATAAGATGCACACAGATTTTCACCCTCTTTTTTGGGGGAAAAAGGTGCGTCTTATACTCTGAAAAAATATGGTAAATTCTTAAAGAGATCAGAACATTCTCATTTCTCCTCTAAGGTCCTGTATCTCAGGAAAATTACGCTACTTCTGGTGTGTGGTTAACTGGATGCAGTAAAAGTATTCCATAAGAGGAAGTAGCAGCTCCATCTAACAAAATGTTAGGTTGTATTCTTTTCATCATTATGGTTGCTATTTCTCTGCAATCTGCTCCACATGATTGGCTGCCCCCCAGCCTGGGCTTAAAAAAAAGTCAGAGCATTGTGATCTGAAGGCTGGGGCAAGCAGAAATTGATTTTGCCCCATGAAAAGGGAAAATTATAACATAAAGCTGTCATTTTTGTGCTCAGTCATAGACATTACCACTGTAATGTCACACCGATCCTGAAATTTGCAAGTAGGAAAGCACTGTGTTAAATGTTCAGAGCTTCCTATTCAAAATACTGTTATTCAGAATTTATTGCTTATAAATAGATAGCAGTAAAGAGCTGGAACAACTCTATCAATAATAATGCCAGGGAAAATTTAAATCATCTCATATTAACAAAAATATATTTCATGGGTGCTAGGGTTTTTTATGTACTTTCCCATGAAGTTAAATTTGGAGAACCTGTAGAATATGAAATATCAGGTTTAAGTACGATAGATTTATTTTCTTTAAGAGCTCTTTGGAATAAATTTATGGGTAAATCAAACCAGGATAGAATATTTGCTTAAATAGTTCTTTACATGTCTGTAAAGATTGCTTTGAAAACTAAGATCATGGCATCCGGCCCTCTCAATTCCTGGCAAATAGATGGAGAAGAAATGGAGGTAGTGACAAATTTTATTTTCCTGGGCTCCAAGATCACCGCAGATGGGGACTGCAGCCAAGAAATTAAAAGACACTTGCTCCTGGGAAGGAAAGCTATGGCAAATCTAGACAACATGCTAAAAAGCAGAGACATCACCCTGCCAACAAAAGTGAGTTTAGTCAAGACCATGGTTTTCCCAGTTGCAATGTATGGATGTGAAAGTTGGACCATAAGAAAGGCTGAGTGCCAAAGAATTGAGGCCTTTGAACTATGGTGCTGGAGAAGACTCCTGCAAGTCCCTTGGACTGCAAGGTGATCAAACTGGTCAGTCCTAGAGGAGATCAACCCTGACTGCTTTTTAGAAGGCCTGATCCTGAAGATGAAACTTAAATATTTTGGCCACCTAATGAGAAGGAAGGACTCACTGGAGAAGAGCCTAATGCTGGGAAAGATTGAGGGCAAAAGAAGAAGGGGACGACAGAGAATGAGGAGGCTGGATGGAGTCACTGAAGCAGTAGGCATGAGTTTAAATGGACTGCAGTGGATGGTAGAGGACAGGAAGGCCTGGAGGAACCTTGTCCATAGGGTCGCGATGGGTTGGACACGACTTCGCAACTAACAACAACAACAAAACATTGCTTATCCTACTTATATTTAATGAAATGTGCACTAAGTATTATGATGTTACCTAATTCCTAGAGCAGGGGTAGACAACTATGGCAACTTTATGACATGTGGATTTCATCTCCCAGAATTCCTGAGCCAGCTGGTTCAGAAATTCTGGACGTTGAAGTCCATGGGACATAAAGTTTCCATAGTTGTCCATTCCTGTCCTAGAGGAAGAGGTAGCACTTGAAAATAAATAACCAAGAATGTCTTCTCTACCACAACTTGCATGTAGTTTGTACTCTAGCCTGTTTGATGGGAAATGAGTCTCCTTTGAGCTTGAAGGTTTGCTTCTCGGTTATCATGTTTTTCTAAGCTTATCAATTTATAGCCCTTGAAAATAACCCAGATCTTCTACTTTCTTGATAATGCAACAATGGCCTTCTGAATAAACCATAAATCTAGTTCTATATTACTGATGTTTCAAATAAGGTAAGCATGGCAGTCAGCATCAGGCTGCCTTCAAGATATTTGTCTAACGTTTTCTGATAAATTGGCAGGCTTTCTATAAACTGTATATTTCAAATATTCTGGTTTTTTATTTAATGATGTTAATACTGTTATAATATAATCCAATACTCCCCTTGAAGACTCTTCAAGATGCAGTTCTGGACACAAACCTGGAAACTTGCAGTAAATCATATTTGCTAGAAGCTCCCCAGTCTTTAATTATGACCATCCTCCATTTACTGTATATTTTCTTTTCTGAGTTGGGATATTTGTGATCTTTATTTTTTCTTCCCCAACTCTACTGCACTGAAGTGTTTCAAGCTTGGGATGGTGAATATAGTTCTGATCCAGGTCATTTTTACATGGACTCATTCACAAATTCAACTTCTCATTAATCAGCTTACTTTTTAAAGAATGCCCAGAAATCAATATTCTAATGTGTAGATTGCACATCATTTTTCTTCACAAAATACAATGTTCTAAACACAATTGCACACACAATCCATTCTTAATTGTTCAATGCATTTTTATATTAATCTATACTATTCCCAGACAACTTTAAATATTTAAATAGAATATGTGTGCACAGAGGAATATGTGTATATGTATATATACTACACATTCAGGTTCAATGTTTTATTATTGACTGTCAAACCCCATTCATCTGGACAGGATGAAGAAAGCAAGAACTACGGGGATTTCAGTAAGCTATCTTTAATATTAATCTGGGGTAAGTACAGAATTTTGAAAACTGAAATAGGAATTTAATTTCTCACCTCCATTTAGGGTGAGTTAAGTAAGATGGAGACTTTTTGAATGAAATGAAATACTTCTTCCCAGGTTCCTCACCATTTGAGCTAAACTGCCATTTATGAGATAAGCTGCCAACTGAATTACCTTCTCCTGATTGTTTAAACAATCAAACAAGAGCCTTGGTGGTGCAGCAGACTAAAGTGCTGTTAAGTAGCATCAGCTGCCTGCAATTACTGCAAGTTCAAATCTCACCAGGCTCAAGGTTGACTCAGCCTTCCATCCTTTCGAGGTAGGTAAAATGAGGACCCGGATTGTGGGGGCAATAAACTGACTTTGTATAAAAAGAACACCACTTAGGGGGGCCCGAAAGCCCTACTAAGCAGGTATATACAAAAGTATGAAGGCTATTGCTTAACGCATTGTAAGCTGCCCTGAGTCTCCGGAGAAGGGCAGCATATAAATCAAATCAAATCAATCAATCAATCAATCAATCAATCAATCAATGGAAGAAAATGGACTTTTTTCTTGGGTTGCCCCCCCCCCCCCCCCCAAGTCTCTCAACAATCTTTCACACTGGCATGTTACTTTGAAAAGTACAGCTCTTGTCAGATAGTTTCCAGTTGTGGATTGGAGAAAACAAAACGAAGCAACCATTTATCACTTATATTTTTAACCAAAAATATATATCCTTTTTTTCTTCCTGCTCCTTAAAATGAAACTTTATTCTAAGAACCTGCTGCACACTACAGCATTCTTAGGAACATATTCCTTACTATTTTTGTAAACTCTCAAGCAGCACCGGCCTCTTCATGAGTATCTATTCTCAGTTTTGCAATTAACTTCAGGAGCACTGGCCTGCAGAATTCTTTCGAGTGCAACATCATGTCTGTGCTGAGATTTTTTCCAATTTCCCAAACTAGAACTTCTCTGCCTGAACCGCCTGAATTATTCCGACTGAATGGAGCTTTATCTTTAACTGCCAAAATTATTCAGTAGACCAGAAGGGGTTTTGTTTGTATGTTGGTATATTTTAATAAAGTAACAGAATTATTAGCTTGGTAGGCATATTGTCCATGAGATCATGAATGTCTGTTCAATTTTCTTTCCTCTGATGCTATTTTCACATTTCTTTTCCTATCAAGCTGCACATCTTCACTTATTAGAAGCATCGAAAGGTGTTAGACAATTAGGCTTAGTTCATGCTGCATCTATTCCAGCTTCCTTGAGTAAATTCATGCAGACAAATAGAAATCTGGAATGTGAAAATAGAAATGAAACCATTTCTTTTTGCACTTTTTTTTGCACTTATCTAGTGTGAAAAACAAAGTTGATGTGAATTACTGTTATTTATGATTGCCATATTTGCATAATACTGGAATACTTTTGCAATTATAGTGTAACAATTGTTGCACATATTTATATTGATGGCATGAAAGAAAAAGTACTTCAGAATTTCACTGTGCTAGTTAAGAGCATACCAAAGTTTCTGAAGTGCTATTAAGTCATCTCTGCATATTAACATGCAACAATATTTCTCTCTCTCTCTCCCCCCGCCCCACCCCTACTGCAACTAGATACTGTAAATCCTGATTGATGATGAAAGTAAGAATATGAAATAAGATAGATTTGTGCACACATCTAACATTTAGATGGATGATGTTCCATTTTTCTTTGTATTTTTTCTGTTTTTTCTGATTCTTATTCATTCTGTTAGTTCAACAGAATGAAAGCTCCTGTATACAGTGCCATACCAGCACTTTGTGTCTGCTAACATTACTATACTGATAGGTAGGAGATCATCCAGAGCAATTTGAAGATACCGGGGGCTAAAGAGGAAATATTGTACTTGCTTGATTTGTGCCTAATGCAATGGAAATAGATGGTTTTTTTTATATCAAGTTAATAAAGTTCATTAATTGATGGTGCAGTGGTGTAGAGGTGAAGATGCTTGCCTTACGCTCAGAAGGTTGAGAGTTCAATCCTAGGCAGCAACAGATGTTTCTCTTCCAAGGCACAAAGAGAAAATATCTGCTCCAAACTCTGCATAGGCATCAGGAAGAGCATCTGGCCAGTAAATGCTCAGCTCTATTCAGTTGCCCTGACTCCACCTTAATAAAAGGAATTACAGGGTCATTAAAAAAAAAACCCTAAAGTTAATTCATTCATTCATCCATTTACTGTATAGCCGCCTATCTCAAACTAGTGACTTGAGGGCGGGGGAATGAGCAATGATAAAAACAATTTAAATAATTTAAACTGAATTCAGAAAAGAAATTAAATGCAAATAGCAGCCTAGAGATATTATAATCTATCAATGTCTTAGAGTCTTCAAATTAAATGTAGTTTTGCAGACTTACTTCTTTTTAAGTAGATATTATTGACTTTAGTATGTCATGGACATTTCATTTTGGGAAATAATGCCACGAATTAAAGAAACATAAGGTCTGATTAAAAGTTTCCAAGAATTATACGGAAGTTAATTTAGGAACATTGGAAGAGGAAATGCAACCCTTTCAATGATTGGGTACCCTGTAATTGAGGATAGTTATCAACCTGATCAAAGACATAATAATTTCCTTATAATAATGAGGGTCAAGAGTGCCAGGAATTTCCAATCACTTTCAAGTGAATAAAATATAAGTACAAGAGTAAAAAAAGGCATATAATTAATCCTCAGGGCTTTTCCTTCCTAGAGATTGAGGCTTCTATTTTCACATCAAAAAATAAACAAAGCAGGGCATCTTGAATTAAGGCAGGCTCTGAGTTGACCTCATCGGCAATATTGTGGATTTGCACATTAGTCTTTTTTGTTCAAGTATGAAAACCAAACATTGCAATAAATATTTTAAATAAATAAATGTTGTGCTGCCAAGTTGAACAAGTTGATTCTTGGTAATTCTAGAGATAAATGTATTTGACCTGCCTTTAAGTAATAATTTAGGGAAATTAGGATTTAGGTTGTATTTATTTATTCATTATGTCTATATATTGACTGTATATTGTCTATATGGGGGGGGAAGGAGCCTGAGCTGTCAGCCCACCCACCCACATTTACATTGTCTATATATTGAACAGTGGATCTGTAGTACTCGCTTTATAGGGCTACTTGTCAAATTTGTACATGAAATAAAATTGGCAGGTTTGCATGTTCCCAGCATGGCCAGTTGGGGATTTCTGGGAGTTGAAGACCAGATATGTTAAAATTATCAAGATTAGGAAACACTGCTTCAATTATTAAAATAAATGCTTAATTCTGCATTGCATAGTCAACCATTACTTAGGAACACTTTACACCCAAGGAAATGTGTTACGCATCACTTTCCAATTACTTTTCACCAATCTTGCAGTAAAGCCACCAGCACAGGAGGCTATCTACAGTAGACAGTAGTTGGTGCAGTAACTAGTAATAACTCTTTCTCAAAATCTCTTTAAAAACGTGAAAAGGTCATTGTTTCTCAGAGCTTCCTATATAGGGAATGAACATTTAGTACCTTTCTTGAAGCTATTATTTTAGCTGTCGTGCCTTTCCAACAGGTAGTTATATGGTTTGGTAGAAAATCCTCAAAAGCTGCAACCGGAGGCCTAGTTTTTCCTAAATTTTATTACTGAGCTTGGAGGGAATCTGATAGAAACCTTCATGTTATGGGATGAGTAGGTCAGATGAATAGGTGAGCTCCAGTAGTGGGATGCCGCTGGTTCGGATCGGTTCAGGCGAACCGGTAGTTGCACCTTGCGGGTAGGGTGGGGGTGGGCCCGCCCCCGCCCGTCTCCCCTGGCACTATGCCGTCCTATTTAGCCATGTTTTTTAAGCCCCATGTGCGC
Source organism: Pituophis catenifer annectens (assembly GCF_029215685.1). Taxonomy (NCBI): domain Eukaryota; kingdom Metazoa; phylum Chordata; class Lepidosauria; order Squamata; family Colubridae; genus Pituophis; species Pituophis catenifer. Next base: position 95,603,188 of record NW_027256881.1, read on the forward strand.
ATGCTCACATTTTTGATGCTGGGCAAACCGGTTGTTAATTCATGTGCCACCAACCTCTGATGAGCTCTGACAATTTTACTAGTTGCATGAAGAAACCAATAGTAAACATTACATAGGCAGAAGTATAACTTTAAGCAACAGTACTTATTGGACTCAGTGGAAATGAATCCCTCTGTTTGTCCTAAGAGATAGCAAGCTCTCTCTCCCCCCCCCAGTCCTGCACAGTCTCCTTAAAGGAGAAGTCCCTTTGAAAAGCACAGTGCATATTTCAACTCTCTCCCCTACTTGCAAAATGACTGTGGATTTTGCATAACTTTGATGTCTTCCTTTCATTCTACTTCTGGCATTTTGATTGTTTTGAAAGGGCTGGACCAATTCCATCCCATCAGGCTGCTTCCCTTCTTCTGGCTTTGCAAGCCATGACCATCTCCCTGGCAAATCCACCGGGTGAGCTTCTCGTTAGTAAAACTTGCCAGCCTTTTTATTTCCTCTCAACTATATATGCCAGCCAATCTGAATCCCTTGGATGCCAGCCCACTCCTTTTGTGTCAGCAGAGCCTGGAATGCCAGCTGGGCCACAGGTTGAATGGCGAAAAGCCTTGGGCTTTCCTCCTGTTACCTTTTATGTGCAGGTATTCGTTCTGTCTCTCATGCTTTATAGCTTTGACTCTTATTCCCTTTACCTCCTTAGGCTACTTCTTACTACGATCGTTTTCTTTTCTTGCTCCTCTTTTTCCTAGTCGTTGCCTTCAGGCAAGACATTTTCTACTTTCCTCCTTTCTCTTCCCTGTGTAAGTGCCTCTGTTTCCGTCTGACACTAGCAGGTACAACTCAGCTTTTTATGTCTCAAAAAACTCATCTAAATTTCATTCTCTCTCTCTCTCTCTCTCCTCCTCCCTCCCTCCCTCCCTCCCCACTCTTTCTTTCTCTGCCTCTTCAAAGATCCTACTTCCTCTGCTTCTAACTTCTCCCTAGACCACATTCTTAGCAATCAACATCCTTTCTTCTCTTCACAAATTTCTGCCACATCAGACTAATTTCCCACCTCCATTTGGGGGTTACTGTCTGCCAATAGCCAGATCAGGAAATTGTCTCTGTAAGAAGGTCAAGGTTGTTAGTCTGTCTAATCCCCATACCTCTTACCTTAAACTATCAACTGTGGACCTTTCATGTTTCTTAAGGGGTCCCTAAGGGGGCGGGCATAAGCGCACCAGCGTGCCTACCGTCCCTGTCCAACTGTCCCCATTTATATGTAATCATTCTATGTGTTTATGGCTATGTTTTGCCTATTTATATCCTTTTATTTGTGCCAATTTTTTTCATGTGTCCATGTCTATGTCTGTACTGTTACTTGTTTCCTTGTACTTGCTGATAAATAAATAAATAAATAAATAAATAAATAAATAAATAAATAAATAAATAAATAAATAAATAAAATAAAGGTACTTTTATTTAGACTGCCTATAATAGCAGAAAGAACAATTTGGCATAGTTATTAAGGCACTAGAAACCTGTCTAGAATTCATTAGGCAGAAAACCAACTGGGTGACCTTGGCCCAGCAACTCTCTCTTAGCCCTAGGAAGGAGGTAATAGAAGAAAATAACAACAACAACAACAACAACAACAACAACAACAACAACAACAACAACAACAACAGAATCTTACAAGTCTGATATGCTGTTCCTCTTCTTCCTTCTTACAGTTAATGAATTAGGGAGGTATCTTTCTGAACAAATTCCAAATGTTATAATTCTTGACTTAAAAATCCTTCACTCCTTTTGCCTAGTTAACAGTTCCTGCATATTCCTGTCAAGGTCATCTTCCTTACTCGGTACACACACAAACACACACACATTTTCTCCTTCAATGATAGTGTACTTCATTTTTCAAATAACAGGCTGTAGTCCGATAAATAAAACATATTTATTATGTACTCTACTGTAACCTTTTCTAATTCAGCAGAAAGGCAAAGAGTTTTTTGTTAATAATGTATGGGGATCTTTTCCTGTATTTCCTGTATTTTCCACCTTATTCTCTTTGTCTTAATTAAGTACGTATCAAAAGCATTACATATCCAGGTACTGAGAAACATAGCCACATTTTGAACACGGATGATGTGTAGAAATGGTAATTTAAAATGATTTCACAGATATCTCATAATTAAGTTCTATACTGAATGACAGCCATGAATTCTTTTCAGAGAAATTGATGTTGGGGGTCATTATCAGATTGAGTCTGCTTTGATTATCTAAAGGTGTGTGAGTATATCCATATTTTATGTGTTTCTAACTGCATCTACAAAAGGATAAATGAATATTTTAAGGTATTTATTTAATTATATTAAATATTAACTATTTAAATTTAATTAATTATTTTATTTATTTATTTATTTATTTATTTTATTAAAATTTATATGCCGCCCTTCTCCCGAAGGACTCGGGGCGGCTCACAAGTACAAAATGACAATGAAAACAATATCACTAAATAGCATTTAAAAATCCAATTTAAAATCCCACAGTTAACTAAAAAACCCAACCAGATCAGGTGATTTGAGTAAAAAGACAGGTCTTAAGATCTTTGCAGAAGGAATGGAGATCAGGGGCTGTCCTGAGCTTGGTGGGTAATTCATTCCAGAGGGTCGGCGCGGCCACCAAGAACGCCCTCAATCTGGGGGCCACTAGCCAACATTGTCTGGCCGATGGCACCCGGAGGAGGGCAGCCCTATGTGACCGCACTGGGCGGTGGGAGGCCAGGAGGAGGTGGTCCCGCAAGTACCCCGTGCCTGTGCCATGTAGGGCTTTATAGGCGAGAGCCAGCACCTTGAAGCAGATCCGAAAGGCCACTGGCAGCCAGTGCAGCTCGCGCAGGAGAGGTGTTACACGGGAGTAATGAGAAGCTCCCGTAACAACCCGCGCAGCCGCATTCTGGACCAGCTGGAGCCTCCAAATGCACCCCAAGGGCAGCCCCATGTAGAGGGCATTACAGTAATCCAGACGAGAGATATTGAGAGCTTGAGTGACTGTACGGAGGGCATCCCTGTAATTAATATTAATTATTTAAAGAGGAATTTTTATTAAGCAGATTTCAAGCCACTTTGCTAGTAGAAGGAAGAGGAGGAAACAGAACATTGGGAGGCCTACAAGAGATCAATCTTCTGTTTTCCTACCTTAGAGCAATTGTAGAACAAGTGCTAGCAAACCCAGGGTGTTTATGGCCAAGGAGCTGTACAGTGAAACAGTTACACCTGACAAGTGTAATCATGATAGATTATCAGAAATTGGCTGTAATAGGTGAGAAGCTATGGCAAATCCATTTAATTTTGCCCGTTTCAGAAGAAGGTCTATCACTTGCTTGGAGTATTGTAACATACTCTGTTTGGAGCTGAAAACAATTTGTAAATTACAGATAATCCAGAATGTGACAGCACTGGTAGTTAACAGTACATCTTGGGCAGTGGTGAAATCCTCCACAGTTTGCCACCGGTTCGCTGCCCTCGCATGCGTGGTGCACACCAAACACATGCTGTGCATGCACATGCGCATTGCACACCAAATGCATGCTGTGTGCGTATGCATTTGCAGTGCACATGCACAGTGCACACCACACGCACGCTTTGTGCGGAAAGAGGACGCTTTCTAAGGTAAGTAGAACAGCAAGTAAGGGGGAACAGCTGTGCTGCACTATTTAGATTCACTAGAAAGCAGGATTTCCTGCTTTCTAGTGAATATTAATTTATGCGGCACAGCTGATTGTTAGAAATACCGGTTTGGATCAACCGGTAGCTTTTTTTAAACTACTGATTCGCTGAACCTGTAGCTTTTATCACTACCGGTTCACCCACACTGGTAGGATTTCACCAGTGACCTTGGGACATGACCATGTAACACCACCAGTATTCAAGCTACACTGGGTACCAATGTGTTTCTGAGTGCAATTTAAGGAATCAATGGGCAGCAGTCTCCAACTACCTTTGCCAACTATCATTCAAGATCAGATAGGCTTTGGGTTTCATCAGAGAAACAGTGTCACCTTTGGGATTTAAGAGATATACCTTCTCTATAGTTACTGTATGCCTACTCTACAAAACAACATTCTCCCTATTCAGTATTGAGATGGCCCCAACACTCTTTAACAAGGCATGTGTATTTTTCTTTTACTGTAATGTCTTTAATTCATGTTAACTGCCTCAGTTGCTTAGTGAGTGGGCTTCCATATACATTGAGTAAATAAAAACAAATAAAAAGATGTAGGTCTATTACAGGGTTACCAGGTTTATGTTACAGGCTGATTAATAGCAGAGCAGCTGTGGACTATGCTATTATTCATTTAAAATGTATACTTCACCAAGTGTAGCAATTTAAAAGAGAAATTACACACTTCAATGAAAAATAAGGCTAACAACTCCCAGATAGCTACCTATCTCCAGATATTAGTATAGGGAATACAAATGAGTATCATGAAAAGAAAATAAATGTTTGGTTTAAAGTGAGTGATAGAGTCCATGGACCTTCAAAATCACATTTTGCCCTTTGAATCTGAATATTTGCATAGACCTAATTTCTTCCTCTCATAATAATTGAGATTTAACCAACACTCTAAATTAAGAGCAATAGAACTGTAACTACTGGTAGTCCTTCGTTTACAACCATTCATTTGGTGACTATTTAAAGTTACAATAGCACTGTAAAAAGTGACTTATGATAGTTTTTCACACTTATGATCACTACAGCATAACGATGAAAATTCAGATGCTTGGTAACTGAATCATATTTATGACGGTTGCAGTGTCTTGAGGTCTTCTGACAAGCAAAGTCAGTGGGGAGTCCAGATTCATTTAACAATCATGTTAGTAACCTAGCAACTGCAGCAGTGGTAAAATCCAAATTTTTTTACTACTGCTTCTGTGGGTGTGGCTTGGTGGGCATTGTGTGGCTTGGTGGGCATGGCAGAGGAAGGACACTGCAAAATCCCCATTTCCTCCCCAGTCCTGGGGGAAGGATATTGCAAAATCTCCATTCCCACCCCACTCTGGGGCCAGCCAGAGGTGGTATATTTGCCAGTTCTCCGAACTGCTCAAAATTTCCGCTACCGGTTCTCCAGAACCTGTCAGAACTTGCTGGATTTCACCCCTGAACTGCAGTGATTCACTTAACAATTGTGGCAAGAAAGGTCGTAAAATGGGGCAAAACTCACTTAACAAATGTCTCACTTAGCAGCAGAAATGTTGGGCTCAGTTATTGTCATAAATCAAGGACTACCCATAACGAATCCCTTGATAATAAATGTGGAATGACCGGAATTCATTTCATTTTGTTTACTGAACAACTTTCTGGGATAGCTATCAAGGAGGAGGTGGCAGTAGTAGCAGTGATGGGGCCATAAAATGTTTCATAATTTTGAACTCTGCCGAAAAAGCAAAAGATGAGATTTCTGCTACATGGGATGCCATTCAAGATCTCCTACTAAGCTTTTGCTTTTCAAATTTCTCATCAAGCATGTTTGTATTTTCTACCCTTTCTTTTCCCTACACCTTCATATAATGCAATCAGAAAAGGCATTCAATCAATCCCATCTCTGTGGAGATCAGATTCTCCTACCTGTTGTGAATGATTATAAACATGTGTGAGAAGGGAGGGCACTGAGGAAAATGGCCTGATCTATTTCTCACTGTGACATAGGAATGGTTTTCATGCCAGGTGTGCTATCTGCTGTCATCATGCGAAAACAAGATCCTAAAAAAAAAGGAATATCCATTTCCTTTATCGATTTGCATATTTAGCTACTTTAACATTTGCATTCAGAGCTACTGAAGTACAGCAGCATAATTACTGTGCATTTGACTGAACAGCTTTCATGCTCATAGAAAGGATATGGAAGTCAGGCTGAAAAGTGGCAGAAATAATACAAATGCCTAGTCAGCCACTTCTTACTTAGTAGTTTGTGTGCCTGTACATGTCTGTATGTCTGCACGACCACACACACACACACACACACACACACACACACACACACTTACATTGATGGTTGATAATATTTCCTTTTATGAGAACGTAAAACACAGCTCTGCTTACTTTAAAACATAAGGCCAGTCCAAATGGGCTTTTAAATCATTGTAACCTCAACATTGCTATTAGCAGAAGCATAGAATGCATGTTTTCCAAAGACATGAAGAAAACATCTGCTAAAACGAAGAGAAAGAAAATCAGGGATGAGAACATTAAGTTTGTTTTTCTTTTTTCATTAAGAAAGTAGTGGAAGGAGAGGGAGAAGTGATGTCTTAGGACATGATGTGGAAGTATCCGCTTGGAAAACAAAGGCAAAAGAAGCAGCATCTGGTCCCCAAAGGATGTTGTGTAAAAAGAGCAGAAGAATAACCCTTCAGTGAGCAGCCTTTACCTCCAAGGGCTAAATTTTTCATTTGGAAGAAATACATTTCACTGAGAATAGTTTTCTTCACAGGGGATAGGAAGGGAAGGCTGAGTTGTTAGGCCTGTTTAATTAAAATGAATCAGGCTGTCTCACTAGGAATTCTAGTTTTAAGATTGAATTGATATCTCAATGAATGGGGAGCTTGCAACTCTTTAGCGTTGGTTTATCTGTTAATGGGATTGGGCTTTCTGTACTTAATTTGTCAGATTTATTGGCTTAAATCTTCCCAAAGATTTAGGAACATTAAAGCAAGTCTCTTCACTTTGTTGCTCAGTGTTGACCTTGGTTGATTTCTCATACACTTCTTTTCAAGGTGGCATTATTTATTTTATTTTATTTTATTTTATTTTATTTTATTTTATTTTATTTTATTTTATTTTATTTTATTTTATTTTATTTTATTTTATTTTATTATTTATATCCCACCTCTATTATTTGTACAAATAACTCAAGGCAGCGAGCATACAGTATGCACTGCACCTTTCTCCTCCTATTTTCCCCACAACAACCTTTTGAGGTGAGTTGGGCTGAGAGAGAGCGACTGGCCCAAAGTCACCCAATTTGGTGCCTTAATCACTAGACAAAACTGTCTCAATTATTTCCTGAAGATCAATGATGATGCATCTTTGGCTGGGAATAATTTAGGAGTACTTCTTTTAAAAAAATCATTTAAATATGTATGTGTGTGTATATTAGGTCATACATACATTCATACATCTAAACTATGCCTACATACCTCTTTTGTACTAATTATTATTTTTTGCATTCAAGCTACATTCCATTCACATTCTATCATCTTTCATTCATTCTTAACTTTATTCTTCTTTTACCACACATGGTCTCGCTGCATTCATCTTATATATATTTCCTGAAGTGCAAAGAAGCATGCTGTCATATGAAACTACTTTTTTCCCTTTTGATTAATAGTCAGTCCCACATACAAACAACATGTACTATCCACTATCTCACTTTTTTCTATTTGCAAGTCATAATGCATCTTCAACCAACAACTTCCAACATCACTATAAGCATTTTTTGTGCATTTATCCATAATACAACAAACAACTAAGGGGACATTGCAGATCTTTGTCTTATTTCCTGCTGAATGCTGAACCATTCACTAAGGATGCCATTTATTCCCATGCCTGGTTTACTTCCACCATATATTATTGTTCTTAACTGCTTTCAGCAACTAATCTTCAATTCCATATTTATGCAAACAATACCATTATTGAAGTCTACTTATTTTGTTGCACACTTTCTCTGAATTGGGTCATACAATTTGCTTTCTCATATTTATACATTTTCAATAACCTGTGAAGAGGAAAAACCTTGTCTTACTGTCCCTGCCTAATAAAAAATCAAACTGTAATTGCTATTTTTGCAGTCAATTGCCATAGATTTTTAATCACAATTTTTGGCTTCCTGTAAAGAGTACGGAAAATGACCCTAACTGAAATATGCAAAAGCTGTTACCTAAGCAAAGAGGGATGGTAACACTTTTAGGTCTTGAGAAACAAGATAAATTTTGTAAGCAACTCAGGCAGACATCTCTCTGATTCACTGGAGTATAAGAAGCAGGGAGTGGTAGGGTGTATAAAGCAATCAGACTTACAAGATTTTGTTATTGTAGCCAATTTCAAAAAAAGTGGTTCTAATCCTTCTTGTGGAGTTGATTTTCTGGTCTGGTCTACCTAATGGGGATGACACCTTCCCAGGGGCTCTTAACAAACTAATTCCACTGCAGCTTTTGCATTCAGTCGTTACATTAGTCTTTGTATCTGGACAACAGTAACACTAATCATTACACATAAATACAGTTGTTGGTTGATGGTGTTAAAGGTATCATTGCAGAATGTAAGCTGTTCTAAATAAAACTGCCTTTTAGAATTGACTGATGGTGATTTTGTCAATGTCCATGGTGTTCAAGTGGTACTCCAGTTGTTCTGCGATTTTATTATTTATTGTATGCATAACAATGCAAAATTACAGCTGCCACTTTTTAGCTGGTGATAGCCTTCACATGGATCAAATTCTTTCCAAGAACCTAGGATGTCATAATGTATTAGTTTGCTATATGTGTGGATCCAAGCAGTGTGGCCTTTGGCAACTGACAGATGGAAATGTTGTTAATGCACAGATTTTCTAAGTCTGCCATCCACAATTTTTTGGTATAGCACCCAGTGTGCCAATAACCAGTGGTAGCACGATGACTGGCTTATGCCATAATCTGTCAACATTAATTTTCAGATCTTGATATTTATGATCTTCTCCAATTCTTTGTCTTCTATTTTACTGTCTTCTAGTATTGCCACATCAAATATTCATACCTTTATTTTTTTTATTTACAGTCTCTCTTGTTCAGGAGCTCTTTTTGTAGTGTTCCCCCCTCCTATTTTTCTCCACAATAATCCTGTTTTTAGTGGGCTAAGAGAGAGTAGCTGCCCCTAAATCACCTAATGATCTTCTGTGGTATACGGTGCTTTCCAATCCCAGCTGATATCTTAGATTCTTTCAATCCAGTGGTGGGATTCAGGTAATTTAACAACCAGTTCTCTGCCCTAATGGTTTCTTCCAACAACCAGTGTGCCAAACTGCTCAGAAAGTTAACCACCGGTTCTCCCAAAGTGGTGTGAACTGGCTGAATCCCACCACTGTTTCAATCTTACTCATAAATAATAAAGTCAATCATAATTTTTAATCCATTCATTTTCCAAGCATGTATATCAAAAGTATTTAAACCATATATTCAAAATAAACAACAAAACAGAACAGTCATTTGCTTTGTTCATTCTTGGAACTTGGAATAGCCTAACCACTGTTTCTGTACTATCTCATCTCATGCCACACATTCATTATTGTCATCTAACAGAATAATTTTTTCCTTGGGTTATTTTGATTCCGATTGTTCAATAATTTTCCCTCAATCTCACATTTTTCACTGGAGTATAACATAAAATTATTACCAGCCTATGGGTTCCTATGTTCATACTGTATACACTCATACTTAATGATATTACTTTGTACTTCTTGACATACATTTTTGCTCTATAATTCATGATTAAATCTTCATGTTTATTTCCCAGCAAGAATTTATCAATTCCATTTTACAAGATCAAATCATCTTCTTTCAAATCTATTATAACCTCCTTTCTTTTAGTATCATAAACATAGCTATTTTTCTTCCAGTCACTTCATTTGTTAATTTAACCTGATTACCTTTTAGCCCTTTTATAATCCAAGTCACAATCTTCCAAGTCACAATAAAATATTTTTATTTATCAAGTGACTCATATCCCATGATCAGTACTAAAACAACCAATTCGGTATGTTGGTTAAGCACCAGGCTAAAAATCAGGAGACCATGAATTCTACTCTTGCCTTAGACACAAAGCCATTCGGGTGACCATTTGAGCCAGTCACTTTCTCTCAGCTGTAGGAAAGACCAAAAGATTTTGTCAGGAAAACTTTAGGGACCTGCTCAGGCAGTTGCCAGGAGTCAACATTGACACTGAGGGAGAAAAAAAAAACCAAGAAAAAGAACAAAAGCCGCCCTGAGTCTTCAGAGAGGGGCGGCATATAAATTGAATAAATTAAATTAAATTAAATTAAATTAAATTAAATTAAATTAAATTAAATTAAAAGGAAAAAAAAGAGCACCGCTAGATGAGTTCGTAGATGGTTCCTCTGTTTCCATCATGGCTTTGGTCAATCAAGATTTTCACATATGACATAACAGTTTTTAATAAGACAGGTAAAGTATGGAGTAGCTTAATGGCCTTAGACATGTTGACGTCACATGAAATGTTCTCCCCTTATCATAATGACAGCACTCATCAGTCAAATTACTTTGACATGTTCACACTATTCTATACAAACTAGGATTTTGAATCCAAAAACTATCTTGTAAGCCAAAATCCTATTGCCAGCTTATTATCAACTCAGGAGTACTTGCAGTATACTGACACATATTCAAGATATGGTCTTACATTTAAATATTGATGTATGAACATTTTTACAGAATAGTATAATAGCTGAATTTGTGTCACATTGACATGGATTGGATTTAGGTTGATCTGTTTAACACAGTTAAATATAGAGGAACCAGTACAATGAATTTGAATTAAATACCAGTGAAAGAAAGTCTAATGTTGTATTAATATGACTTCCATCTATGTTTTTTAAACTCTGAATATGATCACTGTAATGAATTGCATGTTGATGGGAAGTAATGAGGAATAATTTTGACTGGCATGAGAAAGACAAGCAGGTATGACAGGTTACAGAGAAACCTTGAATTGAGATTTGAATAAAAATGAATGCCAGATTCAATGCCAAAGTAAATATTTAATTTACTTTTCATAGGTCTAAAGATGATTCTTGTGCATAAGAAAAAATAACATTGTCTTGATATGAAATATCAGAGCCTGTTGTCAGTCCTAACTATTCAAGTCAGATACACCAAATTATGGCCATCAAAGTTTAGGCAGTGACCTCACACTTGTAACCTGAGATTATCGTCCTCTGTTTGATTACACAGCAACCCTTCTCAAGTTCATAAGCAACCAAGATACCAGCTGACATCATAAAGGCTTATTTCTGGATTTGTTGCTACAGGCAACAAGTTAAACAAATCGAATCTCTGTTATTTGAAAGAGAGAAAATTGTATGGATGCTTTCTTTTTAACGATTGAATCTTAACTTCTTTAAGAGCTATTTGGATTCTTAAACCATTTCATGCTTCATTATGACCTTTGTAAGAGCAGAATTTGTTTTTTTTTTAAAAAAAAACAAATAAAGGGGTAGTTCTGGAACATCTTTACCAACCAACTTCTCTTTTCTATATGTCTTTCTTAACTAGAAAACATTGGCACTTTGGCAAAGTTCAGCATACAGCAATTGTTACGGGTCATCTGAAAACAACAGGATCTGAGCAATTTTGTAGGCTGTACCACTGAGTATAAGATTACTGAGTGCCACATTACTGTTATTTCCATCAGGTTAGACAAGCAGCTCTTAGCATGCATACCACTTTCCTCCTGGAGAGACAAATTACTCAGCAAAAACGCTAACATTAAATGGAAGCTATTCAGATCAAAAGACCACTTAGGTTAGACATCAAACCTTCCAAGTTGCTTTTTGCTGGATTGTCACTTTGGCCCTAGTTCAAGCATTTCTAAATGTAGCAACAGTTATGAACCTGTTTGGTATCATTGTTACCAAACAAAAGATATGGAAAAGCAGAGGGATGCCAGAGTACTGACTTCCTTTTCCACACTACAGAGGTATAAAGAGGAGGGCTCTCTATCTCAATTGGATTGCTGGGATATCCTAGTTCAAGACAATGTCTCAAAGCAAAGCACTGCATTGATTGATTTACTCATTCATTCCAAAATAAAATAAAATAAATCAGTGTTTTTCAAATTTGACAACTTTAAGATGTGTGGATTTAAAAATCCAGTATTCCCCAGCAGCATACACAATCAAGCCCGCATATAACTGACAGTTAACATTGTTGCAGGATAACATAACATGTATTCAAGAAAGATGCTACAGAAAACCAGTATTTTCGTTATCTTCCTGAATATTAATGAAGGAACTGTTTTGACTTTAGGAAGCAAGCTTTTCCAAAGGGAGGAAAATGTCCAAGGAAATGAACTGAAGGTTCATTTCCTTGGACACTCCTCATTATTCTTTAGGGTGGAGACCTAGAGCATGGCCTTTCTGCTTGTTCACATTGGGTGACAGATTTTGCTTGGAGCACACCATAGTGTGAAAGAAGTCCAAAACTAAGACCATACAAGTTTTCGCAGTTAATCACTTGCCTTAGAACCAAACAAGTAATCAATATAGTCCTGGGATTATACAGAATGTGCATGTCCATATGTCTGTCTAGTATCTATCTATCTATCTATCTATCTATCTATCTATCTATCTATCTATCATCATCCATCTCTTTCTATCTAACTATCATCTATCTATATCTATCATCTGTATCTATCTATCTATCTATCTATCTATCTATCTATCTATCTATCTACCGGTATCTATCTATCTATCTATCTATCTATCTATCTATCTATCTATCTATCTATCTATCTATCTATGAAATACAATCATAAAATTCATATTAGTGCAAAAGGCAGCAATATAATCATGACCCAATTTCAGTGAATTTATTCCATGTTGGATTTTTTTCAAAGGTCTTTCTTGCTATATTAATGTTACAGCCAAACAAATTCCCCAACTTTTAAATATTACTGAACCTATGAAAGATGTATTTTAGCTTCCCTGTATTTCTTGATTAAAAAAATAATAGTTGCAGCCAAGAACAAGTACTGAATCAATTTCTCATGTTGCATCCATTTATATGCCTCAGGTAATACAGACAATAAACCTACAGCATGTTTCTTTGTGAAAAAATAGTTGAATGGTTTTTTCCCCCAATGGCCATTTTTCCCAGGAGCCATACGGATTCCCTGAAAAGCCTGCTGCTGGTTAGTGAGTGAGTGAGTGATTTGATTTTCTCTGCATATATGGCCTCTCCACTTCAAAGTTCATGAGGGATGTAAGAATAGAAGCCAAGCAGAAATGAAAACCAAATAACTCCCAAGTTAAATGTTTGACATTTATTTATTTAATCATGGGGGTGAGGGTGAGGGTAAGGCTTCTCTATAAAGTGCATGTTGTTTTTTGTGGTAATTTTCACTGATTCAGGGGTGAAAAAAATAGGTTACTTTATTAATTCTTAAAAGTCCCTTGGCGTGACAAATTTCTCACCTCAGGGATGCTCTAGTGACTATAAAAGTGAAAACTTTTGCTTCCAAATCACTGGAATTAATCATATCATTTATTTAAAGATATTAACAAAAATGTTTAAAAAAATTTCTCTATAGGTGCCTTTGTGAAATAAATGGTACTTAGAATAGAATAGAATAACAGAACTGGAAGGGACTTTGGAGGTCTTCTAGTCCAACCCTCTGCTCAGACAGGAAACCCTATACCATTTTCGACAAATGACTGTCCAATCTCTTTTCATGATATAGTTTGTCAAATATATGTATGCGAGAATGTATTACAGATGCAAATATAGAGATACAGTATACACTGATATAGAAATGATAGAATATTATCTTAGATCTATTCTAAGATCACATGAAATATTAGTGCCGCTTTATAAAACCCTAATAAGACCACACCTGGAATACTGCAACCAATTTTGGTCACCATAGTACAAAAAAGATGTTGAGACTTTGGAAAAAGTTCAGAGAAGAGCAACTAAGATGATCAAAGACCTGGAGACTAAACCATATGAAAAATGGCTGCAGGTTTTGGGTTTGGCTAGTTTAAAGAAAAGAAGAATTAGGGGTGACATGATAGCAGTATTCCAGCATTTGAGGGGCTGCCACAAAGTAGAGGGAGTCAAATCGTTCTCCAAAGCACCCGAGGGCAGGACAAGAAACAATGGCTGGAAACTAATCAAAGAGAGAAGCAACCTGGAATTAAGGAGAAATCCGGTGACCCCTAGGTTGAGAGAGTGGTTCCAATAGATCTTAGGAACAACATCAGAGCTATCTCTCCAGAAGAGTGCAGTACTAGGAACAGTTAAGATATTGCACAGAACTCTCAAACTCCCGGGCCTCTGGTAGAAGACCTGAGATTGAGAAAGGCACAGACCACCCATGAGGTGAGAAAGGATTTTTTTTTTTCTAAATGATTTTTCTGTGGACCCAACTTAATGCTTGCATGAAAAATTATATTCTGCAGATTTCAAATAAAGAACATACAGACTTTTGTAATCTGTTTTTCAGATTATATAGAATAGGAAGGATAGAATAGAATAGAATAGAATAGAATAGAATAGAATAGAATAGAATAGAATAGAATAGAATAGAATAGAATAGAAGCTGGAAGGGACTTTGGAGATCTTCTAGTCCAGCCCCCTGTTCAAGCAGAAGAGCCTATACCATTTCAGATAAGTGACTGTCACTTATATTTCTGTGGGACAAATTATGCTCAGATGTAACATTTAAATGTTCTAATTTATTGCTTGGTATTGTGGGAAAACATGCCAGACATCCTTCGGTGAATTGTCCAAATTACTCAATACCACAGAAGCTTCCAACACAAATATTCAATATATTATAGGTGAGATGACTTGCAATTAAATGCCAGTGACTGCCAATTTATAGAGGTCTCTACCTTCTGCTCAAAAAAGATTGGCATATGCACCTAATTGTTTCCAAAGTCCCAATAATTGGATTCCCACCTCTGCATTTTTCAAGTCACAATCTATTATATGTTAACATTTTAATTTGTGCATTTTGTTCATGCTTGCTTGTTTGCAAAAGCTGGTGAATTACTGGGAAGCAGGGAAGTATGCAATCAGGCCTTCAAACTTTCAAAGGAGATTAGAAACATCCATGGAGGAGAAGGCAAAGGCAGAAGGGCTACTTCTCATTATAAAAGACAGCATGTCTCTCAATACTAATTGGAGAGAAAGGTCTGAATGGGCCTCTGACTTGATACTGCAACACTTTTAAAAAGTTCCTTTAAGGTTCAGTTTTGTTTTTACAATGCTTTCTTCTACTCATCACCATCCAATAACTTCATTACATTCATGACTGGGACATGTGACTTAGCCACCTTTCCAAATTGCTTTTTCTATAGAGGCTTCCGTGCAACAAGTTTGCTTGCCTGAAGGATTGTTTCCATTATGCTGTCACAACCTGCTGTGTTCTGCAAACAGACTTACAGAGATAGGAGGATCATCTTTGTTTCATTTAATGGACTATCATGATGGAATGGCTTGTGGTCTGGAGATGGCAACCAGTGGGAACAGTCATCCATTCCCCTGACTTTAAGACTGTTATCTTATTTAGATGAACTTCAATCCAGAGGCAATGGCAACCCTCAATCTCTTCTTTGACATTTGATTATAAGTCCATAGAATTTCAATAATTAGAGTTACAATAAAATGTGTGATGGATAAGAGGAATTTATCAGAACATTTGTTGGGAGAAAGGTTGTCTCAGTCATGCTGAAAAAGGAAAAGACAGACCTCCATTTATGCTTACTAAGGAAGATTCCCTTCTATAATTATTTCATTGAAAAATAAAGCGTGGAGTTCATGTTATTTATCAAAATGATGGCCTCTCTTCAAGGAATGGAGAGGAGAACTTTGTCTGAGCTTCAGGAATTACTAGTCATGGTAAACTGCATTGGCAATTCCTTCTAACCCATAATTTCTCTTTTGAAAGGTTTGTCCATCTATCCATGTCTGTTTATTCATCCATCCAGCTCCTTTCCATATATCTATGGAAACCATTTTTACTTCTTACCCTTCAAGTCATTGTTGACTTCTTACAACTGCCTGGACCAGTCCCTGCAGTTTTCTAGGCAATGTGTTCAGAAGTGTTTGGCCCTTGCCTTCTTCCAAGGGCTGAGAGAAAGAATGGTGCAAAGTCCCCCAGTTGATTTCTGAACCTAAAGCAAGCCTAGAACCCAGGTTTTCCTGCTCCTAGGCCCTACTCTTAACTACTAGGCCTCAATTTTTTTAAAAAAATAAAGCAATATGCTTTTGTCTAGCATAAATTTCATATTTTACAAGATACTTTTGTGTTTGAAATTTTCATATAGCATTTAATACTGATATGTACTGTATAAGATATATAACTTTCTTTTTTTTCCCTCTTATTTGTCCATTGTTTTTAATTAATTTTGGTGTTCTTTATTTTTTGCTTATAGTTTGCTTTTGTTGCACTTAGTTGTGGAATTGGGATTTTTTTTTCAGATTTGTACTTACATGTTTAATTAAAAATAAAATAAAATTAGCTAATAGATCAGAGTAGCTCTCTAGGAGGACTGTTAACCTATTCCAAATATTTATCACAATCACAAATTATGATACTTGTTTTGCTTTCTAAATTATGTAATCTATTGAAAGAAGCACATTTACTTTTGAGTAGAAAGTAATTCTTTCTACTCAAAAGTAAATCTTTCTAATTCTTTTATACAATTCAAGGTATGAAGGACCATGAATTGTATAAAAAAAGTCATTCTTCACTCTATCAGCCAATACAGCAGCCCTAAATTGCTTTGTCTGACTATATTTGAAAATTTGGAATTAAAAGAATAAGCTACGTTCTGCTGCTAGACAGAAATGTTGTTTATTAAAGGAGACATTATTGTGTTGTTATTATTACTAGTATGAATAAAGGCATATAGTTCTAGACGCCATATCTGTATGATGAAGAATGCTCTGTAACTAATATCTAGTTGTATTTTACAACACAAGGATGCATATGGAGTCAATTATCAGCAGGATAACCATATAATCATTCATTCAATCTCTTGAAGGAAGAGTTACATTGTACTCATGTCAAAAAAAATAGAACGAAAGGTTGCCAAGTTATAAAAATGTAAAAGACCTAATAAGTAGAATTTATGATGGAACCACTGTTCTTGATTTGAATGCCTTCCGGATAGGTGGATCTTCAGCTTCCAGAATTCCCTGGTGAACAAGGCTTACTTTTGGAAATTTCAGGATTTAAATCCATTCATCTAGAGTAGGGCTGTCAAATTCATGGCCCGGGGGCCAGATGCGTCACACATTGGCCATCCCCACGCTCTGTTTAGCGAATGGGGGAAAAGTCACAGTACGTCATGTGATGCCGCCGTGACAATGAGAGTTTGACACCCCTGATCTAGAGAGTGTCCAAATCTGAGAAGACTGTTGCACATCATTCAGAGGGGCACCTCCTTCTGAGGAATGGAAGATATGCTTAGCTATGGAATCTATACTAAATATTTGCAGACTTCTCCTCTATTTGCCGCACTGCATTATTTTAACAAAAAAATGTTTTAAAATACTATTTAAATTCCCAGCCATATAAAAAAGGGCAGACAGAATCTGACTGCCAGCAGCGTGCCAGACTTCTTGGTTGTTGCAGCTGTTTCCCTCTATATTTCAGCATGATTTCAACATCTGACACTCGGATACTTCTCTCTGCAGTTTAGCCATTTGAACATACTTAGTATATCTGTAATGAAGCCAACAGAGAATCTCAACAGTGGCAATGTGTACTTCAACAATAACAGATCTTTTCTGATAAATTTCTGGGTAAGCAGTAGGTAGAGATGAAGCTAAAAAGAAAAAATGAAGCATTGACTACTCCTGAAATCAAGGGTCGTTAGAAGAGGCACACACGGCAGCAACTAGATTCCTGAGTTTCAGAAACCACCAAAATAAAACACAATAAAACTGCAAGTATATAAAAATACTTCCTCCTAAAGTTTAGAAGGTTAGCATTTGGTATCATGGTTTCTATTACTAATCCAGTGAATCTGCTGTCACTGCAGAAGCGATCTGGATTAAAAGAAGTGGAAGATTGAATAAAAGCAACTTTGTTGATGGTGTTTCTGGCCATACAATGAAGGAGAAACTCTGGATGATGTTTTCCAAAAGTAAATCAAAAGTGTTTCGTTTTTTTTTTTAACAAAGTACTAGTGATAGGAGATATTAATTACCTTGATATTTGTTAGGAGACAAATTCTGTAAAGCAGGGTCTCCAACCTTGGCAACTTTAAGACCTGTGGACTTCAACTCCCAAAATTCCTCAGCCAGCTTGGCTTTGCTGGCTGAGGAATTCTGGGAGTTGAAATGGATATGTCTCCTAGGCAGGGCATGTGCAATTACCTCAGAATAATGGGATAAGTGTGGCATATTCATATCACAATAAAAAATGTATAGATGAATCATAAATTTTTCCCTTTCCCATGTTCTTCTCTCTTATTATAGCACATTTGTTGCCTTATACAAAAATGTTGTTTATTCTTGAAGGCTTCCTCCCTCTCCAGGATTGGTGATTAAAGTGAAGGGTGAATAGATGAACAAGCACAATTTTCTTCTTCAATTCCCAATTTCGGTTAACATTTGAGAACTATTCTATTGTATGAGGAATATTTCTGGAGGTTTGCATTCTTCTCAACTTGTAACCCAGCAAGAGTCTGGCAATCTTTTTTTTAAAGAGAGAGGCAAGTTTCAATTGTGCTATCTGGGCACAAACTGCAGTTCCAAAAATGGTGGGTTTGGGCCTTTTGTTTTGTTTGTTTTTGAAATCGGGAATTAAACTCTCATCATTTTTACAAGTGTTAATTTTTCAAATAAGCTGGAACACATGGGAGGAAAGCACTGACTTGTAAATAGAACATTCATCAGGAAGTGTTGTCCTGCTGGTCTCTCCACCCACCTACAATTCTTGGCCGGATATCTAAACAAAATAAAGCTGGCATGCCAGTTTACTCAAACTGGGCCACTAAATATTGCTGAAAATGAATGGTTTTTCTTTGATGTTTCATGCCCCTCAGTGCTATTCATTGACAAATTGCAGTGCCATGCCATTATGTTGAAGAATGATAAGGTAAAACATGCCATCCAGAAGATGTTGCTGTATTGCAGCTAAATATTCCTTGATTTGTTGAGGAACCTCTATAGATAGAAACCAGAGGAGGAGTGGGGTGGGGGGAGGAAATGAAACATTTGCCAGTCGGGGTTGGGAGGGAGTTTTGTTGTTCTGTTTTTTGGTAAGCATTTCGATTGTACTAAATCAGTATAAAGAACCATCTGGAACATGGTGCGCCTGGCAGGGCTCCACTCAAAGCAAAAGCCTCTATTAGAGTCACGTTCTATTGATAGCCATTAATTAAAGTATCAAATAGAGTAATAGGCAGGATTTTAAAGGGATACTCTTTGTACCGTATAATTAAACACACACATTAGTTTTGTCTTAATATGCTGTGTGCATTTGAAGGCAGATTTGCCCAGCGTTATTATCTCCTAGAAGAAGAACTACTTCCTTCTTCCCAACTCTTGTGATTTATTTATAAAGCATATGCAGCACTACTTTGAAAGGCCAGAGGCAATCTTAGGCATTTTTGTCAACTGGGGCCATTCTCCGCCCACTCTTCCTTTTCATCTTCTGCACCTGAATGGAGGAGCTGGGGTCTCTCCACCATGCGTCTTTCCCTTCTTTGTGCCCTAAAGGGAATGATGCTTTTTTGCTGTTCCATTCAGAGAATTTCAACTCCCTGAAGTCAGTATGTAACAGAACCAAAACTGACACGGAGGCAGAAGACAGCAAAAGAAAGATTCGATTTTAAAAGATGACCAGATGAGGCCAGATGCAGCGGGAACAATACTCTGGGATAGAATGTTCCCAATACATCTCTGAGGGAGATGCAATTGGACAGGTCCTAAGAAGGCTGCCAACAATGACATTCTAAGACTGCTTCCCTTCTGTATCTTGGTTACATGATTCAGACTGATCGATGATTCATAATTGGCTTTTCGTGTGTTCTTTTTTGCTTTTCATACATACAAACAAACATGCAAAGAAACATGCATACAACATGCAAGGGAGTGGAAATATACACACAGGCTAACAGAAATGGCAAATATGCAGCCACCTTGTTTTGAGCTTTTTCTTTTCAGTTACATCTGCCTGCAACATTCTGGGAGTTTCTCAGATAATTTTGATGGACTGAAGAGATTGTTTTGCATCACAGGCACATTCTGTACAGGGAAGGGGAGAAAGAAGCAATCCCAACCTGAAGGGCACCCTAAAGCTTCCTTAGAGTGAAGAGCAACAACCAAATGTCCACTCCCAGCAGGCGTTCATTAAAGAAGTAAGCCTTCAGTTCAGGCAATCTCATCCTGTCTAAAGTCATCCATTCATATTACATGAGATATTCAGGTATCTCCATAGTATAATTTCAGGGAGCAAACGCAGATCGTTCACCAGGCTGAGTTCCTATCTACAGATAGACATACTTGCTCAGATGGACAGACAGCAACCTATTGCAAAAGGAAGATTGGACCAAAGCTAAGAAATGATATAGACATTTTTTTTAAGATCCTGATTTCATTTCTTATTATTTAATACAACTAAAGACAGATTAATTATTTATGATTTATATGATATTTCATTAAGAGATTTTCTGTTTCATTTTTATTAACACTTACAGGACTATGTTTTTGCAATTATGTTAGAATTATTTCTTTTATTTTACTTATTTTTATGGTTGCCCATCTCACAACAGTAATTCTGAGTACCATATAAAGTTGCAACAACAATTTACCAATCTAAACCACAACAGTCAAGGTCAAAATCTTCCCAATTAACTTTTTTTTTAAAAAAAGAAATGTTAGAATTCATCTAATCTTCTGACATTGGCTAACGGAACCATCTGGATCTCCAGAGGATACCATTCCACAAGGCATGTGCTGCTTCAAAGTCAACATCAGGGTCATATAAGATGACATTGCTTGATGGATAGGACCAGTGGTGAAATCCAATTTTTTTTTACTACCGGTTCTGTGGGAGTGGCTTGGTGGGCATGGCTTGGTGGGCATGGCAGGGGAAAGATACTGCAAAATCTCCATTCCCACCCCACTCCAGGGGGAAGGTTACTGCAAAATCCCCATTTCCTCCCCACTCCAGGGGAAGCATATTGCAAAAACTCCATTCCCACCCCACTCTGGGGCCAGCCAGAGGTGGTATTTGCTGGTTCTCCAAACTGCTCAAAATTTCCGCTACCGGTTCTCCAGAACCTGTCAGAACCTTCTGGATTTCACCCCTGGATAGGACCCAGAATTAAGTTGTGTTTTAAGGCAGCATGTACTCAAGCAAATGGAAATCAAACTATCTGCTAAAAGGAAACCTCAAAAGCCAGGCTTGAAATGTTTGGAACAATACTGGTAATGCACATCATGAGAACTTTCTTTCTATTTCTTCAGGAAGAATCTTTATTTAATAATTCTAAATAGTAAAAAGGACACTATTTTTTTTCCTTTAAGTTAATGTATGAAACTTAAGTGTTTGCAAAGGACAGCTTGTTCACCACTCTTCTCACCTACCAAGATCAACTCAGAGAAATTCTGCCATACTGAAAGCTAATCTCACCTTGACTGCTAGTTCTCTAATAGAAGTATCTCCTCAATTGTTAAACTGAATCAGTGTGGATAATGCCAAGAGTCCTTTCTCACTGGCAGAAGATGGGGAAAAGTGTTATCTCCAAATTATTTGTGTTCAGAGGACTATTGGGGTATGAAAAGCCATTAAGGGCATACTGATCTTTGAGGGCTCCTTCACTTCAACTGCTTTGCAAACTGCTTTGCAAAAACAAAACAAAACTAAAAAAAACATGACTTCTCTCTTGAAAGCAAAGTGAGGGGATCATGTTGCTTCACTTGCCCTGCTGTGACTTTTTCCTATGGCAGGGCTGTGAAACTCCCGGCCCATAGGCCAGATGCGTCATGCACTGGGCATGCCCACACCATTTAGCGAAGGGGAAAAAATACATCACGTGACGCTGCCATGATGATGTGAGTTTGACACCCCTATCTTATGGCATTTGTAATACTGGGAAGAAGCTTCCAGCCAGTGCTTGGAGGTTCACAACCGGCTTTACCAAATGCACAGCACACCTGAAGCAGCTCCTTCTGGCAATCACACATGTCAGGCAAATTTGTAAGTGACCTGAACTATCTTGTTGAGGCAAATCTCATCACCTTTTCATCATGAGAATATTGTGTCTGGCATCACAGTTGCAAAGTACCTTGTCAATGCAATTGAAAGCCACTTTATACAGAAATATCTAAACAAAGTGGGAACTCTATTTATTTACATAAAGTTATTGCTATGTAGTATTTTACACTGTATATAAATCTGCAGATAGAGAAAATTAAAAAACTAGCCTGGGGAAATCTTCCCACTTCCTGGTTTGTTTTTGTTTGGGTGCAAAGAAGCACACACACATAGCTTCATATAAAGCTTCAATTTGAGTCTGAAGTAGTAGGTATTTCTCTGCATGAAGCTTTTATCTCATTCATCTGCATCCCATATTCAACAAGATTTCAAAAAAGAGCCAATGCTGATATACCGACTAAGACAGTGTTTCCAGGGGTGGGTTCTACTTACCTTTACTACCAGTTCGCAACGGGATCACGCTTGCTTGCTTGCTTCGCTAGCTCGCGCATCTTGCTTCTGCGCATGGGCAGAAGCTTCTGCGCATGCACAAATCAACAATAACAACATCTGGGTTGGTGGGTGGGACCTCCCTCCGGTTTTACTACTGGTTCTTGTGAACCAGTCTGAACCGGGAGCGACCCATCACTGAGTGTTTCTCAACCTTGACAACTTTAAGATCAGGGGTGAAATCCAGCAGGTTCTGACAGGTTCTGGAGAACCAGTAGCGGAAATTTTGAGCAGTTCGGAGAAATGGTAGTGGAAATTTTGAGTAGTTCGGAGAACTGACAAATACCACCTCTGGCTGGCCCCAGAGTGGGGTGGAATGGAGATTTTGCAATATCCTTCCCCCAGGAGTGGGGAGGGAATGGAGATTTTGCAGTATCCTTCCCCTGCCATGCCCACCAAGCGATGCCACGCCCACCAAGCCATGCGCACAGAACCAGTAGTAAAAATTTTTGGCTTTCACCACTGTTTAAGATGCGTGGTCTTCAATCCCTAGAATCTTAACAGAATTCTGGAAGTTGAAGCCCACATGGCCTTAAATTAAGAAATTGGAAAAACTCTGGGCTAAAGTGTTACAGCAGAACTGGGAGAGACTCGGGTACAAATCACTGCACAGTTCACTCACCTCCTCTTAGCTATCTCAAATGGTTGTTATGGAAAGTACCATTTAAGGTCTGAGAGAAAAAGCATCAATGAAATGCAGTAATAAATTATAAAATACATTGATGAATAAGAGGAGTAGCCACATGGAAGTAATATGCCCTTCAAATTTACAGGTTTGAAAATTTGTACATTAAAATGGGAAAGCGGCACATGACTTTTCTCCTTCACCTCAAAGAACAAGCTATTTTGGACCAGGCCTTTAAAATGATGCCGACTGGTCATTGCTCTGCTATAGGGTTGAGCCACATCATTGAAAGTGATACATGCTTATCTAATGCAATGAATATTGATAATCAAGATTTATGAAAAAAATATAATAACATTTGTAAAATAGGTAGTAGACAGACAATTAAATGCATAACCCTCTGATATAATTTTAAAAAGTGGATGCTTTTAATGCCTTTTTTAAAAAAGGCCTTAATCCAGTACTGATATTCTTGATCCATGCAGGATTCCCTTACATGAAAGAGTGGGATTTTTCATTTATGAATGGCCCACGTCTACCAGTTCACAGGAATGTACTGTATATCCCTGGGTCTGTTTATCATCTCACTTGAAATAAATAGCCCCTGGAGGCAGAGTAGTTCCAGTTTTTTATGCTCTCCCTTTGTTTTGTTTAAAACATTCGTAATGGCCTTCTAGAGCTCCTGCACAATAATAAAATTTATGTTCTGAATGCAGCCCGTTCTAGTGCACAGGCACTTAACTGCAGAAATAACCCTATTAAACTCTATTCCAAGGGAGTTTTGCTTGACATCACTGCTGCCAACAGAACAGTGCCACCCCTGCTGAGTCGCAGCTGGTAGGGCCTGAGCAGTTGACTTTAACTGCAAGGACATTAAAATAAGGAAATATTTTACTGACAGCACGGGGCCAGGATCAGGGGCGGGAGATTGGCTGTCAGTGGGTGCTCCTGGCATCAGACAGAGGAGGTTGATATTAAGAAGAAAGTCATTGCAACGGTAAGTATAAGTGGGCATATGGATCATTTGGATGGAGGACATCAAATGGAAGGCTCAGCCCAAAGCCTTTTAAATATTTCAGAACTACAAATGTTACAGGGAAGAGTACCAAGAGCAACTTTTTCCTGAAGGAGAAGTTTTAAAAATGTTAATAGGTTCATCGAATCGGGTAGTAGTCATATGCATCTGGTCATTTTAAGACTCGTTGAAAAATAATGTTATGGTGCAGTAAACAATTACATATGCTTTGCCTGACTTGGTATGATGCAGATGGGTTTTCTTATGCTTGTCATTTTAATTTTTATTCTATTTTTTTCTACCTAAAAAAACAATAAAAGGTGGTCTACGGTCAAAAAGGAAATATGAAATCTGCTATAAGCAAAGAAACAAAATCACTATTTCTCTAATGCAAAATAAGGGTTGAGTGGCCACATTGAATTGCAATCCAAGTTCATCTGAAAATCTGTTATCATAATTTGCACCATGGGTAGCAGCACTTCTTCCTAACCATAGAACAAAGGGATGGGAACAAGTATTATCACCACACTCTGACTTCTGCAGTGCCTGTTTACATGCCTTTTTCTTCAGCCTTGTCAGGATGTCTGTCACAGTGGTAGTATTCAGCTGGTTCTATCCGGTTCGGGCGAAGCAGTAGCGACGGTTGTGGGAGACTCCGCCCATCCACCCGGATATCATCACATCCCATTTATTCACATTTTTGATGCTCTGCACATTCACGGAAGGCCCTGCGCATGTGCAGAGGTGGGCACACTCACATCTGCAAACCACTAGTGAAGATAAGTGAATACCACCTGTGGTCTGTCAGGCTGAGAGGAGAAAAGAGTTAAGCCCCACATTTTCTTCACAGGTTGAGTTTTTTTTCTTTAGGAAAGAAGAATACCAATGGATTTTTATTGCCTGAAATATCAGAAGAGAGAGAAAGAGAGAGAGAGAGAGACTCTCCTACTATCCCCAAACAGTCATAAGAATCAATGTCCTCTTTCTCAAAGGCTTAGAAAATCTCCCTCTGCACCTAGACAGATTTTGACAAGAATCAAACACCTTGTCTAAGAGAAGGTGGCAAGTTTGGACTTTCTTTTATAGCTGTATTTGTTAAAGTTGTAAATGTAATCCCAAGGAAGGAAACAGGTTGATCACTCTGTAGAAACATTCTGTTGCTTTGCTTGACCGAGAAACAAATTGTATATTATGAAACAAAGGAGTAATGTGACACCAAATAGTATCAACAAATCAAATAAGCCAAGAGAAACAAGACTTGAATTGTTTCAATTTGCTTATCAAAGCTACAATGCTAACAGTTAAGATACATTTGCTAGCCCTGGAATCATATACATTCAGAATATATATCAGAATATATATTTAGATTTTAAAATTAATGTATTCAATTTGTTGGATCCTGCAAGCAGAAAAGCCACCATCTTGTTTGACAAGGCACCATATTCTAAAACAAAGAAAAGTTTTCTGGCAGTTGAACTTGTCATTTGCCATAGCTGCCTGCTTATAGCAAACTTCAGGTCAGAGTAATTTAATTATCAAGATGCATTTTCAGAGTCCGCAAGTATAGTTTTGGGCAAATGCAGCATTTTTCGAGGAACTCAATAGTTGACACAAAAGAATATCGAGCCTTTCAAGAGCAATGTGAAAAAACAAGGCAATGCAGTCAAATGGAGCACTTCATTAGTGTTTGCACAGAAGGAGCAATAGCTATAAGAAAGATCAATAAAAATGAACCCAATAAGAAGCCGTACACCAGAGCTTTCGGACAAAGTATCATTATTACTGTCAACTTGCTTGCAGGCCATTCTTTCAGACAGATTCTAAAACTGTGCTTCTTCGCAGCATTTCTTATGCTGTGCTTCAAGCAGATTCTAGTGCTGCTAGATAGATATGCTACATGAAAATTAAAGAATGAAGCTTTGAAAGCCAGTTAATGGCAAACAACAGTGAATAAAATCAGGTTCTCACTGAAAAACAAATTATTTGTGAGCCATGTTCATCTTTCTGAGTTGCGAATATCCTTGAGTGACCTACATCATTTCCACATCATCATTATCAGAGACATAATATAAAGTTGGAACTAAATGAAATGTTATTTAATGCTCCACAGTATCTATATTATGCTAATATTAGTAGTAAAAAGAGTAAGTTGTAATGATGTCTTCTGAGTTCATATATTATATAAGCTCCAATTGGTGTCACTACGAACCAATAAAGCAGTGTCTGGATTAGGTTTATTGCTCTAAAATAAACACTGTTTCATATTTTGGAACTTAGAATAACTTTCAGCCAGTGGTAACCCTTTATATTTGCCATCCAGGAAAACTGAGGGAAACACATAACATTGTGAAAGAAAAAAGGCTTTCTGATGATTTGCTATCTCTAACTGGCTAAAATAACTGGCAGGGATGACGGTATATTCAATAGAATCTGGAGCAAGAAACCATGGAGGTTTCTCCACATTCACTTGTCTCTCTAGGTCTTCCACCCTTTGTCTCAGGTTTGTTTTCCCTGGTCATAGTCCAATTTAAATATTGAGGAAGGAGAAAAGCCTAGTTCAACACGGCAACAGTCTTGATCCATGAAGAGGAGAATTTATTTTGGAGGATTAATGGTACAAGACCTCATGGAAAGAAATTAAGTTTTAGCCAAAGATTTAAAGAAGCTATACAGATTCTTGCTTCAATTTTTATCAGTCCTTGACCAGCCAAACAGCTAAGCTGTGCATCCCAAGGCTTCCACATTATTGTTTTATTGTGCATTATTGTTAATGCTGTGGTCTGACCAGCAAATAAATTTAAAATGTATAATGTGTTAGTAGGAATGTACAGAACAGTGTTTTTCAAGCTTGCCATATTTTATTTAAGATGAGTAGACTTCAGTTCCTTAAATTCCCTAGTCTGCATAGAGGATCAACTTAAAACACAACTATTTTGTATAAATAAATATTTATCCATGAGACCCATCTCTATTTGTCTTTACATATACTGTATATTGTATGTAAAGCATTGATCAATATAAATGAAAATATCTCCTGAAATTACTGACAAAAAGAACAAATCTCTATTTTCAGAGGGAACAACATTCACTTAACATAGCCTGCATATACTTCAAATATTTAAAAGTACAATTGTCCAGGAGCACTGGAAGAAAAATAGGAATATCAGTGAATGCTTTTTGAATATTGCTTCAATATATGTTTATTTATTTCCTTTTAAAAGACAGTGATATGTAAATAAAATGCTCAAGTGGTGAGCTACTATGTGCCGATAATATAAAATATCAGAAGATCTGACTGAGAAGATCCAACAAAAGTGCTCTCCAAGCTTGTAACTCTTTTTGCAAGGAGAATGATATCATTAAAACTTTTGTTAGATATTTATAAGATCTGCTTTAGAGAAATAAGGCATTAAAGATTCTGTCTTCCTTCTTATCCATATTTGCTTCCCTTTAGTATTTCTTCAGTTAGATCTTTCCTTTGAATTTGATAGCCTACTTCATCTTAAGCAACTGTGATTATCCTACAGTAAAAAGAACGATTGCTTGGTACTATGATGCGTAGGCCAATAAAAAAGGTTCTTTGTGTTGAATGCAATCATACACTACGTTAAGTTTTCAGCCTATCAAGCCATTTGTTTCTCTGCAAACTACACAAGTTAAAATTATGCTCCTGCAGTGGGGGTTTTTATGTGCTTTTATGATGAATGCCCTGCAGATCCCATTAAGAATATTCTATTTCCATAAAATGTGTAGGAGGAGTCTTTCATTCCTCTATTTTAATTTTAAAGTCTTCACATGTTTGTTATATTTTAAAATGAATTCCTTCACTGATATCTGCACAGGGGAAAAAATAAACTTTTGCCAAACACTTGTTGTGTAGAATAGCTAGCATTTGTTATAATAATAATAGTGATGATGCTTTAGAAAGATGCTGGTTACTAAATCAGGATGTGAAAATTAGCACTAGTTCCACTGTTTCTTGAACTTTTTAAAGAATGTTAATTACTATGCTCTAATAACATAAGATACCAATGAAGGAATTTCCTGTCAAGATTTAGGAACTTCTGGATTTCAGGGTGTTGATATATCCCAAGATATGGTTTAATGTGGTCCAGAGTCAAAGGAGGGATAAACTCTTTTCCAGAGGGCAAAGAGACAGCAGAGCTTGAAATCTCTAGTAGGCCAGAAGAGAACAAAGGTGCATCCCTTCTAGCAATCGACAGAGTATATTTAATACTTGTGTAGCCAGTTGCTTTAGTCCTGCAAGATTTCTGCCTATAGGCAAGCTACAAAAAAGAACTACTCAGAAAAAAACCCACATGTAATTCTTGGTTCCTGTTGTCGCCCCTCAGCAACCTGTGTGGATTGTAGCTGATTCTGACAGCGAGGAGGCTGGTGTGGTGCTGTGCCAGCAGCCTGTGCAGCTGGCACTCGAGTCAGACAATGAGGAGGCTAGAGAAGATGTGGTGCCAGAGGCAGGGATTCAGGCCAGGGCCTTCAGAACCTCTAGAAGCTCCTTTAAGTGAAGAGGACAAAGAGGAGGAGCCTCTTCTCGATGCACAGGCGCGTAGAGCTGCCAAAAGGCAGGGGTGGCTCCTCAAGAGTAGGTCTACTCAAGAGTAATGCTTGGGGCTAATTGGCCACTCACTTAGCCTATTTAAGGAGGAATGCTGACTGAAGCAATTTGTAGGGAACAACTTTAGTTCACTCTACTTCCTATCTGAATTCTCTGCAAATTGCTTCGGGGCTTTCTGCCAACCTTAGTAGGGTTGTAATTACTTTATCTTTGGTTTCTTGTAGGCTGTTAAGAAAGCTTATTAATAGCCTTTGTTTGGAAAAGACTGAGTTATTTTAGTAAATTTAAGTTTAGTACAGACTTTGTGTGTGCTGTGTTCTTTGGGGTCCGTAGCTGGGGCAGAACAGTTCCTTGGACCTACATTAATTTGCAGCTCTGAACTACATTCACCACAGTAATCCCAAAGGTCCAGAATGTTGGTAGTTGTAATCCAACAACCTCTGCAGGTGTCTTATCTTACACTTTTTCCAGACAAAAATGTCTGCAGAATCCAAAGGATTCATCAAAGTGACAAAATGAAATGTTGGCAACCTTTGCCAAGTGGATACCTGCAGGAGACATTGCAATGCAAATACAAAAGGAGCACAGCTTATGTTGCAGCATTGTGATGCATCTTTCATCATTTGCTCCAAGTTTTCCTAAGTTTTTGTGGATCCTAGGAGTTATTCTTGTTTCACCAGCCAAACTGATGGTTGTTCTCTCTTCCAGAAATTGGACTGCAAACATTCTACCGGTGTATTTCCTGACGAGATGAAAAACCATTGAGCAGTGTGTGTTATTCTTTTCCTCTAATATTCTTAAGAAACATAAATCCTGCATGATTAAACACTGAACTGAACAGGGTTACAATGAGTATCGTTTGACATGATTTGATTTCCAGAAAGGTGTAGGAGTGTGAAGATAGAATTTGTCAACTGTGATCCAAATAAAAGCATAATTACTTTAAGGTAGCAGAGCAATTTTTGAAAACGTAGGAAAAAAACCTGCATTCCTAGCATATATCTGTCTGTGACTGCCTATCTTTCTCTGCTTATAATGCTTCTAGATATCTTACGAAATTAAACTATATAAAACAAACCACAAAACACAATAGCAAAGACATGTATTACAATAGGAAGGGACAGGTGGTGACTCTTCCTTCTCCTCAAAGTACAAGGCCGTAGACTTGTTGCATTGCATGGACATAAAAAGGAGGCACCTTAAATAGAATGTTCTGCCCCAGCTACAGACCCCAAAGAACGCAGTACACACAAACTCTATACCAAGCTTATTTTACTCAAATAACCCAGTCTTTATCAACCAAAGGCTGTTAATAAACTGTCTTAACAGCCTACAAGAATTCTAAGATAAGGTAATCACAGTCTTACTAGAGTTGGCAGAAAGCCCAGAAGCAATCCAGACACGAAGGAGAGTGAACTAAAGTTGTTCCCTACAGCTTGCTGCAAGAGGCGTTCCTCCTTAAATAGGCTAAGTGAGTGGCCAATTAGCCCCAAGCCTTACTCTTGAGGAGACCTCCTCCTGAGAAGCCCCTCCTGCCTTTTGACAGCTCTGCACGCCCGTGCATTGAGAAGAGGCTCCTCTTCTTCGTCCTCTTCACTTAAAGGAGCTTCTGGAGATTCTGAAGGCCCAGGCTGAATCCCTGCCTCTGGCACCACATCTTCTCCAGCCTCCTCACTGTCCAACTCGAGCGCCAGCTGCACAGGCTGCTGTCGCAACACCACACCAGCCTCCTCGTTGTCGGAATTGGCTACAATCTGCACAGGCCGCTGACGGGCCACAATATAGAGTCATGGTGGTGCAGTGCTTAGAATGCAGTATTGCAGGCTAATTCTGCCAACTGCCAGCAGTTCAATTCTTACCAGCTCAAGGTTGACTTAGGTTTCCATCCTTCCAAGATCGGTAAAATGAGGAGCCAAATTGTTGGAGGCAATATGATGACTCTGTAAACAACTTAGAGAGAGCTGTAAAGTACTATGAAGTGGCATATAAGTCTAAATGCTATTGTTATTAAATTCACTATAAATAGGGCTTTATGCCAGGCACAGAAATTCTTTAATAGCTTTCTTAGTTTGGAAATGGTTTTATCAGTCAAAAAAAGAAGACTCTTGTTTCCATTTTTCACAAAGGAAAAGAAAAATTTCCATTTAAAAATTTCCACTGAGATGATTGCAACTGATCCTTTTTGCAGTACTGCTGACCACTACCAAGATCACTGAAGATTGGGAGCAGTACCTAAAAATAAAGGCAGCATAAAGACAGCACCAATATTTTGGAAGCAAGCATGGGAGAAAAAGCAGATACCTGAGCAATAAGGAAGATAGCTGAAAAGGGAAACAAAGTATCAATCAATTAACAATTAATTACTTCATTAACAATTGATTAATTAATCAATTAGGGAACTGCACAGAGGATGTTTGCTTAGCAGCATAGGCTATAAAAGCTCTGAAAAGAAAACACAAGCCAAATGCTTCTTATGTGATAAGAACATTCTGTTCTCTTGGTGCTTTGCCAGTTCTAGTTGTGAATATAAGTAAGTGTATGTGTGAGTTTGGCTAAACCAATGAAATTTTATTGTTGTTAGAATTTAGTGTCCTTATTACTTGTTCCAAGGAGCTAGCTAGCACTTAATTGGAATTCCAGGTGAAAGTCAGGACAGAGATCTCACTGAATCATATGTACATATTTTCCCTGAATAAATTCCAAGGCTTACACATGTTTGCAGATGTTTAGGGGTACAGATCAAAGCAAGTGAAAAAGTTGGAGAGCACTTAGCTCAATGGGAAGCATTAGGGAAGAATGATCATAATTGAGCAATCCAGAGGTGGTAGTCAGCAGGTTCTGACCAGTTCTGGAGAACCGGTAGTGGAAATTTTGAGTAGTTTGGAAAACCAGTAAATACCACCTCTGACTGGCCTCACCCCCATCTATTCTCTGTCTCCTGAGTTCCAACTGATCAGAAGGATATGGGGATTTTGCAGTAACCTTCCCCTGGTGTGGGAAGAGAATGGAGATTTTACAGTATCCTTCCCCTGCCATGCCCACCAAGCCACGTCACACCCACCAAACCATGCCCATAGAACTGGTAGTAAAAAATTTTGAATCCCATCACTGGAGCAATCTAAAAATACAAGGGAGAGTTAGATTCTGGTTACACTCTGTCAGGACCAAATATCCCAGTATCAGCACCAGCGGGCAGCCCGTATAGAACTTTTGAACAAGGTGATAGACAAATTAACATAACAGTTGGGCCATGTACAACAATCACTGTGCAAGGTAACAGCTGTTCTGTTTCCTGGTTCCTTGTTGACAAGTATGATGGAGGTCCCAAAATGTTTCAACCTTCACTGATCAATGTGAATTATACATTTCCTTGAGACCAGGAGAATTTTCCATAGTTTATTCGTGAGTAGATGTATAATTGGCCTTTTTTATTATAGGAGTTGCAAACTGGGCAATCCCCACAAAAGAATGGCTCAAATATAAATAAGTATATTGGCTTCATGATCAGACTGAGAGATACTTTCAACGATTCACCAGAGAGACCACAGACAGCTGTAAAACATAACATGTAGAATAAGGCAATTGTTAAATATGGGCATATGTGCCAAACTATTAACCTTTTACTCAGTATGTAGGCTGGAATGAAGTTGCCTTGGAAGATCAATTTAAGGGGAAGGCTGTCTAATGAAATATGAGATGTGCTATTTGATAAAATACTCCAGATATTTTAGAAGCACCAATCCAACTTTGTGTGGTTATATATGGAAGGCTTGAAAAACTGCCACAGATGAGAGGAATACCACTATTCTCTATATTCCTTCTTTTATCTTTTTTATTTTTTGTCCATTTATCAAAACCTTCAGATGTCAAATCCAGGCAGGTAGGAGCCTTTCTAAATGTCCCCAAAGTACTACAAAGGGAATGCCTTCCTAACCATAGCTCACATTTCTACTAACCTGGAAAGGGCTTTAAATTTGGCTCTCAGAAACCCTCTCCAATTCCTCATGCATCAGCAGGACATTTCTTTTTCCTTACTTTCCAAATATTCTGATTATACTGATGGAAGAGATGAGGAAAAACTTTGTCCTGTGACCCTGATTCTGTAATTGTATTATAAATCTGATTCCAGGAGTTACGTCTTCCTAAATGCAATTTCACATGTTGGCAAAGGAACTAGCCTAAAGGAATTTGTGGATGACAACATCTGCATCAAGTATTTATTAACTTCTCTTTCTTCCTAGTGAATGCTCTACATTTTTCTTCTCAAAAAAGGTAATTCATGCCTTTTAGACTTCCAAACTCTATAATGAATAGAATTCACTATCCCCTTCCCTTATTACCAAACAATTAAATGCCACTCCTCAATGCATATATTTTACCATGATAGACTTCAGAGGGAGCTTATAACCATCTGAAGAAAGCCATGAATATTCATTCATTCATTCATTCATTCATTCATTCATTCACATTTGCATAGTGACTCATCTCACTTAGTGACTTTGAGCAAAGTACATAGTAATAATCAAGAATATATAAAAACCATTAAAACAACCAATTAAAATAAAAAGAAATCAAATAACAAAACATACAGAGAGTGCATTCAATTAATTATCATATAACCATCTAACAGGCTTGAGATCCCCCAGATAATTGATAGACCCATATTTTAAGAGCCTCAACAGGATTGAGGCCAATCTTATTTTGTGGGGAGTGATGTTCCACAGGGCAGGGGCTCTGGCACACTATTTAATTGCTTTTGATGCAGGTTGTGGAAAGACTGAATTGTGGTAAAGTAATTTAGTTTATCTTGTAGCTTGTCAGTATTCAACAGAAGTACAAATCATATTTTCCAAGAAAAATAGGAGAAAGGTTTGTTAGTCTATTTGGAAAGTTATTGTGAATAATTCATTTGGAAAGTTCGGTGTAACAGCAGAAAGTAAGTAAAATGACCTTGATGGAGATTTGTAAGCTTTGTCACCAAAGCAATGAGAGGAAAAACATATATTATCTACAAAAGGTGAATATAACAATAGGATTTAGACTTATAGTGCTATAGCTTCATAGTGCTTTACAGCCCTCCCTAAGCAATTTACAGAGTCAGTATATTAGCCCCAACAATTTGGCTTCTCATTTTATGGACCTCGGAATGGTGGAAGGTTGAATCAATCTTGAGCTAGTCAGGATCAAACTGCTGGCACTTGACAGAATTAGCCTGCAATACTGCATTCTAACTGCTGTGCCACCACAGCTCAGTGTTCTGAAAGGGCTCAGACAGCTATGTCCCTGATTAACATGAATGTAAGAATGGTAAAGATTTTATGGCACAACCAGGTTTGTAAGATTCTGTTATTATAACCAATCTCTTCAATCTATAATTGTATTGAAGTTAATAAACATAGTAAAAACTAATATAAACTAAAGTAGAAGGAAAAAAAAGAAAATGAAAGTCCAGAAAGTACAAAAAAAGGGGGGGGGGAGGGAAAAAAGAAAAGAAAAAGGCAACAAAAACAACACTAAAGTAATAGTTTCCGAGCTTCACCACACCAAGGATAAGCTCATATAATAACTTTTCACCCTTTTTAAAGTTAGAAATTAAAAAATTCTTCTTCCTAAAGCCTATTATCTATATACAATCCAGAGCTAATTTTTTCAGTCTTGCTTCAGCAAAAAATTGATTACTCTGTTTCCCCCAAAATAAGACATTCCCTGATAATAAGCCCAATCAGGCTTTTGAGTGCATGGCAATAAGGCCAAGTGCTTATTTCAGGGTTCAAAAAAAAAAAAAAAAATAAGATAGGGACTTATTTTTGGGGAAACATGGTAGGAGCTGCCAAAAATATAAAAATGATTATATATCAGAGATCAAAACTTTATGTTCTGTCTTTTCGCTCTTCACAATCTTAATCATTCCAGTGGTGTTACAGGAGTTGTTCTTTCATCAACTTTTGGAATTCAAGAGGAGTCTTCAAACCTTTTACCAGTCTAATTTGTAAATCCCATGAAGGTATCATTCAGGATTTCTTATCATTCAGCTGATTTCCTAATATCAGCTTAGTTCTGTTTCAGTTGTTTCCCAGAAGTATATTGCACTTGTTTCCATTGTTATTAATAATTTATTATTTATTAAATTTCTACACTGCCTATCTCACCTAAGTGATTCTCTGCATTTTTCAAATCTTAGAGCAAAAATTATTAATATTCCAAATGTCTCTGGTCTCCCAATCCATTTAAAGCTCTCTTAAATCAAAATCTTTTTTCTTGGCTTTTTTCCAATTGCATACTGTTTTAAATTTCTTAAACCCAAAAAGAAAAAGCTAAAATTCACCTGGTATCAAATATCCATAAAGTGGTTAAATTGAATATTTCCAAATGAGATTAGAAAGTGAGTTTGGCTGCCTTAGTATTCTTATTAAAGACTCTACTACTCCTGAGATGTTAACTTCCTCGCATCCTGGCACTCAAATTCGCAAGAAACTGCTGTTTTATGGGTTTTCGTGTGAGGAGCTGCCATTCAGAACACTTGTGGATGATCTCCCATTCTTTCCTTCTCTGGAGAACTTTGAAGAATCATTCTACTCACCAATCTTTCATTCTATGTAGCAGTCATTGTCTCCACTCATTCACAGAGATGTCTTCAGTCAGCCGTGACTCACATTAGAAGTCAATCTCAATAAACACAGATTTAGCTTTCCCGTAGTTGATTTCTTTGTCAGGTCTGTCTAATAGAGCTGGCGGTAATCTTGACTAGTTTTGACAATATCATTTGAAATACACCTCTTGATCTCCCTTGTGTTGAATTATTTGGGTTACCACATTTATCCTGAGGGCATCCATGTGGATGACACCAAAAAAGAACCTATTATCTCCTAGTATCTAACCCCTTGGAACATCAAGTTCAGCATTTAGGGGCATTTGATATTTTTATTACCAATTTATTCCTGATTTTGGAGAAGTTTAACACTTCCTGCTAAGAATGTATCCTTCTTCAAGTAGAATTCTAGTACTCAACAAACTTTTATTTCAGAGGGCATCCTAGCCTCTCTTCTGCCATCCAGAACTCCCACAAATAATGGTGAAATGTAAAATTTGTTACTACTGGTTCTGTGGGCGTGGCTTGGTGGGGGGGTAATGTAACTGAGTGGGCATGGCCAACTTTTTTTTTTTACTTTTAAAACCATTTTTGTAAAAAAAAATGCTTTTAAAGCCTCTGATGATCCCAGCTGACTTGCCTGATCGGCAGAGGCTTTCTTCTTTTTTTAAAACCCTCTGACGATCCCAGCTGACTTGCCTGATCGGCAGAAGCTTTTTTTTTTTTACAGCTTCTGATGATCCCAGCTGACTTGCGTGATTGGCAAAGGCTTTTTTTTCCTTTTAAAAACATTTTTTCTATAACCTCTTCAGCCAAAGAGGTTGTAGAAAAAATGCTTTTAAAAGCCTCTGATGATCCCAGCTGAGCCACGTGATCATCAGAGGCTTTTTTTTTTTTACTTTTAAAAGCATTTTTTTGGCCAAAGAGGTTGTAGAAAAAATGCTTTTAAAAATAATTTAAAAAGCCTCTGATGATTGCACAGCTCAGCTGGGCAATGGGGGGGGGGCAGGGATTTTTGCTACCGGTTCTCCGAACCACCCGCCTCCATCGCTACTGGATTGGGCGATCTGGTCCGAACCGGGAACATTTCACCCCTGCCCACAAACCAAAATTGAAATGGATGCTTTTGATTTTGTGTTTAGAATGATCCTTCTCTAAAGAGAAATCAGTAGCACAGGTAGTCCTTGACTTACAACAGTTCATTTAGTGACCATTCAAAGTTACAACAGCACTGAGAAAAAAGGTGACTTACGACCTTTTTTCACACTTACGACCATTGCAGCATCCCATGGTCACATGATCAAAATTCAGACAACTGGCAACTGACTCATAGTTATTATGATTGCTGTGTCCCTGAGTCATGTGATTCCCCCTTGCTGACCTTCTGACAAGCAAAGTCAGTGGGGAAGCCAAATTCACTTAACAACTGTGTTACTAACTTAACAATGACACTGATTCCCTTAACAACTCTGGCAAGAAAAGTTGTAAAATGAGGAAAAGCTCATTTAACAAATATCTCACTTAGCAACAGATATTTTGGGCTGAATTGTGGTCATAAGTCAAGGACCTAGGTCTTTTCCTTATCTCTGCAGTAAGAGGTAAATAGAAATTAGAGAAATTAAAAATAACTCTAGGAATTTACTCTTTGTAACAATATTATATGCAGTTAGAGAAATGTTGCAAATATATATGCAGTAAGAGAAATGTTAGGCTGAGGTATTCAGTATTAGAGAGAGAAAAGTACTCTCTGTAAGACAAAAAAATCATGCATCTGTCTTACTAGAAGGAAGCTAGCTGTATATTCTGTTAGTGCAGTGTTTCTCAGCCTTGGTAGCTTGAAGATGGGTGGACTTCAACTCCCAATTCCGGGAGTTGAAGTCCACCCATCTTCAAGCTTCCAAGATTGAGAAACACTATGTTAGTGGAACTGGACTGAGGTCCAGTGGAATTGGACTGAGGAAAAAACAAAACTAACTGGTGCTGTTAAGCTTGATCTGTGCTCTTCCTCACAAGGCAAGGGAAAACCCAATGCACATGGAGTTTAAATTTGTATTCTTGTTTTCTGAATCACTGTTACAGCACCAGTGAGGAGCAAAGTATTCTCAAGTTATTATTCACCATAATTAAGTTTACGCCAGCTTCCCAGGACCCATGAAATTAAACCAACTATCTGAATTTAGAGTATCCCTGTTAAACATGGCTACAACCAGGGGTGAAATCCAGCAGGTTCTGACAGGTTCTGGAGAACCTGTAGTGGAAATTTTGAGCAGTTCAGAGAACCGGTAGCGGAAATTTTGAGCAGTTCAGAGAACTGGCAAATACCACCTCGGGCTGGCCCCAGAGTGGGGTGGAAATGGAGATTTTGCTATATCCTTCCCCTGCCATGCCCACCAAGCCACGCCCACAGAATCAGTAGTAAAAAAAAATTGGATTTCACCACTGGCTACTACATTTTATAATAAAGAACCATAAACAGTGAAAGTCTTTGTTTCTAAGATAGTTTCTTTTTTTCTAAAATACATTGAAACAACCTTTCCCTTTGTTTTCCTAGAACATAAAAGCTTTAAAGATTTAGATTCCGTCCCCCCCCCCCGCCGGTATATTTCCAAAAGTAATGATAAATGTACCATGACATTTTGAAATAAATGACAGTGAACAGTCAAATGAATTGGCTGTTAGACTTGTACTTGGTTATAAATAATTGAACTTAGTTCAGTGAATCATTTGATTTGAAGAGGAAGCAGAGAAATTTGATTCAAAGCACTGAATACTTCAAACCATGTCACTAGTGAGAATATGGAGATAAACATGTCCTCCTCAAGTAGGTAAAAGAATAGAATAGTATATCCACAGTTCTTTTAGAGAAGTATGTTGCAAAATTCCTAAAACTCTACTGGAGCTTTACCAATTGTTACACAAGTTGATTTGCACAAATAATTCCATCCAGTGCTAAACCATACAAGTAGAAATCTTTGAATTTCTGAATAGTTGTCAAGTGCCAACTAATCCATTATTTAAGCATCCCACAATCCTAGAAACAGAGCGCACTGTGCAAGGACTCCATTAGCAAATTCTATTTGTAATCATAAAGTCTTCACTGCCTATTCCATGTTCCTCAATATAGTCCTCAATTTGTGCTTTAGAATTCCTGAATGTGTGCCTAATCCTTTAAAAACATATTCTCGTCTCTGGCACTTAGAACTAAAAAGGAGATGGCTGGCTGGCTGGCTGGCAGCATTGTTACTCCATGCCAAACAACAAGTTTAACTGGTCACTGCTCAGATTAAAGTTCATGGATGCTTGAGAATTAAATAGGATTTTGAGAAACCCATAACAGCTGCCTGGCATGCTATCAATAATCAGATTAAATGAAGAAGACAGTACAAAGCAATTAGAAGGATCAGTGAGCACCAACTTCAGGTTGTCTATGTATGATTCTAGGGAAGCAACAGGGCAAAACAAGAGGCTGACAGATTTGCTATAAACCATTGTCTTATATGAGCTGCTCAGAATAATGTCTAAGGTCTTTATGATTTGCTTACCAAGTCAATGGTCAACTAGCACAAGAAAAAAGCAACATAATTGTATGTACAAAGAATAGAATAGAATAGAATAGAATAGAATAGAATAGAATAGAATGGAATGGAATGGAATGGAATGGAATGGAATGGAATGGAATGGAATAAATAGAATAGAATAGAATAGAATAGAATAGAATAGAATAGAATAGAATAGAATAGAATAGAATAGAATAGAATAGAATCACAAGGAATTTAACTCCCATGCAGAAGCAATCACTGTAAATGCAAAGCAACAGGATCATAATCATAATAATAGTGCTACCAATAAGAAAGGGTATTAGAGAATATGAGAATAATAATACTACAGCCATACAACATGGGTGAATATATTTAGACATAAAAAAAAGCTTCTGGGATGAGAAGCGAAACGTCTTCAAGGAAAAATACAGTCCAGTTGCCTTTTGAAAAAGCATCTTTGTGATGTCTCTGTGTCTAGTTGTTTTAGCATGCAATACCCTTTAGCATTTCAAGGGGAGGAGTTGAAACAGTTTATGTCCAGGATGTGGCTTCAGTTCAAAGAGACATGGCTTCAATTTCATTGTTGCACTTGTTATCTTGTCTCTTTTGACACTCCTCCCACTTCTCCAGGACATCACTAAATTGTACCCTGACCTGAAGAATAGATGGAAGAATCTGAAGAAAATTGCTACAGGGAAGCTACATTAGAACCGTTTACGGAGCTGCAGTGGCACAGTGGTTAGAATGCAGTACTACAGGCTACTTCTGCTGACTGCTGGCTGCCTGCAATTTGGCAGTTCGAATGTCACCAGGCCCAAGGTTGACTCAGCCTTCCATCCTTCCGAAGTCGGTAAAATGAGGACCCAGATTGTTGGGGGCAATAGGCTGACTCTGTAAAACGCTTAGAGAGGGCTGTAAAGCCCTGTGAAGTGGTATATAAGTCTAAGTGCTATTGCTATTTTATCAATTGACCTGAATGGTATCTTTTTAGAGCTGTTTTGTTCTACCTGTAGTGGTGGCTGGAAAGAAGTTTATTACTGCCAGGAAGATAAACTGCTAAATTTAAATATTGAAAGGGCAAGCAAGCAGATAATAGGACATTTTTTACTTTTCCTCCTGAGGGAAGAGGAATGTTATTGGTAGAACATTGAGTTATGGCAACTATCAAGCATGTTCTTCTCAAGAATGTAGTAGGGTGCAACATTAGAGGATTATGGAAAAGGGCTTGGAATGATATATTTGTGGGAAACAGAGGGTATGATACAATCTTGATAGCAAATTTATGGTCTTTTAGTTTATAGCCTGATGCTTCAACCAGTACAACAAACTGGCTAGCATAAGGTCTACAAAACAGGAAAGGTGCAGTTCACTGACAAAGCCATGCACTACCCCAATTATCACAGAATTACTCTAGGATATCTGCAATTATTTCATATAATTTCAAATAATCATTTCACAGTTGAGGAACTGAAGGTGAGTAATACTTGGACTTTTCTCATTGGTCCCACTGTCACTTTATGAAGATTCTGTTACCATTTACAAGTCTCACATATATAAATAAAAGGAAAAAGGAAAACACACCCACGTTCAATAGTAATGTGCACGCACCATTATTCCTTCTCTATTTCTAATCATTAACACATATTGTTTACATCAGTGGTTCTCAACCTTTTCTTCAACACGGACCCCCTTTAAATACCTTTTGTGGCCACAAACCATGGCCATGGACCACCAAGACTTAACTCAAGATTTAAATCATAACATTTCTTCAAGCCTTTATGGGGTCCCCTGTGATGACATCGTGGCCCCTTAGGTTGAAAACCTGGTGGTGAATCACAGGTTGAAAATCACTGCTTGAAAACCACTGGTTTACACTCAAAGGAGTTTTGTTAATCTACATTTTCCTTAAAATTGTCTTTTATACGAGGGAAAATGAGGAGGGTAAAAGAATAAACTATATTAGGACAACGGTAATCATTGTCTTGTTAGTGATTGTCATTGTCTTGGTGTCACCCAATCATCTCTAAGGTGATAATGGTTGGATGATTGGATGATTCTAGAAGGCATTTGAAGTTATTAGTGGGGAACTTGCTTAAAACTGGGATCTGAAATATAAGAGAAAGGGGATCATGACATCTGGAATGTTTTCCTCAAAATCTGAAATGTAAAACAGAAATGTATCTGTTAGTTGAATCTGCATAAACTGCTTAAGTAATTTATACAGTGAGAAGCCTATTCAACTCTGGATATCCTATTTGTCTGAGATATCAAGTTATGCTTGTCTGTCTCTTCTTTTTTTTCTCCCCGATTCATGTGGGATTTGCCAATAACAAACTAATGAGTACATAGATGCAGTATTTGTATATTATGTGCGCCAATGTTCCATTTATGTAAATTAGAGTGGAAAATCAACCACATGAACAAGAATTATGAGAGTGTTAGCAAATTCAGTAAGAAAGAAAACCTCATTCCCCAGTCAAAATGGTCTGGCCCACTTATGGCTTCTTTAGCACAGAATAATGAGCCAGTATATAAAAAAATAACTGCTTCACAAAAGTTTGTCCATAGTTCTACAAAAACACCTTATTTTTGCATGCAGAAGTTAAAGAAATCAACAATGTTTCATTTGATAGCTGTACAGCAAGCAGAGATTTTTACTTTTTTTTTTTTAAGAGGAATTAAACTTCATGTATTCATTTTTTGAAAGAAAGCCATTTGGGTGTTTAAAAGTTTTAAGACACTAAAATGGCAATAGGAGATGTGGACTCGACAACATTACTATTGTAGTCACATATGAGATCTTCACCTCCCTTTGACAGTCCCAGATTAAAAGGTATCTGGCTGGATAATGATAGAAAATGAATGGAAAAGGACATATGCTGTGCACATTATCCTGTTGATATGTACATGGTGCACAAAATCCACTGTCAGATTATTCATGAACTGGCAGAGACATGGTAACAAGGTCAGCCAATGAATAGGCATAGCAACTAAGTCAGCCAATTGGGAGCTGAGACAGACTGGAGCCAGGACGTGTCTTAGTCTGCAGCTTCTGAGTCTGTGCAGAGAATTGAAACTTAAACTAAGCAGTCTGTGCAGGCTTGTCTGCTCTGCTGAAAATGAAACTGGAAACTGATCTCTCTACTTGTTACCACATTAAAAGAACTCTACTATTGGTATTGTAAAAATTTACTTCATTGTTATTATGCATATAAAGAGAAGTTAATGAATCCTGCTGAATCAGTTTATCTGCGTGTGCTTCTGGATTTGAGTTTTGCAAGAAAATCTGACATCCACTTAGTTCTTGTCTAGGGTAAAAAGGTTGGGAAAGACTGATCTAGAAAGTAGCAGTAGCAGTTATGAACAAAGCAAGATCTTTTCAGGAGATATCAGAAACTCTGTATTGGCTTATTCTGTTCTTCACATTCTTATAAGATGCTCATGGCCTGACATGAATTTATATTGGTTTTCTGCTCAAAGAAATGTAGAAGTTGCTCACTGATGTCTCTAGCTGACTGAGGGGCATAGGTAAACTCTTGCAGCTTGAAGATGATATATGTACCACTTTTGTTTATGCTTAATGCTCTAGGACAGGGGTGTCAAACTCATGGGCCATGGGCTGGATGCGTCATGCGCTGGCCATGCCGACCCATTTTAGTGAAGGGAAAAAAGTTGTGATGCATCACATGATGACAACATGTCGTCGTGAGTTTGACACCCCTGCTCTAGGAGATCCATGCCAAAATTAAGTGAGAAAAAAAAATCCATAGGTTGACTACCCCTTCCTTCCCCTCCCCTTCCATTTTTTCCCCTTTGCCTTTCAAAGAGTTATGAGTGGAAGAACTGAAGTTATATTCTTGGCTGTATATTCAGAAAATTAACAGAATTTTAAAAATAGTTTAAGTTTAAAGAAAAGAATCTCTAAAACCTGGCAATGCATGAAGATGATGTTTTCTTTTTTCTGTACTGTTATCTCTCTATACTTTTCTCTATGAAGATAGAAAAATGGGTGTCAAGAGCAGGAAATCAGGAGTCAAGGCGGTTCAAATGAATACAGGCTTATTATATTCTATTGCTCTCTACAAGAATCCGAACTACTAACGGTCAAAGCAAATTGGCAGTAGATAAGAGTCAATGGAATTCAAGATGAGCTGGACTTAAATCTCTTGTGGGCACAACTGGACTTGAGGTTGATGATGTGCTTGACCCCTCCCTAGGGCTCAGCCTGGTCCTTTCCTACAAAGGACCTGAGAAAAATTGGTCACTTTTGCTGAAAGGGTGGAAGTTGAGGAGAAGGAGACCAGTTGTGGGTTCCTCCCAGTTCGGCCCGGTTTTCCCGAGCTGGTAGCAGTGACGATATGACATCACTGAACCGGTTCTTACCTTTTATTTGGCCCCCACCCCCAAATCTATTGCTGTCTCCTGAGTCCCAGCTGATGGCTAGAGGGAAAAAAACTGTTTAAACTCTTGCCGCGGTGCTTCAAAGGGCCGCTCTACAGCTGATCAGTGTTAAAAGAAAACAAATGAGTAGACCAATGCCTGCAAAAATAAATGGGTATATCGGTACAACTCTGCAAGCAGTTAAAAGCCTGGTAGATCAGTACCTCTGCTAAATCCTAAATAATTGTCACATGACCATCAAGCCATGCCCACAAAATAAGCCATGCCCACAGAACCGGTAGTAAAAATTTTTAGAACCCACCCCTAAAGGAGACCTATGTATATATTCTATGTGCAAAAATGCACACACAACACACAAACACAGACATACCCAAAAAACAATTAGAATATTTTTTTATTCAAGTATTTTGCCCTATGAATAGAGCTACTGCTTGTTAAAAGATATCAGAGATGTTACACCAATAGGAATCACAAAATGTTAGAATATCTTCTTCATATACATTTTCTCTGTATCTTTCATACAAGGATGTGTATATGCAGAGAAGAAAGAAAATTCAGTAGAAGAGATAATGTACCCAGAGTGAAAACAAAGAACAGAGAGATACACATAGACAAAAAAGACATAATAAACACATATACGAACAAGAGACCGAGCAAGTAGAGCAGAACTAAAGAAAACAATTAGAGTAGGGAAAAAAAGCAAATAAATAATGAGATTGATCAGGGAGAAAGAACAAATGAATAGTGAATCTCCTGCTCCCCACATAGATAAATTGATTATCTGGCATCAAGCCAATGTCTTTTCGGTATCACATAAATAAATAAATATTCTCCATGGCAATCCTCCAATATATAAATTACAGGAATATCTGCACAGTATAGAGGTTAGACTCTCCCAAGTCCAGAAGGGAGATCCACAAAAAATCATGGAGGGCTAAGATCCTGTAGGACTTTCAGATTCAGACATACAGGTACTAGCCAATCAAACAGATATCATGGTAGTAGACAAGAACCAAAAGACAATGGTAGTGATAGATGTAATACTGCTATGTGACAGCAAAATCAGGAAGAAGGAATATTAGAAGTTGAAGATATACCAGGAACTGAAGGACAAATTGGAGAGGATGTGGAAAGTAAAGGCCAAAGTGGTCCCAGTGATGGTAAGAAGACTTACCATTGAAAAGTGCC
Organism: Pituophis catenifer annectens; assembly: GCF_029215685.1. Classification (NCBI taxonomy): domain Eukaryota; kingdom Metazoa; phylum Chordata; class Lepidosauria; order Squamata; family Colubridae; genus Pituophis; species Pituophis catenifer. The sequence continues at coordinate 95,647,588 of NW_027256881.1, forward strand.
TCCAACAGACCCTAGGAACAACATTAGAGTTCTTTGTCCAGAAGAGTGCAATGCTAGAAACAGCTAAAATCTTTCACAGAACCCTCAAATTCTCAGGCTTCTGGTAGAGGACCTGAAATTTAGAAAGACAGAGACCACTCATAGGGGTGAGAAGGGAATTTTTTATATGAAAAAAGTGTATTGCAGCAAAAATGGCTAAGCGATCTCATCCTCCAAGGATTTTTGAGCTAGGTAATCCCCTACTTCATACTTACTTCTTCTCCGTAACATTTTGAGGCAGAACAGCCTTTTCTTGGCAGAATATAGATTTCCTTCCTTCAGATGTTCATTGAGAGTACAACCTTCTCCTTTCCCCCTGCCCCTGGCAATGAAGATCTATTTTCAATTCTTTGCTTACAGAAGAAGCCAGAGGAGCGAAGAGCATGGTGGGCTCCCACTAACAAATGCTGGACAATGTTAGGAAAATATGCCAGGAGAAGGAAGACTAAAAGCTAGAGATTATGTGTTTCTGCTGAAGAATGTAGACAACATAGGATTCCAAAGTTCTCTGCCCTCCACTATATGGAATAAACCCCTAGATATCATCTATACCAGAGGCGCAGCGGCACAATGGTTAAAGACACTTAGCTTGCCAGCTGTCAGCTCGTGTTCAAGATTCGAGCACCGCACAATGGATTGAGATCCCATTACTTGCCACAGCCCCTGGCCAGTGGTGGTTTGTCCCCGGTTCGGACTGGTTCGCAAGAATCGGAAGTAAAACCAGCAGGAGGTCTCGCCCACTGCCCCGGATGTCATCATCAGCGATCTGCGCGTGTGCGTATCCCATTGCGAACCGGTAGTAAAGGTAAATAGAACCCACCCCTGCCCCTGGCCACTTAGTAGTTTGAAAGCATGCAAATACAAGCAGATAAATAGGTACCACTTTGGTGGGAAGGTAACAACATCTCATGTACCTGAGCATATAATCATGCTGGCCTCATGACCACGGAAGTGCCTTCAGACAATGCTGATTCCCTCAGCTAAGAAATGGAGGTGAGCACTGCCCACTAGAGTCAGACATGCCTGAACAGGAGAAACCTTTATCATCTATATCATTTGTACTTCTATTTATCTCTATCCATCTCTATATCTCTATTTCTGTCTCAATTATCCCTCTATCTCTATCTCAAGAGCAAAACCAGATGGCTCAGATAAGGATGCCTACAGAAGCTAAGGTATAAGGGTCACATGAATTCTTTTTTCTTACCGAATTATCACTTGTCTCCCAATGTTTAGTTTGATACCAAAATGGCATCCGTTGAACAACGATCTTACATAGCTGGGCCTTTTTTAAAATAAATAAAAGGGTGCCAGAAGCTATGTTCAAGATACAACTCATTATGATTGCTTTACATTTTTAAACCAATTTCTGCTTCAAGGATCAAAGAAAAGTTACCCAGAGCTTCCTTCCACTTATTTCTATCCCAAAGATAGCTAATCTAATCTAAATGCACTTACAACATGAAACTAAGAATTTAAAAAGTACTTTTTCGGGCTTTCAGGGATGATTTTTGTCTTTTTGTTTAGAATAATTAAAGGAAGCCAGCTGTCAGATCTGTATATCTGCCATTTCTTCAGGGGAAGGGGGGGTTCTTTAATTACTTCCTTTACTTATTATTTTCTTTCCTATGTATCCTATATCCTGCAATTTATTGATTTATAACTTTTAGCCTGGCGCCTAAGCGCCCTGGCATTTTCGCACCTTTTGGGGAATGTAAGGGGGAGGGAGGGCCATGTGGGTTACATCGCTCAAAAGCCAGTGGAAGATGACCCTGAGAAAGTTCCCTTATCATTTTCTCAGAGCAGCCAGTACAATAACATCTTTGCACCTGCAGATTGGCTGAATCCACCAGCCAATGGGAGGGGTTTCTAATTCCTTTATTCTAACTGTATGGCCTGAGGGCCCCTCAGAGCCTGCTTTCTTTTCGCCCTGTATCACCTCTGTTCAATAAAAGGTTTCTTTTGAAATGCTAAGTTTCAAGAGTTTTTACTTTTTTGAATAAGGAGGGAGAGGCCAAGCCTTACATCAGCACTATTAACTCAGTCTAATATTATTCTTGCTCATCCTCCATTTAATCAGATTAGTAAATGATTTCAATATATTTGTTGTTGCTGGTTTTGAGTATACAGGTTTATCAATCATCCCAAAACCACAAAGGCACAAAGTAGATGATGTTCCTTCAGAAATGAAAATAATTACTTTCTTACAGGGAATTCCCGTCATGGACAAGCTGACAAAAACAAAATGAAGTTTTAATGCATTTATGTCACAGTAGTGATCAAAACAGATCTACACCTCAGCCGAATGCTTCATTTGAAAGATAACGTTACCTTTCAAAACGATAACATTATTTTCCTGGTTAAGGAAAACCTATCATTTGAATTAATGGAGCAACAATTTCATGTTGAGGCCCAGAACAGATGAGAAACTGGGGCCAACAGTTTTCCAGACTTGCAGCCCAGAGCTGTCATTTCAGTGGGCCTAGATAGAACATGCAACATTACAGACTGTCTTGTTTGCTGATTGGCTACTGACATTACTGTACTCACTACTGACAGTAAAATGTCATTTTGAAGGGTCCTCAGACTAACCCATCTTGAGATTGCTTGCTGTGTGTGTTTGAGCAAGTGACTAACATGGCCACCTCACCAATTGTAATTCTGAAGAGGTAACTAAGCAGCTGGCTCTCTAAGGCTTGATGGGCAATAATTTGTGGCCAGACAACAACTAATGTGAGTATCAAGGTGTTAAACTGGAACATATATTTATATGTCACAAATATCTGCCCAGATGTTAATTCAAGCCAAAATTTTATTTTAGGGATCTGCTGGACAATACAGTAGCAGCAGCAAGCAGTATTTTTTTTTAAGAGAGATAAACAATATGATTAGCATTCAGTATTGGATAATTTAGTACTTATCATTCCTTCTATCTTTTTATATCTGGCTTTATTCTAAAGGTTTCCTTAGTAACTAGGTCACCTGATCTGTTCAATTTTCTAGCAGGTGTTACTGTAGATTATCAATAGAAACACAAAGCTGCTCTCTATATTCTTGAGCTAAAGGAATTAAAATCACTTAATACAAAAGAGAGTAGAAGATTTTGGCAAATCATCCCATAGGTTAGTTTCCATATATTCCTTTAAATGGAAAGGGTCCCAGTCTAGGGGTGTGTGTGTGTGTGTGTGTGTGTGTGTGAGAGAGAGAGAGAGAGAGAGAGAGAGAGAGAGAGAGAGAGAGAGAGAGAGAGAGAGAATGTTTTGTTTTAGATTTTTTTTCTCATCGCTTTTCATAAACACTTTTTTCCATGTTTATGCTTGATTTCTAAATTACTTGTGACCTTATTTATAACTATATCCTCTCCAAGAACTTGATGTTGTGAGTTGCTATGGGTTGCTGGGTTGCTGGGCTAGTCAAGAGTGGAGTAGATCTGGGATAGATTTTAGCCCTCTTTTCAGAAATTTGGCAATGTAATGAAGGTAGCACATTGTTGTAGGCATTATTATAAGCGATGGAATTCTCTTACTTTGGGGATCAAAATGAATGTTTCCAGAAGTTCATGGAATAAAAATGGATGATTTTGTAGTATCAAAGAAGGGATTAGCATCTTCTCTTTTAAACTGAGACTCAGTTAGAAAGAAAGTCAAAGGTAACAGGGAGATCCCACCTCACTCATAAATAAGGCTTGAGGAACGAATATCTCATTTCCAGGAAACCTATCCCCTTGCTTTTTTGAAATAAAACTATCCTCTGTGCATTTGTAAGAATATTACTTTCCTAATTGTAAGCTGCTATAAGAAGCTTGCTTTCATCTATGAATCACTAGGTAAACCACTGCAATGCTAACATACCACTGTTGCCTCTTCAAATCAGAAAGCTTAATTTGTTCTTTTTGTAGTTGTTCAGTCATTCAGCTTGTTCTGACTCTTTAGCACCCAATGGATATAATTTTGTCACGGCTTTCCATCAATAACTGCTTTTGTGAGTTCTCCTGCTTCTCTTATCAGTAAGCCTATTTATTTTATTTATTTAGAAAAGTAATATGGCTGCCCATCAAATTTTGGGTGGCTAACAATTCACAAGGAAATATAAAATATTAAATAATGATTAGTTTTCCAAAAGACATTAGGTCAGAGTACACGCAGTGAGATACGTCTATCGTCTCTTATACAGTTTCTCATACAGTTCTTTATGCACAGATGTCTTTGAATTGAACCTTATTCTAATGACTTCATGAAAAGTACAGTTTTGTAGTTCACCACTTCCTTCTTCCAGATTTTCTTTTAAACTTTCAATCAGATTTAAAATCTCAATTTCCACATGAAGCCTATGAAAATGCACTTTTTGACTTCTATAGTAATAAACAGCAAATTGTTGCAGAATCTATCAGATCATTCCCTTTCTTTTTAGTATACATCTGTCAAACTCCCAGCCCACGGGCCGAATGCATCGTGCACTGGCCACGCCCATGCCCACGCCCAGTCTAGTGAAGGGGGAAAAGTCCTGATACGTCACGTGAAGCTGCTGTAACGACGTAAGTTTGACACCCCTGTTTTAGTCCTTCTGTTTGCTTCATTTTTTAATATGGCTGATAGCTATAACTGATAGCCATAGCCATAACTAAAAATACAAAACATTGCTAGTAGCTATTAGAAGAAGCTGTTCAATGACGTTCTACTGCACACACACACACCTAAAAAAATAACCTATACAAATCATTCAGCCTTTTATGCATCACCATGTTTGGTTACCCAAGTGGGAATAATCTGAGGCCAAACTGATTGAGAAATTACTTTGCCAGGTGGTCAGATGTGTCATGTGGCAATCCAATGTGTGTTTATTCAAAGACTGAATTACACATAACAAGATTTATTACAAGGAATGTAGTGCAAGGAAATTTAGTCAATTTAGTCAATAAGAATCATGTTATTTGCAAATGTTCAAAAGTAACTTTTTAGCTAATATTTTATCATAAACGCAACTCAAAGATGATTTGAAGTTCTAAAACTTAGCATAACTAAAATGCCTGATTAATTGTTTGCTTATGAAAACAATTAAGACAATATAAATCTGATAATTCCTGATTTGTCCCAATCAACCTGAAGTGCAGTGCATTCTGATCTGATCATCATCCCACAGCCTACTAGAAGGAACCAAGTCTCTTGAAACTAGAAGGAACCAAGTCTCTTGAAACTCTTCATAAGTGGTTCTGCTTCCTTTTGCCTGACAAAGGAAGCAGAACTACTTATTGCTTTCTTCAGCTTCCTATATGACAAGCTCAAACTGATTGAGGTGCACCTGGTCTTCTTCTCCATCCCATTTGTTCTTTTGCAACTCTTCCTTTTATGACGGCCTGCGGGCCGGATGCATCACACACAGGCCACGCCCACCCCAGCTCTGCAAACGGGAAAGACATTGTGAAACATCACATGATGGCAATGTGATAGCAACGTGATGCTGCAAGTTTGACACCCGTGAACACTACCTGAACTACCAGATCCTGATAAGCTGTTTTGGCTGTTGTTCTCCTCTCCTCCTCTGTGGTAGTTTAGGGAGTATAAAATGCTGATCTATTTTCCTGGTAAAGAAAAATTAGCTTCTTGCTTCAAGATACAATCACTATTCAAAAGTATAACAGCTGTGACTCTTCTCCTAATTTTTTCTGGCAATCTTCACTTTGGTTTGAATCTCCTAGCATTTTGGGATCTGCCCAGTTTTATCCCCATTACAAGGTCAGAAGTTGCCTGATGTTGCATGTGTGAATGACTAGAGTTCTGAGTGGAGATATTGTTAGTAGTTGTAGTACAGCCTACACCGAGCCTCACCACCATGTACCTTTACATACAGTGCAGAATGTCCTTTCAATTGGTACTTCACCTCTTGAATTTACCTGTTGGAAAATTCCTCTTCCCCTGGAATGAAATGATATAAAAGACTTGGTACCTCTAGAAACTTAACCACAGATAGATCTGAGCTCCATGCAGCCATAAAACTATTAGAAAGAGAGAAGTTTGGCTATGTAAGGTGGTTTTAGGGAATGGAACAGAACAGGTCTCCCATTTATATGCCATTGATATGCTTAACTACTAACAAAATTGATACACCATGGCAGATTTCCAGTATTATTTTATATTAATGGAATGTTATTTAACAAATTTAATTCACTGATATGCTTTCTTTTTTAAAAAAAGAATTTTTTTTTTTTTAAAAATACAAATTAATCCCTAGACTTGTAAAGATGTACGTAAGAATTTGAAAAGCTTAACTTGGAAAAGATCTGTGCAATCCTTACTATGTTTGCAGTGGAAATAACAATTTACTTTCAGAGTAGCAGTCCTCATTTGCTATGGGCTCTGGGCGATCCCATGTTTTCTGCTTTGCCTCCCCTTTTGCTCAGCTGATCCCTTGAAAGAGAGCAAAATTCTTGCAGCCTCTTTTTCATTTCTGGCTTTCAAGTCAGGTTACTAGTAATGGTACAAAGTAATCTGAAGAGTGTGTTTATCAACTCTACTGAAGTAGCCAAGCAAAGATTCGTATTAGCATTCCACTACATGATCTTAGAGCATAATTTTCTCTTGGTATAGTTTTTCTGAACTCACCACCAAGCTCATTGGCTGATGTGACAAAATGTCATTGTAAGCTGGAACAAATTTGTATATTGTCCAAAACATTTATTTGCTGGTGATCACCTTCAATTTATGAGATAATATATCATTGTGCTGCAAGCTGCTCGAGATACTATGGGTTCTGCCATTTTTTATTCAGTGATTGCCAATTTTCCTATAAATCATCAGCAGCTGTATTGCTGAAGTCAGGGGGAATCTTGTGACTGACAATGTGCTTGGAATACACTGTCACTTCACAGTGCAATTAGCCAGGGTACAGTCACATTGATTTCAGTTGTGCATGAACCATGCCAGGCATTCAGATAACCAGAGGTTTGAGTAGATAGAAATGTAATTTACCTGGGATTGCATTGTTACGGACTTTATAGGAAATGGAAAATAGTTAAATAACAAAGAGGTTTGGATAATGAGCTTTTGAATGTTTTCCTCTCTTTCTTTATTGTTCAAAACAGGCTGATACTGAATATCGAAGTTCTTGCCTGTGGCTGGGAAGAAAGTAAGCTGGGATTTGAAAGAGATTTCTAATTTCTGAGAAATCAAAGTCCTCCGAGTCTTTCAAAAATCCCCGTCTTGAATTATAATTAACCTTGTTCTCTGGTACAGACGTATGACTCTATATTGAATCAGAAGAAACAGCAAGTCAATCTGTCAAAAGGTACATTCAGTGAAGCAACCTTTGCCAGATTTCCATTTGCAGTATAAAATGTGTCAGCTGAACTAATTAATGTCAAATATTTAGTATTTTCTACAGGCACATAACGTTCAATGAAGTTGCCAAAAAGCGCTAGAAAAGGTAGAAATTATCTTTCTCCTTATGCTTTCATCAGGATCAGCTTTCTGGAAGAACATCTGTGTTATCCTGTGATAGGAGGAAGGTAGCTTGGCACAAAGCCTCACAAATTATTGTAACAGAAGTGAAATGAGGTGGAAACTCAGGAACTCAAATGAGTCAGGTTTCTAAGAGATAATGGTGGAGGTTATGTATGTGTGTGTGTGTCACTATATTTCTTCGGAAGACAAATTATTTCTAGAGTTACCTTTATCAGTTTTCTATTTACTAATACACAATAACTAATGCTGTAAAGAGCAACGTAGATTTGCTTCAGTGAAACAGTTTGGACCAGGGAGACAATATGATTTGCTTCACTGAAGCAAAGAGGCAGCTAGATTTGCCTTGACAAAGCAATTTTAGCAGCCTTGAACCACTTTGGGTCACTGCTGTGAGAGAAGTGCTTGCTTTGCCTTCTCCCCTCAGGACAGACTAAAGTTAATTCAACTTTTAGAATAGTGCCACCTTTTTTCAGGCTTGTAGAAACTGGGGGGAAAATAACAACACTGAGAGGGTCACACTCACATGAGGCCCAAAGCATTTCTTCCATTTTGTTTTTCAAAACATGCAGTCCTTATACAAATTTTGGGTGTGGAAATGTTTAAAAGAGGGATTTTTTGGGGGGAGGGGGGTCAAAGGCTATGTAATATAGGCAATATAATACTTTTGCTAACAAGATAACGGACTAGGGTACAAAAGGGTGAGGGCAGAAGAAAAACTAAAATGTACAATGCAACAAAAATTACATTAATGAAATGCAGTTGATATAATTGCTCTCCGTGCATTCAATAATTTTTCCTTTCATTCTATTAAAAGTTATAATTTGGTATCAAGGGCTTTAAGTTTTTCAAAGCCTGAAGCCTTAGGTTATTAAACTTTTCTTTAAATAATCAGCATTTACCAGGAAAAGGCAGGAAAAATAATGCCAGCTAGTAAACCATTACAGTACAAATATAGGTCCATTAAAAAAAATTCTGCTAGAGTAGATCAAAGCTCAACCTAATCCAATGTCCCATTTTCCACAGTGACTGGTACTCATTTGGCCTGCAAGGCAGCCTAGCTTTATTTTGCTTTGAAGAGCTTTATATCATGGAGATAAAGTAGACTTTTTCTTGACTTAGAATCTCTCAGCTGTCTCCTCCTCCTTCTCCTCCTCTACCTAGCAACTGTAAAATTTGGAAGGACATTCTGCACTCCATGCAGAAATGCCTCATCCATCTTTTATAAGAGCTAGTGGATTCTTAGAAAATGCTACAGAGAAGAGCATTGACTCGATCTGCAGCACTTGCAAATGCTAGTAAAGATTCCTCAGAAATCACTTTCAACATTTATAAGTCTGGGAGGAGATTGAGAAAGGGGTGCAAAGCATCATAAAGCAAAATGATACAGTATGGCAGTTGTCACTGCACTTGGAAGCATGGGGACCATATTGCTTTATGAAATAGGTTTGCAATGAAGGGTTTTGTTGAAAGATTCATTGAAGCTACACATAAATACCCTTTGCTGCACAGCCTTAATATCCCTGTATAAGTATTTGAAGACCTTTTCTAGGACTGGTAAATATTTAGTCAAAAACACTGACACAAAGGCTGAACAAGAAGCTTAGGTTATAGATTCTCTTGACCATTTCAAAGAACCCTTGAAGTCTGTGATACGTAGCAATAAAATCAGTACTTAAGCAAAGTGAGAGTTCTTTTTTTTCTTTCCATATTATCCATTACTATTTTCAGTTCTTCATATGACTAATGAACAAGGGGTACATTTTGGGATACAAGGGGTAAAAGGAATATGCTGGCAAGCATGCCCCAAATCTACCATGTAGTGTGGATACCTGTAGTATAACAGGTGTGAATGCCTCTATAGAGATAATAATTCCCAAGAGAGAATTCTTATAGGCAAAATATATATTTACTGCTCCTTTTCAAATAAGAAAGGTATGCAAAATGTAGAAAAGGAATAAAAATAAAAAATAGTAAACAAAAGAATTTGAAGGCATAAGATAAGAAAAATATATAACTAAATTAAGTTTCACCAAATTATTCACTATAGTTCTATTCTTTCTTATTCTTGAAAATAATTATTGCCTTTAACACATCCATACACTGATATACTTTTGAGACTTTCTTCCTCTCAGCCCTTCCTTCCTTCCTTCCTCCCTCCCTCCCTCCCTCCCTCCCTCCCTTCCTTCCAATTCATATTTAATCCACATCCATTCAACCATTCATTCTAGACCCTATCTCTTTCTGTTTTACTATACACATTTGCATACAAGACTTTTACTTTCTCTTCTACTTTTGCTCTTGAAACTGAAAAAGTGAAAATAGAAGAGGAAGTAAAAGGTGTTTACCCTGATCCAATTTGACACTACTATTTCTAATTAAACTTGCCACTTTACTTCCCTGCCTAGCCAATTCTTTTTCACACTTTCAGATTACTTTCATTAAGAAAGGTTGCACCCTTCTACATTTTTTTGTATGTGTTGGTGGATTTTACCAGCACTTACTTATATTTTCTTATATATTTACATTAAAAAGGTAAAAAGGAGTCCCTGTGGATTTTATTTGCTGACTACAGGGGGTGGTTCTTATTTCTGTTTCAAGGCCATTAAACCAGTACTGTACAAAGACATTTTTGTGGTCATGAGGCCAGCATGACATCATGGACTACTGTTACCTTCACGCTGAATTGATACCTATTTATCTACTCACATTTGTATGCTTTTGAACTCTTAAGCTGACAGAAAATGAGGCAAGGATGGGCCCTCTCCCATCACATGGCTCTTGGTTCTCAAACCTGGGCTACCAGCTTTCCAGTTGACAAGCTCAGTGTCTTAACTGTTGAGCCACCATGCCAACCTATATATTTACATATACTTAAACATTTTCTCTTGAAGAAAATAAGAGTACTACCAGCTGAGTCATCTTATTATGGATAAAGATTTCTTACTGGCATAATGCACTGAGATTGTCCTTTATACTTCAGAAATCTTTGTATTATATAACTGCTTGATTCTTACATCTGATTTTACATTATTAAAAACACATTTCTAAATTTATCTTTTTCCTTTTCCATTGTTTTCTCCCATGTGCTACAGTATCGTTTTTATGTTTTTACCTGGATGTGAAGCCAGCATTAATTTTCTGTGAAGTCACTACAGAATTTCACTCCAATCTCATCAATGTGTGTATTTGTATATATATATTAAGTACAATAGCATAGTAGTTCTAAAGCAACTACTTATTTCAATAGCCATTTATGAAAGAATAATATTTTAGAAAAGAGGTAAAGTAACCATTGGAAATAATTGTAATATGAATCACTCACAGTTTTTCAAACAAAAAAGGGAATATTGTGAAATCAGAAAAAAGAAAAGAAAACCAAATGGTTGGCAGAAATTGGTGGACTATCTTACACAGTAGAGAACCAAATAACCAAAGAAATCAAAGTCATAGTCCAGATTCAACCAAGTGGTATATTTAAAAAAAATCTGCCATATTCTGACAAGAGTTAATTTTAGTGGTCCATTCCCATTGGATTCCACAATCTGCTAAGGCCTTACATCAAACAAAGTCCATTTGCTTTAGTTTTTCCTTGATCAAAATTTGCAAACAAACAAAATTTTCTATGCCAGGAAAAAATGTCCACTCTTGACAGTTGCATGCAAACAATAGCAGTTATATTTTAAAAGACAAGTTTCATTGGGGGAATTTGCATTTTAAAAGCTAGCATCGGAAAAATTTACATGCCAAAGAATGAAAACAGGATGATTTGCATTTAAAAGAGGTTCTTGAACAATTTACAGTCACAGTTATGTAAATTAGTAGAAGCTGTATAGAAAGCTTCTGAACGTTAGGAGACATTGTGAATGTAAATGATAACAAATTTTTCTATGAGTTTTAAAGAATGCATAGGACACAAATGTTCCTCTACTAACACTGCTCTAACGAAGTTGAATAGTAAAGCAATCTACATCTAATCGGGAAGAAAATCTTGACATGCAGACAGATGGATCTTCCTCTACCCTACAATCATGCTACAGGTGCTCCATGCAAAAGACCATGTCCATAAATGATTGAATTATGTAGGCCCTCTATTTTCTTGTGAAAGAGATGAAGCACATCATTCTAACATTTTCATAAACTGATGCCCTGTCTCAGAAAAAGCAGGAGATACAAAGATGGAAGAAAAGAGGCTTGGGAAGTTGAATAATATTGCAAATTTCAACATAGAGATTCCTGAGTCAGACTGAGCACTAACCCCATAGAAGAGATCAAGGAGACTTATTTATTTATTTATTGGTTCGATTTATATGCTGCTCTTCTCCGGAGACTCAGGGCGGCTTACAATGCGTTAAGCAATAGCCTTCATACTTTTTTGTATATACCTGCTTAGTAGGGCTTTCGCCCCCCCCCCCCCGCCCCAAAGCGGTGTTCTTTTTATACAAAGTCAACTTATTGCCCCCACAATCTGGGTCCTCATTTTACCTACCTCGGAAGGATGGAAGGCTGAGTCAACCTTGAGCCAGGTGAGATTTGAACTTGCAGTAATTGCAGGCAGCTGACAGCTAAGTGCTACTTTAACAGCACTTTAGTCCGCTGCACCACCAAGGCTCCTTGATGATGTTATCCTAGCATTGGTGCAGTTTAATGCATAGCAAGGCAAATGTCTGTCTCAATGGATTCTGTCTCTGTAAAGGTTGTCTGTTTTCTTTTGGAGTTTTTAAAGGCATACCTTTTTTCTACAGTTGTTGCCATCTTCAGAGGAGGAGGTGGTGGAAGGAGAATGTTCCTCTTGCTGAATGAAGTTTCAACTTCAATCAAGGGCAAAGAGTAGCTCCTTGCAATTGAGGAAATAGGATCTCTAATTTATGAGTTAGCTTCATTTACTGCTGATGCTGGAATACAATTAAAACAGGGGTTCCTCAGCCAGCAAAGCAGGCTGAGAAATTCTGGGAGTTGAAGTCCACAAGTCTTAAAGTTGCCAAGGTTGGAGACCTCTGAATTAAAACACTGCCCTAAAGTATAAAGCAAGCCAGATTAAGGTAAATCAGAAGCATGTAATACTGGTAGACATGTTCCAAAGAAATCAGACTATACTTATTGGCATTCTTGTCTTACAAGGCTTGAGAAATTGGGGCTTTAGAGATCCCAAATGTTAGGAGTGAAAAAATCCAAAATGATCACTACAAGGCAGCAATACAATCTTGCTAACATTATAAATGGCTCTTTGATGGAAGAGATTTTGTTCATTTTATTTAGTTCTCTTCTTTTTTTTTTTCTTTTGTTCAATCATATCTGATTCTCGGAGACTGGACAAGTCCCTGAAGTTTTCTTGGCAAGATGTTTCAGTAGTGGTTTGCCGTTCCCTCCTTCCTAGTCCTGAGAGAGAAGGATTGGCCCAAAGTCACCCAGCTGGTTTTGTGCCTAAGGCAGGATTAGAACTCAGGGTCTCCTGGTTTTTAACCTGATGTTCTAACCACACCACCAAACTGGTTCAATAGCATTTATAACCTGTCCTAACTCAAAGCATGCCTGATGACATACAATAACTGAAATCAAAATACAATCCTCAGGTAGATGCTATCAATCAGATCAGCTGGGGCTGAAAGTGCATTAAAACAGCAGGACTTTTTGTTTGTTTGTTTGTTGCTTACTGAAATTGCCCAAAACCTGAGGAAAGCTTGTCCCACAGAGAAGAGATTATCACAGAGAATGCCTTTGTCTTATCCATCCCCATGAAATCCCTGTGGCAGGAAGGAAGAATATACTATTATACACCATTTTTCAATGGTGTGCTGTAAAGGATTTTATTTTAAAGGTAATGCCCAGCACTTTGAATTAGACTGGGTGACTCCTGGCAGACTATGTCATGACTTTAAAATATGTTTTTTTCTATCATGGCAAGACTCCCCTTAGCCACAGGTGCTAAGCTTTGTACCAGCTGCAGTTTCTGAGTCACCTCCAAAGGCCACCCCATGAAAGCATGTAGCAGCAGTCTACCCGAAATCAATCAATCAATAATCAGCTAAAAACTCTAACAGTATATTTAGCATTATAGTCAACAAAAAGGTAGTGGAAATCTTTTTAGACATTATACCTAAGTGCCTTGATTGGGAGAACATTGCCTTTAAAAAAAATCAAATCAATTCTTGAAATAGAATAGAATAGAATAGAATAGAATAGAATTCTTTATTGGCCAAGTGTGATTGGACACACAAGGAATTTGTCTTGGTGCATACGCTCTCATGAGGTATCAGCATTAATTTGGATCAAGGAGTGGATGGAACTCAAAAACCATAGACTATTGAATTTGGAAGGATTTGATCTTCAGCGAGGATGGCATGCCTTCTTATGGGAGGGCACAGACAAAAGGCATGAATATTTTCAGAGACATACAATCAGACACGCATTATATCAAACATGGCAGAGTATTAAAAAGGCACATTATTACAAAATCCCCGAGTGGTTGTCAACGATGGAAGCCCAGATCTATCTAAATGCCATGGACTATAACAAAACAAAAACTTATAAAGATCTGTTAAACAATCAGGGGGAACTAAGAACGAGGCAAGAACTAAAAGAGATGGGTACAGACATTGACTGGTGGCCATATATACAAATAAAATCAAGATACAGTAAAGATTTGGCTCAATTTGAATTTCAAAAAGGTGAAACAGAATTAGATAAAATTTTGCAAGGGACACAGGACAAACTGATCAAAAAAATTTACAATTACTTAGGAGGATATAAATTAGAAGAAGAGGTAGTGAAAGAAAATATGATAACCTGGGCAAAAAAATTTGGTTGTAGTATTCAATTAGACAAATGGGAAAAACTATGGAAAATAAATTATAAATTGACAATGTCTGTACCCTATAAAGAAAATCTCTATAAAATGTTTTATAGGTGGCACTTGCCACCAGCCAGATTGGCAAGAATGTTCCCCGGCACGTCATCAACATGTTGGAAATGCAACCACCACAAAGGCACCTATTACCATATGTGGTGGACCTGCCCAATGGCGAAACAATATTGGCAAAGGATCAAAATACAAATAGAGGAAATAACACACCAAAAGATAGAACTAAAACCAGAAAGCTTCTTATTAGGCATAGTGAATGGATACTATGAAAAAGAAACAATCTATTTAATTATACATATGATAACAGCAGCATGAATACTATACGCGCAACACCGGAAGAGTAGTGATATACCAACACCAGATAAAGTAATCAATAAAATTATGGAATGTGCGGAATTAGATAGACTCACAAAGGAATTACAAAATAGGGAAGAACATGACTTTTACTTAGTATGGGAAAAGTGGTATAGTTGGTTGAAAGATAGGAAAGAGATGAAGCAATAGGAAGTAAATAAAATGACCAAATATAATATGATGGAAACAAAGAACAGAAATAGGTCAACAAAGATCAATATTAGATAGACAAAAGGGAATGACCAAATAAGGAAGAGTCAAAATGCAAAGAGAAATGTATATTATAGTTGAGATAAACTGGACATGTATTGGAATGGATGTTTATATGTTTTTATGTTTTGTACATTTCATTGTTCTGTTTAGTTTGTACTTATAAATAAAAATTGGAGAAAAAAATAAAAAAAATAAAGAAAAGATACTTTCGTCAAGAATCATAAGGTACAACACTTAATGATAGTCATAGGGAACAAATAAGCAATCAAATCATATTAGGAAACTGTGAATATAAATCATAAGGATACCAGCAACAAGGTTACAGTCATACAGTCATAAGTGGAAGGAGATGGGAGGAATGATGAGAAGAAAATAATAGTTTGGCCTGGAAACAGAACAAAGCTGTAGACTTTGCTATTTAGTTTTGGGATTTTTATTTTTATTGCTTTGTAGTTGTTTTCCAGGTATTTCACAGTGAACAAAAATTCACAGTGAGTAAAAAGGCATGTGTTTCAGAAAATTCTTAAGGGCTCTATTTCTAACATTGATTTTGGCATTCAACCCTTAAGATTTCTCTAATAGATTTCATTTAAAAAATGGTTTCCTCTGAAGGTTCTGGCTAAGTTTCCAAAGGGTTGAAGAAGGAACTGATATTTACAGATTAATCCCAAAGTTTTCCATAGCTGTAGTGTTGAGAAGACATCTCTATGAAACAGTATAAACCAAAATGTCAATAATGATGGAAGGGAACACCAAATTAAATCCTTGCTTCATGAAAAACTGGAGGACTTTTAATCTATAGCTCACAAAATGGACAACATAGTGATGATCTTCCTTTTCTTAACTTCTTTCTCTAAGAGATACTGGCTCAGTATGGGAACAAGATGAGGTCCAAGTAATGGGTCCAAGAAAGATGAACCTGTTTGCTTCAAGGTAGGAAGTCTAAAATGACCTTCTAATGAGTAGGCAATTCTATACAGGTGGCCTATAAAGCAATTGGGTGCAGGTTTATTCAGAAGTAAGACCCACCATTGAGTTCTATGGATCTTATTCCTTAACAAATGGAGTTGAATTATTGTTTTATTGCATAGTTCTATACATTGGCTTTCTGGGAACTGAAATTTGAGTTCTAGAAGGATATCCAGATCAGGAAAGGCTATAAATTAAACTGCCTAGATTTCCCCAAGTTGGGTACCTTTGCGGCTTCAGCTCCCAGAACCCTATCGTGTTCAATGTATTTCTTTATATGTGTGCTTAATATTACAACCTAAGAGTTGCAAAATAATTCAAACTCTTCTATATAAATTGCAGTGAGGAAAGATGATAAATATGAAAAACAGGTCTGAGTCAGCATACATTTCCTCTGTGTAATCAAAGATGCTTGAAGGAAATGAGAAATACAATGTACAGCAAGATGACAATACCTCCAAGGCAGCAGCTGGAATAAATAAACTCCCATTTTCCTAGTTATTTGCCATGAAAGCCAGTCAATTATATTACTAAATGCTTATCTCAAAGATTATTCAATCTCCAGGTGAAACTCATTTATATTTAACTACCACTTAACTCAGTCCTTGCTTAGAGGCATAGCTCTTCCCCTTGACAGCCTGAAGCTGTGCCCTAAACCCAACAACAGAGAGAAAGGAGCACCAAGCTATTCCAGGCCTGCTATTCACACAGAATAGTCATTGACTTGCAAATTGTGACAGGAATCTTTTGGAAGTATTTAGCCGCCCTGTGTAAATTCAGAGGGCAATGCAAATAAAACCAAAGTGGAAATGGGTGCTTCTGCTCTGTGGCACTTCACATTTTTACTCTTCTACCCGAAACAACATCCCAGTTGCCATAGTTACTCTTCAGAAGTTGCTTACTGTGGCATCCTCAATTTTAAAAGGTAAGAAAGGGCATTGCTTCGTTTTTTTTATTTGCACAAAACTCCATGTTTTTTTATTTTAAATAAATATCTACTTTAAATGCACTTGAATAAAACCCTACTGAGAGCAAACTGTTAATTTTTTTGTTGCAAAAGAAGGATGACGGGCATTGCATACACAACTGAGAATCAGAAGGGATACTGATGTTTGCTAACTGAGGTCAATTCATTGTATCCTGGCTTGCTCCCTCTTCATCTTCCCATGTCAAGATCAGAGTCAGACTATCTACTTTCACCCAGGCTTCTACTCTGTAGGGAAACTCCTACAAAACATTGCTTCAGATTTCCAGGCTTTGCTTGTAGCTGCAGCTAATTCTCAGGCAGAAGCCTTTCTGTTCTCTGTTCTTATGGCTATAAAGAAGATGCCTCAGGATAAATGATTGGCTTATGTCCTGCCTTAGCCTGCCATGGTAATAAGAAAGCTGCTTTTGCTTCCCTTTTTCTCCCCCACTGAGCCTGTAAACAATCAGGTCAACACAAAAAGTTGTTACGCTTTGCTCTATGTACCTAATTTTTTTTTTGTATATAGGTGTTTCATAACTCCCGTATCTAGCGATTTTTGCAATTGCAACAGCGGTGAAGTAACTTTGTGACCCATCTTTACATTTAAAACCTTTGCAGGTCTTTAAAGCAAAGGAAAGCTGAAGTAGAGCTACGGTGGCACAGTGGTTAGAGTGCAGTACTGCAGGCTACTTCTGCTGACTGCAGGCTGCCTGCAATTTGGCAGTTCAAATCTCACCAGGCTCAAGGTTGACTCAGCCTTCCATCCTTCCAAGGTGGGTAAAATTGGGGACCCAGATTGTTGGGGGCAATATGCTGACTCTGTAAACTGCTTAGAGAGGGCTGTAAAGCACTGTAAAATGGTATATAAAACTAAGTGCTATTGCTATTGCTAAGTAAAATCATAAGCACAGTTGCAAGTGTTTTGCTTAAAGACAGAGTTGCCAGACCCAGTTTTGGTCACTAAACAAGGACTACCTATAACACCAAACCCTAAAAGTTAATTTTTTGATGCTAGAACTCAAATGGCATTTTGAACTAGTGTAACTCCGTCACCCATCTGAGGTCTCCTTCTCCCATACCTCTCTCAGGAAGAACATAATTGCCCACAAAAAGTTTGGATCAGTGCTGATGGTCTGTTTCCCCCCCCCCACTTTAGGAAAAGGAAGCTCTTTAACTCAAAGGATCCCAGATAACACAGTGGATGATTCAGGATTCTTCTTACAGAAGGACAAAGTAGTTAGTTCCACACATTATATGTCTGCCAGTTCCATTCAATGATGCCTTTCTCACTGAAGTGGAGATGTGAACTGAAGGAAGTCTCCTGTGGCATGAGGCTTACCACAAAGCTACAGCTGCTAATATGCATTTGCCGATTTGATGGCCTTAGACCACAGACACAACAAACCTCTAAACGATTAGTCATGTTTGCAGCATTGCAACTCATTATACTGCAGGTGCGGCAGTTAAATATCTAATGGAATGGAATGTCCCTTTTCTGGACTTGGGTGTTCATAATCCTAATGGCAATTGCTATTGGTACTGTCCCTAGCCTAAAAGGCAGCCACCTAAATGTGCTAGATTTTCATATCTTTTGCTTGCTTTGAGTCCCCCCCCCTTTTTTTAAAAAAATAATATGGGTTTCTACTGGCATTCTCACAATGGTTGGGTATTTTTCTGAACATCAGGCGTGATCTTCTGAAAGAAACCCTGGAATGCAAAATGCTACATTTAAAAGAATATTGTTGCTTTCTGGAATTCAAGGTCCTCTCATCAGAACTTGGCAAAAATTATATTTATTTTGTTTCATCCGTGATTGGTGTGC
Organism: Pituophis catenifer annectens; assembly: GCF_029215685.1. Lineage (NCBI taxonomy): Eukaryota > Metazoa > Chordata > Lepidosauria > Squamata > Colubridae > Pituophis > Pituophis catenifer. The sequence goes on from NW_027256881.1 coordinate 95,666,268, forward strand.
TCCCTCCTCAAGAGGCTGTACTTGGACCTGGCAGTGTTGGATAGCTTTCATCCAGTTTCCAAATTTCCCTTTTTAGAGAATGTTATTGAGAACATTGACACTCAGTTACATAATAATAAATACAGAATAAATATACAAAGAAAGTAGATTATCCAGACCATTTTCAGTCTAGGTTCAGTATGGCTTAACTTGTAAAACAGCATTGGTGATGTTTGGGAATGTCCCCTGGAGATGGAAGTAACGCAACTAGCTTAGCCCTCCTGGATCTTTTTAGTAGTTTTTGAAACCATTGATCATGGCATGTTTTTGACTGGCTCCGAGGGCTGGATGGAAGACATTGTTTTGCAGTGGTTCACCTTCCTTCTTCACAGCAAGTTCTAGTCGGTGTATGTGGGGGTGAGATGCCTAACTCTAGGCCCCCACTTTGTGGGATACCTCATGATTTCAATCTCTTATTACTTCTCTTTAATATCTACATCAAACAGATGGGTGAGATCATTTGAAATCAAGTTGTACCCACTTTATTTCTCTACCACTGGCCGTGTTTTCATCTCCCTGGATCTGGTGATGAATTATTTTTAACTCATGACAGGGAAACACATCTCTTGACAAAGCCAATGAACAACTTGGAAACTCTTCTGAACGCACAGAAGTTTGAGAATCCTGTTTGAGAATCAGGTGACGGCTTGGCTAGAGGAGTTTACAGATTCAATCTGTGCCCATTCTTAAGGCACTTAATGCCTTGTTCGCAGTCATTCATGACTTGGTCACATCCCAGTTAGACTAATGCAATATTTTGTATATGAGGCTGCCCTTGAAGACCACTTGCAGGATACCTCTCCCTGAAGGTATGTATCTATTCTACTAGGTTACATAGGGTTACCACACTTCAGGTCTCTTCCCACAAATGTTGCCAGCTATTACAATCTAGGAAGTATATCTTTTCGGTAGCAGTCCATGCTTTCCCCACTGGGATCCAATATCCCCCTACCCCTGAAACAGAGTGACGTTGAAGCTTGGGGATTGTATTTGATGATGTATTGTAGAATGTTGATTGTGGCACCAGGTTCTGGTTTTACTCTGTTTTGGTTTTTATTATGGTTGTGGGCTGCCCAGAGTTGTGGTACATGGGATGGGTGGCCATATACATCTTTAAAACAAACATATTTTGGAAGTTTGCAGAAGAAAAGAGGGGAAAGGAAATGCTGTTGTGCAGATGTAAGTCAGCTTGGCTGATAGTCATGAAGAAGGGTTATAATTTGAAAGGCAAACTGAATCCCCATTAGAACAGTAACCAAATTAATAACATATCAAATTGTAGTGTCTAGTGAGATAGCTACAGATCAACTTTCCTTCCTATTGTATCTCCTAATGCTTCTTTCCATGAAGCATAGAAGCATTTTGTTTCAAAAGTTACATTTTATGCAAGCTTTAAGAAATTGAATCCCTCCCCAGAATTTCAGAATAACCTGAAATTAACCTGCTAATGAAGGTTAACTTAGAGAGAGTTAACCTGGAGAGAGTGGCCATTCTCTAAGTTAACCTTCATTAGCAGTATATGCAACATCCACAGAATTGTAATATTAATTTATAATATAGAAATTATACACTATATAAAGCTAATATCCTTTTTTTTCTCCAGGTGAAGTGTTTTCCATGTGAAATTAATCTTGGGTGATACCTATCTTTGTATCAGTCTTCTTTTAACAATTAACCTGCTACAGAAGGCAACATTCACCTATACCTTATATAAGCCTGTCAATGTTCATTAATATTTATCTTCAAGCTGTCAACATCCAGCTAAAAAGATCTGATAGATGACATACAGTAGGAGTCAACATTTGACAATATCCATCATATCATGTAGCTGTCACTATTTCATTCTATTTGGCAGTGGAAATGGTGGACCAATCAACATTAACAATATCTGATATGCAGCAGGAAAAAAAAGAAATAAAGAGGAAGAGGATCTGATACCCCTTTCAATGACAAATGTTCTCATGTTTCCTTTTTTGATTGATAGTGAAGTTTATAATTTCCTGGTAAGATTATGAATCTCAACTACCTATAGTTCTGAAATATGATTTAGTGAATTCTTTTTTTTTAAAATTGAAGTCCAAGCCAGAGAATATTTTTCCCCATTTAGCTCTCTCCTGCTTGGCCTCACAATTGTAGTATCAAGACTATGAATGGATGGTTAATTTAATTTATTTTTTAATGAATTTACTGGATTTATCTTTCCCAAACATATAGGACATCTGGAATGGACATGTCTTGACATCAGCACTTCCTTAAATGTTGTGAAGCAATTTGATGTGTGTAATATGTACAAAAGCAGATAGGAGATTGAAGTAAGTACAAAATTATCTGTGCCTGAAGAAAATGGAAAAAAATGCATTATGTTAGGGAGATAAGTAGAGAAAAAAAAAAAATGCTACAAAAAAAAAAATGCCATGCACCTAAATGCACATGGTGGAGAAAATATACTCAATTGTATGGTAGTTTTTCTTAAGTTTAGAAATTTGCAGCTTTATAGAAGTAGGTGAAGCTGAACATGACACATTCGCCTCTTCCTTGTCAAGAACAGCAGCAATCACGAAATGCAAATGGAAAACATCTCTCCTCTTTCACTGATATCTTCAACAGTATCCCAGACACAGGCAAATCCTAGAAAATGTCCTTTTCTCGGAGCCCCTAAGTTTTTTGTATGGTTAGCAAATATTGGGAAAATTATTCCTGTGGCCTTTAACTTTCTATGTAGAGATGGATATGACACTTTTCTGCTACTTTAGCTGTCTCACTGCCACCAAGCTAGGTGATTGCAGTAGAAATATTATGTAAGCCAGTGGGGAAAACTGAGTAGGGACTAGGGAGGATTTTATTACACTACAATCCAGATGGACTTTGACTTTAAGTCAAACACTTATTTAGTTTTATTTCTGGATAGTTATTTCTGGATGAATACAATTCTGAATGAGTCGGCTATAGAGAATTTAACCATTACTAATCACAAATGCCCTTCTCCTAATTGGTGGCAGTATTTCATAGTCTCTGACAACTCCATAATATTCATTAATTAAGCAACAGATTCATTCCAATGTTGTTGAGAATTCTTTCAATCTTTGCTACTTTTTTAAAAAATTCAAACGTTAAATGTCAAGTTATGATGCACAAAATTGTATTGATTGATTGATTTGTCTCTTCAATTTGTATAGCTGTCCAATTCAAAATGACTCAGAGCAACTTGGAACAAATTTAAAACCAGACTAAGACATCTTGAAAACAAAATTAGCAAATAAGATTCATTATTCAACTCCATAAACACACCTCTTAAAAACATCTCTCAGTGTCAGATGCACTCAGTGTCCTGATATCAAGCAGATCCAGTCAATCCAAATGTGTATAAAAATTTATTGTAAGTTTAAGCTCTCTACAAGAATCTGAATTACCAACAGTCAAAGGAAATTAGGGGGAGTTAAGAATAGAAGGAATTCAAGGTGGACTGGATTTAGATCTCTTGTGGGTGCAAAGGGGCTCATGACTGATTATGCATTTGACCCCTCACTCAGACTCAACCAGGTCAACTCTTACACCTGGTCCACAAGAACAGCCAGGTCTTGAATACATTTGAAAAGGCCAAAAGATTTGGGGTAAATTTTGAGTGGGTGGGTAAGTTGTTTTACAGTGCAAGTATTGTGGCAGAGAAATCCTGTTTTCTGGATCCCATCAGATGGCACTACTCAATAAAGGGACCTGGAATATACTCCATTTGAATCTGGTGAGGCAGGAAGAATTAATAGGAGACAAACTGAAATTGGGATCCTAGAAACACCCAGGAGCATAGAAGAGTCCAAAGGCAGATGCATGAATAAATGTGATAAATGTATTTATTCATATAACAAAACATATTAACTATATACAAAGGCTGTCTTAATATCCATTAGGATAGGGGGCACACAGCGTGTGTGACTACCCCTATCAAAGATCATGTCTCATGGAGAACAAACGTAAAAGAGAGCATGGTGGAAAGGTTAGAGGGGGTTTTATACTCAGTGTAAGCCCCTCCTCTCCACATAGGGGTGGGGGCACTTTCTGCCTCCACTAGTGTCTGTATGATATATGTGCCAATGGCTTGCAAATACTTGACACAAACTGTCCCACAAATATTGCCAACTAGTTTCTAAAATTGTGTTTCTCAACCTTGGCAACTTTAAGATGTCTGGACTTCAACTCCCAGAATTCCCCTGGGAGCTGAAGTCCACACATCTTAAAGTTGCCAAGGTTGAAAAACACTGTTCTAAAATATAAAAGCAGACCCTGCTATCCTACCATTTTTTTTCAATATGGTTTGCAAAAACTGTTTTGGAACATTAAGAAGACACTTCCAGTTATTCCAGTTGGCAAAGTGGTGAAACCCATCTGTTAGGCCAACTGCTGAGCAACCGCTTTATTAGGAAAATCAAGACACTATCTCAAGCTGCAGTACACTGGGCTAATTTATGCACGAATTTGGTTAACCAAGGTAAGTGAATGACAAATAAATTCAAGGGCAGTTTTCCATTTATACATACCCATACCAAAATATAGCACTAACTTTCAGCCACGTTGAAAGTTCTTGGAAAATTAAAAAATTAGAATGCTTTACTGATGTAATTACATAAAATGCTGCATTAAAAAAAAAAAAAAGAAAACGAACCCTGGGCTTCCCTTTCCTTAAACTGAAGCTTTCAGCATGCTGACTTTTATGCTTCAGAGAGTTAAGAGCCATGCATTTTAAAGAGAAAAGATGATTTTGCTTCCCATTATGTTTCTCTTCAGTAAAAATAAGCATTTTATCTGCCTGCCTAGATTTTGATCCTCTTAATTCACACACATCACAGGCATATTATGAAAATAATCACACAAAGGCAACTATTTTTGGAACAATTAACCACTTCATTTGCTAAGATGATTGCCTTAATTTTTTATTGAAGAAATGATGAAATATTATATTTTGGATTTTTTTTCCCTTTTTTGTTTGCATCTTTAATAACAAGTAATGGTACTCCGCTCAAAGATGCACATTCTTTCTTACATTGTTAAAATAATTCAATGTACTTTGTTTTGAAATGGAAATGGGCTGGTCACATGACAAGAACAACTGATGGCAGGTGGACCAAAGCAGTCATAGAATGGATCCCACTTGATAAAAAGCATCCACAGGTTTCTTGCTAAATGTTGCTGATGGATCGACAACATCAGCAAGTATTCTGGGCCCAATTGGCAAAGCTCAGGACTGTATTGGTTGGAAACATTTGGAAGAGGCCTTCATCCTACAGTGGACAGACAACGGCTATAATGATAGTGATGGTGACTTTGTTTTTACAGCTAATTTCTTATCAACAAGTATAGTCAGCACTAACTATCCAACCTTGGTGGCTCCTTTGTCCACTTATTGATTTTATATTATATTTGTGGTAGCCCCTGAGTTATTGGAACACTATCATGTCACCCCCAGTCTTTCTTTTCATCAAACTAGATATACCCAATTCCAGCAACTTTTCTTTATATGTTTTAGCCTCCAGCCCCCTAATCATCTTCGTTGCTCTTCTCTGCACTCTTTCTAGAGTTTCAACATCTTTTTTTACATTGTGGAGACCAAAACTCCACAATGCAGTGTTCCAAGTGTGGCTTTACCATGGCATTATAAAGTGATATTAACACTTCATCACCAGAATTTAGCAATTATGATGGGTGATTTGTTCTTAGTAGCTATGTCTTTCAATTTTTGTATTATTGCAATTGTATTTTTTTTATTCCCCTCTCACTTGATAAAATTTGTTGACCCTACAAATTGAATAAATAAATCTATAAGCATTTAAGATTCCCAAATGTAGGTCCAAATATAAGTTACAATTTAGGAATAAGTGGACCAAGTCTTGTCTCATTTATTTATCAGAGGTGATGCTACAACGCAATTACCAGAAAATATCCCTTAATTGTCCTATATGTTGCTGGGTAGATTTTTCTAATTTCTTATGCACACTAAGGGAAGACCATAATTCAGGACTTACTCTCTCTGTCAAGATATCTGGAATTGGAATCTGTGTACTGTATCTAAAGTCCAATTAACTGTAAATTGAAAACAAGTACTGTACTTCACAAACCAGTCTACCATTCTACCACCTCATAAGCAGCCTCAATTGTGCACGTATTTGAAACAATTATAGCTTCCACACTGAATTTTAAATCTCAACAGCAGCTCTACAATGAAATTGCCTTTTACTGAAATATATTATAATAGCACCCAATTTAGTCTAAAATGATATTCTGTTAAGATCAGAATGATTTACGTATTTTTGGTTTTCCTGATGTCTTCCAATCAGACATCTCTTCTTTGATACATGTTATTTTTTTAATTCATTGTAAGATGCCAAGAGTCATTGCACAGTTAGACATCCTTGAAATTGGAATATTATATTAAATTAAATTAAATCAGTAGCCCTTAAAATTAAACAATTTCATATACAATAGTCAATGACTAGAAGTGGATATTAGCTAACTGAAGGCATATTCAAGAGAATGTAACAGAATCAAAGTAACATAGCCCTTGAATAAATGCTCATCTCCAGGATAACCAATCACAATAAAGGAATAATTGTTTATTCATAGAATATAGAATAATACAGTTGGAAGGGACCTTGGAGTTTTTCTAGTCCAACCTCCTAACACAAATCCTATACTATTTCAGATAAATGATTGTCCAGACTCTTTTTGAAAGCCTCCAGTCATGGACCATGTACAATTGTACTGGGACAGACATTGCTAACCAGGTGACTTTCAGATTTATTGGACTATAATCTCCTATTCGTGTTACATATGCTGACTGATAAATGTGGGAATTAGAGTCCAGTATACAGTATTTGGAAGACAGAAGCTTTAGAAATGTGTTTGGAGACAATAAAACCCCAAATTTCAATTACAAAATGTTTCCCATAAAACATTAGGCTGTGATAGTAAAGATGATAAAAACAGATCTAAAATAAACATTTTGTAACAATAAAAAGGTAATTGAAAGCAAGCTGGAAGACTAGGCCAGAAATTATATTGTTCGTGCTCATTTATTGAAAATGTTCACTCTCAAAATTTAAAGAAAATAATAGTTGAGCATAAAAGCAAACAAAATATTTTTAAACACTGCCAACTTTTAAGAGAATATTATTAAACATTTCCAACTTTTATGAGACTTTTCTTTCTTATTCACTCTTCACCTTATTTTCTGTATTATGTTTCCTGCAAGTTGATCAAATGCTTTGCTGTTGTAGATTTACAGAGGTAACTAACCAATGTATTAAAAAGATATTGCCATGAAAAAGCTAAAGTAAAGCATTTAGATATTAAAGCATACACAACCAAACTGGCTTCCAAAAACCTAGCAGAATAAATCATTTTTTGTTTTGGTTTTTTTACAAAATTCCTGACTTTAAAAAATAAAATAAAATCTAGAAACCAAGACTGCCATTGTTCCCATCTTCTATACATCCAAGCTTTTTAAAGTTAATCTCATATCCAGAAGATAATCTCTGGAAGGATTGTTATTTAAATATGCACTTGCAATATGTTGCATTTGCAATCCTCAAATAACAGCTGAGGTGGGACTTATAACAGTTTAAAAGGTATAGAAAATAAATGGAGGCCATATTAGATGTTTCAAACCAAGATGTTATCTATTCCATTTATATCTAAGCAGCATTCACTGGCCTTATCACCTATTTTATTGTCACAGTTTTCCTGTGTGATAGATTAGGGTAAGAAATAATATCTTAATATTTCATGACCAAGTAGGGCTTTGAACTGCAGAACAGGTCCCACTTAGAATAATTAGAAAACAGACAAGTTCCAACCATACCTAATATAGGATTGGCAGCTACTTTCATATTAAATTTCAAATCTATTTGAAAGTTTGTGGGTTGGAAAAAGAGTTCTAAAGCTTCAATACAAAATGTGTTACACGTAGCTTACACAATTAGTTCATGTACTGTAGAGAACATTTCTGGGACTCATTGTCCCTTACAAGTACCAATGAAATTCATTGCCTTAGATATATCAAGTAGGATCTGCTAAGCCTGTCTGAGCCAATTTAGATTTGCCTCCATGAAGTGGCTCACAATGTGGCATCAAGATGATTCTCTTTATCAAAGCAAATAAACAATGCAATTTATTTCAAGAAAGCAATTTGTGCTGCCTCAAAGGTTCTTCTTATCTCCAGCATGTTACTTGCCACAGCTAAGAGAGACTTATCTATCGTTGTGCTTTGGGGGGCATGACCTCTGGCTCTGACAAGGTCATGCTGGGGAATGCAAAGTGGCCACTATGCCAATGCTTTGCCAAGGGATACTGAAGAACACATTGCTCATCTCCATCAACAATTGGGAAAAAAATGCTAAAGAATGGTTGAAATTTTTGATGACTGGTATGTCTTCCAGCAGCTCTTGAGAATGCTGCTAGAGAAGAAGTTGTGGTTAGGAGGAGCTGCAAAGCAAAACAGAAGAAAACAAAGAGACACAGACGCTTTGCTTTTTATAAAGTAGCTGCAAAGAAAGGCTTCATTTCAAAGTTTGTGAACTCCCCCTCTGAACATTTGCATAGTCTTAGGATCTTCCTGTTATTCAGTTGAGACTGTGGGCCCTACTTTGAGCCAAATCATGCTGAATGGCATAATCACCCCCCAGAATGTAGTGTCATTCCAAGAACACATGCAGGTATTCCTCAACCAATTGGGACAAGAATTTTAGTTGCTAAGCAAGGTGCTGGTTAAGTGAGTCACATCCAATTCATGACCTTTTTATTATGGCTGTTAAATGAATCACTACAGTTGTTAAGTGAGTCGCTTCATCATTAAACTAATGCAGCTTGTCAGAAGCTTGCTGGAAAAGTTGCAAATGGTGATCACATGACATGGGATGTTGCAACTATTGTAAACGCACGCCAGTTGCCAAGCACCTGAAGTTTGATTGCATGACTGTCAGGGTGCTGTGACAATCATAAATGTAGACTGGGTCGTAAGTCACTTTTTTTCATTGCCATTGTAGTGGTTGTTAAACAAATGGTCATACATCAAGGACTACAGTACATGTATTCAAAACCTCAATAATGATTGAAGACACTAATTCATCGAAGAATGGAATGGAATGGAATCAGAGGTAGCATTCAGCAGGTTCTGACCAGTTCTGGAGAACTAGTAGTGGAAATTTTGAGTAGTTTGGAGAACCGGTAAATACCACCTCTTACTGGCCCCACCCACATTTATTTTCTGCTTCCCAAGTCCCAGCTGATCGGGAGGGAATGGGAATTTTACAGTATCCTTCCCCTGCCATGCCCAAGCCACACCCACCAAGCCATGCCACGCCCACCAAGCCATACCCACAGAACTGGTAGTAAAAAAATTTGAATCTCACCACCGAACAGAATAATAACTTTATTGTCACTTTGAATGTACACTAATCGGCATACATTAAAATGGGATTTTGTTGCCAACAGCTCTCAAAGGGTCTCCACCAGGGGTGAAATGCTCCCGGTTCAGACCGGATCACCCGATCTGATAGTGATGGAGGTGGGTGGTTCGGAGAATTGGTAGCAAAAATCCCTGCCTCCCCCCACCCATTGCCCAGCTGAGCCGCGCAATCATCAGAGGCTTTTTTTTAATTTTTAAAAGCATTTTTTCTACAATCACTTTGGCCGAAAAAATGCTTTTAAAAGTTTTAAAAAAAAGCCTCTGATGATCACATGGCTCAGCTGGGATCATCAGAGGCTTTTAAAAGCATTTTTTCTACAACCTCTTTGGCTGAAAATTTAATGTTTTTACCCCCCCACCAAGCCATGCTCACAGAACCGGTAGTAACAAATTTTACATTTCACCACTGGTCTCCACATCCAAGATACACCACATGAACATGACAAAACAAACAAACAAACAAACAAACAAATACAAAATTATGTATATAATCAAAGTCGTTCTGATGGAGGTGTTCTTCTATATAAACAGCCTTGGAGTTTTCACTGTGCATGCCAGGGAAAAGACAGGAAAAAAGGAAGAACTGTTGCTGCCTTTTCTTCTGTTTTGCAATAAATAAATAAATAAATAAATAAATAAATAAATAAATAAATAAATAAACAAATAAACAAACTTACTAAATGGCTCTCTCACCAATCCTACAATTGCAACCAGCTGTTATTCCAGCAGTAAAATTATTCAATGACTTGTGTAAATAGAATATACAGAAAGTACAAAGAAAGGGGGTGGGGGGAAGAAAGCAAAGATAGAGTGGGAGTGGAATAATTTAAAGTGGGAGACCATAAAATGATGAGAGATGGTTTGCTCTTTCTTGTTGTCATATTTAATCATATATTTATTTTAAGTCATCAGACTTAGGCATATCGACCCAAAGGTCAATTCAACTGAATTGAATGTACTTTTAGAATAGAGAGCAGAATTCATTATTGCTATGTATATTTACAACATATGTACAGTAAATATAGGTAGTAATGGCTAATAGGATGCATGCTACTAATTTTAAATAACAAAATGAAATCCTTTCCCAAAATACACACACACACACACACACACACACACACACACACACACACACACACACGTGTGTGTATGTGTGTGTGTGTGTGTGTTTTCTTTTCTTTTCGTAGGCCTTTATGTGTATTTCTCTTTAGCCAGGTTCTTCCTACATAAACCAAGATTTTTATGCAGCCCTAGTTCAGTGAAATCCCAATCCACTAGTTTCTAGGTTTTTTTCTGGCAGCCAGCCAGCACCCTGCTGCCCATTGCTCCCCGTTCTTGTGTTCTGCGATGCCTGCATTTATTCTCCCATTGGTTTGTCCAATGTATGTGGCTGGAAAGATTTTGCATGGTATTTCATAGACTCCTTGGTTTTCTAGCTTCTCTTGTCTTTGGGGTTTCTTAAGATGTTGGCTATTTTTTGGTCAGGGCAGAAGGTTGTCTTGATGTTGTGTTTGTGGAGCACTCCATACCTCCCCACCAGTATTTATAGAGTGGCATCTCCAATCACGCTTTGCTCACAAAAGCACGAAGCCGAAGACACCAGCCTGAAGATGACGAGTGGGACCTCGTCGAAATGTCGCCAAGATACTCTCAATCTTACACGGGAAAAGATCCAAATACGCCAAGACTTGCATATATAAATGTGACCTTCCCATAGATCAGTGTTGCTCAACGTTAGCAACTTGAAGCTGTGTGGACTTCAACTCCCAGAATTTTCCAGCCAGTATGACCTCAAGGGGAATCCTGAGATTTGAAGTCCACATATCTTAAAGTTGCTAAGGTTGAGAAATAGTCCTAATCATAGAAAGCTCAGACTGAAAATAATTAGATCAAAATTCCAGATATAATCATGCAGCAATTTTAACAACTTTATGCTAATGTTGGGAGATTCAAGATGGCAATCAAGCAATCACTCAAACCTGTCTGTTTGCATCAGAGTATTAAGAGAATGCAGAATGATAGAAAGAAAGCAATAGATAGAAGAAAAAGTCACACCTGTGATAATATGCATAAGTATTACTAAAATATTATCCAGTCTTACCATCATCTCAGCCACCTCTATAATACAATATGTTCTAAACTCCCACAACCAGAGCCAAGAAATGAAAATGTTTTACTTCATGGAAGAGAATCAGGTTAATTAGGGGTTATGATTTATACAGACAAGGTAAGGTGAATGAAATAAGAGTTCAGTTACAAGAAACTAATTTCATATATGCAAATTTTAAAATGCTGTTAAAAAAGAACAGTGATACTGTATTCATTTCAAGGATTGTAAGCTTGTTCTGCACGATTGTTTTATGAATTTAAATATATGAAAGCACTACCTCGAAAATGTACTATTTTTTTCCCTAGGTTGTCTTTGCCATTCAGAGTAACAATTAAGGAATATTTTAAAACTTAATATGAAATCAGGCATATCATTTTTCAGAAAATTGTCTTTATTTACCAGAGTTATGCCTCTACCAATAAGCAATTTATTGTGTGGCTAATGGTAGCTGAAAGTAAAGGTAACAAATCATTGAAGAAAAAAATATATGCACATATGATGGCAATGAACTAAGGACATTGCACACTAAAACAACTAGATATTAGGACAGTTCCCCCCCCCCATATCATGATGGGTTGGCTCTGCCAATTGTTGCAAAAACCCTGGGCTCTTTCCCAGTCTCTTTTTCATAGCGACACACACTTAACAACTCTTTACATAGCTCTCTATGTCCTTCTTCATTCCTGGCCACCAAAACTGTCATTTGGCTAAATTTAAATTATGGTATGTGGGGGAAAACGGTCCTTGTATTTAGTTGTTTTAGTGTGCAATGTCCTTAGTTCATTGCCATCATATGTGCATAATTTTTTTCTTCAATGATTTGTTACCTCTACACTAACAGCTAATTCCCACAACACTGTCTTATGTCCCTGAGATGTCAAACCACCTAGTAGGGCTGTATTACTATTAGCCTTCTTATCTTTCCTATTACCTATTTCCTTAGCTTCTTGTAACTATAACTTTGTTGTTTGTAATTTATGATTTATGTTAATTGTTTTTATTTAGTATCCTATTATGATTTATGTTGATTGCTTATTTAGTATTCTATGACTATCACTGTGTTGTATATTATGATTTATGATTATTATATTTTATAATTATGAACATAATTTATCACTTGTTGCTTGTATGTACACTGAGAGCTTATGCACTGGAAACAAATTCCTCATATGTCCAATCACAATTGGCCAATAAAGAATTCTATTCTATTCTATATTACTTTGTGCAAGTGATTAATTTTTCACTATTTATATTGTTTTTATTCTTACATATTTTATATTGGTCTAATTATTAAGGGTCCAGGCTAGAAGCCAGGAGACTGTGATACAACTTTTTTTTAAAGCATCACTGCATTTCATCATTGTTAGCTAGAAGGGTCCAACTGTTGATGATACACTTACCCCTTTGTTATTCTAGGCATTGTTTCCCACTCCAATTGTTCTATATTTGCTTTTCCTGCATTCTGAATGTCAGACAGTTACCGTGACAATGGCTTAGGTCCTGGGTTCCTCTGGGATATTTTTAACCTGCTCTGTGCTACTTCATAAACCTTGTAGTTCTTACTTGGTCATAAAGGAACAATGGCCAGATTTGGAATACAGAAAGTGGACGCAGGAAGTATAACATTGCCCTAGATTGGGATGAAATGCTCCCGGTTTGGACCGGATCGCCCGATCCGGTAGCGATGGAGGCAGGTGGTTCGGAGAACTGGTAGCAAAAATCCCTGTCCTACCCCATGCCCAGCTGAGCTATGCAATCATCAGAGGCTATCTTTAAAAAAATTTAAAAGCATTATTTCTACAATCTCTTCGGCCAAAAAAATGCTTTTAAAAGTAAAACAAAAAAGCCTCTGATGATCGCGCGGCTCAGATGGGATCATCAGAGGCTTTTAAAAGTATTTTTGTCTGCAACCTCTTTGGCCGAAAAGGCTGTAGAAAAAAAATGCCTTAAAAAGCCTCTGATGATCCCAGCTGAGTTGTCTGATTATCAGAGGCTTTCTTTTTTCTTTTAAAAACATTTTTTCTACAACTTCTTCAGCCGAAGAGATTGTAAAAAAAAATGCTTTTAAAAGCCTCTGCAGATCAGGCAACTCAGCTGGGATCGTCAGAGGCTTTTAAAAGCATTTTTTTTACAACCTCTTCAGCCGAAGAGGTTGTAGAAAAAATGGTTTTAAAAGTAAAAAAAAAAAAAAGTTGGCCACGCCCACCCAGTCACATTACCCCCCAACCAAGCCACACCCACAGAACCAGTAGTAACAAATTTTACATTTTACCATTGCCCTAGATGTATTAAGAACGGCAGTGATGCCATCATATCCATTTTGCACTGGGGAAATGAATGCTGCTTCACAGCATGCCCTTTGCATAGTTCTAGCATCCAGCATCCATCAGAAAAGAAAGAAATAGTGCTGTGTGTACACACACACAACCATTTTCTAAGTGGCTCCTAACTTTTAGCTTGAAGGGAAGTTGGATAAGGAAAGATATGATAAAAGTGTAGAATCATGCAAGGCATTAGAAGGGATGGATAAAGAGAAATCTTTCTCAGCCTCCTAATGTTAGGACTTGGAGGCATCATTTAAAACTAAATGTAGGGTCAATAAGGACCTACCAAAAGAAGTACTTCTTTGGACTGTACTAGAAGTACAATCTATAGCAGGGGTGAAATCTAGCAGGTTCTGACAGGTTCCAGAGAACTAGTAGTGGAAATTTTGAGCAGTTCAGAGAACCAGTAGCAGAAATTTTTAGTAGTTCAGAGAACCGACAAATACCACCTCTGGCCCCAGGGTAGGGTGGGAATGGAGATTTTGCAATATCCTTCCCCTGGAGTGGGGTGGGAATGGAGATTTTGCAGTATCCTTCCCCTGCCATGCCCACCAAGCCATGCCACACCCACCAAGCCACGGTCACAGAACCGGTAGTAAAAAAAAAATTGGATTTCACCACTGGTCTAATCTGTGATATTTGTTGCCACCAGATGTGGAGATAGACACTAACTGAGATGGGAGTGGACAAATTATGGAGCATCAGGACTTTCACAGCATTTTGTTACTTTCCAGCAACAAAGGAAAGCAGGCCTTGAACAGGGTATCAACTGCCTGGAGGCAAAGGCAGAAGATTCATCACTGTCCTCTTCATCAATGGAGACTTACTGAATGCATCTGGATGGCTACAGTATGACACAGAATGCTGGATGAGATGGCCCTAACCCAGCATGACTCTTCTTTTGTTTTTAATGGAGGAGATGTCATAACACAGAGGTGATTACATTGGAAGGAGTCGTAAAAGCAATTGCTTGGCTTGGATGGGCTTGTCTGTGATTTAATACTGCTTTACTGAGGTCAGGAAGTTAAGAGCACAAGATTAATCTTCCACAGCTACAGAGGACGCTTGTGTTTTAACATTAGCTTGTGTGCTTTGTTTCTTGACAGTGACAGGAATTTATCATAAATCTTAATGTGAAATAAAGACTCCTGCTGAAAATGCATGAGGTGTATGAGAGCTTTCTACCTCACCCTCTGTGACTCTTCTACCCCCCAACAGAGTTTACCAGAGTGGGAACCTTTAAATTTCTGCTCTTAGTTTTACCTACAGTTTTCTAATCGCATCGTCTCTCATCTCAGCTAAACTCATCAATATGAAGTCAGTAGCTTTAGTACTTATACTGTGAAACATAATAAATACAGATGAATTAAGAGCTGAAATAAACAAACAAGAAAGTAACAGCAGCAACCCAGCTTCTATTAGCATGTCTGAATTTCTGTGATATAATCAGTTGTGATTATATCTCTCTAAGTCCTTGGGAAAGAAGGTCAAAAAAAGTCAAAATGATGTACATATGATTGAAACCTGGGCCATTTATATGTGTGATGAACATGAAAGGAGAGGTCTCCAATGTTTTTTACAACCCCAACCTCCTCTATAGACACACAGTGAATATACCATATATAAATGGACAATCACAAAGGGTACTTTTGAACTCAGAAGATATCTGTTAAATTCGGGGTGACCAATACTTTTTGCTGGGGATACAGCTCATCCATTTGATTAGTTGGTGATGTCACTGCAAAGGGTATACAGCATGGTCTAAACATTTATCACAATTTTAGCTGATTTTCAGTATATGAGGAATTGAAGAGTAAGAATGGGAATATTTCAGCTCTCCAAAACCTCTCATTCTCCTCCTTATTATTACAGGATGAGCCAAAAAAGAAAAAAATCATGCTACCAACATTTTGCCAACAAATTTCAGTGGGTCCTAGTGGCTTTATGTTCTCTGTAGATTGGCAGTGTGTATACATCATTTGCAGATCAGGTAGAGAAAAAGGGGAGACAAGAAGCCTACATAGAAAACATGGACATGTTCATGTTCTTGGAAAGAACAGTTTAGTTGGTAACACAATGTATAAAAGTATGAAGGGGATTAAGACCTAGCAATTACAGAAGGTTAACAAGAGGTTGGCTTAAAGAACCTGGAGTAAATGCTTCCTTTCCTTTTGACATTCAGATTTCAGTGTACAAACATATTGTACATGTTGATGTAAATCACCTGCTTTGCCTGATACAATTATCTGAAACTCTTTCTTCCCCATTATTTATTTCTGAGGTTTTATATATTGGAGGAGCTTGTTAATTCAGACCATTTATTCAAAGTCAATTGGCTCTTCAATCATTTTAATTGTAAAAATCTAAACACTTGGCTGTTTCAAGCCCATTCTGGGGCTGGAAATTTTAAAGGCAGTACAATACTTTATGAGGTCCCTGCAGCAGCTGCCAAGTTTAATGAGGCCCAGTGTTTATTGAAACGCAAGAAAAAAAGGTGGTAGTGTGACAAGAGTAGATGGGTGAGGTCCACCCATTAATTTTGTCAGATTGAAAGAGATGGACAATATTTTCAGAGCTTAGGACAAATTATTTTCACCTTTTGCTATGGGAGAGAGAAGCCCCACATGCCATGGGACCATGTAGAACCATTTCCTCTCCATTACATCAGCCCATCTCACTTGATCAGGCAATGAAGTGAATTGGGACTGGTAGGGTCCATGAAGACAATCTTCTCTATCGTTGCCTCAGCCTTTAGAATATCCTCCTTTTCAGGGCTTACACTGTATTTTTCATGTACTTCTTCACTCAAAATATCAGGAAACAATGCTGCTGACAGTCAGCAATTGTGCATCAGCATTGTTAACAAGTTCCCAAGGCCACAAAATAGGATCTACATTCTGTATGCAACCCTCAGAGTTACCAGTGCCTTAATAAAGTGAAGCTATTTTTGTTATGAAATATTAATTCTCAGTAGCTGAATTAGTTTCCTGAATTTTCTTTTTTACTGTGTTGTTATACAACTGGATATATCATAGTATTCCAATATATGAAGTTTACATGATAGAACTATTTATTTACTTATATACCAAGTGACAAGGTAGGCCTTAATAGTGGCTCTAACCTGTGTTTGGTGGAGTTTGGCCTCACTTAAGCACCACCAGCACTCTAGATATCTCTTTTCCTGTTTCATCTCTCTCAACTCCTCGGTAAACCATGGAGAATTACAAGATCCATGAGAGAAGAGTGGTTGCATTACGTGATGGAATGTGTACCTGCATGTCAGAGGGGGAGTATTAAGTCTCTCCTTTGGTTTCTGGCTGTTCTACTCCTCCAATTGTAGAGCCTCCCAGCTGCTTGGATCCAACATGCTTGGATCATTATACATCACCCAGGTATGGTGAAGTATAAATGCAGTCAAAATGGTCCAATGGTCCAAATACAATCCATGGCTTGCAGTCATAGTCCTTGGCACAAAAATAAGCTGAAAATACCAAGTGAAATCCAGCAGCCCAGTCTTAGAAGGTATCAAAGATATTAATATTAATTCAGCCATACTACTCAGGGGCCAATCAGACAACTCCTATCTTTCATTACCTTACCTTAATTGTTATTCTATTATTTAGATAATTTAAAGTACTGTAAATAGAGAAGTAGAAGAAAAGATATTTTTAATTCTTTTAAAATATCTTTAAAAATATTAATTGCATTTTAGGATATCAATATTAGAAACATTGGGGCAGCAAGATTTATATACTCAAAGGTGGAAAGAGTTATAAATACTACTATGGAAGAATGGATGGTGAAGCTGACAATTGAAAAAAACTTTTATTTTATTTTATAGATTTCCAAATAGAAATTTTAACCACTCTTGCACTTTTTGCAAGGAACTGAAAGAAAGGAAAATCTTATTTGGGGATTAGAATTGTATGGGATAATGGAAATAATGTAGACAAATGTTAATTTTAAACTAAGAGTTTGATGTATTTTTACTTATATCTATACCAAAGAAAGTTGAAAGATTCTTTTTCTATTTGTGTTCCCTTTTCCGTCCTTCTTTCTTGCACTTACAATTTTTCTCTTTCCTGAGCTTTTTATTTTTAATTTATTTGTTCTATTTCAACTCATTAGAATTGTTCAGCTTTTTCATTCAAAGTTAGGTACAACATTGGGAAAAAATTGTGATTCATATCGAAGTATTTGTTATATAATAAAGATTTCAGTCTTAATCTAAGTACGTATTTAAGATTAAAATCTTCATTGCACTTTTGAATTAGATAGATGACCTTTTCAGGTTTTGCTGGGTTGACCAAAACTTTTTAGACTAAATTGATCACTTGTGACTGAAAAGGGAAATTGGGAAATGTTTTCAGGAAAGGATTTCAGGAACAATTTCCCAAATTCACTTTGAAATTTTACCTTTCACTTGGCTAAATGTAAAAATACAGGGATCATTTCCCTATCTCTTTCTATTATTCATTTACCTTACTTCTGGCTCAGAGATGATAAAAAGAGCAGAGTGGATATATTTTGTTAAATCAAAATTGACAGTTATGCTAGTTCATTTCAAGAGCTCAGCAACAAACCAGAATTCTGTACTGAAAGATGGATAAATCTTATATTTTCATCTCAGGCATGTAATCTTGAGGTGGACCACAAGTGCACTGAATTTTGGAAAGAAAGAAATTGGTATGCACAGAGCTGTCTGTTATCATTACAGTGATTAATACTCATAGGAATAAATCCATTTCTACTCTGAATCCTTCCCTTTCCAAGTTTTGGTACGTTCGGTAACTCCTGTTATAGACAATCACGATGAATACGAGAGTGATTTATCTTTTGAAATGTCTCATTGTTTTGACTTGCTTGCAGTGCTGCCCCCTTTCTTTCCAAGCTTGTTATTGAAGCCACAGCTGTGAGAGATCAATTAAAATTTAGTACACCGAAAGGTCAATATACTACCGGCTGTGACTGCCTTTCAAAACATGGACTGAAGTGCCAACAAAGAACGTTAGGCAACAATGTGGCCTGTCAACGTTGAATGTCCTTCATTTGTGCTACAACTGTCAGTATACATTTGGACACACCACATGCTTCTGAAGTTGCACGAGCTGTTTGGCGTGTAATGTCACTTATAGCTATAACAAGATAGCTGCAGCATGAGAAGCATTTGCCACAAAGTGGTTTTTTTCTCTGATAACTGTGATAGATCTGAATTTGGCCAGGCTGATGGCATTTTAAAAAGCATAAAATATGAAGGCCTTCAAGAACTATGTCACATTCACTGATGGACATTTTGCACACAAACATTATTCCACAAAAGGATAAATGTTCTCAAATTGATCGGTTCAGTCAACAAGTTACAATATCCACTAAAAGGAAAAGAATTCTGAATTTAAGATGACTCATACCCTGAAAAGAAATAATAGACAGACAAAAATACCATCCAAATTCTGTGTAATGCCTACTTTACACATACATACACATACAGAATGTATAAGGGTAATTGTCAAAAGCTATGCTGCAAGTAGTTACTTGTTAGCATATGAAGATGGGGATAGATACAGATATAGAGAAATACATGCATGTGCCATGTATCTTCCTTTCAATTGAAACAACAGAGATGGAAGGGGAAAGAAAGAAAGGAAAAGAAGATATTAAATCTGGGAGGAGATGAGAGAAGACGAAGGACTAATTGATGGAGCTGTGCAAAGGTTTGAAATTAATTAAGCATTATTAATTTTATTTTGTCCAGCTCAACAGAAGTTTGGAAACAAGTTATATCAATGAGTTTAAGACTGACTATGGGTATGCAGCTGAGCCTATGCACACATGCACACCAACAGACGCAAGCACAACATGTTGGCTCACACAACAGGCTACTCAGTTCTACAAAGGAAAATGCAAGGACTTCCTGTGGCCACTGCTCATGAAAGAATTGGTACAAATTCCAGAAGTCCTGTTCCACATGCTTTTTTGATCTTATTATTCTTGCCTACAAAACAATCTCACTTTTCTTTGAATAATATGAATCCTGAGAAGAATTCAGATGATCTGGAACAGTTTTAGAGAAGGGCATTGAGAATGGTCATGGGTCTAGAAACTCCCTTATATGAAGACGGGCTGAAAATATCCCTAACCCCTTAAGAAAAGAAGACTAAGGAAGGACTTGTGAAAGAATAGTAGAACCTCGATTCTTTATCATTCTTGGGCACAGAATAATGACTTTAAATTAGATGGAGGAAGAGTCCAGTTGAATATCAGGATAGCTCATATAAAACCAATGAGTTAAAAAGGTAGTTGACCCATGTTCACCAAATAAATTCAAGCAAAGAAAGGCAGGAGTCACTTTGGGACACTTTAATTTGGATTCCTGCACTGAGCAGGACATTAGACTTGATACCCCACATGACCCCTTGCAACTCTGCAATTCTATGATTCTATGAATGCATCATCAGCAGAAATATAAGGGAAGAAACACTTGCGAAACAAAGACTCATCAGACCATGATAAAGAATTTTATTTGAATACTTGGGAAATACTTGATCTTGCACTAGTGTTTGGTGTTTTTTCTTTTGTATGAAGCCATCACCAAGTAATGAATCTTATTTACCTAAGGAACATGTATAGTAGATATTTTATATAGTGTATAAGGTTTGATACAGTTGCCCAAGCGGGTCAGGCATGGGGATTATTTATTTCAGGGATTGTCAATCCCATTTGTAAAGAGAATGCAGTAGTTTAGCTACAGTAAAGTATAAGATAGTTTCACTTCTCTATTTTGCTTATCTGTTTACAGAATGCTGTCTAATTATCATCCAATCAAAGTTAACTTTACCCATGTCATTTCTTTCTTCCTTACCTCCAAGATCATGAAAAGAGAAAAAAGAAATAATAAGAAAGCACTAGAGAGAAAGGCTCATATTCCCCATAAATTAACCATAGACATATAATTTCATTTTAAAGGATAACAATTCTCTATCAGTTTATAGTTAGACACTACAGAGTAATGTGATTATTTTTTCAAGGATGTTTTCTTTCTCTGCTTTGTTTTCAGCTTGCCTAGAACTTCCCCAGTAATTTGTGACAATCTGTTCTAACTTAGATTATTTGAGAAATGACAACTGCAATAGTCTGCAAATAATGGTTATATTAAATCCATTCTATTCTCTGCTGCATCTATGTACAGATCTTTTTTTAAAAAGGGGGGAGCAATTCAATATTAATACTGAAACAGGGTATTCATTTACCTATATTCTCTTTGGAATGAGAACTTTAAAAAGCACTAGTCCCGAGCTTTGTCAGCTGGAGATTTGTATAAAAAGCACTTAATCAAAGCAACTGCTAGCACAATAGCAAGCATTATTTTAACGTTTTAAAAAGATATAAAAAAATCCAAGTTCTGCAAAGTGTACATTTGAAAGAACATATATACTGTTCAAAATCACAATAAAATGTGTTAGCTTGGATAAAAGAAAGCTGTCTAATGCAAGGAATAAAAAGCACATAACAGAGTTCTCCAGGTAGAGATAAAAGTCCCAAGTGCATTTGTCTGGTTTGTTTTTTTTTTAAGTATTTCTGTGTCTTCACATCTGGACTGAGCCAAGATGTCAAAAATGTGCCCTGGAGTAATAAGGAGAAAATTGCTTATCTCTGAAAAAAAAAGCTAAAACAGAATTCCTGGAGAAATGTGGATAGTTAAAGGATCCATTGCATTTCAGATAGGAAGTAAAAGATGTTATTTCTAAAACTCCATTAGAAAAGTATACTAAAGCCTTTTTTTTTCTTTGGAATCCCAAGTTAGTGCTTTGGAAACATCCAGAATCAGAAACTGGAATTCTGAATTCACACTGAGTTTGGAAAACTGAAACTTCATGGGTCACATTGACTGATATGGGAAGCCCAGAAATAAAATCTTTGGCCACAGTAGGTCTTTCTCAGAGGATGAAACTGAAGAAAGTGAACTTCAGGTAAACTAACTGCATGCCAGCTGGTAGAAGAAAAAAAAATGTTAGATTTGTAGAAACTAGCAGGAAATTTGCCAAGTTAAGGCAGTTAAGATGGTAGCCAAGAATCTAGTTATACATACCTGTAAATTGAACAAGTGAAAAGCAGAAGGAATGGCATTCTTGAAGATACTGAAGTATATAAATTAAAGGAAGCAATAAACATTTCTGGAAAAGAAAATGGAGTCCATCAGGAAATAAAAAATGGGTCCTCTAGAATGGGAAAGTTGTCCCTAAAGTATAAAGGGAGAGAGAGAGAGAGAGAGAGAGAGAGAGAGAGAGAGAGAGAGAGAGAGAGAGAGAGAGAGAGAGAGAGAGAGAGAGAGAGAGAGAGAGATGAAGGGGAAGTGTATTTATCTGATACTTCAGCCAATACATGAAGAAAGAGAGAGGCTGGTATATTACAGCAACTAGGAAACTATCTGGGAGAAGCTCAAGGCTCACAGAACAAGAGAAGAGAAGCAGAGAGGGTTCAAATGGGCCAGGAGGGAGTGAAGAATTATGCAACCTTGTGAAAGAAAATGAGGGAGACAAGATACAGTTGTTTCTTTTGGAGATTGGCAAGGGAGGGAGGAAATTACCGTATTTTTTGGAGTATAAGATGCACCTTCCCTCCCCCCCAAAAGAGGCTGAAAATTTGGGTGAATCTAATACTCTGAATATAGCTTTTTCGAAGTTTTTTTTCAGCCCTAACGAGGCGCTAGTCAAGTGAAGCAATCTCCCCGTGCTTTGCCTGCTTTTCTCAATGCTGCTTCCTCTCAGCTGTGCCTTAGAAGCTGTTTTTTATCCCCAAGCAGGGGATAAAAAACCAGCAAACTAATGTGCTGAAGCTGACCAGACTAAGGATGTTAGCCAGATGAATACCTGGTAGGCAGATTTTTTTTTTCTATTTTCCTCCCCAAAAACTAAGCTGCGTCTTATACTCTGAAAAATATGGTAGATTTTTAAAGTGTGCACTGGGCCTTTGAAATGCACTGTACTTTTTAAGAAGATTGCTCAGTACCTCATATACAAACTGTTAGCACCAGACAAACTTCCTTGAAGGACGTATGGAAATCTATCCTGCTGCGCTGAATAGCTTAGGGTTGGTTTAGAGTTATTTTTGTGCCTGTGCAATTCTATCTCTTGATACATTTGTGATTGTGGCTTTTTTGATGCAAATACAACTTGTTCTTTTCTGCTTGAAAATTATAGGTTTATGTTTTCATAATTGGATTCATGGAGGAAGCAGAGAAATCACCCTTTAGAGTCCATCATTGGTTTTGGACCAAATTCACCAATATTACCAGGCCTACATGGCCTCCTGTGGGGATAAACGCTCCCTCAATTTATGTAGTCATGTAATCATTGTAAGAATAGAAAGAAATAGGAAGAAAAAAAATAGAGAAACCTCTATTCTTGAAATAGCTGAGTATTGTAAAAACGATGGATTATTTAAAATTTAAAGAATGATAGGCAATGAATAATAAAAATTGGAAAAGAAAGCATAATGCCTCTTCATCCTTCCTGAAGGTAAGATAAACACCAGCTTGACCTATTCTAGCTAGTATTTGCCTCATTATGAATTACTAAAAGAACCATATATATTTTCAGCAGAATCAATAATGGAATTTATTTAATTCTTGGTATTGGTTAGGGAGACAACAAAGAACTTTAGAATTGCAAAGCTTTTTTTAATAGTAATTCAGGTTAATTTAAAGGCATGGGAACAAACACAAAATACAAGCTTCTTTTAAAAAAAAGTTATGAAATTAACATTATGCTTTTTACTTTCAGTCATAGAATTTTACCCTCCTTATTTGCCTTTTTCTGCAAAAGGAAGACAAAGAATAATTATTTCAAACAGTATGTGTAGTTTAGTTTTTAATGTTAAAGCAAAAAGAAGAACCAATTCACTCAGTCCAGGAGATGAATTAATGCATCTATTTTTATTGCTACTTTTAACAATCGCCCCTTAGATTTGTCCTTATATACTAATGAAGAACTCAGAGCTCCAAACATTATCTCTTATGTGAGTGTGGGGCTCAGTAGAACTCAGTAACTAAGAGGAGGGGAATGGCAACAATTGTGTTTTCTATTTTGGATGTTATGATAATATACTGTGACAGCCAGTTTTGATGTGGTGGTTACAGACCAATTTCTACAAACTAGAAACTAGGAGACTGTGAGTTTTTGTTCCACCTTAGGCTTAAAACCAGCTGAATGATCTTGGGCCAGTCACTGTCTCTCAGCCCAAGGAAGGAAGCAAGGACAAACCGCTTCTGAAATCTGCAAGATTTCCATGAGGATTTCCATGAGGAGTCAAAAACCACTTTTGGAAGCCACTTAGCTTTCCACTTGAAGTGGCATCAAAGAACTTATAATAAAAAGAACACATGCAGAAATGAATGAAATTTATGACTATATGAATGCACACACAGAGAGAGAGAGGGAGGGAGAGAGAGCATTTTTAAACAAAAAGGTAACAAGCTGTTTAACAAGTTCTGATTATGAACTCAGATTATAATTTCATTAAAATAATGAATGTGATACAGCAGTAATTCAATTCCAGATTCAGCAGAGAAGCATGAGTGTCTGAAGAAAGAATAAAAATAATCAAGATAGCAATTGCAGCCAAGTGACTGAAGCCATCCTCCTTCTTTCTGTTCGTCACATGCACAACAAACATAAAAAAGGAACAGAGCTTCAGTGGTATAGTTGTGGCTACCAACTTGACTTTTCATACCCAAGCAGACACTGTGGACATTAATGCATGGATGCTCCTTGGCTGATTCTGAGCCAACAGCTGTCTCTCAGTCCAGGCAACTTCTCAGGATAGTTTTTGTAAGAATAAAATTGGAGGAGGGAGTGCTGCCTATGGCCTCTTGGAAAAGAAAGTCTAAATATGATAAATCAAGCAATCCGTGAGAAATTGTGTGCAATACATTACGCATGCCAGTGTCAGCCTCCTCTGGAACCACCTGTGCTCCGCCGAACAAACATCACACGCACACACTCAAAGGTGAAGCTATCCGGTTTAATCGTAGCTTACACGGCGGTCATACAGTAAGCGCTGAAGTTTTCTGATGAAAAACAAAGTCGGAGATGCCCGATTCCTCCGCTTATCCGGCTTTATAGAACGCCCCCAAGCGCCCCACCCTTGCTCAATTGTGCATTTAAAGTGACCGAGCTATTTACTCCTTCAGGTTCGTTGTGGATTGCCAGTTACTTCTGGATCTCGCTGTCCCTTGTATTGAATAGCGTTTGTTTCCTTTGACATCGTTTTATTGACCCTGTCCCCAGATTCCCTATACCATCCACCACCTGATATCACCGTGCCCTGCTAAATGCTACAACACCCCCCTTCACCGTGTCTCTGTTCTTCTGGCTTGTCACAGTCCCCGGGATCATGTGTCGAGGAAATGGCTGACACTCGACAGCCAGGTTTACATAGAAGAAAACTGCCCGCCCCCCCCATTTTTCTAGCAAAATTTTTAATAGCTTTGGTCTCTCTACATTACATTGCAGAAATAAAGGAAGGCAAAGAACAACCAGAAGTAGATTCTGTCTTTTCACTCAACCATCCAACAGATAGATGAATTCTTGCAATACTGGCTTTAAAACAATTAAGAGATTGGCCAATGTCCTTTTTTAAAAAGATACAATGTCTACAATTGCTGGTCACAGAGATAGAAGAAAAGGCCAGAAACTGTCACCAAAGTATATGCAATAAAAGTTGAATTTCTGTTTGCTAAAAGGTTTGGGGATGTGTGAGATGCAGAATTTTGCATTAACTTAAAATGCAAATTGAATGCTGCTGCTTCCATTCCTGCTGATGTACGATTACATGGGTGACGGAAATGCAGTCATTAGGAAAAAAAAAATTAAAACAAGCAGATCAAGTAGAAAGGAGAGGAGACTGAAGGACAAGTGGGACAGCAAAATATTGCTGCAAGAAAAAAGCTGGCATTACCCTGAGCCAATAAGCACATTACAATTAGCTGCTTATTTTCTCTTTTCCAGCTGAATGGTGATATAGCTGTGCTAGCTTGGTGAAATGTTAAACAACATAGGAGAGTATGCAAGTCACAGAATTCTTTCTATCCACGTAGTGATAGCTCTCTTCTAGGTGATAAAAAAGGGCAGATGTGTGTGTGTGTGGGAGGGAGAGGCTCAGCATGAAGAATCCCCATCATTTTCAGTCCCTGGACAGATGCTTATCCCATAGGTAAACTTTGAAGGCATTTTTATGGCTGAGAGTGGAGGTTCATTCTCCGAACTTGTGGGTTGGTTTCTGAACATTTCATTACCAGGCTACGTAACATGTTCACCGGAATTTAGGGAATGTCAGTGTTGGTGTGATGTTACCTATCGTGGTAACGAAATATTAATAGCAATAGTACTTAGACTTATATACCGCTTTACAGTGCTTTACAGCCCTCTTTAAGTGGTGTACAGAGTCAGCATATTACACCCAACAATTTTGGGTCCTCATTTTACCCATCTCGGAAGGATGGAAGGCTGAGTCAACCTTGAGCCTGGTGAGATTTGAACTGCCAAATTGCAGGCAGCCAGCAGTCAGCAGAAGTAGCTTGCAGTACTGCACTCTAACCACTGCACCACTGCAGCTCCAAAGGAAAAACCAACCCATAAGCTCGGAGATTGAACCTCATCCAACACCCAAGCTACAGATATTTGCCACTATTGGTGTTGCTCATTTTTATGGCTTTTTTCTTTCACTATCCCATGCCAGATCCAGGCTTTTTTTCCAAAAAAAAAAAAAAAATTCTGTTGCCAGTTTGATCTCTTTCTGTTATGTTTTGGAAATGTTATCCTGCTGATCGACAAACAGGCAAACTGAGTTGTGGGCCCCTTTGCATAATTCCTTTCCAACGTCCTCTTTTGTTGAAAAGAATACAGTGCCGCAGCATTCACCTTCATGAGAGGGAAATACTTGTGGAGATTCTCATATATTTATTACATACTGCCAGTGTCATGTCTCTGAGTCAGCAGCCTGGAAAGGCTCTGATAAGAACACTGGTCATCTTAAAGCTCCCTTCTGTGCCTTTCCAGCCTGAGAATGTAGCCCTCCCTTTATCTGAGAGGTTAGATTTGAGGGACTTCCTAGAATTTCCCAGCTCTACAACAGCTTAAGATGGCAGAAAGCGCTTCTTTAAATTCAGAGACAGTAGCAAGCAGAAGTGTGGTCTTAGACCAGCCATTTTGTTTGTATTTTTGTTGCTTTAATGCAGGGGTGTCAAACTTAAGGCCCAGGGGCTGAATCCAGTCCATGGGGTGGTTAGATCTGGCCCGCGGGGCTGCCCTGGAATTAGCAAAGGATCAACCCATGGAGCCTCTGCCAGCAAAAATGGAGCTTGTGAGGGCCACACACAGCCCTCTCGAGCTCCATTTTCACTGGCAGAAGGTTGCAGGAGGCTGTCCCAGCCAAAAAGGGAGTTGGGAGCCCATTTTCACTGGCAGAGCATTCAGGCCACCACAGGCACCCCCCAACACAAGTGACGTCATGCTGGCCATGCCCCCCTGAGGTCAAACACAACCTTGATGCAGCCCTCAATAAAATTGAGTTTGACACCACTGCTTTAATGTATAGAAACAAAGAAATAAGACAAAAATGAGAAATAAAGACAAAGAAGAAAGGAAAAGAGAGACTAGATAGATTTACAGAGATATTGATGTATTTATTTACTTATTTTATTTTTATTAATCAAATTAATATAGCTGCCCATTTGACAGACATGACTATGGCTGTTTTTGGGCCAGCTGCTCTCTTTTAGCCCAATCAGCCTCCCAAAATAGTTATTGTAAGAATAAAATTGGAGGAGTGGGTGCTGCATATGGGCCCTTGGAAATGAAACAATACAATAAAACAATCACTTAAAACAAATGTAAAACAACACTTGTTTTGAACACAAATTTAAATAAGACCACAGGAGAATGGACCAGTATCCAATACCTAGTGTAACCATTTTGTGGGATCCCCATTAATACCTAAACAATGTGGAAAATATTTATTAGTTGTTCCAGTACTTCTATAAAGACAGAGTTCATAAACAGACAGCAAACACATCTAATCAATTCAAGGCTGTAAATTTAGAAAGACACTGTTTTTCTATTGGAAAAGAGTAATATTTTATGTCCCTGGGCTTGGTAAATCCATAACTCTTCCTGTATTGATAAAATCCAGAATTACATTTACATCTTTTCAAAATATTACTACTTTTCTCAATATCATTTTCATGAATATATGGATAGTAAATAAAACTGAAACCTATATGTTAGTATTATCTCCATACAGGTTTTATATGTGTGTGTGTATGTGTGTGTGTGTGTGTATTTACACACACACATACACACATGCACACGCACACACCAGTGGTGGGTTGCCCCCGGTTCGCACCAGTTCTATAGAACCGGTAGTAAAAACGGTGGGAGGCCCGCCCACCGACCCCGACATCATCAAAATGCTTCTGCGCATGCGCAGAAGAACGTGCGTGCAGCCCCGCTGCGAACCGGTAGTAAAGGTAAGTAGAACCCACCCCTGGCACACACACACACTCACACACAGACACAAACATACACACAGACACACACACATATATATCTGTAGTAGAATACAATGCTATATCAAAAGGCAACCCTTTAGAAACATTACCTGAAGTATCCATTGAACATGAAAAAAAAATGTATTTTCACATCTTTAGTCATCAGTTTGCTCATTTAGACTATTCCAGCTCCAAAATACATGCAAATAATTCACTAATTATCTATTAAAGAATTATTGCCTGTAGAATCATACAAAACATACAGTATTACAGTGTTGAGATTAATTTGGGGTTTTTAAAATTGCTATTTAAATATACAGCCATTCTGAAATTTTAAACATCCAGTTTTATATTCTGACATCTTTAATTTCAATTTCTTTGTTTTGAAGATTTTGTAGCAATGAAGAAATCATTGGATTGGCAGAAATTGGTAAGTCATTCTCCGGCTTCATTTCTGTTTCCTAGATTATTCGGTCCAACTGATTTTCCCTTAATAATTACAGGCCATAAGAACTAGAAACCTCTTGTTCTGTACCAGTATTTGGAGCATAAATGTGAATAATAATATTAAAGGGTGGTCTGAAAAGTCTAGCTGATTTTGTTCATTCACAGATTCCCACTGTAATTCTATCCTTGCAGTTTCAAATTTTCTTTTCCTGTATGGTAACCTCAGCAATTATGATAGATGTCCCAAAGGCTTTAATCTGGCCACATTATAAACACCATTAGTGCATCTTCAGCCTTTCATCGGTAGCATGTTGATTGACATCTGACCCGAAGGGACCATCATCTGGTTTTATACTATCAATCATTTTATATTGTTCATGTGTGCATAGTGCTGTTTTGCATGCCATCCAGATATTCCTACAAATTAAAGCAATAAAATAAAAATGAATAAAATAAAATAAGGTTTTCTTGATAAAATACAGAAATGGTTTGTTATGGTCTTCCTTTGCTATTATCATTAAAGCATCCCGCATCTTCCTTTTTTTTTTTTTCAAAAATATTTTTTATTTTTTCCAACATAACACTTAAAATACATCTCTTTCGAGAGGGAAGTCTCGATCCGGTCATGAATAGGTACAATTGCTTACATTTTAAAAAGGCTCCATTCACAATTTCCCATTATATCTTTTAAAATTCAAAATCAAAACATAGAAAAAATTTTAGTCAAAGCTCTACAGTAAAAGTTCGAAACCTATAAGAACAAGTTTTAATATAAATTCTAACATCATCATCTAAACAAATCTATTATATCAATACAGTTTTAATTTCAAATTAACTCACTCATTTTTATTTCTATTAATCAATCTTAATCATATCTTGTTCTTCTTCACCTTATATCTTTTTCCATAGTATCAAAAAAGAATTTTTTTTAACAATATTCTAACCTTTTGTTCTAATTATTTACCTTACAATTTTATCACCACAAATCTTGATTTCAAATTCTATACCACTCCATTCTTATTACACTTTATAAAGCACAGTTCTATCTAATTCTTAGTCTCTTGACCCTTTCCTTAATTCTTAATATCTTAAATTTTATCAATTTATCTTTGATTTTATTTCCCTTGTCATCTATTACTTTTTTCATGTTACACAGATTTATCACAAAAATATATTTTGTTTAGTCTAATTTCCAGCATATTTTCTTCCATACCTCCCTCTGTTATTTGGCTATTATTCAACATATTCTATTTGGCTAGTTCCCAACATATTTTTCTCCAGAACACCAACTATTTTTGGCTAATTTCAATATAATCTCCTCCAAGCCTATCATCGTTATTGGCTGCTTTCCAGCATATTATATTTGTCTGATTTCCAGCATAGTTTCCTCCTATACTCCCTCCATTGTTTGGCTGATTTCCAGCATATTCTCCTCCAACTCTCCTCCTGTTTGTTTGGCTGATTTCCAGCATTTTATTGGTTGATTTCCAGCATATTATGTTTGGCTGATTTCCAGCATAGTCTCCTCCAGAACTCCCACTCTTATTTTGCTGATTTCCAGCATAGTCTGCTCCAACTCTCCTATAATTATTTGGCTGATTTCCAGCATTTTAACTAGTTCCAACATTTTTCCTCCAAGTCTCAAACTCTTATCTAGTTGGTATCCATCCCTCTTATTTTAACTTCCCTTTAACATATAATTATCTATTTTATGTCAGCTTCCAGCACAGTCTTTCAAATTAATTCTCAATATATTTCATAATAATCATCATTTCCAGTATATATTAAATTAAATCACAATTTATCGCTAATATCTCTGTGTTTGATAGTTTGTTCAATAAAGCCTTAGTCCAGCATACTCATCAAATTAACATTTGTTTACCAATTAAAATTAAAGCATATTACATCAAGCAGTAAATTTTCCTTAAAATTGTCTCACAATAATATATACTCTTCTTTATTGTTTTTAACCACCTGTATATCATCCTCTATTTTAATTGCCATCTCTTATTTTCTATTTTTATTACTCAAAAAGCTTTTCTGTTTTTATCCAAAAATCATATATACTTTTAGGCTTTTAATCTTTACATTTCAGTTCAGTTACATTTAAAATTTATTACTTTATTTCCTCCTTTTCTTCCTTTTTCTATCTGTCCATAATTGTTCCATTTCAAAGTTCATCCATTCGAATTAAAAATTCTGTATGTTCCTTTAATGCTTTTATAATGTGTGTTCCATGTGTAGTGCATCAACTTCCTGTCTTTTTTTTCCTGCGCCACACCTATTTTTTTTTCCAAGGCTTGTTAATTTCCATTGTCTAATGTCCAAAATATTCCTTCTTTCTTCTTAAAATCATCTGGGACAGAATAGAAACTCCAAAGTCCATAAATCCAATGTAAATTTCAAGGCAATCCAAAGTAAAAAGCCATTTAAAATGTTCCTTTTTCAAACAGAAAGGGAAATCTCTTCAATCCACTTTCCTGCTTAGTCACTGCAGACTCCATGGCAATTTTGTAGCCATCCGTCTGTCTATCTTCATTAGCTTCGTTAACTTTCAAAGGTGTAAATTCCCAAGGAGACATTTCTCCAAACTGTTCCAAATAAAAGCAAAGTCAATTTACTGAGTTGTTAAAAGTCAATTCTTCTAAGCCAAATTTAATAAAACAAAGACTATTTCGGGTCCTCATTCCATTTTTTTTCTTTTTCTTTTAAATCTTCAAGCCCCATGGCTCTGTAGCCGCTGTTTGAAATTTGGGGTCTTATTTTTTAAAGTCCAAATATGTGTGTTTTTTTGCCTGGGTTGGTGTCACTCACCCGGCTTCGAGACGTTCGCTCTCTATTCTTCTCCGCTTCTCCTCCTCTCCTCCAGCACGATCCTTGTTCCCGGCTGCCGCAGGATCAGGACAGCCACCATGGCTGTCATTCCACTGCCGCCAATGTGAAGGGAAAGCCTCCGGCCCCGAGGAACCTGCCCGTTCCTCTCGGCCACCAAAGGGGTCCCTTCTTGTCCCCCTGTCCCTTCAAGACAGGGGAGGTCCGCAGACCTGTCAGCGGCAGCTTAGCAGACGGGCGAAGCTCTGCGGAGCTCGCCATTTCCCGTCTGTGTCCCTGCGGCGCCAACCGGAAGAGCATGTTTCCAGCATCTTCCTATTGCTACTGTCCAGTATAGGTGCCTGCTTGATCTAGCTGGGCAGCTGGAATGGCCTTCATGCCTTGGGTGACTCTGCTGAGAATACATGCTATCAGTGTATATTCCTGGTGTTCTTCGCTCATCCTTCCTAGGAATATTGCCACCCATCCTGGCAGAATCAAACAGCACCTCTCAGAATTTTTATTTTCCAGAAAGCAACTCAGGAAGATACAAGTCAAAAAAGCTGAACATAGAAAATTATTATTTCCATAGATCAAAAGAAAAATAACTGGGACGACTGTTTTTAAACAACTGAAATTAAAACATGAAAGCCATGAAGAGAAAACACTGGACAAGGAAATCAAAATAAATGCTTAAAAATATAAAACAAAAGCTAAAAAAAGTTTTAAAAAAAGATCTACAAGGTTTTAATTATTTATTTATAATTAATAATTTATTTATATTTATTTATTTGTTGGCCATCTCAAAGCTAGAAACCATGGAAGGTACCAATTCGTGAGCATGGCAGGATTCTTTTTCATAGTTGATTTCTTTCATATTCTGAAATAACTCAGTTGTTACTCATTCACCAATTACCATGCTCACCAAACGCCACCCATTTTTTAAAATAATGCAGTTTTAATATTTGAATTGATAACAGAGTTCATTTTCAGCCAATTCACTAATAAATTCTAGTTTCTCTACTACTGCCTGTGTTATTGTCAGAAATGTATGTTTGATAATAATTAAAAATATACCTGTCTCTAACAGTGATTTTCTCCTCATTGAAAGTGCAGTTGGGTGTTATATATTGTTCTGTGAGAGTTTGGGTGTTCTCTTCCCAAATTGCACACCAACTCTTTCTAGAGATGTCCATCACCATCAAAAACAATAAATGGAACTTCTATAGAACTAAGAATTGTTTTACATTAACAAAAGAATTCTCACAGAACAAGGAAAGGACAGAACAAGGAAATAGAGGTGGGATTAGAACTCATAATCTTCCATTTAACTCCACTTAACTTGGTGCTTTAACCATTAAACAAATAAAACTGGCTCAACTTGGTAAACCTCCCAGTTCCACCTACCTGGACCAGGAAATATTGAAGACAGAAAATTATTTGTTGTCACTTCTCAATTACACTACTGTAACTCATTCTAAATGGGGATGCTTTTAAAGATGACCCAGAAGCTGCAGATGGCACATACTGTAGTTGTTCACCTGCTGACATGTTAGCTGGTTCAACAGAATAACTTCTAATTTGCAAAAATTATACTACCAAGAGGCATGTAGGTTCAATTCAAGGTGCTAGTTTTTACTCAAAAGGTGTATTCAGTTTGGATCCTTCATCCCTTTGGGATTGTGCTAGACGGCAGAAAATGGACACACAATCACAATTCTTCTCTAAATTACAATGATATTTATGGTTTTAGTGTTTTTACCTAGATAATTCAGTATATTTCCACTGCAGACGTGGGTTTGGTTTAATCTGTACTTAAATCAAGGAGAAGAGCAACCTAGAACTAAAGAGAAATTTCCTGACAGAACAATTAATCAGTGGAACAACTTGCCTCCAGAAGTTGTAAATGCTCCAACACTGGAGGTTTTTAAGAAGAGATTGATAACCATTTGTCTGAAATAGTCCAACTCTCCTCCCAGAGTCCTTCCAACTCTGTTATTCTATTCTATTCTATTCTATTCTATTCTATTCTATTCTATTCTATTCTATTCTATTCTATTCTATTCTATTCTATTCTATTCTATTCTATTCTATTCTATTCCATTCCATTCCATTCCATTCCATTCTATTCTATTCTATATACTGGGAATAGAAAGTGTGAAAGACAAGTATATGGTTCCGTTCAGACCAGGGGTGAAATGCTCCCGGTTCGGACCGGATCACCTGATCCGGTAGTGGTGGAGGCGGGTGGTTCTGAGAACCGGTAGCAAAAATCCCTGCCCCCCCCACCCACCCAGCTGAGCTGCACAATCATCAGAGGCTTTTTTTTTTTTTTTAAATTAAAGCATTTTTTCTACAACCTCTTCGGCGGAAAAAATGCTTTTTTTCTTTTAAATGCCTCTGACGATCCAAGCTGAGTTGCCTGATCAGCAGAGGCTTTTAAAAGAAAAAAGGCCTCTGCCAATCAGGCAACTCAGCTGGGACATCAGAGCCTTTTGAAAGCATTTTTTTACAACCTCTTCACTGAAGAGGTTGTAAAAAAAATGGTTTTAAAAGTAAAAAAAAAAAATTGGCCACACTCACCCAATCACATTACCCACCACCACCACCAAGCCACGCCCACAGAACCAGTAGTAACAAATTTTAGATTTCACCACTGTTTCAGACTATTCCAAGTGGAGGATTTGTTCTCAGTATTTTATCTGTTTCACATCCTGCTGCCCTGAGTCATGCAGTGCTTTCAATACTTTTACTTTTGAACTCACTTGAGGCTTAGGGAGGCTCTTTCCTGAGCTTCTTCGATTGCAACACCCTTGTCAGACTATCATCCTTGACATCTGATTTGTCCCCCAAAAGCTGCTGTCCTTTCTACCAGCCAGTCTACTCAGCAGTTCTCCCCCTTGGGTCCTGCTTACTCCTGCTGGGCCTTCAGCTGCAGATTGTTTGCCACCTGTTCCTTATTTATTTATTTTTATGACATTTATAGACTGTCCTAATCTTTTGTGACTGTTGGGAGTTTACAAAATAGACAGTAAAAATACATTTCAGAAGCAGTGGAACACAGTTTCTGAGATCTTCAAGTGGGCATTGCACTTGAAACCCAGAGGCACAAGGACAAATTATGCATTGTAAAGATTGCTTGGAAGTGGGAGATACTTCCAGTCTAATCTATCGAATCCCCTGCATGGATTGCCCTTGTGACTATGTAGGACAAACGGGGAAGAAGCTAACCACCAGATTGCAAGAACATGAGTAAGTGGTCAGACAAGGAGACTCAAGCTCATTGGTAGCCTCACATTGCAATGAACAAGGACACTTATTTAATTTCTCAGCTACTAAGATCATTGGCTGGTAAAAAGATAGCCAGGAAAATGATTGAAGCCTGAGAAATGGGCCCCTTGTCAGTTAACAGGAGTTCTGATTTACCACCAATTTATTGAGTACTTAGGAGCCGAGGGCTTGGCAGCACAAGGAAACAACAGCCAATCATTAGCCATCAACACACCAATCAGCCAATAGGAAGGCACCGTATAAATATGACAATATACAATAAAGCACATATTCCAATAGAGAGAAGTTCCCTGAAGATGGGCTTCAGCATGAGTCTGAAAGCTCAGAAGAGTAAATATCTGGTCCAGCTTTGTTCTTGCAGTAAAAATACAATATCCACCCACAAGAAATTAATAAAAAATCCCAGAAAACAAAATCCTTTAGAAAATCAGAACATCATACAATGCAAGCATCAGTCATTCTGCCTGAGACTCAGCCAGGTTTTATGGATTTTTTTATATAGGACCAGGGTGTAGGTCATAAAAATCTCATGGGGAATTATATTCCATGATGCAGACACCATGATGGAGAAGACCAAAAGGTATCTACTATTCATGCTGTACAATGAACATTCCAGCGATGTTTAATGTTTTCCTCTTCATTGCTTAACACTTCTACTCTTTTATATATTTCTACTTACAAGGCAGACGTGTCTGCACCTAGCCAGGCATGATGCTTCTCAGCATCTGTGTAAGATTTATCTTGGTCTTGGCACATGGAAATAAAAACATGAACTCTAAGGACATTACATCATCCCATGTCTGTCAGGACTACTCAACTCACCTTC
This sequence comes from Pituophis catenifer annectens, assembly GCF_029215685.1. NCBI lineage: Eukaryota > Metazoa > Chordata > Lepidosauria > Squamata > Colubridae > Pituophis > Pituophis catenifer. The sequence goes on from NW_027256881.1 coordinate 95,702,115, forward strand.
CCACAGATTGTCTTCTCCAGGTACAATTTTCCATGTTTTACATGATCTGGCCAGGAGAGGGTGCTGCTGCTAACTTCCTTTAGAGAAATCAGATGGGGGAAGATTCAAAAAATGACAATGTCATAGTTAGTCCCTTCATTTTAGAGTGGCTTACTCCCAGGGGTTACATAGCCCTGATCTTTTTATCAGTTAAGCAACAGATGGAAAATGTTGAATATGTAAATAGCAAGTGAAGCTGGGAACTTCACTCAGGTCCGGGTTTAACCGAATATTAGCATACCCACTATGGATTGGTCCGTTCAAATAGAGGGAGGATTAAAGCAATGTCAGTGGCTAGGCTGTTGGACAGCTCTCTTTAAAAGAGAGCGCTGCTGGCAGCCTGGTAGAAGATTTACTAATCTTGGAATAAAGAGCTGAAGTTACTTGCTGGAGTCCTGCCTCTTTTGCGATTCACCCACTTAATAGAAAACATCATTTAAGCAACAGATGGAAATGAATGGGTTTGAACGGAAGATATTATTGAATGATTTTAACAAGCATGGATTTCACATTTTTTAATAGGGAAGTTGCATACCACCTCAAATTGTGCAAGTGGGCAGTATACAAATAATCATTAGAAACAGATAGTAAATGCAAATAACAAAGCTGAAATTTCAAATTTCTTCAACTCTTAAAAGATCTCATTAAACCCAATAAATTGGCACATTAATTTGCTAGCGTAGTACCATTATTTTTCCAAATATGTGTGAAAGAAATTCTGTTCGTCACTCAAGTCTTTTCTGGGTGCACCTGTTTCAAAGATATGAGCAAGTCATTAGATTATTTAAAGAACAAAGTATAGGGAGGTTTTTCTTCTTCTTCTTAGTTAAGCTGATACACAGCCTATCATGAAAATTAAATCATTCTTTGAAAAATGAAATAAGCATTTGTACTGCTATGAAATGGATTCTTGTAGGTAAACAGAACAAGTAATTTTCAGTATCAGGTTATATTAGTGATAGGAGACAGTTCTAATGTTATACAATACAGTCTTTTGATTTTATATGTAAATGACATTTTCTCAATTTCTCGGGAATGAGCTTTTTCGCTTTCATGCATGTTAGGAACTTTTCATGAGTTACATTATATAAAAACAAGTCAGATTGAAATAACTTTTGGGCAATTGTGGAATTTTGTAAGAAGAGAAAGGATGTAGTGAATGAAACCTATCTAATTATTAGCCTTCTTATCTGCAATATTTCCATTGCACACAGGTTAGGAATAGTCTTATATTTTAGGATTTGTTCACGTATGTCTTTGTCTTTGGATGCTGAAGGAAACAGAATAAGAGAGACTGTGCAAATAAAGTAATATCTTACGGTTATCATTGCAATGTCTTATATTCCAAAAGTAACAATATGGGATTTTTAAATTAATAAAACAAGTTAAGTTTTCCATTTAGTGCATTACAACTTACATTCATATTATTATTGCTGTAGTTGTTCATCACGGATTCATCATGAAATAATAGAGCAAAGAACAAATCAGAAAAAATATTCTTTATTGGTATTCTTTGGAAATTCAATTTTGTTATTGTTATTTTTTATTTGAAAAACTTTCCAGAAATTGCTCACAAACACTTAGCTCTGATTCAATAGAAAGAATGAAGATAGTAGTCAATACTTTAAAGTGATAAAATATTAATTTCAAATATTAATTTATCACAGTAAAAGAAAGGATGCCAATACCATGCTAAATGAACCAAATAGAGACTGTTGCTTTCTTCAAGATTGATTGGTCCCCTTAAAAGCAATCTGTTAAATCTGGGTAAAGAAATTGTATGCATGCTCCAGATTCATAACTCTAGATGCCAAGATAAACTTCGAGTGTCTGATATTTGTAAAGATCACGATGAGTCATTGGGAATGTTTAGCAACAAATCTATTAAGTCAAAATACAAATTCTGTTACTTTTTAGTAAAACAAACTGGAGGGATTTATTTTTTATTTTTATTTTATTTTATTTTTGGTGGTGGAGGCTTCACCGTAACAGTTTGTGTGCTCAGAACCACAGTGCATCGATGTTGGATTCTTGTGTTATATTAGTTATAGGGTGCATTTCAGGTAGCCCACATTTTCTGTACATACTTAGTAGTTGGGCTTCCTGGACTTTGGAAGATATTTCGGCTATCCCAAAAGCATTGACTGGGGTTTTGCAAAACATTTCACTCTGTGTCCCAAGACTTCCTCTGTGCAATGGTTCAGAGGTGGGTTTTGCCTTGCAGTTATTGCAGTCATTCTGGGCCAGCTACAGTTTTTGAACGCTGTTCAAGGGAAAACCATGTAGAGTGCTTTGTACTAATCCAACTGGGAGGTGACTAGAGCACGAGCTATTATGAGAAGAGCTTCCTGATGCAGAAGGTTGCGAAGGAAAACATCAACATCACCTACCAATAGAAGAGAATATTTGTAGCTTAGAGTTGAACTGTGGTATCCTTAGTGCTCTCTGAACTTGATTGTTTTCATGCAGGAATTTCATTAACCAACTAGGTAAACCCCAGTCCCTTCTAGCACTGATGATGTTACCTAGTCAGGTAAATAAATGTCTGCAAGAAAACAACCAAGCTCAAAGAGCACAAGGATTCCAATAACATCATCTTTTAAAACATTTTTAAAATTTATTTTAAAATATTTAAGGAATAAAATAAATGGCTATTTATTTAAAAGAGAGAAGTGAAAAAGAACATTGTCTATGAAAAATAAGCCATCAGTAAATACATAAATAAATAAATAAATAAATAAATAAATAAATAAATAAATAAATAAATTTACAGCTGTCATGAAATTTAAAAGTCATTTTTTCATTGCTGAAATAACATTTCTAAAATCAATAAAAGTAAAGCATACAGTTTACCATAACACTATAAACACAAACAGTAGAATACTAATTTAAAAAGTATTTTAATAAAATAAATATAAAACGTACATTACATTAAATTGAAAACTAAATAAATAATCATTAGATTATTTATCTAATTAAAAACTAAAATTAATATGAAATTAATGCCCAGGATTTTACAGAGCAATTAAAATTTGATGATAAATCAGAATAAATATTTTTAAAATATTTTTTTAAATGTACAAGTATATATATATATGCAGGAATAATAATAATTTAACAAAGATTAAAAAAAAGGGTGGATAGAGGACATTGCAGCATCTGGAGACAGAACAGAAGAGAAAGAATTAGAGAAAAATCACAAAATATAAATATCTGTAAAATAGAAGTAAAACAACTGTGGCATAATAAAGCAAAGATAATACTAATAGGCACCGCTTGAACGCTATCAGCATTGACAAAAATCGCCATCAGTCAATTGCAAAAGGCATCTTAACTTGGAAGAGCTTTCATACTGCAAGGATATCTTTAACTACATCAAACAAGAAAATCTGCCTATCACAGGTCTTTGGAAAGGACCTAATACAAATCCTAATCCAATATATGGCTGACAATGCAACCAGCCATAATAATAACATTTCCATGACTGATATTTCATTTGCTGTCCTATTACTTCAGGGACGTCCTATGAAAAAACCAAAAATATTAATGGTGAGGCATTGACAGGTGAGGCATAAATTGAATTATATAATGGTAGGAACCTAAGGTTTAAACAAGTAATTTTCTCAGTTCAGTAGTGCCGATGGAAAGAAATTTTATGACTCTCCTAAAGATGTTAGAGTTCTGGTCTGTCAGTAGGTAGCAAATGAAATTATCCTCAGAATAAGTGGAACTTATATTAGTGAGCAAAATTATGGACACGAGTTGCTATAGAAAAGACACTGAAGGATTTTTCAGTTTTCTCCTGGTTGTAGGGCAGTTTTGGGTTAGGATAAAAGGGGTATTATTATACATTCCCTCCAGAGTTAAATAAACTAAAGAAGAAGGCATGCAGTATGTTTGGCAGGTAATACTGAATAGGGAGTTTGCTGATGTAAAAGTTTTCCTATTTATGTTGTGCCAATATTGGTAACTTTGTCTGCCCTGCTCTACCTGAACAGCTATGCCAAACACCTGCTGTTAGGTTATGGCTTTACCTCCAAGTAAACCCATGGCCAGAAGAGTGTTATTTGATGTGTTTTATAAATATGTTTTGAATTCTCATTTTCCAGGAAGAGGGGAAAAAAGAATCTTGGTAGCCAAGGAATTGTGAGAGAAGTGAAGCTTGAACCAGAAATAAATTTGTGAACTTTGGATTCCAAGGGGATTGTTCTAAGGTTCTAAATGAAGTGTTGTGTTCAAAATGTAGCAAGGTATTCAGAATAACAACCTTAGGAATCTGGATGGGACAATATCTAAGGGCTTTAAGTTATGTATGGACATATCAAAGAACATCTGGGAAAAGAATTTAGCATTAAGAGTGTTACAATTTGGTAGCAGTTGTCTCTTTTGGGGTAAATGAAGCCCAGTATGGCTTCCGCACAGTTATTCGCCTTATAAGAAACAGATTTGATTTGCTAATACCAGATTTCTGAAAGTTAGAATAAAGCAGAAGAAAGTTGGACCAGCAACACCCAGAGACCACACAACTTGGATAAAAATAACAGATGGAAATATTATCAAATGTGACCAATAAATATAAGTGCGCAAACGCTGGTGATGGATGGTATGCTGGAGTTACTTCAAGACGATTCAACATTTGAGGCAATGCCATCTTGGTGGAATGAACAGTTTGAAATCCAATTGATAGAATCATAAAGATCATAACAAGCAAAACAGGTTTCCTATTTTTTTAAAAATGTGTATTAATACACATTATGACAAACACATAACGTACATCATATAAATATATCCTCTTTTTAACAAGCATTTCTTCATGGTTTGCTTTCCACTGTAATCCCCCCCCATGTCTCTCATATTGTTTCATTTCCTTCATTTTCAGGTTTCCTGTTGAGAGAGAACCTCTCTCTAGGAAATTTGTTTGAAATAAAAGAAAGGAGGGATACAGGGGGATAGCTAGAGCTAGTATAGGGGTTGAGATAGGGTTCGTTCGTTTCTTTGATTTGAACAGATGATGTTTAAAGCAAAGATCCCCAACCTGTCAGTCGTGGCCCACTAGTAGGTTGTGAGGGGTTTGCAACTGGGCCGCAGAAATGGCCAGCGCGCATGAGCGCACCTGCACATCCCCATTTGCACTTGCAGCAGGTGAGCACATGCACTGCTTCTAAGTGAATGATAAGTACACGTGCATGATGCTCATTAAAATGGAGTTACGTGCATGCACTCGCTGGCCACTCGCACAGAACCATCCCCTCTTCCCCCCCACCAGTCCGCAAAGTCAGAAACATTGGGGAAGATCTAGGCAACCACTGAGGGAAGGAGGAACGATCTGAGGGAAAACATGTAAGATAGTCTGAATCTTACCTGAAAATAAATTATTTAAACCCTTTGCAATTGGAGCCTCATTAGAGGAGGTGGTTTATTCAGTCACTGGTGCCAGCAGTATTCAAAACTGCTGAAAATCTGGTAGGGTGCTTGTGACTGTGTTAGAATTATGGAATGATACAAAATCTGTATAGCTACATCCAGCACAGTAAAATAAGAAGCCAAAGCTGTTCTAAAACTCATCATTTCCATATGAGAACTCCTGGGAGTGCTGCCAACACCTCCTCAGACACTGAGACAGCAAGCATTGTGAACAAAAAGAGGCAGTAACTAGTTGGGCCTGATCAAATAGTACAGGTTTTTAATCATGCCAGTGTATCCAAAGCACATCTTGAGGCCCTTGTTGAGTTCAACAAGATCACTGGCAGACATCTGGAGATGTGCTGAGGAAAGCTCTTCTACCACCAGAGAGTAAAATATAGTTTCAGAGAGATCTGCAGTGTTTCTAGTCTAGATTAAGTAAGGAGAGACAACATAACTGAAGGAGGACAAAGTACCATTGAACAATACACAGAATAATGATCAGAGGTATCAGTCTCAGATACAAAATGAAATATTGAACCTAAACCTCTTGATATGTCAAGTGTTCCTCCTTTGCGGTAAGTATGCAGGATGGAGAGAATTGTCCAACTGTGAAGCTAAAAGATTAACCAAGTGTTGTGAAAAAGCAGAAGTGCCAGAATGAATATTAGAATCACCAGCTGACAGCAGAGGACAACATAAGACATCTAAAATATTGAGCCAGGCTGGAATTTCATCAAGGAATCTGAGTGTGGGAAATTGAATTTATCATGATGTAAACACAGGAATAATGATTTGAATCCAGGGAAGATTTAAATCCTGAATCCACCTTCATTGTCAAAATCTGTCAACCAGTTGTAATAGGTACTGCTCTTGAATTGTAATCATCATTTAATCCTCATTTTATATAATCTTGGTAGAGGGGAATCTTCAGATAAGTTGTTCCTACCCAGGGGTGAAATCCAGCAGGTTCTAACAGGTTCTGGAGAACCGGGAGCGGAAATTTTGAGTAGTTTGGAGAACTGGCAAATACCACCTCTGGCTGGCCCCAGAATGGGGTGGGAATGGAGATTTTGCAATATCCTTCCCCTGGAGTAGGGTGGGAATGGAGATTTTGCAATATCCTTCCCCTGCCATGCCCACCAAACCATGCCCACAGAACCGGTAGGGAAAAATTTTGGATTTTACCCCTGTGTCTACCTGATGGGATGTATAGCTAGTTTTAACCAGAGAAATCCCACTTTGTTAAAATCCCCAGTTTGTTCATCTCTATTCGTATCTGTTTTGCATACAGGTAGTCCTCAACTTATGACCACAATTTAGCACAAAATTTCAGTTGCTAAGTGAGACCGTTTTAAGTGAATGTTGCCTCATTTTATGACCTTTCTTGCTACAGTTGTTAAATGAATCCAGCTTCCCCATTGACTTTGCTTGTCAGAAGGTTGCAAAAGGTGATCACATGACTCTGGGACACTGCAACTGTCATAAATATTAGTCAGTTGCCAAGCATCTGAATTTTGATCAGGTGACCATGGGGACGCTTCAGCAGGCGTAAGCGTGAAAAATGGTCGTAAGCAGGGGTAAAATGTAACATTTGTTACTACCGTTTCTGTGGGTGTGGCTTGGCGGGGAAGGGTAATGTGACTGGGTGGGCGTGGTCAACTTTAAAAAAAACTTTTCAAAGCATTTTTTCTAATGCTTTGAAAAGCCTCTGACGATCAGGCAACTCAGCTGGGAATGTCAGAGAGGCTTTTTAAAAAACGCTTTGAAAAGCCTCTGACGATCCCAGCTGAGCCGCAAGATCATCAGAAGCTTTTTTTTTACTTTTAAAAACATTTTTTCGTCGGAAGAGGTTGTAGAAAAAATGCTTTTAAAAGTAAAAAAAAAAAAAGCCTCTGATGATCGTGCGGCTCAGCTGGGCATGGTGGTGGGGGGGTGCAGGGATTTTTGCTACCAGTTCTCCGAACTACCCACCACCATCTCTACCAGATCGGGCGATCCAGTCCGAACCGGGAGCATTTCACCCCTGGTCGTAAGTCACATTTTTCAGTGCCATTGTAATTTTGAATGGTCACTAAGTGAACTGTTGTAACTTGAGAACTACTTGTACTGAGTTGCCAGCCTTATCAGTCAGACATAGAAGGAAAATGGATATAATATTTTAGTAATGGATCCACCTTCTGGGAGAGCCATCCTTTAGGAGGGATGTGAATGATTTACTGCTTGTTGCCTATTATTTGTTAAGGATCATGTGCTTCTTTTAAGTGTATAAAATTATGCCAAACTGATTGTATATTAGGAGCTTTCGATTTGTGACTTGGGTCTCAAGAACATTCCTTGATCAGTAGAGAATAAACAACTTGCAATTTTCTGCCTTGAGGCACCAGGTAACAATCCCAGCATTTGACTGAGCCAATCCACAATTTAGCCAACATACCAAAGCAAAGCCTCTTACGGATGTTAGACAGAGAAGCTTTCATTTGAAATCCTCCATTAAAAGGAGGCTAGAGTTCATTAAATAAATATTCTCTTCCAGTTCTATTATTCTTTTTTCAGTTCATCCATGACAGTGTCAGTTCATGCAAAGACATCTGTCCTAATACAATCTTGACAGTAGTAATAGATAAAAATAATTCTATCCAGTCACCTTTTAATACTTCTGTAACTCCCATGTCACCAAGTGGAGTAACAGTCTCCCTAGCCTTCCTGGTTCTATTTATTTAATAGTATTTAATAATTTATTTATTGATGGTTGTAATATATTTGATACATATGTCCTTTAAATTCCCATATTCACAATTGCTACTGATTTTTTTTTACATAGAATATTTTTTTTCTTTTCTCCTTACTTCCATTTTCTGAAGGAAACTTTCCCTGATGCTGTTTGTTAACCATGTTATTTTGGTCGTTTTTAATGTATGTATTTATTTACTCGATTTGCACAATTTGACCCTTCTCACAGTCTGCAACTCTGCTTAGCTAACATACGACAGGCCTCTTGCTCAATATATCCATATTCTCTCCCTCTCTCTTGTCTGATGTTATTAATGTATTATATGATCAGAATTCAGACTGCAGAGGGAAAGAACAGTGCCAATGAAATCTAAATAGGCACGTAAATAGCATTAAAATCTCAGTGCAGAAACTCATGTAGCTTTGAATAGAGGCACAGAGAAAAAAAAAATACCTGAAATAATAACCCAGTGTGGGTCCAAAAAATCAATATGATGGGTACAGCACAGGGGTGGGTTCTACTTACCTTACTATCGGTTCGCAATGGGGCTGCGCACACGCTCTTCTGTGCATGCGCAGAAGCGTTCTGATGAAGTCAGAGTCGGTGGGTGGAACCTCCCTCCGGTTTTACTACCGGTTCTATAGAACAGGTGAGAACCGGGGGCAACCCACTACTGGTACAGCAGCATGATTAGAGTTGTACTCCTTGGTACCTGCATGTGACATCAATATGTGTACTTCGTTGGCCCTGCTACAATCACAATCTTGATTGTTGTTTTTTTTTGACCCCTCTGGAAGATGCCACATTCACAAAGTTGTAGCCCTTAAGTCAGATTCTGTATTTGCAATTGATGTTCGGATAAAAGAAACCATTTGCAAAAAATTCTGGAATAAAATACACAAGTGTACGTTCCTATTGATTCAAGTATGTAAACAAAGTTAGGAACTGGCTAGGGGAACACAAATATTTTCAAGTATGCCATCCATTTCAGATTTGGACCAAAGATTTTATATTCAGATAATCTGTAGAGAAACATGACTTGAAACATGTTTTTTATAACTTAATATAGCCAATGTTGCCTAATACATTATGCTGACAAATTCTTTGCCCATTTGAGAACAGTGAAAGGAAAGTGTAAGCCTCTAGACAGACATGAATCAAAATAATAATTATTATGGATTTCAGCTAATTTCACAGGACCGGTATATCTCTTGAGGCTTAATTAATTTGGAATAACTATATGTTTAATAGTCTTCATCATTAGCATAAATTGGAATTATGCTCTGAAAGGGAGGAAAAATCCACTCTTTTAGTCCTATTAATAAACATAATTCAATTATATTGAATAGAAAGTCAATCACATTAGCAGGTTTTAGCAATAATTGCCCCATGACATAGAGCATTCTTGAGCCCGGGGCAAAGAAAAAATTCAAATAGAATTGAGGATTACAAGCTTCAGAGTCTAGTTTTAGTGATATAATGAGATGTATTGGATAATGCAAGTGGAATAAATTATAATACTTCAAGACAAATGGAGGGACTAGCCTCAAAAAATGAAATACAATCTTTCCAGTAGCTCGGAAATATGACTCTGATAATTTTCAGACAACATGGCAAGTTTTTATGGGAAGTCAACATTAAACTATTGGAGGCATCTTTTAGATTTAAATTTCAACATATTTTTTAAAAAAATAATTTTGAAGTTCTTTGACTACCCTCTGCATTATCCTCTGAGTCTCCTGAATTATTAAGCATAAATATTACTGTGGATCAGTGATAAGGAATTTGAGAATTCTCAGCATTCATTCGAGGTGGCTGTGCTGCTGGAAGCTCTAGTTTAACATATTTTTGAAGTGGGTTTTAATCTACATGTATATACAGGTAGTCCTTGATTTATGACCACAATTGAGCCCAACATTTCTGTTGCTAAGTGAAACATTGTTAAATGAGTTTTGCCCCATTTTATGACCTTTCTTGCCCAAGTTGTTGCCCTCCCAACTGTGGAGGTGGGTAGTAGTATTACGTTTCTAGGAGTGCAGCTAATGAATAGATTAGCTTGGTCGCTCAACAGTGAAACACTGGTGAAGCAGACACAACAGCGACTGTTGTGCACATCTTCCTTCTCTTGTCCTAACCACTTTTTATATAAGAGCAACTGAAAGCATCCTATCATATTACTGTTTGATTCAGAAGAATGCTTCGGACAGGAAGGCTATGCAGAGAGTGGTGAGGATGATAGAAAAGATTATTGTAAGTTGACTTCCTTATCTCCACAGCATGACATATAAATGCTGCTTGACCAGGATCTATAGCAATGATGGCTAACCTTTTCTGGACCGAGTGTCCAAAGTGCGCACGTACACAAATATATGCGCACGCCCGAATCCCCAAAATGCAATGTATGTGTGGCCCCCATGCATGCGCCCCGCATGTGCCCTGCCCCCATGCATGCGTGTGTGCCCCTCATGTGCCCTGCCCCCTATACATGCATGTGCCCCCCACCTGCGTCCCCACATGTGCATGTCTGCCCACACGCCCCGGTCCCACACATGCGTGGCAGAGACCTGAAGACCAGCTGGCCAGAGGGAGGTGCACATGCTTGCACAGCAGAGCTGAATTGGGGCAACAGATAGAGTGCCATCAGGGAGGGTGCTGCGTGCCACCTCCGGCACATGTGCCATAGGTTCGCCATCACAGATCTATAGTATTGTCAGGGACTTTATACATCCACTCCCTGACCAGTTTTCATTGTTGCCTTCTGGGAGAACGCGTCATGGTATCTAAAGCAGCACAACTAGATTCTGTAACAGCTTTGCTCCATATCGTATCAATCTTGTTAACTCTTAAGACCCTTTTTTCAGCTATATATTCAAAATGGACTGTGATTAATTATAAGTTTTGGTGTCATTTTTGTATAACTTGGCATTTTTGGTCCTGCTGCTGTGATTACATTATAATTGTTATCCTTGGGATGGTGACATTGTTCAGTGGGTGGCATTCCTTCTTTTAAGAGCAGGACATCAGAATTCATTTTAATGTGTGCCGTTGTGTATACAGGGAAATGACAATAAAGATTATTTTATCTTGTCTTGTCTTGTCTCATTTCGCCTCACCTCACCTCACCTCACCTCACCTTACCTTAAGCATCTCCTAAGGGTGGTTCAATAATCTGTTTGTAAAAATTGGAGCTGTTTGTAAAGATTGGAGACAGAAACTAAGCTTGGGCTTCCTTGCTTTCAGAAGCATCTTTTGAAGATTCAGCCTAAAGTATTGATCAGTTCTACCTGGCACACTTGTGTTGACTCCATCGGCAAGCATGTGACTAGAAAGATCAATAATATTTATTGTGCTGTAATCATCCTATGGTAAATGTTTCAATCTGGTGATGATGATGATGATGATGATGATGATGATGATGATGATGATGATGATTTTAAATTTGTTATGGCAGTCCAAGCCCAATGGACATTCTTGGGGATAATTGCTAAGAATCTTGGTAGCTCTCTCTGTCATTAAATGTCTTCATTAGTCCTGGTGGTAATTCTACCTCACTTTATAGAGCCACAAAAATCAGCCTAAAAGGGCCCAGTTTCAACCAGTATTGATATCACTGACCATCAAAAAAAGCACCCTGCTGAAAAATAATATGGTTAATTGTAATTTAAAAGTCTGCATATATTCTTAAATAAATATTGCAGTTCTTAACTGGAAACTTATATGGACTTTTGTTGAAAGAAAAAAAACCAGATTAATAACTACAGGTTTGGGGATTAAAAAGGGGGGGAAAGAATGGGGAAAAGATTAAGATGACAATAACTCAACAGGGAGAAGGGCAAAAGGCATAATTGTATGTTTTCTTTTTTCATTCCTTTCCTTTTTCTCTTTTTCTTGCTTTTTATTTTCTGTTTTGTACATTTTTGCTATATTGAAAAAGTCTAAAAAAATATATTTAAAAATATAAATATTGCAATTCTTGTTCTGTTTTGATCAACCACACCCAAAAATAAAAACATACTAATTCATTATTTTCCCCACTTCCAAGTTGTTTCTTTCTCATATAGAATAGTATTTTGCACCCTTTGGAAATGAGATGCAAGCTATTAACTATAAAATATAAAACACTCATTCTCGCACAAATCCCCACCTCTGATGTCTTCTGTGCAGAAATCATGAAGTTAAACGCTGAGCTGAGACCAAAGAAAGGCATATATTAATGGAATTTCAAAATTATTTTTAGTCTTTCAAATTTAGAAAATGGTATGTATGCAAATGATGTTGACTAGTAGGCATTGTTGTCTTCCTTCAAATAAAATATAGACTAAACAAAAACTTTTAGATAAAAGGAACATTACCGTATTGTGCAGCATAATAAACTTTCTACAGAAATAAGATACTTTCAGACACTTTAATAATTCTATAGGAAGTCAACAATAGATGAATGAAAGCATCTACTAAACATGGATAGAATTACGTTGCCATGGTTGAAAACCCACAGTTGACGCTCACAAAACAAAATGTCAGGGATAAGGATTATCCATTCTAATCCTTAGAGAAGCACTGAACAGGATTTGAGATTTATTTATTTATCAATTTTTTTATAGCCAACCATCTCATCAGAATTGAAGAAGAGATGCAAAATAAAAATTAAAAAAACCCTCAGGTATTTTATATACAGCAATTTTCTAAGGTAATTGCTCTGATTTGAACATCCTAGGTGGACCAGAATGCAGATAGCTTTTGTTTTTATATTTCTCTAAATGTCATGTTGAATTTCTTGGCAAAACAAAAAAAAAAAAGGACAGAAAAATATATTTTACTTATTATACATGCAAAAATGTATAATCGTGGCTTTCATTGCAGATAAAAATCTTTATTTTTTCTCTCTTATGACCGGCTAATAATGTAGAAATGAGATCTGAATGAGATTCACAATCCAATCTTAGTGGAAGATCAACTGTTGAAGAAACATTTGTTTTCCTCATATATAGCTCCTCCTCTTAAATTTTCAAGGCTGTTTCTTTTTCATTTTCATAAATAATGCTACTTTTATGAAACACAGTATATTTTGGTAACTAAGAAATGCCCACCATGGCCACGCCCACCCCCACCCCCACCCAGCTCTCCAAAGTCAAACCCAATCCTTATATGACCCTCAATGAAATTGAGTTTGACACCCCTGATCTATGTCAATGATTCAGTATTTCAATTGGTTTGTCTCTTCCTCTCCTTCTCCATCTTCAAGAACAGAATCTAATTTGGTGGCCAAGCTTGTAGTTTCAATATTGTGATGTTAAAGAACTATTTTACCATTCAGGTCAGTAACTGTTATGCAATTTGATTTTACCTAACCTTCAAATATTCTTCCCCTTTGCTGCAATTGTATGCAAATAGTATTTCCATTTATCTATTTTTCCCCAATATTCTTTTGTTTTATTTTCTCTCAGACTTGCTCAGGAAGTTTGGTCATACTAAGAATTCTATATTCCTCAATGCTAGAAGGAACAGAAATATAATAAAGACAACACACACACACATATCAAAAAAAAAAACCAAAACTGAAAATACTGCTTGTTGTAAAGTTTTGAATGATTCATGAATGTGGTCTCAGTCATCTAGGATAGATTTCTGCTTTAGTTTTTGAGATTCAGTGACCAAAAAAAGCCATTTTTCCATCAGTTTCAAAATCCTTATAAGCTTTGGGGACAACCTGCTGTATTCCCATAGATCATCATAAGTACTGGAAATAAATATTTTTATATACAGAAAAACCAGAGGATTTATAGGAATCATTCTCTATTGTTCTGAAACATTGACACTAAGATAAGCTGACATGACACTAAGTCAAAATGTACATGAAGCTAATGAGTTAAATTAATTAACTAATTAATTTAATTAATTAGTCCAAAACATTCAGACAAGATGTTTAATCAGAATTTAGTGATATGAGACTAAGCTGTAGTGAGTTTACTGCACTGTATACTCCTCCTTTTTCATCTTCCTCCAAAACAGCCACTAAGTTTTCCTTTTCATTTTTGATCAATTAAAATCTGTTTTCATATGAAAATTAAACATTTGTGTCTGGCTTTAACAAAAGTTAACAAAACAGTTGAACTTTAAACCATAGTTAACTTACAACATGTGATAATGTAAATTAATTTTGGATTGATTTGGGACTATATTATATAGAGCAGAGTAACTTGTACAACTTTAGATAACTGTATCATTCTTATTTTACTTTAGTGTTATCTTATTTTTGTCTTTCTGATCATCTTCTCTCCTTATTTTACTGCATTTTACATTATTGCTTTCATACTAGTGTAGGAAGTTAGCACCCACCTCTCTCCTAGTAAAATGAAATATTCTAGGAAATATTAAAAAGGTAGAATATTTCCCCTAAAAGAGAAATACTGTAGAAATCTTAAGACAGAAACTCAGTCCCAGCTCCCTGCCCCCAGCAGATACTTTGTTTATTTACAAGACAAAAGGCTGAGACAGTTTATCTACAACACAAAAGACCTTCACCCTCAGAACATAATAGGATTAGCCCTCTACCCATTTCACCACATGACACCTGGGAAGATTGCATCACCCAGCAAGATTCAACCAAGCATGGGAGTCTGACAACCAGTCAGGATACATTTCTTGCCACAGGAAAAGGAAGCAAGTTCAAAGCCCAAGAGCGGGTATAAATCTCTCTCCCTCTGTCACCCATGTGCTTTTTTTGCCCAGGAGCTCAAACCATGTAGTCCTGTCCACCATTAAACCATCTTTCCAAGCAGTCTCCATGTTTCCAGTGTCTTTCTTCCCACTTGGAACTGAACCCAGATGGACATTTTTTCCAACACTAGTATGCTGAGTGGATCTTTGTTTATAGTAAAGTAAAATTTTCTGTTACCTGGATGTGGCTTATTGGCAAGGTTAGCCTCTTCTGAGAATTATACAATATGTGTTCCTTGGACAATATTTTTAAAAGATATTTGACAAATTCATATGTTACCATTAATAAATATATAATAGATTATGATATAGAGAAAAATGTTTACCATATGCAGCAGTCTATCAGCAAGCAGTCTACCTTAAACTTACTGATGCAATCAAGAAGACATATTCATTCAGCACAGGGCGAAACAGGTAAATAACAAAAAACAAAACAAAACAAAAAAAACCAGAGAGGATTTGGGTTTTTACATTATTATTCAGAGGGGAAATGAAAAGGAATAGAATTAAAAGGAAGAATGAAAAAGCTAAAGGACTACAGATGCTTTGAACACAGAAACACTGCTATATTTTGGACAAATAGATTAAAATTAAACAAGGCTGTGGATAAAAGGATATGGACTTGGGAAAAGTAAGGGATCAAACAAGAAAGTACAAACCAGATTTTAAAAAGAGCAGCAGAGCTAATGTAAACCTCTCTCTTTTTCCTTCTGAACAAACCAATTAACAGATTGTCACAGAGCAGTGAAACACAAAGAGATGAAATATATTTTGCGAATGTAGAATGCCAGTAATCCTAGCTACTCATTCAATCTAATGGAATCAGAGTTATCAATGGCTGATTAGGAAAGAGATCTTGAAGTAATGGCAAACATTTTAATGAGTGCATCTGCTCTAAAAAAAAAAAAAAGTCCAACAGCATGTTAGGGATAATAAAAAATGCTATTGAAAATAGCAATAGCACTTGGACTTATATACCGCTTTATAATGCTTTACAGCCCTCTCTAAGAAGTTTACAGAGTCAGAATATTGCCCCCAACAATCTGGCTCCTCATTTTACTGACCTCGGAAGGATGGAAGGCTGAATCAACCTTGAGCCACTCAGAATCGAACTCCTGGAGTGAACAGTGAATTAGCCTGCAGTACTGCATTCTAACCAATGCACCACCATGGCTCATAGAGACACCGATATCATAATGCCCTTATATAAACCAATGGTAGAGCAACATCAGGAATATTGTACAATTCTGGTCATCAAACTTTGAAAAGGACATAGTGGAACTAGACAAGGTACAGAGGAGAATAACTAAGAGTATCAAGGGCTGGAGAGTTTGTGGCATTTGGAGCTTTTTAGTCTAGCAAATAAGGCATATACACACAATTAAGGTATACAAAATTATGTGTGGTATAAATAAAGTGGACAAGCATAAACCATTTTCTCCTTCCCCACAATTCTACAACCCAATGTATTGCAAGAATCGATAGATGGCAAAAGGAAAAAAATTTTTTACACAACAACTAATTAAACTTTGGAATTTGCTGCACAAAATGTGGGGCTCGCTTCCAGCATATCTGACTTCAAAAAAAGGTTGGACCAATACATAGTTGTCATGGAGATTGGTGGGGATTAGCCTTAATCACAGTGTGACTGCCTCTGAAGGCCATCTGGTAGGAGACTGGTGGTCTTTGTTGTGCAGTTGGCCATTGTGAAAACAGACTAGTGGACTAGATTGGCCAGGGGTCCAATCCAATGGAACACTGCTTATATTATGCTCTTAAATAACATTTCTCCAAGTTCTCTGGTAGAAGTGGTAAAACAAATTGGTCAGCTATTCACATTTACATTTGAAATATTCTCAAACATTCCCACCACATTTGAGCTTTGTCCATATGTCTGTCAAAACAGCTTTTAGATGTCTCTAAGGTGATTCAAAGATGCCTGATATGATTTGATACTTCAAACCTATCCAAAGGTTCTCATTAAAAAGATGACTTGACTGAATCTCTTTTAAAACAACTTTTTTTTTAAAAAAAGCTATAATATTTTGGAATGTTGAGAACTTGAGTGAATCCATTTCTGTTACTTACAAATCTATCGTCCTTTTCTTTTTGGAAACACATTCTACTCAAAATGTTGAAACTTAAATTGTTACATTCTGTGGAAGATAGGAAGGAAGGATTTAATAGCCACATAAGTGGCACTGCATGTCATCTGTAATTCAGCCATTTGGTACACAGTCATATAACTTTATTATCCTGTCAGAAGGTGATTTCGCTCTTTTCAGAACTTGGATGAGAAGTGAGACATTTTCAAAGGGAAAAAACAAGGAAGCCAAATTGCCTTTTGAGAGTGGGGAGGGGGGAGGGAGGGAGAGAGAGGGAGGGAGAAACACTTTTGTTCTCCTGTGTTCATTTTTTGTTCTCTAAATCAGAATACTTGCTTTTCAAGGTACAGGGTAGACAAGAGTCCATCATAATTATGTGTAGATTCATTACAAACTTATGAGTATTGTAGTACAAATCATATCTGATACTTGGGAGACACTAGAATTCAACTACAGAACATCTCTCCATGTTTAGACTGCAGTTCAGAGATTAAAAAATAGATGGACCAAAAGAGATTATTCTTATAGACTTTGGGCAGCAGCAATTGAATAAATCACTATTACACTATTACAAGAATATAAGACTCACTGGCCCCTTCTACAGGGTTTTCTCTTAAAATAATTATAGAATCACTGAAGAGAACAGAGCATACTTGATCCAACTGTTCAACAAATATCAGCATTTATCTCCCAAAGTGAAGTGACCAGAGAAGAGCTAGAAAAAGGTTCCATGTGGTTAGAAAGTAAATTTGTTAGTTATTCAACTACTGTTTCTTTTCCCTTACCTCTGAAATATCCTAGGTATAGAAATAGTTTTAGTTCTGATCCATATAACTGGAATTCAATATGCCTTAGGCAGTTGCAAAATCATTCTGAAATGGCTCACTTTATGATTTGAGACTTGACTAAATCTGATAAACATCTTTATTGCATATCTATTTAAAGAAATGCCTAGCCCATCATTGAAAAATATAACTATTTTCCCCGCGGAAGGTTTTATAAGACTGCAAGGATATGCAAATCTTTTTTAAAATTTGTGTTCTCTCTCTATGTGTCTGTTTATTAAATCAACTCTTCCTGGTTTTCTTTTAAATTTAACCAACTGAACATTTGAATATTGTGCAAAGTCTCTAAACACAAAGTAGTTTATTCACTACCCTAATTATTTTTAAGGTACTAATATATTTGAGTTTCCTAGATGTACCTAGAAACCGAAGATACAAATATTTTGAGTTAACGCAACATAACCTCACATATAAATTCACTTAACTCATCAAACAATAGATTTTTCATCTGTTATTCCTGAGCTTAGCAGGTAAGATTTTCTTTTTCTATGCTCTTTTTGGACTGTACTGTAGAAAACACATGAGACTATTGTGGTTTTAATTTATTCCTCTTCATCTTTAATTGAAAGGGCTTTATGAAATGACTTCTCTGTTCTTATGACTGTTCTGCATTTTGATGAAAACTGTAGCCTTGGCTTCAGTGCTGACTAAGATGGGAAGGAGATGTCATAGGCATTCACAGTGTACCTAAATCACCACTAACTTCATCATCTGTCACCAAATAATGAGTAATTGGTGGCATAATGCATATAGCAGTAATATCTCTGATCCATTTGATCCAGTGGTGAAATTCAATTTTTTTTTTACTACCAGTTCTGTGGACATGGCTTGGTGGGCATGGTGTGGCTTGGTGGGCATGGCAGGGGAAGGATACTGCAAAATCTCCATTCCCTCCCCACTCCTGGGGGAAGGATTTTGCAAAATCTCAATTCCCACCCCACTCTGGGACCAGCCAGAGGTGGTATTTGCCGGTTCTCCAAACTACTCAAAATTTCCACTACCGGTTCACCGAACTACTCAAAATTTCCACTACCGGTTCTCTGAACTACTCAAAATTTTCACTACTGGTTCTGCAGAACCTGTCAGAACGTGCTGGATTTCACCCCTGATTTGATCAGTTCAAATAACCAGTAGATGCAATGGGCTCTGAGAATAACCTCATGGAAGAGCCACAATCACTCCTCTGCCTTTTCCCCCTTGACCATAAGATTAAGTAGGACCCCTTCATAGAGATATGAGAGAAATCAGTCCACATTGCAATTTTCAGTTACTCTATTCATATTGTGTGAATAAATACTAAAACCTACATTTCAGGTGAAAATATGAGTGATACACATTTTCAAAAATCTGTGTAATTAAACAAGTAGCCTACCCAAAAAAATAATGTTTCAAGAATAATATTTCCAGAAATTTGGAGAAGAGGCAATTGACCTAGAAATGAATCGAAAAAAAGAAAGGAAGGAAGGAAAAAAAGAAAGGAAGGAAGGAAGGAAAGAAAGAAAGAAAGAAAGAAAGAAAGAAAGAAAGAAAGAAAGAAAGAGAAGGGAGGGAGGGAGGGAGGGAGGGAGGGAGGAAGGAAGGAAGGAAGGAAGGAAGGAAGGAAGGAAGGAAGGAAGGAAGGAAGGAAGGAAGGTCAAACATGATAGATTCACCATCTCTTCTAGTAGTTCTCTCTTATGACCGCTGCAGCGGTCATAAAATCTTTGTTATGTTAATAACACTGAGTGTTTCAGTTCACAGAGGAGATAGATTAACTTCCTATCCCTCTTCTTGAAGGCCCTCCCATATGAACATTCTGAAGCTAGCAGGGTTTATGTGGCTGCTTCCTCCTTTGAAAACCAAATGCCAAAGCTCTACGCAATTTGAAAGTTGAATCCTTTCCTGGGGAATTGTTTCTGCAACGATTGCCAATTTTCTGCTTGAGAGCATTATGATCCAGCCTGAGCCTTTTGTTAGGTCCTTTCTGCTGCTAGTATCTCATGGACATTTGGTAAAGTGCAGCTTCTGCCCCCCCCCCCCGAAATACTGTGCCTTTTAACATTTGCAAAACAAATCTCTGCTGCTACTGGAAGATAACTATATAAGGGATGAAGAGGAGATGTGGCACAAGCAACAGAAGGAATTAATAACTAATCCAAACAGTTGGAACTTACAGTGGGAGATACAGCTATAATTAAGTTATAAGATAGCAAGCAATTTATTAAACATGATAAAGGTGCAGCTAGCCATTATGAGCTGCAGAAACCTAGATGATTGCTAAATAGCAGCAAAGAGATCCCCAAAATTCACTTGTAGCACTTGTAAAGGCTTCATTTATTAACAAGCACAACAACAGCTCCGAAATAGTCATACGCTGTCAAGAAATGAAATTTTATTCCTCATGCTTGATCCTCAGAAGAAATAATCATTTCAAATCCAGTTTTTTTTTCTTCAACAACAACATGCTGAGGTAATTTCTTGACACACTTAAAAACTGCTGTTTTGGAGTATTTGTTAAATGGAGTCATCTATGCTAAAATATAATCTGTTAAATCAGAGGCAAATTCGGAAGCATTAATACATAAATTGAAGCTCAGCAAGAATAATAAAATAAAAAAAATAAAAAAGGGTGGAGGCAGATAATCTACTTGCAGTGGTACTGCAGCAATATTTATTACATATAACATTCCTATGTGAAGAGTACAAATTGGCAACTTAAATGTGAGGCAATTTAGTTAACAAACCACAAAATCGGGAAGGTAAGAAAAATAAGTCTCTTGAAGGTTCTATGGGATGTAGATTTTACACACATAGAAAGATCCATTAGAATATAATCAAATTTAAAAAAAAGAATGCATATTTTCAAATAGCAAAATATTGAAATTAATTTGATACATGTTCAAGACAAGCTAGAAAAAGAATACTTAACCATCGCTCTCTTGAGATAACTTCTTAATGACAAAATGGAGTCAAAGTCTTGGAATCTGCTTATGATGGTCTTGTAATCTTTTCATCTTAAAGAATATTTAATAAATGTCATAGTTTTCCCTTCAGTTTTCCATAAGAGAAGTTCTAATAAATTTAGAATATCTGTGACTACAAGGTAACATTTATTGTTTCTCTCTAATTTGTCAGATTGTTCAGATTAATTTAGAAATAGCAATCTACTTGTTCTGCTTCTCTTTTTAGCAATCTACTTGTTCTATTTCTCTTAAATTGTTGGAAATAATAACTTTCCCCAGGAAATTAAGAACTTTGGGTAAAAGATACGTGAAAACTAACTGCCCTCTCTGCAGGATCCTTGAAGAAGGGAGAAGAAGGTGGACATCATCTATCATGAAATTTGTTTGTTTTTCAGTGTTTATTTTATTTATTTATGGTGTTTGTAAACTATATTCTCAGTATCTTCACTAGAAATATTACATCCGTGTCCAAGATTCCCTTAAACCTAAGCCTCAACATTTTGATGACAGCTAGGGTTACATTTTTACAACTGGCAATGAATAAGAAACCTGACAGTCTCCTTGTAAATGTAATTGTGGTAATATTTGTTTGGACCAGGGGTGGGTTCTAAAACTTTTTACCACCGGTTCTATGGGCGTGGCTTATTTTGTGGGCATGGCTTGATGGTCATGTGAAAGTGGGTGTGGCTTGATGGTCATGTGACTGGGTAGGCATGGCCAGCTCAATGTCACTCACATCAAGGGGTCCCTCGCCTGGCCCCTCCCCTCCCAGCCATTCCTTGTCACACCCAGCCTCAATGTATCTATAGTTCTGTAAAAATGTTGTTCACTTTTTTTCAACTTTATTCTCTACATACTATAGATGCACTTTCATGGACCACTGAAAGGAGGAAATGGCTCACATGCTTTGCCCAAGAGTGTGATAGGCAACAGAAAGAAGGAGGCAATGTATTTTCCAAAGCACCAGAAGGCAAAACAAGAAGCAATGGATAGAAACTGAACAAAGAGAGAAGCAACCTAAAACTAAGGAGAAACTTCTTGACAGTGTGAACCAATATAGGTGCAGAAATATTTCAGTCATAATTTCACATATAAAATAGCCATTCGTGTAATACAACCTGCATTTTGTTCAAAACAGTCATTAGTTTTATGGCTGATGTTTGACAGCAAGCCTAAAAGTCAAAGATTACAAGAGTGCTTCTTTGTCTATGTATACAAAACATCACATACCAGGAATAGCATATTAAGAGGGACTTATGCAGTGGTGGGTTTCAACATTTTTTACTACTGGTTCTGTGGGTGTGGCTTGGTGGGCGTGGCATGGTGGGCGTGACAGGGGAAAGATACTGCAAAATCCCCATTCCCTCCCCACTCCAGGGGAAGGTTACTTTAAAATCCCCATTCCCTTCCCACCCCACTAACCTGCTCTGGGAAGGAATCAAACTCCCCCCTCTTCATTTCCCCAAATAAAATATTACTCATAAGAAAATTCTCCCAGAAAAGCAAGGAAAAATCAAGCTGCTAACAAGGAATCTGCCTGATACTCATTCCAGATTCCTGCCAGCTGCATAAAGGAAACTTTGTAAGAAGAAAACAGCTACTGATGCTTAGAGATAATAGAAAGTGGAAGCTGGAAGTTCAGCTCCATTTACAAGCAGGCAGAAAACTCATTCAAGACAGGATATTTCACAATGGAAATCGCCCAAACCATTTTAGAAACACAAAGCCCATGTTGCACAAACCCCAAAACTTCAAAAACATAGAACTATATAAGAATCCCTCCTCTTATCCAGTTTGTTGTTCAGCTGACCCAAAAACGACCTGCTGAATGTCACTTTGCTTCTGCAAGCAAAAACCTCCTTCCAGCAGCTGCTTCTTGGCTTGTCAATTTAAAGTGGCGGCGTCCTTTCCCCCCCCTTCTTCTTTGCCAAGTGATCTCCAGGCTGAGAAGTGAGTCCTGATTTTTTTCCTTCTAGCCGATCAGTTGGGAGGCTTCTTGGCTTCTCAATTTAAAGCAACAGTGTCTTTTTTTTTCTCTTCTTTGTCAAGTGAGCCCTGATTTTTTCCTTCTAGCCAATCAGCTGGGAGTCGGTAGGCAGTGAATAGATTGTGGGTGGGGCCAGGCAGAGGTGGTATTTACCAGTTCTCCAAACTACTTAAAATTTCCACTACTAGTTCACAAGAACCGGGGAGAACCGGTAGCAACCCACAACTGATGGACATATACTTTGTAAACAAAATGTGAAGCTTCTCTTCTGCTTTGGTTGCTATAAAGAAATGATCATGGTAGCTATCTTATCGTATGGTCCATGGGACATTAACTTAAAATCAACCATTGCCATGTTGAGAAATAGCATAATATTGATATTGGTGTAAATTGGGATAAAATCATGAACAGTAATGGAATTGAAATGCTAAATAGCCAAATAATCAGGAATCATCAGCAAGAAGCCTACAAGTATCTGGGTATATTATAGTTGGATAACAGCAAGCATGGATGAGTTAAAAATATGATTGGTAAATAATTCATCCAAAGAGCAAGAAAATTGCTAAAGAAAAAAAAATGAATGATGGAAATACCATCAAAGCTACCAATGCCTGGAACATATGTATGATATGATACACTGCTGGAATTATTAATTGGACACAAGCTGAACTAAACAGTTTGGATTGAAAAACAAGAAAACTATTGTATGACTGTTCACTATGCATTGCATACCTGTATTGATATTGATAGATTATACCTGCCCTGTGGAAATGAAGGAAGAGGTTTACTTCAAATGAAGCAAACTGTCAAAGAAGAATAGCATGCATTGGCTGATTAAGTAAAAGATAGCCAAGAATGAGCATTGGTGTATGCTTAAAAATTTGAACTTACTAAATATATAGGAAACAAACATGAATATCAAAAGAATGTAATAAAAACGTAAACAAAATGCTGGCAAGAAAAAGAATTAGAGAATCAATTTCTACAAATGATCAAGGGGAAAAGGATAAATATATAACCTAGCAATGGCTTATAACTGGAACATTAAAAAAAAGAAAGAAAGCAAAACAAAGAAAGTTTTGATTTTGGTTGGGCAAGAGCAAGTCATTCAAACAAATGTAATCAGAATTGAAAAATCAAATGTTTCAAAGTATAAATTGTGCAAAGAAGCAAACAAACAAACAAACAAACAAACGCAAAACACTAGTAGATGATACATTCAGCTTGTGTAAGAAGATCGCACATATTACAAACAACAACATAACACAGTTGCCAAAATGATTCACTGGAATATCTGTAAAAATTATCACTGTCAATAATGAAAAATTAATGGAATTTATAGTTGAAAAAGTAGTAAAAAATGAGCAAGCTAAATTATTGTGGGATTTCCAAATATAAACTCATAAAGTCTTGGCTCATAACCCATCAGATTTAATTATGACTGAAAAGAAAAAAATGTGGATAATTGATGTGGCAATACCAGGAGATAGTGGAAGAGAAGACAAAGATGACAAAGTATCAAGATCTAAAAATCAAAATTGAAAGATAAATCAGCCATAATGGTCCCAGTGGTTATTGGCGCACTAGGTGACATACCAAAAAAATCTTGGACAACACTTAGAAAATCTGCACATTGACAGAATTTCCATCTGTCAATTACAAAAGACCACACTGCTTGGATCCAAATTTACTATGCTGATATATTACAACTTCCTGGGTTCTTGGGAAGAACTCAGTGCATACGAAGACTAACACCAGATAAAGAACTGGCAGCTGTAATTTCACATTGAGGTGTATATAATAATAATAGCCTTTAGTATATTAGACAGCTAATAGAATGTTCAACAGGAATTTATTACAACCATCCAGCTATTGGAAATGTAACTCATAACTTCTATACTTTTACTTCCCATATTCTTGCTGCATTCTTATTGACATGAATAGGATTGCTCCTATGACCAGATCTGCATTCTTTGTTTGGCCCTTCACTGCTACAGGCCATCCATCATTCCCTGAAGGCAGAGATGTTTGTTGGCATGTTTTCATTCTTGTCTTTCCAGCAATGTTACACAACAAGGGAATATCCCTGACAGAATTCCTCTCTGCTGAACTCCTGTCTTCACAGGATATCACCAACTCAATTGTACTAACAAACCAATCACCTAAAAATGCATATTCTGTTTTCTATATAATGTGCCATTGACTGCTTAACTTTGTCTCCTTTTCTGTGGGAGCAATGACACTTGAGCACTTTGAACTCAAAGATAAGTGTATCAAATATCATATTTAAGATATTTCCATCTTCTGTATGCATTGCTCTTCCTCAGAGAGCTCATTTAAGGCAAAATCCTCAGTTTCTTGGTACATCAGAAAAATTATCAGTATATAATCTCCAGAGTTGAAGTCCTGCATAACTCTACTGTTATCCTGTAGCTCAAAATACATTGGCAAATTCTTATCTAGCTTTGCATGCTGCTCTATATTACCTATATCTAGTAAAAGTGTAATATTTAAAGATAAGAATATTAGTGCATATCAGAATAACGCATAGCCTGCTATGGTTGTTTGATCAAGGATGAAGCAAAACCCAAACCAAGAAATTGTGTCATCTGAGAGACATCATGGTACAGGAAAACAAGGATTGTTTCTTATTTATATCAGGCTTTCGGAGAAAATTTATTTTTAAAAAATGTATAAAATGAAGTTACCAAGACAAGAATTGCAACTGATGGCTTTTTTGGTATGACTGTATGGACATCTTCATTTTAGTTTCAATGCTCAGACAGGTAGACTGTATAATGATAACATCTCTCTCTCTCTCTCTCTCTCTCTCTCTCTCTCTCTCTCTCTCTCTCTCTCTCTCTCTCTCTCCTCTCCCTCTCTCTTCTCCCTCTCTCCCTCTCTTTCTCTCCCTCCCTCTCCCTGTCCTTCTCCCTCTCACCACACACACAGAGAAAACAATGTTTGTATTTAATCCTCTGAATACACTAATAAATATCTATATACAAATATTTAAAATTAACTATAATTTAGAGAGAAATATGTACATTGTTTCCCACTATAATGGAACAGTTGGTGTTTGCTAGACCATGTGTTGATCTAACCTGCAATCCAACCCCCCAATTTGATAGGAATCCAGCTCCCCCCCCCCCATCAAGATCTCAACATGTATATTCTTCTAATGGTTCTATATCTTTATATCACAACTGAATTAGACAGATCTTCAGATAAAACAGGGACACACAACTGGAAACATTGGACTGTGTGCACCACCCAAACTCAATTGTGTTTTATAATTTAATGTATTTTTGTATTTAATGTATTTAAGTGCATTTAAATTAAATCAAACTTTTGTTCTATGTGCTGCTTGAAATCCAAATTCAGCCCTTAACCTGAAAAGAATTAGGTAGTCCTGAAAGATGTGATGCTACAGTGTAAGTCATGTGGCCATTTTGGTGTAAACCTGACTTAGATCTTTTTTATGAACACATGGGAGAAAGAAATGGAGATAGCAGCTCTTCTCTCTCCATATTCATAGCACATGTATGGTAAGAACTTTGAGCTCTGCTGCTTCCAACAGAGGAGGACCATGCCAATTCTTATTTTCCAGACACTTCCATATGAAATTACAGTCTGTTCAGTGCAATGTTTCATGTTCCCAAAGATAGTTTTATATTCTCATATACATAAAAAATTAGAGCATTTCCTGAGCTTTTTCCTGGAACTATTTGTCATCCCCAAGTGTGATAGCATAGCAAGGATAAATTAGGTGTTAACCAATCATTTCTTCTACCAGCTCAGACAAGTTTTCACCATATAAAAATGTCAAAGTCTTTGCACTCAGCCAAATTCATGTCATATTAGTTGCAACTAGTAGATTATTATTCCACGTATGCAGCAAATTTGTTCATTTGTTTTCGAATGTCCTTTGAGGTCCTTCTAAAATATATGCTTAGATTTTGGGGGAGGGGTGTTAAATAAATATTATGACATTAGTTTGCTTCTTTTGGACCTCAGCTGAATTTGCTCTTTTACTTATCAAATTTCTTCATGGTAATCTAAATTATTTATCTCTTCCAAAAACTTCTGGTGGAAATATTGTGAGCTAAATATATCTCCATGGAGAAGAGACACTGACTGAATCAGGCAGAAGAACTGATGAATAGACCAGTTCTTTGGATTCTCTTCCAAAGAAATTACCCACATATGCTCCAGACAGCTGTTCCTTGCAAGGAGACCATAGAACAGTGGTCTCCCATGAGTTTCAATGTTAGGAGACAAAGGGATCTATCATTAAGCTCATAATTGTGGCAGAGCTTTTTAAAGGACACTGTTCGCTAACCTAATCAGTTTTGAAAATTGTCTGTTTAAGTATCTTAAGGCTATTAGTCATCTTTGGAACAACAATTTTGTAAAGGCATTTGGTGAATCTTCTCTTCTGAAAAAAAATAACCATAACTTTAAGAAGTTAAATAATTTTAAATAAATGTCTGAAAACTAAATAAGAATTTGAACCAAGAAAGTTGTAAATGAATTAATGGCATAACGTATTTGGAGTATTGAAAAACATTTTATGAGATTTGAGAACTATATCAAATAAACAGATTTCATGAGAACTAGAATTATTTTGTTTACAGTAAGTCATAAGAGAGATTAGAGATTTTATGATTTAAATTGGATACTGCGGGGGGGGGTAAAGATTCCAGGATAAAGGGGAAAAAAGAACTGCCTCTAGTTTTGATTTTAATTTGGATGTACAAGATGACATTAAGCATGATGAATGCAAAATATTCAAGGGGATCTTCAAAGAATGGGACCTGAAATTAGTTTCACAATATCAACAATATTAATAATGACATCTGCTTCTAAAGGATGTTAATGAAAAAATGAGAGATGTGAAACAAATGTTACTTGATTCAGAAACAGTGGAATTAAAAATATTGGATTTTTTAAAATGTGTGGATTGCAAGATAGACAAGGCATTTAAAGTGGAAATATAAGTGATAGTTCAAGAGAGTGGCCTAGATAAGAACTTATTACTAGATATACAAAAGAAGCTGGCTGAAGTTTTAAAAATTAAAGGGGAAATGCAAATGATAAATCAAGAGAATGACCTGGACAATGATATTTATTGGATTTAGAAAAGTGGGAAATCCACTTTAGAAAAGTGGCTTGTTAAAATCTCAAGTATCTGTGATGGAAAAAGAATTGAAGAGAGATCAAATCCTGTGACAGGATTTGAATGAACTAAAGATTAAAATTTTCAAAGGTTAAAAAGAAAGAATATAAATTTGATTTATTTGATCAAGGTTAAAATAAGACATGCTTTTATGAAACTCTGGCAATACTTGTTTGGCTAACATCAGGACTGAAAAGTTGATGTCATGTGGATTTGCTTATAGATATGGGTGGGTTATGGGAAGAAGAGATATCTGTTTTTAACCTTATAGGGGATGAAGAGCTACCAAACTTAGTTATACTTGTGATCAAGACTGGAAGTCACCTCTCTGTATTTTTTTCTTTTCTTTCTTCTTTTCCCCCCGTTTTCTTCCTTTGCACTTTTTACTCTCTCTTTTTACTTTCTCTCTCTCTGACATTAGCTTGTATTAGTTGTTATTTATTAAAGATTACCACAATCTGTAATTCTCTTTTCTCCTGGGCAATATGAGCCTCAAGGAATGCAGCAGAAAATAATTAATTAGGATAATTTCAACATATAGCTTTATTTTCTCCTATTTTCACATTTAATCAGGACAAACTTCCAAGGAGGGAAAAATAGGAATGATCATCCACAGGAAACAATAAAGCAAAAATGCTGAATGTTTCCAGGAGGGAAATAAATGTTCACTTCAAAGTTATGGTTTTTTTTTTTAAAAAAAAAAAACAACTGAAGTAAATATTCAGTTAATTCTTCCTAAGTGTGAGAACCCCCTGAAATATAAGCCAAGCACAAAAGTCTAACGTCTCAAGAGATTATACTATTAGATTCAGTAACCTTCTCAACAAAGCTATCAAGGCTAATGGTAACATTAAAAGGAGAATGCAAATCAAATGGGTTCCCTGAAGCAATTTACATCCAGTCAGCATACAGGAGCAGAAGTTATATTCTGAAAATTAACACCTAGTCAGAAGGGAATAAAGACAAGAAAGGCACACTCTCATGCATAGAAATATGGATTAAAAAGCCCTTCCTTTCTCTGGATTAACTTCTGAATATAAAGTATATCAGAAAATCAGAGGTCACAATCTCCATATGTTTTCTGGATTGACACATTACATGTTTTACATGACAATCGGATTTTGGCACCCTAGTGAACTGGTCAAAGAACAGACCATGGGAAGAAGTTTTCCATCAGAGAACCTGTCAGTTCAAGTTAATAAATCAAGGTGATATGTACAGCGATCCCTCTCAAAAGACCAGCAAAAACTCTTATTGTATTAGAATATAGTATAATATTACTGCCAATATTATGCACCGGACGCAAATTCCTTGTGTGTTCAATCACATTTGGCCAATAAAGAATTCTATTCTATTCTATTCTATTCTATTCTATTCTATTCTATTCTATTCTATTCTATTCTATTCTATTCTATTCTATTCTATTCTATTCCATTCCATTCCATTCCATTCCATTCCATTCCATTCCAAATATTAAATCTCTATTGCAGTCCACATATCTTTCTAGTTCAGTTTCTGAAAGTTCTATGTATGAGGAGAAAAAACAAAATATCCACACATGAAGGAAAGGTAGTTTTGTTTACAATAGGAACATTGCAGAGGAAAACGGAGTCCTGAGACGATTATGATGAACATTTAATTCAGAAAAAACATGGAAGTGCACTTAACTTTTTAATCTCTTTTTCTGAAGAGTCCAGTGTGAGGAAGGTATGTAAACCCACCCAGAAGCAATATGCGATACAGGAAGTAGAAGATTTAGAAAATACAAAATGCTCATATAGAAACGTTAAAATAACTATTAAGAACAGAAGAAGAGAGAACAAACTGGAACTGTGTAATGCAAAGGACACCAAAGGTCAAAAGACAGATTTTAAAGAAATCACAGTTTCTTGACATCCATTTCTTTTACTACAGTAATAGAAGTTTAACAGACTCATGTGCTACTTAGATTTGAAGTTGTGATCATCAATCAACCAATGGGTTAAGAAGACTCCAAGAAAGTATATTATGACTTCAGAAGAGAAGTCATAAGATAAAGCAACAGAGAACTAGGTTAGTGGATAGATTCTTCTTGCTCTGGTAAATAAATAAGATGACAGCTTTCAGGTTTTTCCCATGTAAGTGATGGATGAGCATATCAATCAATCAATAAGGAAAATTATAAGAAAGGAGCCAGTGTGCTTCCCTCCCCCTTGCTTTGATGTGGTTCCTTCTTCATTCTAGTTTGCAACTATACTGATTACACTATTTGCTAATGTCTTATGTATGCAATTAAATACTAAATTGTTTTGAAGCTCTTTCATAGTATAATCAATAACTTCGTAGCATACTCAAACATCTAGAGACACTATTTTAATGTTTACCTCCAGTATTCAGTCCTGATTACTTGCTTTTTTTTTTCAGGCTACACACATGTACACCCACCATTGTAAGTAGTGTAGATGTAGGTACAAAGCTCTGTAATATGCTCTTTTATTCATTAGATATATGTGCTTCCATCTCTTCTAGAGGTGACTAGAGTTCTTACAGCATTCATTCCTGTTAGTTTTTCTCCTATGGCCATATTGTTTAGGGTGAATTATAATTTAGTATTATTGATTGATTGATTGATTGATTGATTGATTGATTGAGTTTTATCCCACCTTTATTAGAACAACCCCCTGCTTAGGCAGGAAACCCTACACCACTTCAGACAAATAGTTATCCAACATCATCTTAAAAACCTCCAGTGTTGGAGCATTCACAACTTCTGGAGGCAAGTTGTTCCACTGATTAATTGTTCTAAATGTCAGAAAACTTCTCTTTAATTCTAAGTTGCTTCTCTCCTTGAATAGTTTCCACCCATTGCTTCTTGTCCTGCCCTCAAGTATTTTGGAGAATAGCTTGACTCCCTCTTCTTTGTGGCAGCCCCTGAGATATTGGAACACTGCTATCATGTCTCCCTTAGTCCTTCTTTTCATTAAACTAGACATACCCAGTTCCTGCAACCGTTCTTCATATGTTTTAACCTCCAATCCCCTAATCATCTTTGTTTGTCTTCTCTGCACTCTTTCTAGAGTCTCAACATCTTTTTTACATCATGGCGACCAAAACTGAATGCAGTATTCCCAGTGTGGTCTTATCAAGGCATTATAAAGTGGTATTAACACTTCACGTGATCTTGATTCTATCCCTCTATTACTTTATAAGTACATAATTCAAAATGGCAAACATACCTAATGCATCTTACTTCTCCTTGTTTCCCCACAACAACTGTGAGGGTTGGACTGGGAGAGAGTGACTGGCCCAAAGTCACCCAGCTGGCTTTCATACCTTAGACAGAATTGTAATTCATGGTTTCTAGCCTGGTGGCTTAATGACCACACTGTGTAGGATCAGTGGTGTGTTGCCCCCGGTTCGCACCAGTTCTATAGAACCAGTAGTAAAACTGGCGGGAGGCTCCGCCCACTGACCCTGACGTCATGAAAATGCTTCTGCGCATGCCCCGTTGCAAACCGGTAGTAAAGGTAAGTAGAACCCACCCCTGTGTAGGATGTCTGTTTGATAGTTCTTTGGAGCTGTTTATATCATTTTAATGAATTTTACAATATGATTACTTCTTCATGCAAGCTACATTTAATTTAATATGATTAGTCCAACAGTTTTATATACACAATGTTAGAGATATACTAAATGTCCATTATTTCACAGTCTTAGAGATTCTATGTATTATTGTTAGATCAGGCGCAGGAATTGAAGACGTGACCAGCTCGATACATTTAGTAACTTTATTTGTTACAAACGTATAAGACAAGACTGCTGGCGCGCTGCCGGAGCTCTCCTTATATTCGCTCCTGGCAGACGCACCACCCCTTGACAGGGATTCAAATCTCCCGCCCGATGGCTAGCAGCCAATCAGGGCGGATGTCCTTATAAGGACATAACACTCCTCCCCCCTTAGTCCGAACTGTCAAATCTCATCCACAAAAGTCACGTAATCGCGCAGGTACATAGGACGCCTCGGCACCCTAGCTGACCTGCGCAGTCTCACTTCTTCTCCGTCTCCGGCCTGGATGGACGGGGCTCTTTCGTCTCCTGGCTCCCTCTCCGGAACCGGGCTCGGTTCGGCTGTCGAGTGAGCGGGGTCACCCCCAGCGCCTCCGGCCGGACCGCAGACCTTGGATGGCTGGTTCTGGTGGTCTTCCTCCTGGCCTGTGGATCTATCGCCTCGTCTCGGTTGCTCGGTTCTGACCCGGGAAGAGCGTCTGAGTCTCGGTAAGTCTGTCGCTTGCTCCTCCCTGGTCTCCCGGGCGCTGCGGTTCAGTTGCGGTCCGGTCTGCTGCCGGTTGGGTGGTGGTTCCGCTCGGTGCCCTCTGGTCCGGTCCGCCGGCTGCGGGTGGTGCTGGCTTGCGTTGTGCTGTCTGACCTCGCAGGGGTGGCGTTGGTCCCCTCGGTTGGGCTGGCGTTGGTCTACCCCGTCTGGTTGGTGGTGGTCGACCTGGTCGGGATGTTGTAGCGGGACTACCTCTGCGGGGCGGCGGAGGTCTCCCCTGCCGGGGTGGTGTAGGTCTCCCTGGCCGGGTTGTTGTCGGCTTTCCCTTCCCCCTAGTCCCTGGTCTACCGTCGGGTGGTGCCTGGGGTCATCCGGGTCGGGTTGTTGTTCCCTGGCTGCCTTCTGAGATGGGCGGGGGTCCCTCTCGCCGGGGAGTCATGTGCCACCCTCGCCCATGGGTAGTGGGGTGCCCGTCTTGGCTGGGTCCTGGTCTACTCGCCTGGAACTGCAGTCTCCCTGGCTGGGCTGGCGTAGGCTGCCGTCACTGGTGGGGTGCGCTGCTCCTCCTCTGGGCAGGTCCCGGTCTACTTGCGGGCTGGGTTGGTGGTCCCTGGCCCTGTTGTGCCGGGTGCCCACCTGGCTGGGTTGGTGTTGCCATCCCCCATGCGGTTGGCCCCAGTCTACCTCGCTGGACTGCCGACATGACAGTACCTGGTAGTGTGCCGGGCCGACCTCGTCGGGATAGCGTTGCTCTGCCTCGCCAGGGTGTGGTAGGCCTACCTCGTCGGGGTGTCGTAGGCCTACCTCGTCTGGGTGTCGTAGGTCTACCTCGCCGGGGTGTGGTAGGCCTACCTCGTCGGGGTGTCGTAGGCCTACCTCATCTGGGTGGGGTAGGTCTACCTCACCGGGGTGTTGGAGGCCTACCTCATCTGGGTGTTGTAGGCCTCCCTCGCCAGGCTGGTTTTCGTGTGCCCCCCCACCTTTTCCGGAGTTGGTTGATGTGACGTCTACAGACCTGTCCATCTTCCAACTTGACGGTGTAGGATTTGGGGCCGGTTGTGCTGGCAATCTTCCCCTTCAGCCACTTAGGAGAGCCGTTGAAATTCAGCGCGAAAACTGAATCTCCCTTGCTGAAGGCGCGAAGCGGGTGGCTGGCGGTTGCGGTCACTTCCGGGCTGTATTGTGGGTGCAGCCGGTCCAAGGGTGACCTCAACCTTCTGCCCATCAGTAGTTCGGCCGGGCTCTTATGGGTGGTGGCATGTGGCGTGATGTGCTGGGTGAGGAGGAAGTTATCTATGCATTCTTGCCAGTCCCCCAGGCCCATCTTGGTGAGGGCTTCTTTGGTGAGTCTGACCATGCGTTCAGTTTGTCCGTTTCCGGCCGGCCTGTACGGGGTGGACAGGGTGTGGCGGATGCCCAGTCCTGCCAGGAAGGACTCCATGGCCAGGGATGTGAGCTGCGGGGCCGTTGTCCGAGACCAGCACGTCCAGTAGTCCATGTGTGGCGAAAAGGCGGCGCAGGGCTCGGATCGTCGCTTCTGTTGTGGTAGATGCCATGGGTACCACCTCGAGCCACTTGGAGAAGGCATCTACCACGATGAGGAGGTGTCGCCCTTGCATCGGACCTGTGAAGTCGATGTGTATCCTCGACCAGGGGTTGCTGGGGGTCTCCCACTTCGCGACTTCGGATTGCGGCGGCGCTGGGCGAACTTCTTGGCACGGGTCACATCTGGAGACCCATTGTTCAATGTCTCTGTCCAGGGAGGGCCACCAGACGTAACTCTGTGCCAGGGCCTTCATGCGGACGATGCCCGGATGCCCTTTGTGCAGAGTCTCTAACGTCCGCCGTTGTAGAGTGCTTGGGATCAGCACCCTGTCTCCCCATAGTAGACAGCCCTTTATGGTGGACAGCTCCTTCTGCTTCCTGGCGAACGGGCTGAACCTCTCTTCCGTCTTTTCCGATGGCCACCCTCTGAGGATCCAAGACTTTACTTGGCGGAGTGTGGGATCCTTTTGGGTGTGGACGGCCACATCTGCGGATGAGACTGGACAGCTGGCGTCGTCATCTATGTGGAATAGGTGGAGCGTGGGGGCTGGGTCTTCAACCGGATTCTTCGATGGGCATCTGCTGAGTGCGTCTGCGTTTCCTATGGCTGTGCCTGGCTGGTGCACGAGCCTATAGGAGTAGCCGGCTAGGAAGATGGCCCATCTCGTCATCCGCGGGGACATGAAGGTCGGGGTGGGTTGGTCGCCTGCGAGGAGTCCCAGGAGTGGCTTGTGATCGGTGATTATGGTGAAACGTCTTCCGTAGAGGTATTCATGGAAGCGCTTCACTCCTGCCATGATGGCCACGGCTTCTTTGTCCAGCTGACTGTAGTTCCTTTCTGCGCCGGACATGGTCTTTGAGAAGTAAGCGATCGGGGCTTCCGTGCCGTTGGGCAGTTCATGGCTGAGAACTGCCCCCACCCCGTAAGGCGACGCATCACAGGTCAGCTTGATGGGGAGCGTCTCGCTGTATTGGATGAGGACGCTCTTGGATGTCAATAGTCCTTTTATGGCCCGGAATGCTGCTTCCTCTTCCTGGCCCCACTTCCAGGAAGCCGATTTCCCCAGGAGGGGGTGCAGTGGCTCAGCAACTGTGGCTTTCTGTTTTAGAAAAATTGCGTAGAAGTTGAGCAACCCAAGGAATGCCTGAAGCTCTGTTTTGTTTTTTGGGCTTGGAGCTTCATGGATTGCTTCCACTTTTGATTTGGTGGGGTGGATGCCAGTGCTATCAATGAGATAGCCCAGGAACTCGACTTCCTGTACTCCTATGATGCACTTGTCCCGCCTGACCCTCAAGCCCTTGGCCTTGAAACGCTGCAGGACAAGCCTGAGTCTTTCAAGGAGTTGAGCTCGAGAGTCACCGGAGATTAGCACATCGTCGAAGTAAGGCACCACCCCTGGAACGCCTTGGAGAAGGCGTTCCATCATAGATTGGAAAATGCCTGGGGCAGCGCTGACTCCAAATTGGAGGCGGTTACATTTGAATGCCCCCCTGTGCGTGATAATTGTTTGTGCCTCCGCCGTTGTTTCATCCACTGGCAGTTGCTGGTAAGCCTGGGCCAGGTCCAGTTTCGCGAAAATTGAGCCCGTTCCCAGGGAATGCAACAGATGTTGCACGACTGGGACTGGGTATGCGCTCTGTGCCAACGCCTTGTTGATGGTACAACGGTAGTCGGCGCAGATGCGCACAGACCCATCATGCTTCAGTGGGGTCACAATGGGGGTCTCCCATGAGGCATGATCGATCGGTTCCAGAACGCCCTGGGCGATCAGCTTATCCAGCTGTTCGTCTACTTTCGGCCGCAGGGCAAACGGAACTCGGCGGGGCTTAAGCCTGATTCCCTTGTCCAGATTAAAGGAAATTGGCCTGCCCACAAATTTCCCCAGCTTACCATCGAAGACTTCTTTGAACTCTTCGAGGATGGTGTCGAGTTCGTCCCTATGGATTTCGTGGATGCCCTCGATGGAAAACCCCAGTGGCTTAAACCACTCCACTCCTAACAGGTTCGGTCAGCTGTGCTCCACGATGGTGATGGGCAGCTCTCCGTTAAAGTCCTTGTATTTGATGTGGATGGTGGTTCTGCCCAGGATTCCAATGGGGTTTCCGTTGAAGTCCACAAGCCTCGACTTCGGGGTCTTCAGCTGGGCCTTTTTGTAGGATGGCTTCAGCTGCTGAAGGTGCTTCCAGTCCATGATGGAGTAGGCGGATCCGGAATCTACCTCCATCTTGCACGGTGACCCCTCTGCCAGCAGCGTCACGTGGAACTTGGTGGTCCCCTCGTCGCTTGTGTGTGCAATGGTGGTCTGGTGCACAGTTCTGTTACGGGGATATTCCTCCTCCCCGTGCCTGGGCTGGTTCGAGGACCGTTTGGATGTCCTCTGGTTATCTTTGCGATTCTCGCGGAATCATGGTCTGGGCGGTTCCGGGGCTGGATCTGCTGCTCTGCAGGCCTCGGCGATGTGCCCCCTCTTCAGGCATCGGCGGCAGGTTGCGTCCCTCCATCTGCAGGTTGCCCTGGGGTGGTCGCCTTTGCAGCTGCCGCATCGTTCTCCCCGGTCGCCATGCTGTGGGTTTTCCCGCCTGGGGGGGCGG
Organism: Pituophis catenifer annectens; assembly: GCF_029215685.1. Lineage (NCBI taxonomy): Eukaryota > Metazoa > Chordata > Lepidosauria > Squamata > Colubridae > Pituophis > Pituophis catenifer. The sequence continues at coordinate 95,738,455 of NW_027256881.1, forward strand.
GAAACCTTGTGGACGGCCCTTTCCTCATCAGACTCGGATTGCGTGGTTGAGTCGTCTGATGAGGTCAGGCCCGACTTGTGGATCTTGTGGATCCCTCTAGCTTTTACCATCGCAGCGGCTGCCTTCTCGGATGTTTCAGCCGCTGTTGCTTCGTCTAGGACGTCTTTGAATAGGATCCTCTTTCGGCTGAGGAACTTCTTCTGCAGACCCACATCTCTCATTCCAAAAACAACGCGGTCTCGGATGGCATTGTCCACGTTGTCGAACTCGCAGTTGGCAGCGATTTGGCGAAGCGCTGCCACGAATTCCTTGATGGATTTACCTTCCCGCTGGTTTCTCTGTTGGAAGGTGAACCTGTTGGCGATTTGGGTGCCTGTGGGTGCGTAGTGCTCCTGTAGGACTTCTTGCAGGTCGTTCCAGGACATCTCCTCAATGTCCCTGGGTGCCACGAGGTCAATCGCCATCTCCAGGACGTCCGATCCACAGTGAGCCAGGAAGAGGGCTCTTTTCCGCTCATCGTCGAGGTTCTGGTAGCCATTGCCTCGCAGGAACTGCCGGAATCGGACCATGTACGACCTCCACTTCTCTCGGGATGGGTCGAATGCGTTCAGTGCGGCCATCGGAGCTTGCGGAGTTGCCATTCTGAGAGTCGCTGTCGTTTAGTGACTTCAGCTCGGTGTGCGATCGTGCCACGAGTCTTGCTCAGGTTCTCTTCTCTAGTCCTTCGTCGCCAGTGTTAGATCAGGCGCAGGAATTGAAGACATGACCAGCTCGATACATTTAGTAACTTTATTTGTTACAAACGTATAAGACAAGACTGCTGGCGCGCTGGCGGAGCTCTCCTTATATTCGCTCCCGGCAGACGCACCGCCCCTTGACAGGGATTCAAATCTCCCGCCCGATGGCTAGCAGCCAATCAGGGTGGATGTCCTTATAAGGACATAACAATTATCCCTGCTGGTAAACAGTAAAGTTATGAGTGATATAAACTCCAGCATATAAACTTTGTATGATCAATCCTACTGGGGTTTTTCTACTTAATTGCTTTATAGAGCATAGATAATAGTGTAGTTTTTTTAAAGCTAGTATATTACAGAAAAGCTGGATTATTTTAAAGCTTTGCAACAGGTTTCAATTTCCCATGTTTGATATTGAGGCATTTCATCTGTAAAATCTTTGAGATGCAATCTTAAGAGGTTTTGATTCAAATCCCTGGCTCAGCTATAAAGCTCTCGTTCATAAAATTCTGTTATCCCACCAATCTGAATCTTCATTCTAGGTTGCAAAAGAAAATAGACATTATACTGGATGATCATCTATGTGTTTGTTGAAGGTGTGAATTTAGGACTGACTTCTATGCTCCAGGTTCTCAGAAAGATGGTCAATTTAATTTTGATCTGTCAATGGAAGTTCCCTCAATCTTACCTTGTTACACACACTGTACAGTTTAATACGGACATGATCCAGATTTTGTTATATTCAATGCATGTTTGTAAGCCCCATAAGACATTAAACTATTTACAAGGATTAAGTAGGTTCTGTTTTCAGGTGCAGAAAAACTGTATCATTCTTTTTAGGCTACATGTCTTTGTTCCCCAGGCTTCCATAGCTAAATAATGTAATGGCCCACAAGGCTTCTATTTCCCTCAATTGCCCACAAATCCTAAACTGCAGTGGAATATATAATTACTGAACAAGGATGACTCCCAGCTGTCTGATTTTCCACTCTCTGCAGAATGGGTGACCCGTCCTCTGAGAGAAGAGGCTCCTCTTTATTTTTTTCCTATTCACTTCAGAGAAAGCTTTCAATAATGGAAAAGGCAAATTATCAGGGGATTAAATGAATAAGAGCATGCCTTTTTATGTTCTGTGCAATCAACGGGACTGCTTAACTTTCCCTTCCTTTGCCATTCATTTTATTATTTTTATTGCATTTTACAACAAAAGTGGGGGAGAAGAAAAAAAAATCCACAAGATCATTCATTTCTCATATACTAAACAAAAATATAATAAAAAATATAGTAAAAAAAAAGAAGGGATGTGGTGGCTCAGTGGCTAAGATGCTGAGCTTGTCTATCGAAAGGTCGGCAGTTCAGCGGTTCAAATCCCTAGTGCTGCACAATGGGGTGAGCTCCCGTTACTTGTCCCAGCTTCTACCAACCTAGCAGTTCGAAAGCATGTAAAAAATGCAAGTAGAAAAATAGGGACCACCTTTGGTGGGAAGGTAACAGCGATCCATGTGCCTTTGGCATTTAGTCATGCTTAGCACATGACCACAGAGATGTCTTCAGACAGCGCTGGCTCTTCGGCTTGTAAACGGATATGAGCACTACCCCCTAGAGTTGGGAACGGCTAGCACATATGTGTGAGGGGAACCTTTACCTAAACAAAATCAACCGTATGTATGGATTTCTTCTTTGAATGGTATTTCAGTGAAATTTACCAATATTTGATTAAGTTCAAGAATGAGAAATACTTGGTCCACTTAGGCCATACAAGAAGTCAGAGATACCCATCTAATTTTGCCACTCAATTTATTTCCTGGAAGTCTACACAAAATCATATTTCTCCATTTGGTTTTGGTACTAATACAGCTGGAGAGTACCACAGATGGTTTTATGATGTCACAATTCTAATCATGGTGTCAATCCAGAGTGAAACAGGAATCACGACGATCAAACAAACAGCTAGAAAACCAGCATGTGCCCAGCAATGCCTCCCTCTGGCTGCTGTGATAAATAGCCATCTTTCCGGTGCAGCACAACAAAATGGGCAGAGCCGTCTCCTCTCAAATAGTCTGGTTGATCTCCATTGCTCCTGCCTTTTCTCTGCCCTGCATGTTTTTGGATCAGCTGCAGAAGGCAGTTATTCTTCCTCTTTGCTGGCTGGCTGCCACTGCAAGCTTACCCCAGCTGAAGCCTCCTCCAATTCTCTTTCACCCTGCTGTTCAGAGCCATTAATCAACTTAGTTCCTGATGTGCCAGGAATGGGCTCATCCTCCCTTGAGCTGATGTCTGAAGAGGAATCTGGGGAGTCATTCAAAGGAGACATTACAGGCTCTGGGACCCAGATTCTATCATGACATTTCCTTAAGCGGTTAGCATGGTAGATTTCCTTTTTCCCTTCTTCCAATTTGATTTCATAATTCAATAGCCCAGTTCTTCTCCTTGCTATGTAGGGACCTTGCCACTTAGCTTGTAGTTAGATACTTTTTGACTTCCAAGTCTGTTTCCCTGGGATTTTCCACTGATTTCTTGCCTGGGTTCTAATCATCCTCATACCTGTGCAGTTCTTCTGAGATCAACCATGCTTAATTAGGTGCTGTTACTGTATCATATACAATCCAAATTGTTCAGACAGATTCCTGGCATTAATCCTTCAGTGCTTGACTTGTGCTTGACTTGTGTTTCAGTGCTTCGTGCTTGACGTAGTGCTTGACTTACAACAGTTCATTTAGTGACCGTTCAAAGTTACAACAGCACTGAAAAAAGTGACACGACCTTTTTTCACATTTAACGATTGGTGCAGCATCCCCGTGGTCATATGATCAAAATTCAGATGCCTGGCAACTGACTCATATTTATGATGGTTGCAGTGTCCTGGAGTCATGTGATCCCTTTTTGCGACCTTCTAACAATCAAAGTCAATGAGGGAGTTGGATTTACTTAATAACCAGGTTACTAACTTAACAACTGCAGTGATTCACTTAACAACTACAGCAAGAAAAGTCGTAAAGTAGGGGAAAAACTCACTTAACAAATGTTTCAGTTAGGAACAGAAATGTTGGGCTCAGTTGTGGCCATAAATTGAGGACTACCTGTATTCTTGTGCACAAAACCTACATTAGAAACTACCTCATTTTACTAACTGGCAATTTAAACTTTTTTTTTTTTTTTTATTTATTGCAAAAGTTTTACAATTACATTTTCACCCCTTTTTTCACCCCCCCACCTCCCTCCCCAAACTTCCCATCCTCCCTAACCCTCCCTGACCCTCCCCCCCCCCCGGACTTCCCTATTACATACTCATAACTAATATCACTAATATATAAGCCTGAACCCATCCCTCCCCCTATATAATTTTTCCTCTTTGTCTCTTTACATTAAAATATTTCTAATACATTATTTTCAAATAAAAGCTATTTGATACTTTCTAGTTTGGTATTTGTTCTGAACATATTCTATCCACCTTTTCCATTCCCATTCATAAGTCTCTTGTGAACAATCCTTTAAATACGCTGAAATCTTCGCCATCTCTGCAAAACTAGCCATCTTCAAAGTCCATTCCTCGATAGTAGGCAAAGCTTCATTCTTCCAATATTTACCTATCAACAATCTTGCTGCTGTTATCATATACAATATTAGTTTTATTTCACCCCGTGTAAAACCCTTAACTATACCCAATAAAAACAATTGTGGAGAAAATTGAATTTTTTTCTTCAAAACATTCTGCATGACCCACCAAATTTTTATCCAAAAAGCCTTAACTTTCCTACAGGTCCACCAAACATGATAATACGTAGCATCCAAACATTCGCATCTCCAACATTTTGGCTGAACATTAGGGTACATACATGACAACTTTTTGGGATCTAGATGCCATCTATAAAACATTTTGTAGAAATTTTCCCTCAGGTTCTGGAAGTGTGTAAATTTAACATTCTGAACCCAAATATTTTCCCATGTTTCCAACATCACTGGTTCTTCAAAATTTTGTGCCCACTTAATCATACAATCTTTAACTAATTCAGTTTCTGAATCCCTTTCTAGCAAAACATTATAAAGCCTTTTAATATGCATTGGACCTTTCTCTCTTATATGTCTAACCAATTCTTCCTCATGCAACATAATACCAGTTTTTTGGTCCTCTTTCCATCTCAATTGTAATTGATTATATTGTAACCAATTTAAATTAATTCCTTCATCCAACAGTGTCTGTAATGTCTTCAGCTGCCATCTGCCCGCATCTGTAAAAAGAACCTCTTTGTATAAAAACCCCCCGAGTGACATTATATTTGTATTCCACAAAGTATGACCAAGATCCAGCCATAACGGTATTTTATAATCCCATTTGAGTCGGTGCTTCTTCCAAACTCTCATCAAAGATTCTCTAAGTATATGACTTTTAAATACTTTATCTGCTTTGTCGTCGTAAAATAAATAAGCATGCCATCCAAATTCAAGATCAAAACTTTCTGCATTCAGTATTCCAGTCTTTTTACTTCCAAACCAATCACTTGTTAAAGTTAAAGCTGCTGCATCATAATATAACTGTAGGTTTGGGAGTTTAAGGCCTCCTCTTTCTGGAACATCTTGCATAATTTTCAGTTTCACTCTCGGCTTCTTCTCGTTCCAGACAAACTTATTCACACCAGACTGCCAAACTTTCAGTTGTTTATCACTTTTAAGCACCGGAATCATTTGAAACAAAAACAGAAATCTTGGCAAAATGTTCATCTTAACTGCTGCTATTCTTCCAAGTAAAGACAGTTGCAGCTTTATCCAAGTCTCCATATCTTTCTGGACCTCTCGCCACAACACCTCATAATTATTTTGAAACAATTTCATATTTGATTCTGCAACCTGAACTCCAAGATATTTTACCTTAGGTACAATTTCAAAACCTGCCCTCCTTTCAAGCTCATGTTTACGATCTTGTGTCATATTTTTTACTATCATTTTAGTCTTTTTTGAATTCAGTCTAAAGCCTGAAACTCTACCATAGTCTTGTATAATGTCGTTCATCAAGATTATTGATTCCATTGGTTGTGATAGGGTAACAACCAGATCATCTGCAAATGCCTTTATTCTGTAATCCTCTTGCCTTATCATTATGCCTTTCAAAATTTTAGAGTCCCGTATTGTGTTTAGCAAGACTTCCAATGTTAAAATAAATAAAAGTGGGGACAACGGACATCCCTGTCTTGTTCCTTTTTCAATTTTAAACTCTGTCGTCAAACTTCCATTAATAATAATCTGTGCCTTTTGCTCTTGATAAATTGCTGAGATCGCCTGTATAAATTGGTCCCCAAAATCCATCTTTTTTAAAGTCTTTAGTAGAAAATTCCAATCCACTCTATCAAAGGCCTTCTCTGCATCCAAAAAAGCCAGCACTGCAGGAATCTGTTTATTCTTATCAAGATATTCCAATAAGTCTATTACTTGCCTTACATTGTCCTTCATATATCTGCCTTCAATAAATCCCGCTTGGTCCTCATGAATCACCTTTTGGATTACTGGCATCAACCTGTTGGCTAATACCTTCGCATAAATTTTATAGTCTGTGTTCAAAAGAGATATTGGTCTATAATTCTCTGGATTTTTAGGACCAACTTGTTCTTTTGGTATCAAAGATATATAAGCAGTTGTCCACGATGGGGGTATTTTACCCCCTTGTTGAATGTTACAAAATAAATCTCTAAGTTGTCCCACCATTTCAGCTTGCAAAGTTTTATAATACACTGCAGTCAAACCGTCCGTGCCAGGAGCTTTGGCTGTTTTTAACTGTTTAATTGCTGCTGTTATCTCCTCCTCTGTTATGGGATAATTCATTCTTTCCTTTTGTTGATCAGTAATTTTTGTAACTCTCTTATCATTTAAATATTTTTCTATAAGTCCATTCTGCACCTCTTCTTTAGCATATAATTTAGTATAATAGTCCACAAAAGCTTCTTTAATTAATTTTTGTTGAAAGATTTCTTTCCCGCCAATATCAATACTATCAATAGTCCGTATACTTTGTTTTTTCCTCAATATGTAAGCCAACCATCTGCCCGGTTTGTTAGCGTTACAAAATGTATTATGTAGGCTTGTTGCAACTTGTTCCGCCATAAGCATTTGAAATTGGTCTTTCAAAAGTTTTATAGCACTTCGGATTCTTTCATCTGTTGGATTTTTAATAAGTAGCTGTTCTTTATTCTTTATTTCCATTTCCAACTCAATTCTTTTCTTTTGTCGGAACTGTCTATGTTTAGAGTTCATATAGATAAGTACCCCTCTCATATAAGCTTTACTTGCGTCCCAAACAATTTCAATTGGAGTACCTTTATTCAAATTTATTTCAAAAAATTCTTTCAAATGCTTTTTAAGTTCTATTGTATTCTTTTCATATCTAAACAAGTTCTCATTTAATCTCCAAGAACGTCTCTCAACCTTATCCATCTCAATTTCTATCCATACAGGGCTATGGTCAGTCAAAGTTCTTGGAAAAATCTTTGTTCTTTTTGTCTTAACAAGTAGATCATTTGACAACAGGATAAAATCAATCCTAGAAAAAGATCTATGTCTATCAGAAAAAAAAGTATAATCCAATACGTTTGAATTATGTATTCTCCAAACATCTTTTAATTCCATATCTTCTTTCATATCAAAAAAAGTCTGTGGTAGTCTAATTCTAGACTTTGCCAAGCTCTTTTTATCTAGTTTAGAATCAATTACTCCATTCCAGTCTCCCATAATTAAAATAGATCTATAGTCCCATTGCAATATTTTAGTATGTAACATCTTATAAAAATAATCCTGTTGTTGGTTGGGAGCATAAATTCCAATCAGAAGAATTAGTCCATTTGCTGTAGACAATTCAATTGCTACAAACCTACCATCTTGATCTGCTTCTATAACTTTCGCTGTTAATTTTTTATTTACATAAATAACCACACCATTCTTTTTCTGCGAAGTCGAAGATATATAATGTGCTCCTAATTTTGAGTTTATCAAATATTTTTGATCTTGAGTAGTTATATGCGTTTCTTGTAAACATATTATATCATTATTAAATTGTTTCAAATATGTAAATAATTTCTTCCTTTTCTGTGCTGAATTCAACCCATTGACATTCCAAGATAGACACTTAAAGGTCATCAGCCTCTTTCTGGAGCGCGGAGCAATATCTTTGAAGTTCATCCGAAAGCTTCGATCTCGCTCCTCCCATAGCGCCACTCTCTTGTACGGTACTCTTAACTGCCTTCTTGTCTTGTCTTTCCTGTTGTTGTTGTTGCTGTTGTTTAAATAGCTTAGATTGAGCTCTAGTTATACGTTGATCTTTCACTTCAGCCAACTGAATCAAATCCAAAATTGGAGAAGAATCCAACAAGGGTTCACTCAAAAAACCTCCTTCTGCACCTTGCACTGTTTCTAATTCCTGCTTGGACTGTTCTTTCAATTGCCTCTCTTCACTCTCCTTAATCTCCAAAACTGTAGATGTGCGTGGAGATGGAGTTCTTTCCTTAAGTATAGTACTATAAAAATGTTGTGCCTTCTCCACGGTATTCAACCGATATCCTTCTCCCTTGTATCTAAAAATTATCCCAGCTGGTGCGTCCCACCGGAAGGGTATCTGTAAGTTTTTCAATTCCTTAACAAGAAAACCAAATTCTTTTCTAGCTTTCAGCATTTTAGGAGGTAATTCTTTAAAAATTTCAAGTCATGAACCCCCCACTTGTACAGAAGTGTGAAAAGATTTTTGCAGGATATGATTTCTAATTTCTCTATCAGTAAAATATATCACCACATCTCTAGGCAGTTGTCTTTGTCTGGCCACCCAAGAGTTCACTCTGTAAATTTTATCTATTTTATGAAATACCAAATCAGGATTAGCTTGTAAAATCTTAGCCAAGGCTTCAGAGCAAACTTGTCTCAAGTCCTGTCTCTCCTCCTCTCGAATTCCCCGAAGCCGTATAGCAAATTCCATCGCCCGGAATTGTATCATAACAATCTCATCTTCAATTCTCTGCATTTTATTGTCAACTTCATCAATTTTATAATCATTGTCTTTCATCTTAACATTAACTTCTGATTTAAATTCTTCAACTTTAAAATCAACTTTCCCAATAAATTCTACCAGGCCAGACGCCACTTCAGATATTTTTTTGGTCACCTTTTTTTGATTCTGATTCACCATGTCTTTAACTTCATTAATTTCCTGCATAAATTCCTGATGTGATTTTTGAAGTTTATCATCTATCTCCTGTTGAGATTTTTGAAATTTATCATCCAAAGTTTTAGAAATAAATTCTTTTAAATCTCCCACATCAAATTCTTTTTTCTGGGTTTGTAACTGTTGAGCAGGGGGAGGTTGCGTTTCATGTTTATGTGTGGGGGATCCCCCCCCTGATGCCTTCCCTTCCTGCTTCTTTGAAGCCATCCTGGCTCGTGATCTAGTTTTTCTAAAGAGGGAGGTTCCTTTTCCTTTCCCTCCTGCACAAAAACTTCTAAAAAAGTCCCCCAGATTTAATCAAATAAAGACTAAAATAAAGCAAAGTCCAGTATTAAAAAGGGAGAAATTGTTGTTTCTCTTATAACAAGCAAGGCAGCTTTGTAACAACTTGGAAACTTTGTAACAAAACAAGATAACTTCACCAATCCACATTCACTGGCTCGTTAACTCTAAGGCTAGACGCCATATTTTTTTTCTTTTCAAAGCACTTTCACTCACTCGGATTTCTCAAATTGAAAGTCAATAGAGTGCTGATACTTGCGTTTCCAAATTTCAGGATTCAGGTAATTTCGCTGTTTGTTAAAGCCGGTTCTTTCGCTTTAAGTTTCCTGCAGCCGGCTTGTTCTGCAAAGGCAGAATCGTCCCACGTCGCCCGGAGTTTCAGCAGGCTGGAAGGGAGCCACGCCTGTTCTCTCCCCAGAAACTTCCCTGGGGGGTTACAGGGGCTCAACCGGTGCCCTGCGGTCTCTCTTCTTCAATCCTTTAGGATTTAGAAGTTTTCGAGCCGCTTCTTCGTTTCGAAGCGGCTCTACAGGCGGCGGGGCTGGCGGAGCTTCAAAGAGCGCCGCCGACGCCGAAGACAAGGAAACCGGAAGTGGCAATTTAAACTTTTTGAGTGAAAAATGAAGGAATTTCGCCAGATACACCTTGGATAAATTTCTAAAAAACACTTTTTAGAAATATATAGAGAAATGTGACACTTGTGATACCAGTGGCAAAACATTAATTTTTAATGCATGAATTTTATACACTCAGTATAGGTGAAGCCCAGCTATCTAAATCTCTTTCTGTGTCTCACAGCAATGTTTTTAAAATCATTCTTATCATATAATACATATATCTACATATACTGTATCTAAGTATTCTCAATTCAAGATTAATTATTGCTGCCAAACATTGCTGAAATGGTATACTTACCTAATATAGGCAATTTCTTCCAAAAGCATCAGTTCAGATTTTGACCATTCAATACAATCAGCTGTGATGGCCGAGTGGTGAAGGCGTTGGACTCGAAATCCAATAGGGTTTCCCTGCGCAGGTTCGAATCCTGCTCACAGCGTGATGCCTGTCTTCTAAAAAAGACAATCAATAGTATACCCAGAAAAGGCTTCTTTTGCATTTTTTAATATTATTTATAACAGTACAAAGATTCAGGGTACTCTCAGAACTATCCTACAACACTGAGTTCATTCCAAAAATGGTAGCCTTCCCAACAAGTCAAATTAATAGTGCCACAAATATCATCCGACATCAGTGGCAATGTTTTTCCAATCTTGGCAAGTTTAAGATGTGTGAACTTCAATTCCAACCAGCTCTGGGAATTAAAGTTCACACATTTTAAACCTGCCAAATTTGAAAAACACTGCTCTATGGTAAGTGAGATGTTTAAGCTGAAAAATTTCCAAGGCTGGTAATATATGCCTACTCATCTGTTCTCTGTCTGTAAGGCATATTGATTCAAATCTTTTATTATTTTTATCTTTTATAATTGATCAGCTTGGTATACAAGCTAATATTAGATACAAAAATTAATTTCCATTAAATTGTTAGAGTTTACATGAGGCTTTACCTTTGCTGAACCTTCCCAGAGACTTATGCCTATAAGAGCAGCTACTACAAACTGTTGACAGTTTTTCACATGTAATTATGATTGCTGAATATATATCCTCCCTAGGTTTAAAGCCTAGAGTACACTCCCTGAAAAGTTCTCTATATAGCAATATATTTTTGTTTCTGTACTTGCTAGTAGGTGGTGATTCTGTGTTTATGTCAACATCCATCTTGAGTATCCAAATTAAAATGCAGGATCATTTCAGTTCTGAAAAGCTTACTGTTTATTGAATACAGAGCGTAGGAATGGCAAGGTAAAACTAACCCTAAATTTCTAAGGCACCAGTTCACAGTATTAAACAATGAATTTTACAACTTAACCCTCAGGCTTCCACATAGATGACATAAAAAAGTTCTCCTTGTTATGGGAGTTATCTGTCTTCTTCTGCACACCTATTGATCTGACCTTGAAAAGTTTCCAGAGTCTCACAAGCTCCCATGGAACTGCAGAAGTTTTGTTTCTCCAAATCAACTCATTCGTAGTCAACATCCCCCCCCAATGGTGGGTTTCAAATTTTTTTACTGTGGGCATGGCTTGGTGGGTGTGGCATGGCTAGGTGGGCATGGCTTGGTGGGCATGGCAGAGTAAGGATACTGTAAAATCTCCATTCCCACCCCACTCCAGGGGAAGGTTATTGCAAAATCCCCATTTCCTCCCGATCAGCTGGGACTCGGGAGGCAGAGAATAGATGGGGGCGGGGCCAGTCAGAGGTGCTATTTACTGATTCTCCGAACTACTCAAAATTTCCACTACCGGTTCTCCAGAACTGGTTAGAACCTGCTGAAACCCACTTACTCTAGTGACAAGTTGAAATGAAGAGGCACATAGCTGCCCATGTTTCACTCTTGACAGTTTACATGATTGCATGTTTACATCCTTCACATTCTTGATCTGGGAAGCTTTAGCTACCTATAAAACTCTAACAATTTATGGTAAAGTATGCCTTACATGCATTATTCAAATCTCTTCTTTCAGGCACGAACAATCAGATCCTCAAGTGAAGAGTTCAATTAGCTAGTTTATTGCTCAAGCCTATAACACAGGAATCTTCTCAAACTGGTGGCTTGCACCTGGATCAAACTAGATAAGATTCAATGGCATTCAAGGGGAAATCAGACATCTCCCTGTTATGCCCTCACAGGGATTCCTGACTAATTCCCCATTTGACTCTTCTCCCAGACTCAGCCAATCTCTCTTCTACATCTACATCCAAAACAAACCTATATTTTTTATTGCTCCAATTTGTATAGCCCCCACCACCACCACCCACCACAAATATATGACTCTGGGCAGCTTACAACAGCTAAAGTAGAACAAAGTGTGCTTTAGCATAACCACCCAGCCGCACGGGTGGTTATGGGAGCGACATGGCGCTCCCATGTAACACCCCTCCTGCGCGAGCTGCACTGGCTCCTGGTGGTCTTCCGGGTGCGATTCAAGGTTTTGGTTACCACCTTTAAAACGCTCCATGGCTCAGGACCTGGGTACTTGCGGGACTGCCTACTACCACCAATAGCCTCCCACCGGCCGGTATGCTCTCATAGAGAGGGGCTCCTCCGGGTGCCATCGGCCAAACAATGTCGACTGGTGGCCCCCAGGGGGAGAGCCTTCTCTGTGGGGGCACCTACTATCTGGAACGAGCTCCCCCCGGAGATACGGAGGATCCCGGATCTGCGCACCTTCCGCCGCACTCTAAAGACCTTTTTATTTCACCAGGCGGGTCTGGCCTAACTTTCTCCCTCTTTTTAAACAATTTTAATAATTTTAATTTTTTAAATATTTTTAATACTCAAAGTTTAAATTTGTTTTAAATTGATTGGGGTTTTAATCTGTCTGGGCCAAACTATTTAATTCGATTTTAATTCTGCTTTTTAAATTTTGTATATATGTATTTTATTGTTGGCTGTTCACCGCCCTGAGTCCTTCGGGAGTAGGGCGGTATATAAATCAAATAAAAGTAAAAGTAAAGTAAAGCAAAAACCATAAACATTGTCAAGGCTTGTATAAAACACCATTGTAGAATAGGGTTGGAGAGGGAAGCAAGGTTGCATTGATCTGCTTTAAAATCAGAGTGACATAGGAGCCGAGGTGGCGCAGTGGTTAGAGTGCAGTACTGCAGCTACTTCAGCTGACTGCTAGTTCAGCAGATCAGTGGATCAAATCTCACCGGCTCAAGGTTGACTCAGCCTTCTATCCTTCCGAGGTGGGTAAAATGAGGACCCAGATTGTTGGGGGCAATATGCTATTTAGTATACTGTCTTTGGTGTAAGCCACCCAGAGTCCTCAGAGAGTGGGCAGCATAGAAATATGACAAATAAGTAAGTAAGTAAGTAAGTAAATAAATAAATAAATAAATAAATAAATAAATAAATAAATAAATAAATAAAGTCTGCCTTTACTCACACCAACCTGTGATCAGGTCATCATAATTTGCCTTAATATCAAGATCTTGAACTGGTGTTGAAATGAGGTGGACAAGACCACTTGTTCAATCACTGGTTAACTCAGGACTAGCTAGAGAGCTCAAGGAAAGTCAAGGAAGGACATATTTCAGATACATTTTGGGGACAATTTGTAGAAGTTACCATCTTTTAATCATGCGTGCTGTTGTGAAAAAACTGAGCATTATGTAGCTAGATGGCTGCACAATCAGTGATCACAGAGATAGCAAAATAGAAAATGGTGAAACAAACACTGTTATGTCAGGATGAGATGGATTTTAAAAATATTCTTATACTCATTCTTATTCCCATAACCTTATTAGTAGCAATCATTCACAAGGCTATTGGCTTTAAATAAATATTAAATAATATAATATAATATTCCGCTTCTTTCTATCCCTATCAAAGATCTGTTCATACAGCAAAAGTATGTCATTTTTCTTGTATTATTCATCTTCAGGCAAAGAGTTTTATCACTAGCTGAAACACACAATTCATAGTGGAAGATGAAATAGTTAATATTTATATACAGCAAAAACATACATTGTATTATAATGTGCACAAAGAATTTGGAAACAAGAAATCTGTCTCTCCCATAGAAACCAAAGGCAGGTTCCTGACACTTGTAGTGATTAAGAATTCTCTCTTTGTCTGATTTTCCAAGCAGAGAACTCATCAGAAAAGAATAGAATATAGAATGGAATGAAATGGAATGGAATAGAATAGAATAGAATAGAATAGAATAGAATAGAATAGAATAGAATAGAATAGAATAGAATAGAATAGAATAGAATAGAATAGAATAGAATAACAGAGTTGGAAGGGACCTTGGAAGTCTTCTAGTCCAACCACTGCTTAGGCAGGAAACCCTACACCCCACTTCAGACATATGATTATCCAACATCATCTTAAAAACTTCCAGTGTTGGAGCATTCACAACTTCTGCGGGCAAGTTGTTCCACTGATTAATTGTTCTAGCTGTCAGGAAATTTCTCCTTAGTTCTAAGTTGCTTCTCTCCTTGATTAGTTTCCACCCATTGCTTCTTGTCCTGCCCTCAGGTGCTTTGGAGAATAGCTTGACTCCCTCTTCTTTGTGGCAGCCCCTGAGATATTGGAACACTGCTATCATGTCTCCCCTAGTCCTTCTTTTCATTAAGCTAGACATAACCAGTTTCTGCAACTGTTCTTCATATGTTTTAACCTCCAGTCCCCTAATCATCTTTGTTGCTCTTCTCTGCACTTTTTCTAGAGTCTCAACATCTTTTTTACATCATGGCAACCAAAACTGGATGCAATATTCCAAGTGTGGCCTTACCAAGGCATTATAAAGTGGTATTAACATTTAACATGATCTTGATTCTATCCCTCTGTTTATGCAGCCTAGAACTGTGTTGGCTTTTTTGGCAGCTGTTGCATAGTGCTGGCTCATATTTAAATGGTTGTCCACTAGGATTCCAAGATCCCTCTCACAGTTACTACTATTGAGCAAGGTACCACATATACTGTACCTGTGTATTTTGGTTTTCTTGCCTAAATGTAGAACCTTACTTTTTTCACCATTGATTTTCATTTTGTTAGATAGCGCCCTATGTTCAAGTCTGTCAAGATCCTTCTGTATCTTAAGCCTATCTTCTGGAGTGTTGGCTATTCCTGCCGGCTTGATGTCATCTGCAAATTTGATGAGTTCCCCATCTATCCCCTCATCCAAATCATTGATGACAATGTTGAAGAGTATTAGGACTAAAACAGAGCCCGAGGACTACACGTTGCATGTAGTTGGTCAGCCAGTTACGAATCCATCTGGTGGTGATGCTGTCTAACCCACATTTTTCTACTTTATCTAGTAGTAGGTTATGGTCTACTTTGTCAAATGCCTTACTGAAGTCCAAGTAAATTATATCGACAGCATTCCTCTAGTCCACTAATTTTGTCACTTTGCCAAAGAATGCAATAAGATTAGTCTGGCATGATCTGTATCAATATGAAAGGTTGTGGTTGCTATCAGAAAATACATTTGAATGGCTCTGAACTAAAACAACAATGTACCATCAGGCAGTTAGGCAGCAGGGAGGAATCCCAGATATACTGTTCGGCAGCAAGTCCTTCATAATTGAAAGTTTTTTATGTCCAGTAAAGGAAACATGTTCTAAGCAATAAATGTTCTATACGTTATAAATCCGGTAGCAACAGAAGCAAACTGGAAGATTGTTGCAAAACTGATGAGATAAAAATTGAAATAGCTACAGAATCGGCAAAGAATAGATTAAGAAGTAGAAAATGAGAAATCTCCCAACACAAATCAGAACTGTGTTTCTAAACACAGTGGTCTGTGTCTGCAAAGTTATCAAGTGTGACAGCATTCACTTAAACATGTCTACTCAGTAAACTATTCAATCATGCACTGAAAAGCTGGTGCTGAGTTTCGCTGAGTTTTTAAATTTTAGGGCAGTGTAAAGGTTAATTTCAGAAATACAATTAGGCCATGGCTTCACACAGGCATAGAAAACTACCACTGGGAGTTAGATCCTGCAGTTATGTTTAACATTTCCTGTGCTGAAAGCTAGAATGACTGGTCTTGATACCTTGTTTTCTGGGGGGTTTTCGACACAGTCAAGGGAACCTAGCTATCTTTGTAGTAAGATTCTTTTACTAATATTTCACAATTCCAGTCGAGCATTGTTGTATTAATATCATTTCAACTCCTGCAGCTTATTACAACTCTACCCTAGCCTCCAAACCGTGTGCCCTCTTGACATCAATTTCCAGACCTCTCTTTCTGGCGTGGTTGTTGCTACCAATTCTGGGAACTGAAGTGCGCACAATTGGAGAGCATCCAAGTTCAAAAGGCTATCTTACCATATTCTTTCATGCTGTCTGCATGAGCACTTTTATGCTTACATGAATAAAGATGAAAAAATTCAGCCTTTTTTTTTTTTTTTTTTTTGACAAATAGGGGTCCTCTATTTGCAAGTTGCTTAACATGCTTGGGTCATTGGAAATAATTGATATGTACTGTGCATCCAAACATGCCCATCATACTTTTCCCTTTTAGGATGTATTATTAAATGAAGCATGGAACCAGAGAAAGAAATAGTAAGAGAAAAATCAAAGGCATAAACTAAGAAGAAGGAAACACTGCTAAATTTAGCTCATACCAATGTCATTCACTATGCATAATTCTGTGATGAGATTTTTAACTGCTTGTCCCTCTTACTGTTTGTGGCTGTTAAGAAATTCCAGGCTAGATTGCAGTGGTTCTTAATGGGGCCAGGCTGGTGCTTTACTCAAACCATGACTGATTGGTCATTATCCTGCTACTTCTCCATCTTTTATGTACAAGGAGGGAAACCCACACAGATTGGCTTCTGTGTAGACCCATCTACCAGTGTTTGCTTTTCTTTTATGGATCATTCCTTTCTTATCAGTCCCTCTGCTTTTCTATTACTTTTTCCTGATACTTGTATTATAGTTTCCTTCTGCCTTCATCACCTTCTTCTTAAATTATCTCCTTTGGCACAAACAATGTTTTTTTTCTTTTTATCTCTTATTGTGTCATCACTCCTCTGATGATCTGTGCTTCTTTTGATTCTAGTTCCTCTCTAGGTTAATTGTGATGTTGTAATAATAATAATGAGCTGCTATTTTACTTTCAGAGAAACGATGTAGCAATCTTCAGACATTGCAATGTAAAATGGTTTAAAAATATATAAAAAAGAAAAAAGAAAAAAGTAAGGAGCTTTCCAGTACAGTGGATGGGAAGCCAAATGGAACATGCTTCACCCAGATTGGATATGTAGAAAGAGGGTCCAGCGAGAGACGAAAGGGTTGAATAGATCATGAGTTTCTAAAGAAGAGATGGTTTACTGGCTTAATGAAATATTGTTGTATCAATTGCAGGATTATAACAACAAAATAAACAAATGAACACCAATCAACAGAGAACAAAAAGTATGATGGCTATTGCTTAATGCATTGTAAGCCGCCCTGAGTCTCCGGAAAAAGGCGGCATATAAATTGAACCAATAAATAAATAAATAAATAAACCCAGTAGCCCAGGATAAAATGACTGTCCAAAGCTACTGGCCAGCTATGGAAGTGGCCAGCTACTGGTGAGAAAGGGACATGCAGTGCATGAGAGCTGGGGCTGATGCTAGAATGGATCAAAGTGTTGGAGACCATCTACTTTAAAGGGCTTTTTTGTGTGTGTGTAGGGAGGAGAATAGTTTTACATTAAAGCTTGACAACACAATTGCAGTGGGATGAGAGTGGGAATAGGATAATGCCATGCACTCTTCCTCCTGCATGAGGGAAGAGTGAGTGGCACACAGTGATTGTGGCCTAAATAGAAAGTATGGATGTACTTATGT
This sequence comes from Pituophis catenifer annectens, assembly GCF_029215685.1. NCBI lineage: Eukaryota > Metazoa > Chordata > Lepidosauria > Squamata > Colubridae > Pituophis > Pituophis catenifer. The sequence continues at coordinate 95,756,088 of NW_027256881.1, forward strand.
CCGTCCATATCCAAGTATCCTTAGAAACCAACCTTCTGTCTGGATGATCAGCCCCCCCACCCCAAATATAATATTCATATCATGTCATGATGCATATCATCATGATGTTATTGTTGATGCAGATTACATAATTTGCATGATGATGTCAAACTGGGCATTATGGCTTTTACTGGACAGCTCTGTTCTCCTTTCTGTCTTTCTTCTGATAAGACTAAAACTACTCATCATTTTTTAAAGACCTTCTATAAACATGTTGGAAGAAATTTTCCTGGTTCGTTCCCAGCTGGGAAGCAGTCACCGATGCTGAGAAGAAATAGACATGGAAGCAGCGGCCAGAAAAGGGATCCTTTAATTCAGGAAATTAAAAGAAAAGTAAGTGACACAGCTCGAGCGTTCCTGGCTTGCAATAATAATAATAATAATAATAATAATAATAATAATAATAATAATAATAATAATAATAATAATAATAATAATAATAATAATTATTATTATTATTATTATTATTATTATTATTATTATTATTATTATTATTATTATTATTATTTTATTTCTATACCGCCCTTCTCCCGAAAGACTCAGGGCGGTGTACAGCCAATTTAAAAACACAAGACACAACAATAATTAAAAATTAAAATAATTAAATAGATTTGGCCGATTTAAAACCCCAAAAATTAAAATACCCCAATTTAAAATTATTATATTGACAGCCCTGCCTGGCAGAACAACAGGGTCTTCAGTGCGCAGCGGAACACCCGGAGGTCGGAGATCTTACGTATTTCCGGGGGCAGTTTATTCCACAGGGTTGGGGCTCCCATAGAGAAGGCCCTCCCCCTGGGTGTCGCCAGCCGACATAACTTGGCTGATGGCACCCTGAGGAGACCCTCTCTGTGGGAACGGACTGGTCGGTGGGAGGCTATTGGTGGCAGAAGAGCAAGCAGAGTGGCATGATAAATGTATGGATTTTTACACCCATTTTCCCTTTGAAGTTTGTGTGTGGTTTGATGAGATTTTGTGTGTGCCTTTAGTTAAAGTGATTACTCTGAATTCTGTCTTCCTGCCTTAATGGGCTAATCATGTTCCTGGGGCTTTGTCTTTCCTATCCTGGGGGTTAATTCTGCCAGGAAAGAGTAAATGGAGAGTTCCAGGAGAGTTATTTTTAGCCTGATTCCCCTTATCTTAATGGCTCTACTTAAGTGTTCCTTTCAGTTGGTGCTTTTGCCTGGGGTTATCTTAAAGGGCTAAAGGCTGGCTTGAGTTTCTTGGCACTGTTTTCTGAGGTTTCTGGTGCTGTGAGGTTTCTGGCACTGTCCTTTTGGGGTGTACTTCCCACAAATATAAACCCTTTTGGAGCCCAAAGGCATTTTTGCAGATAAACATAACAGTAGCAGGATTTTTAAATATACAAGTTTCCCCTTTTAAAATAAAAATATTTTATTGGGAAAAGGAGGAGGCTGGCAAGTGGCAAAGGAGAAGGCTATAGCTGCAGCCCTTATATATACATGTTTTCATAACATCAAGAATGGGCAACTTAGATGAAGTCTCTCCTGAGTTAAGTTTAGCAATAACTACATACATATCCACATAGTTTTCTTCGTAACAATATAGAAGTGGTTTGTTATTGCTTTGTCCCAATATTTCCTCCCTTCTCTCCCCATTTTGCAGTTTATCCTGCAGTTGAAGGATTTTCTGGTAGGTTCCAAAGTCTAATCCTGCTTATTTCTTCTAGTTCAACCAACATTGCCTAGCTACTACCATATGTTATAGAAAGATGATTATAAGAGCTGCCTTCCTTATCTCAAGCTCTCTGCAGCTAAATAGGGAAATGGTCTGATTTGAATGCTGATGTTTAGGTAGAATTGGAAACAAGCTGGCTCCGTGCCAGCCTTTTGAAAGCATTGGAAATGCTGATTTAAAGAATTCTTCAGAGGAAATACTATCACAATCAAAGTGAATATATTAAATATAACTTACTTTATCTTTGGAATGGTATACAACTTAATGCTTAACTCGGGCATCATTCAACAGCTGTAATACACATATGCTGAAGAGTTTACATCCAATAGGGAAGGTGCACACCTGGTCCCCTCATTCTCATTGAGACAATGTTTGTGGGATCTCAGAGGCATGCCTTTTCTCTGGCAGCCCCTGCCTTTTGGAACAAACTGCCCTTACCCTCATCATCATCATCATCATCATCATCATTACCACCTTTATACTGCTGGTCCCAATCTCATGTATCTTTAGAAAGTCAGTCAAGACCTGGCTCTTTCCCCAATCCTTTGGGTATGATTAAGTCCCATCTGGATGAAATGTAGTCTGTTTTAATCAGGTTGGAATATTATATGTTTTTGTTGGTTTTTAACACACTGTATTCTTTTCTTTGAGGATTCTAATTGCTATTGACTTTTTATATCTTGTTCAGAATAAGTTATTTCAGTTGGACAGCCATACAAATATGACAAACACTGTCCAATAAATCAATTCCGGCACTTCCTCCTCGAGGTTGGCTGTCACGGCATTCACCATCGTCACATCCAGAGGTGGTATTCAGCAGGTTCTGACCAGTTCTGGAGAACTGGTAGTGGAAATTTTGAATAGTTCAGAGAACCAGTAACTACCATCTCTGACTGGCCCCGCCCCCATCTATTCTCTGCCTTCCAAGTCCCAGCTGATCGGGAGGAAATGGGGATTTTGCAGTATCCTTCCCCTGGAGTGGGGTGGGAATGGAGATTTTACAGTATCCTTCCCCTGGAGTGGGGTGGGAATGGAGATTTTACAGTATCCTTCCCCTGGAGTGGGGTGGAAATGGAGATTTTACAGTATCCTTTCCCTGGAGTGGGGTGGGAATGGAGATTTTACAGTATCCTTCCCCTGCCCTGCCCACCAAGCCATGCCACGCCCACCAAGCCACGCCCACAGAACTGGTAGTAAAAAAATTTGAATCCCAGCACTGCTCACATCGTATGAGTAGGCTGCTGCGTACTGACCCAGATGAGCCCACACCTGGTTCAGGCATTGTTTGGGGTGATAAGTGAATCCAGTCATTGTGCTGGCAACCTGAATACCCAGAATCTTCTTTAGATGGGAGTGTACTTTGTTAGCCAACAAACAGTAAGGTAGCAATGCTGCCATTGATACTTGCATCCATCTGGTGTCATACAACAGAAGGAAACAGAAGCAGAGCAGCAAAAGCTCCTTTTTGTAACCTAAAAAGCTTTACAGACAAGCTGCTTTGCCTCTAAGCTGTGAGAAAGGAGAAATGTAGTCCTGCAGAGTCTTCTATTTAAATGCAGATCACAGCTCTTGTCCAGCTGCTTAAAAGCTATTAAACCTTTAAACTGCACTTTTCTTTGCTAGAGAGGAACAAGGGGATAAATGGTACACTCCCAGCATTTTGGAAGAGCAGTGATTTGTGATAAACTAGTGAGAGTGCCATCTAATTTTCAGAGGGCATCAAAGTAGGAACACATAGGCACTTTGCTTCAACTCTGATATAGTCCCATTCATTCCGACTGATGCCTTAATGATGCCTGCAAATGTCAACTTAGATGCTTTCGGAAGACAAGTTTAGTGTATGAATGTTTTGTGAGTCAAATAAATTCTTGAGGGTCAGCAATTCCTGCCTAAATTGAACAGTTATGATGCATTCGCTATTAGAACCAACCAAAGAAGAATTCCCAGGTGGCAGAACAGATGTTCTCAATTGTTGTTCAGCTTCTTCTGTGGCCCGGTTGCAGGTGCTTGTGCTAAATGAAAGATAAGGCTGGTACTGGGATTCTGGCTACGACCTTCTTAGCTGACAACCGCATTACATTCAGAGAATAAATTACATTCTTTTCATCTAAAATGAACCTTTTAGTTTGTGTGTGTTGTATTGTGTGTGTGTGTATTTTAGTGTGTATTGTAGAAGAGACTGTTGTTAGCATTAGTGGGTTTTGTTTGCCTCTGATCCCACTGTTCTCCAGAACCAAATTTATGCCTTCCCATTATTTTAAGCCTCACTGTAAATTGCCAGGTGATTGTTTTTCTGGTTTTGTTTTTACCTGTATTGTAACTAAACAAATATCCATTTGATATAGGAAACAAATTTGAACAGGATCACTGTTTGTTCTTTGCCTAATATTTTTGAAAGAATTGATCTACAGCATGTGTCTGATTTAGTTTTAAATGATGGTTTAAAACTAAAGCAATGCTCCTTTCACCAAAAATTGTGGTATACATTAGTGGGAGGTACATTGACTAATGTTTCTGAAACTTATTCTCTATATTATGTTGAAGCAACAAGTATCTGAGTGGGGAATCTAAGCAATCAGTGTAGTTATTTTAGGAGACATTTCTATATATAACTATTTTGAAAATCTTTTGAAATTCTGAAAATCACATACTATTGCACTGTTATACCAGCTCTTCTACAGTTCTGGTTTATAATAGAAGGCTCTTGAATGTTTATTAATTCACTGCATTGGTAGGATGCAGGCTTGCAATACAGGTAGTCCTCCACTTACGACCACAATTGAGCCTGAAATTTATGTTGCTAAGTGAGAAATTTGTTAAATCAGTTTTGCCCCACTTTACGACTTTTCTTGCCACATTTGTTAAGTGAATCATTGCAGTTGTTAAATTAGTAACACAATTGTTAAGTGAATCTGGTTAACCCACTGACTTTGCTTGTCAGAAGTTTGCAAAAGGTGACCCCAGGACACTGCAATTATCATAAATATTAATCAACTGTCAATCATCTAAATGTAAATCACATGACCATGGGGATGCTTCAATAGTCATAAGTGTGAAAAATGGTCATAAGTCAATTTTTCAGTACTGTTGTAACTTTGAATAGTCACCAAGCAAACTGTTGTAAGTCAAGAACTACCTGTATAATAGGGGTGAAATTCAGCAGGTTCTGACAGGTTCTGGAGAACCGGTAGCGGAAATTTTGAGTACTTCGGAGAACCAGCAAATACCACCTCTGGCTGGCCCCAGAGTGGGAGTGGGAATGGAGATTTTGCAGTATCCTTCCCCTGCCATGCTCACCAAGCCACACCCACCAAGCCACACCCACCAAGCCATGCCCACCAAGCCATACCACGCCCACCAAGCCACACCCACAGAAATGGTAGTAAAAAAATTTGGATTTCACCACTGCTGTTTAACTTCTATATTGTCTGGCTTGCATAGAATAGCATGCACATATGTGGCATAAAAAGGGACTGGAGGTTAAAACATACAATGAATGGTTGCAGGAACTGGGCATAACTAGTCTAGTGAAGAGAAGGACCAGGGGAGGCATGATAGCAGTGTTCTAATTTTTGAGGGGCTGCCACAGAGAGGGGTCAAGCACCTGAAGGCCAGACAAGGAATAATGGGATGGAAATTGAACAAGGAGAGATTCAACCTGGAAATAAGGAGAAATTTTCTGACAGTGAGAACAATCAACCAATGGAACACCTTGCCTTCAGAAGTTGTGGGAGCTTCATCACTGGAAGCTTTCAAGAAGAGACTTGTCTTCCATCTGTCAGAAATGGTGCAGGGTCTCGTGCTTGGGCAGGGGGTTGGACTAGATGACCTATCAAATCCCTTCCAACTCTGTTAATCTGTTTTCTGAGCTTTGGTTGTGTTTGCAGTATGCTGACTAAATGTGCCAAAAGCTGAGCTTATACTATTCTTACCATTACTATGGAATTCTGGATGAAGCATGGATGAGACTAAGTGTGGTAACTGAGTCCATATCTTTTTTTATCTTACTAAATGTTTTGGGAGGGCCACAACTGTGCAAAGTCATGAAGGGTAATGAAGTACAGTATTCCTGGGTGGTGATGTTGAAGCATATACAAAACTGCAGCTTGCATTGTTAGAGTACATGATAAGCTTGAATTAATTCATGAAATAAATATGCATTGCGTCTATGAAATTGAAAAAGACAGAAAGGATATAACAGATCTGAAGGAAGATGGTCTGACCTTACATAGCGGAATGGATGTACAATCAGAAAATGTATGAAAAGGCTAAATTGTGTGTTGGAAGCTGTTGAATAGAATAGAATAGAATAGAATAGAATAGAATAGAATAGAATAGAATAGAATAGAATAGAATAGAATAGAATAGAATAGAATAGAATAGAATAGAATAGAATTTTAATTTGCCAAGTGTGATTGGACACACAAGGAATTTGTCTTGGTGCATACGCTCTCAGTGTACATAAAAGAAAAGATATGTTCCTCAAGAATCATAAGGTACAACACTTAATGATAGTCATAGGGTACAAATAAGCAATCAAATCATATTAGGAACAGTCAATATAAATTGTAAAGCAGTATCATCTAAGTTGCTGTGGGTACATATCAACGTAAAATTCATAGGTCAACTTAGCTCAACATCATGCTTCCCTGAGTATTAATAGCAGAACATTCATCTATAAGTTTGGGGGGGAAATGTGCAACTTTTTAAATTAATGCAATCAAGGATAAATTATTACTCTGATAGAAGATACAAATATATATGTTGGAATGAGATGATGGAGTACAGAAAAAAAAATTGCTTAGGCCATTAGGAGGCACAAGAGTGAACAGGATTGTACCACTTATCCCATACTAAATAGTAATCATGTTCTTCCTTATTTTGGGATAAGTGGTACACTTGGTTGGAAGATAGGAAAAGGAAAAAACAGGACTAGGAGGTAGCCAGTGGAATCTAAGATAGATATAGAAACACAAATTATTTACCATAGGCCAATAGTGACTTAGAAAAGTTTAAACACAACATAAAAGACCCAATGAGGGAGGAGTCAAACATATAAATGAGAATCATATAACAGACTACAGTTGCGATAACTTTGATAAGATTATACCTGATTTCTTTTTTTTTGTGTACATGTTTTGTATGTCTTGTTATTACTTGTTTTGTTTTGTTTGTATCTTTAAATAAACAAAAAAATTTTAAAAAAGAGGATTGGTGAGTATTTGCTCAGATAAAAATATGTTATGAATATGTCTTTAAAGCATAAGTCTATTCATATTGTCCAGATGACAAAGAAATGAACATAAATCTAAAAGGATGATTGATTTGATTTTTCATTATGAAATACTGAGATAACTAGTGAAAATTCATGGGTGATCAAAGATACTGAATGTGAGACAGACAATTGTTCTATATATTATAGAAGGAAAATGTGTGAAAGAAGCTAAAGGGAAATATGAATGTCTGCAGAATTTTTCCTCTATGAAAAAATATGATAAACTACAGTAATTTCCTAACTCAATAATTATAAAATAGAGATAAGAAGAGGAGCTGTGATAAGTACCTGTAACCAAATGAAGAGAATGATGTGAACTATCATAAAGGTTTATCGTGATATGCTAATAGAAAGTAAGAAAACAGGGTGTTGGTGGAACGAATGCTCACTGAAAGAGGGTCTGAATAAAAAATAATGTATGTAAAAGAATGGTTGCTGCAGAAAGTAAGGATAAGAGAAAGATATGTTAAGAAACAAATGGCAGAACAAATGGATAATGGCAGATGTAGTCAAAAAGAGCAAGGAAGGGTTAAAACAGGCAGAACAAATGGAAAGTAAATGGGTAAAGAAGGCTAAACAAGAAGCTTCCAGCAGAATCAATGGAGTAAAAGTAAAACAGATGACTTGGGATGAAAATGAAGGGAGGGAATTTTGAACATTTGTATCAGAATGGTAGTGTTATGTTGAAGAATACAAATGAAACCAAAGCCGTAACTGTAAAGACCGAGGAAAAAAATAACACAGAGAAAGTCATAAATGCTGTAAGTTTATTTAAAGATTTAAGAGTCCAAGAATAGATGGTGCAACTGGATCTGGTTCATAAATGATGGGGCAGTGTAATTTCTTTATTATATAAAAATTGTGCCTAGTGATTGGAAGATGCAAATGTTATTTTCCTATGCAAAGGGGAGAAGTAGTTTTCTTAAGTGTGCCTAGAGAGCAGAACTGTCATCCAACAAATTCAACAGGTGATAATGAGCAAAATTTAGAAGTTGTGGCATGGCTTCAGGAAAAGAAAGGGAATTGTATCCTGAGATGTTTGTTCTTTAGCACTTCACTGAAAAATGCATGAATGTGTGAGTGGCTGTTAGCAGAGTGGCTGTTTTTCCCAAGGGCTGGGAATGTTCATTCAGAGAGGAAACAAAGCCAAGGAAATCAAATAACCATTTTTCCTCTTCTTAATGTGTCCTATTTTAAACTGTAAGATAGCACTGCTCATCGGCTGTCCTTGTTGCTGAGGAAGAATAAGCCTTGGGTCTTAGAACAGGGATGTTTTTCTACAGCATACGTTTCTACTAGTTCAAACATTGATGGATTACACTTTAATACAGCAATCCAGAAGAGTTTCACATAACTTTTCTAGACCTTTGATTATTTATATCCCACCTTTATCACTTTTATATATAATTTAAGTGGTCCTTCTTCCTCCTATTTTCCACATAACCACCACCCTGTGAGGTGAGTTGGGATGAAAGAGAGGGACTGGCCCAGGGGTGGGTTCTAAATTTTTTTACTACCGGTTCTGTGGGCGTGATTTATTTTGTGGGCATGGCTTATTTTGTGGGCGTGGCTTGATGGTCATGTGACAATTATTTAGGATTTAGCAGAGGTACTGGTCTACCAGGCTGTACCGATCCACCCATTTATTTTTGCAGGCACTGATCTACTCATGCATTTTTGCAGGCACTGATCTACTTATGTATTTTTGCAGGCACTGGTCTACTCATGTATTTTTGCAGGTACTGATCTACTCATGTATTTTTGCAGGCACCGGTCTACTCATTTGTTTTCTTTTAACACTGATCAGCTGTAGGGCGGCCCTTTGAAGTTCCGCAGCAAGAGTTTAAACAGTTTTTTTTCCCTCTAGCCATCAGCTGGGACTCAGGAGGCAGCAATAGATTGGGCGGAAAGGGGCCGAACTGGGAGGAACCCACCACTGGACTGGCCCAAAGTCACTTTCTGGCTGACTTTCACACCTAAAACAGGACTAGCATTCTAGTCTTCTAATTTCTAGCCTGGTGACTTAACCACTAGCAATTTCTAGAGCTCCAATTATTATTCTCACCATCCGTCTCTTAACTTGTTCTTATTTCTCTAACACTCTCATCAGACTGAATGAGAACTGATAGAGAAAAAGGCTGAAGATCAAAACTGAGGACAAGCCAGGAAGAGGTAGAAAAAGCAGCTGAATGGGCTAGAGCTGCCCATTCCTCTATATGTAGAAGGTGGCTAGAATGATTTTCAATTTGTGTCAAGAGCCTTGGTGGATGGGTGCTGGCTTGAACTCTAGTGAATTAGCATAGTCGTCCCTACTATATTACAAATCCTACCTTGAATTTAGATAGACTTTCCCCACTTGTAACAATACCTGAAGAGCACTAGAGTTCAGGAAGAATTAATTTCTAATTTAGTGAGTCTGGCCAGGAATTTTGAAATATTTCACTGAGGCTTAAAGGACACCCTGCTTTTTGTCAGCATTGTAAAGCTGGCTCAGGTTTATTTGTTGGAAGAAGGTTAATAATATACTTGCTTCCTTCCTGCTTTGGTTCTGAATTCCTTTCTTGTGAATACAGGGGAAAGGCAGAAGGGAGAAAAACCACATGCAGTGGCACTAGGAGCGGGATTTTTTTTTTTTTCTAATGGAATTGGCTGAAAGAAAATGTAAGTCCTTTTAGCCCAGGCAGAATAATCCTTCTCCAAATTGAGTCCCAAGATGCTTTATGTAATTAAAATTAAAATTAAAACAACAGGGTCAAACACACACTATGTATTAAATGTAATGAGACAGAACTGGCACGTGCAGTTCAGTAGTTAGTTAAATGAAGTAGCTATGCATCTATCTGCCAAGTCCTAACTTGTAATAATAGGCAATTTTGATCTGATGCTGCACAGAAGTCCAGCTTGGGGAGGGGGGGGGCTGTTTCTGTACCTGGAAATGGGGTAGAGTAGAGCAGAGAGACAAAGTAGCAATTATAAAGATGGGGCTATGGGCTGTACTGGAGCATTTGGTTGTCATTTGAACCTAACAACTCTCCTGTGCTTCTGATTGTTGGAAGAAACATCCTTCTAGGTTCTGCTCCAAGTGGGGAAAAAGACACTAGAGACATGGAGACTGCTTGGAAAGATGGTTTAATGGTGGACAAGATCACATGGCTTGAGTTCCTGAACAGAAAAGGGGCAGATACAGCGAGTTTTTCAGGTTTTATGCTCTCTCTAGCTTTGAACTTCCTGGGGCCCAGAAAGAGTACTCTGATTGGTTGGGGGTCTTGCTGGCTGATGGTCACATGTGCTTCCCAGGTCACATGTGGTGCGTTTCTGCTGCTATTGTGTAGATGGCTAATCCTATCTTTGTTGGATCTTTGGCAATTCCTACTATGGCACTGCCTGAAGGAGGCAGATCTTTTTTATGTAGAATAGACTGGCCCAGGCCTTAATGGCCCATTGACAAAGGGTGAGGGAGGAGGGGCGGGAAGGTGGGAGCTGCTTTGTCTGTAAAATATGCTTCTCCATTTCTCATCCAGGGAAATATAATATTCTGCCTTTTTCATATTTCCTAAAATATTTCACTCTTCCAGGAAAGGGGTGGGTGCTAACTTCCTACATGATGATGGGAGGAGATGACAAGTCTGAGCCCGAGGAAGGGGTCAAACGCATCATAAGTCACAAGTCTCTGCACACCCTCAAGAGAACTAAGTCTAGCTCACCTTGAGTGTTTCTCTTATATCTCATTTCCCTTAATCGCCAGTTGATCAGATTCTTGTAGAGAGCTTAAGCTTGCAATACATCTTTATTTGAAGTGCCTGAATCTTCTGATTTCCCTGGTGCTTGACAATGACTGCTTGTAGGCAGGAACTCGACAGGCTTGGCTTGGCTTTACAACTGGAAAAGAAAGCAGAACTGTCTAAAGCTTTGTACATAGGCAACACTGAGACATGGCATCAAAGATAATGGAATCATGCCAGTGGTGAAATCCAAATTTTTTTACTACCGGTTCTGTGGGCATGGCAGGGGAAGGATACTGCAAAATCTCCATTCCCTCCCCACTCCAGGGGGAAGGATATTGCAAAATCTCCATTCCCACCCCACTTTGGGGCCAGCCAGAAGTGGTATTTGCCGGTTCTCCAAACTACTCAAAATTCCCACTACCGGTTCTCCAGAACCTGTCAGAACCTGCTAGATTTCACTCCTGAATCATGCCAATAAATGTCCATGTTAATCCTGGTCTTATTTGTACAGCAAAGGCTTTTGTGGCAGCAATCCCAGTTAGAGAACCTGGAAATTAAAGTTCCATTCCCAATTTATATAAAGACAGATTATATGACAATCTAACTAATTGGAGGTAGGTAAATGCAAGTTAATGGAGGTAAGTATAGTCCTAGTAGCAGGCTATGTCAAGTGCCTTAGCAATGTAAGATGTCTGTTTATGCACATGTGCTTTATTTTATTCCTATAGTCGGAAAAAATAAATAAGGAAATAAAATCTCTGAGGAATTATTTTAAATTACCAGAGTCCCTAGGACCTAATTGTTGCTATGATTGATTGGTTGGTTGTTAATCAATGTGTTTAAGCATGTATCTATGGTTTGCAAGGCTAACAGAGGCAGAATAATCCTGCTGAGTGGCTTTGACCTTGCATTCCTCCGTGCAGTCCTTCTGATCAAAATGAAGCTCCATAATGCCTACAACTCATGCTTTAAATCCTGGAATAGATTAAAACATTTCTTTGTCTCCAGAAATCCTCAACCAACTATGAGTGGAGTGAGTCATCTATAAAAGCCGTGGCTGAGGTCTTCCTTTTACAGCACTTCAAGGCCATTGGCTGTTAGTTAGTATCATTTCATTGTAGAAAAATCCATTATGAATTGTGATGTCCTTTGTGCTGTAAATTACAATCAGATAATCAAAAATATCTATTAGGAAGTATAAAAACCACCACATATATTGTATATAACTGTTGCTTGTTTTCATTGCAATCCCATTTTCACTTTTTGCTTGTGGAATCCCTTTGATGTGCTATTTCAAAACTTCTCAAATGTTTAAAGTGAAGTGTGTAACAAAATGCTACAGTGCTTTTTTGCATTTCTGTCAGTCAATCATTTTTGTCCTCAAGATGTTCCCTTCCCTTCCTCTTCTCATCCCGGTGAGCTGGGTACATTGGGTTCAATGGCATATAACAGTTCTCACTTTCCATTCATCTTCTACTTCTTGCCTTCTGAAAAAAAATCTTGAAGACTGCTATTGATCTCTATCTGAACTGCAAATACTAAGCAAAGTGGCATCAACTGTTAGTTCAACTGCTCCATTGAATACAGGGGAACTCAACCTTCAAAATGAATGGCGATTGCAGCACAATGAAGCCTCTGGATATACAAAGAGAGAGATTTGATAAGGACTTAACTGTCCCAGAATTACATCCACTAACCTTCCTATGTCCAAACAACTCAGAAGTTGCCTCTCAAAGACATTGACTTACCTTTTATCCATGATGGTGAACCTATGATGCCATAGGTGGCACACAGAGCCATCTCTCCGGGCACATGAGCTGTCGCCCAACTCACCTGCTGCTGCGCATGTGCACACACCCCAGCTGGTGTTTGGCTCTCCGGTGCACATGCGCACAATTCAGGGGACCCAGCTAGTCTTTGGAGCTCTCCTGTGCATGCGCACACATTTGCACATGTGCATAAGTACTTGCGCACAGCACGCGCATGCGTAGATGGCATTCACGCACATGCATTGCATGTTCAAAAACCACATGCATGTGCAGATGGTGCGATTGTGCACGCAGCGCATGGGAGAGCCATGTGAAAGCCACACGCATGCGCAGATGGTGCGGTTGCAGGCGCAGCCCATGGGGGCGCACATGAAAGCTGTGTGCATGCACAGATGGTGAAGCTGCATGCACAGCGCACAAGGAGGAGCAGCGCATTACACAGATAGCACGCACGCATGCAAAGCATGCAAAGCACATACCTGTTCAGCACTCGGTGAGTAAAAGGTTCTCCACCACTGCCTTATATAATCAATGGTACAACCCAAATACAGTCCAAAATTGGATCAGATTGATACTACAAGCCAGACATTATGTGGCAATCTCCTTATCTGTGATAAGAATTAAAAATTATATATAAAAAAAAGAAGTAATATATACAAACATAAAATATCCATCAGCTTTACTCCAATGCTGACATTTCGTGGTTTGATACCTTCATGCTATAGTCATTGATTACGATCATCACGGTCATTACAGCCACTACAATCAGTATGGACTTTCAGCTTGCTTCCTGTTTCTTTAGGAATTTTTGCTGCCAGTTGTGCTCTGCACAGGATGTAATGATAATGATAATATCCATAGCTAGAATGCTTTCTTTAAAACAGGGTTCCACAAGGAACTAAGGCAGGAAGAACCTTCTCTGCAGGGAATTAAAGGAAATTAAAAAAAAAAAAAACCAACCAACTCCCATCTCAGCACTGCTTTTTCACTCTCGCTGGTTCATTAACTAAAATCCATGCAGAAAGCAACCAGCCATCTTTTTGTTCTATTTCAAGGTTGCAGACACACAGATATAGTACACCACTCAGAAGCTGACAGAGATAACAGCAGGTAGGCATATAATTCAAATGCCTATCAGAGAGCGCTTGCCTGAAAAATGCCAATTACAGTCCAAGAAGCGATGTCCAAGTACATCCCAAGAATTACAGAAAGCCAGTCAAAGGGTCACAAGTTAGAAAGACAAGCAGTTGTTTCCAAGAAAGGTTACAAGCAAAGCAACTGTCTAAATCTGTCGGCAGACTCATGCCTCATTCTTTGCCTAGTGAGGAGCCTCACTGAAGAATGTTGCTCTGCTTGCATCTGTTTATGCCCAGACATGAGACTTGGTGATTCTGCTTGACTCTGTTTGTGTCTAGATCTGAAACTTGGTGACTGTGCCTCAACATCTGACTGTTCAGGAGATGCCTGTGACTGATGAACATGAACTGAGTTCTGGTGTATTGATTGAAGCCTGGGTGACAATCCTGGCTTTCTGACTGGCAATCCTGAAGCACAGGTTCAGCTGCAGCAATTTATTTATTTATTTATTTATTTATTTATTTATTTATTTATTTATTTATTTATTTTTATTTTTTTGTCAAGCGTATATAAGATAACAGGTAAAAGTATAAACATAATTTGGATACATGAAAAGAGTAAGTAAAAAAGGAATATTAGGACAGGGATGGTAGGCACGCTGGTGCACTTATGCACGCCCCTTACAGACCTCTTAAGAATGGGGTGAGGTCAGTGGTGGGATTCAAGTAATTTAATAACTGGTTCTCTTCCCTAATGATTTCTTCTAACAACCACTTTGCCAAACTGCTCAGAAAGTTAACAACCAGTTCTCCCGAAGTGGTGCAAACTGGCTGAATCCCACCACTGGGTGAGGTCAACAGTAGACAGTTTAAGGTTAGTTTTGGGGGTTTGGGGAAGAAACTACAGAGTCAGGTGGTGCATTCCAGGCATTGACCACTCTGTTACTGAAGTCATATTTTCTGCAATCGAGTTTGGAGCGATTTACCTTGAGTTTGTATCGATTGTTTGCTTGTGTATTGTTGTGGTTGAAGCTGAAGTAGTCATTGACAGGTAGGACATTGTGGCAGATAATTTTATGTACTATACTTAGGTCAGACTGAAGTTGGCATAGTTCTAAGTTGTCTAAGCCCAAAATTTGGAGTCTGGTGGCATAAGGTATTTTATTTCTGGGAGAGGAATGGAGGACTCTTCTCGTTAAATATCTCTGGATTCTCTCATCGGATCAATCTCTATCATCGGATTCAAGATTAGAATCAGATTCTGAATCATGGCTCATAACACTCTTCCCTTGCCATGTGCATATGCACAAATCTAGACTCCGTGCTTGTTCCCAAATAATAACAAACATTTCTAACTCTGCCAAGCAATCACAATGAGTTTGACCTCTGTTTAATAATCAAGGTGGCAACCTGTGCACACCCATTGAGTTGTGAGAATATTAATAAATAAACTGAATATTAATAAATAAAATGCTGCTTTGCTGCAGTGCACATGTGCAGCAAATCCATTTGGAATGGGATTTCTCCTGGAGTAAACATACATGAGAATCATGTTTGCAAAGGCAGGTAGGTAGATGATAGGTATACAAGTGGCTTCAACCAACAAAATCCAGGCCATCTATACCCATCTTAAGTATATGCAATACCCCTTGGTATACATATGCTATCTTTATTTTGTTTTCTTGATTAGACTTAATAAATATAATAAAGGCCTAATACATTATTTTGTTTTCTCAATTAGGCCTAATAAATTGTTATGTAATGTGGACATTTTCCCAACTGCAAGTAATAAAATTACAGATATGCAGGAAAAAGATCCAAACAGAGCTAGGAGAGAAAAGCCTAAAAGGAGAGAAATTTCTGAAAAAAAATAAATTTCCCCAAAGACTGATGCCATCCAAAGACACAAGTTATATTTTTATCTCTATTATACTACTGCTTGAACAACAGCTACAAGAATCAGATTTGGTGAAAATAATGTGTAGTGAAGTGTAGTGAGGTATCTCAAGTCATCTCACATTAGTAAACGTATTGCTAAAACTGCATTTCTTGAATTTCCTTGCTGTTGGCCCCATTCCTTCTCACAAAATATATTTTAACTAAAAGGGCAGCCGGAAGATGGTAATTTTCCATGACCTTTTATTGCCAATGGAAAGTCTCCTATAAGTTTCTCCACAAAGGTAGAGAGAGGTAGAAAAATATAGCAGGTCTCTTTCTTTTGATTTTACGTGCACAGTTTGATCTACATCTACATAGCCAATCAGTTAACCCCTAGGCTCTGCCTTTATTATAGCCAAACCAAAAAATGTAGCAAGCTGCAACCCCTGAATTATTTAGCCATGATTCACATATTGTCTTAGAGAGAAACTGGATTTGTAACACACTTAATAGTAGGAGAAGAAAATGGAGATCATGTGCTTTAACATCTTTATTTGGTTGTTGCAATGCCATCTGTTTTATCAGTTCCCATCCATGCTTGAATCTTACAAGACTTTGTGCAATCAAGATTCTGACTGAGATATGGGGGGAAATAATGTGGAAGGCTGAAAGATCAGTCTATAGATCTAGTAATTAAAGTTAGTTAAGGAGGTGATACAGATTTGGAGAGTGGAGAAGGTGCCTCAATTTTAAATACTGTAGATATTAAGCATGGCTCCTTATGAACACTGTACTATACATGACATTTGACATCTATGACAAAAACCTTGAGGAAGGATAGCAAATCCAGCATATTCTCTAGATGAATGGCAGGTACAGATGCCTTCTTTATAACCTTTTCAGATTTCTTTTCTCACACATTTCCAGTTCATTTTCACTAGTTTGTTTTTTAATTCTCACAATATATTGCTCATGCATGTTTGCTGCTTATACTTGCCATTCATTGAAAATTCAGTTTTATGTTGTCACATGTTGTCCACTGTGTCAACAATCAATCAGAATAGAGTTGGAAGGGACCTTAGAGGTCTTCTAGTCCAATCCCCTGCTCAAAAAGGAGACCCTATACCATTTCAGACAAGTGATTGTACAATCTCTTCTTAAAAACCTCCAGTGATGAAGCACCTACAACTTCTGATGGCAAGCTGTTCCACTGGTTAATTGTCCTCACTGGATTTCTCTTTAATTCCATGTTGCTTCTCTTAGTTTCCATCCATTATTTCTTGTCCTGCCCTCTGGTGCTTTGGAAAATAAATTGACCTCCTCCTCTTTGTGGCAGCCCCTCAAATACTGGAATACTGCTATCATGTCCCTCCTAGTCCAAAAATAATCTCTAGACTAGTCAAATCCAAATCCTGCAACTGTTCTTCATTTGTTTTACTCTCCAGACCTTTAATCATCTTAGTTGCTCTTCTTTGCACTTTTTCTAAAGTCTCAACATCTTTTTTGTAATGTGGTGCCCAAAACTGGATGCAGTATTCTAGGTGTGACCTTAATAAGGCTTTATAAAGCAGTATTTTGATTCTGTGCCTCCATTTATACAACCAAAGATTGTATTTGGATTTTTGGTTGCTGCCACATACTGTTGGCTCATATTTAAGTGATCACCTACTAGGACTCCAAGGTCCCTCTCACAATTACTGTTTTTGAGCCAGGTTTTCCCTAATCTGTACTTGTACCTTTGGTTTTTCCTAAGTGTAAAACCTTGCTTTTCTCCACATTAAATTTCATGTTGTTGAACAGGGCCCATTGTTAAAGTCTGTCAAGATCTTTTGGGATCCTGAGCTTGTCTTCTGGGGTGTTGGCTATTCTTGCCAGCTTAATGTCATCTGCAAATTTGATGAGTTCCCCTTCTATTCCTTCACCTAAGTCATTTATAAAGATATTGAAGACTACTGGAACTAAGACAGAACCTTGTGATACTCCACTGCTTACTTCCCTCCATGTAGATGTGGTATCATTAAGGATTTGTTGAGTACAGTTTGTCAGTCAGTTAGAAATCCATCTGGTGGTGATGCTGTCTATCCCACATTTTTCTAACTTACCAAGAAGTAAGTTGTGATCTACTTTGTTGAAAGCTTTGCTGAAATCTAAGTATAAATCTATACTATGTCCACAACATTTCACTGATCTATTAATTTAATCATTTTATGAAAGAATGGAATAAGATTGGTTTGGCATGATCTGTTTTTAACAAACCAGTGCTGACTTCTAGCTATAACTTTATTTGTTTCTAGATGTTCACAGATCTGTTTTTTAATTAACTTTTCCAGTTTCTTCCTGAGTATTGATGTTAGGCTGATTGGTCTGTAGTTTCCTGTGTTTTTTTCTTCCTTTTTTGAAGATGGGAACTACATCAGCTCTTTTCTAATCCTAGGGTAATTCCCCAAATCCAGGGTTTCTGAAAGATATGGTACAATGGTCCTTTGAATGATTGTATGAACTTGGAACATGCCCCTTCATATTAGCCTCATTCCTTAACACACTAGTAGTTAACTCAAATAAATCAAGGAGTCATGCCTATTTTCATAGCTTTTACTATCAAATATACAGCATTTATTAAAGGCTGGAGTTTCAGATATGAAATAATAAATATATTGGCTTGGTAATAAATAACTTGACAATAGATAGTGTTGTATCCCAGGTTTTAATTTCCTATTAAGTATAATTGTATAATATTCATAAGAAAACTTGATTCAAACAACATTTGTAATTGGCTCACTAAACTATTAAGCCTGAATTACAAATTATAATAATGTTCTCTAGAATATCTTCTTTATTCCCCTTACCTCATGAAGACATCCTTCCTTCTATGGAATCATATCACAATATATTCTTGTTTCTGATTGTCTGCTATCCCTTATTTTCTTTTTCTAAAAGTGTAGATAAACAATAGCACAAAAGCCGTAGAAGCAGAAACAATGCCAAAAAAGGCCTCTTTGGAAAAAAGAAAACCCTCAGTGTATTGGATAAACATCAGAATGCAACAATTCAATCATGCCAGCAATGCAAATGATGCAGTTGTCGAAACACCAATTCAGTTATAATCAATTCAGCACAAGGATAATATGAATGTTATTGCAGCTTCTAAGAATTGCAAAGTAATCAGTTTGATGGCATCTAAGCGTGTTTCTGGAAGTCTGAGGCCCAAGGGGAAGAGGAGGTTAAAGGTGTTTGTCACAATGTTTGTAATATTTTCCTACATCTGCTAACCTTTGAGGAATAGGAAATGTATTAAATAAGTAACCTGATATTTAAACTATGGAGGAGCTATTTGGTTTTATATATATGTGCGTATATGCCTTCAGTGCTTACTTATAATTACCCTGCAAATAGCATATTTGGAGCTTGTGACCTTTGCAGATGGAGTATACTTGAAATCCATGCCTGACTGTAATCTCACACAACTCCTTTCTAAGCAACAAACTTCTATGTGATTAGAGGTAGATGATAGATAGATAGATAGATAGATAGATAGATAGATAGATAGATAGATAGATAGATAGATAGATTATAGATAGATGATGATAGATAGATAGATGATAGATAGATGGATGGATGGATGGATGGATAGATAGATAGATAGATAGATAGATAGATAGATAGATAGATAGATAGATAGATAGATCGATCACTTTCTGGCTATAGAAATTAAATTCATAGCTCTATAAGATGCAGTCACAATATGTTTTATTCCTTGGGGAAAGAGACAGGAGTTGTTTCTCTCACTCTATTTCTATGTGACAATAGTTATGACTAACATTATTAAACAACCTTAATGACTACATGGCACGTTTGATAAAATCTCCAAACATTTACTTTTCCCTGTAGCAAAGTTTAACTAGGAAGCTGATGGAGATGAGTGTATATGCAAACGTATGAAATATCACCCCAGTGGCCTGAAGTTAATGCAAGTCAGGCCATATTTGCATAATCACAAAATATTTCATCTGTGCATCCATACAGCTTCTTTAAAAAAAACATTTGGTGACCTTATTTTATAGCATAAAATGGCTGAAAAGGATTGAAAAAAGAAAAAAAATCCTTTCCTAGGTTTTTACAGGAAAGGTTTTTTGCAAATATCACAATATGTTACAAAACACAATGAGATTATAGTATTTAATGATGTATAGGTAAGGTATGTTGAACCCAGCAGGACCTTAACTTCTAAATAAAGACCTATAATAGATCATACAGCTAAACCAGGAATGGAAAGAAATTAATTTGATACATATTGTAATGGAAATTTAATTAATTTTGCATTTTCAAAATAACACAATAGTCGTCCAAATTTTGCTCATTTCTAAATGTTGAAAATCTGTTCATCAATAAAAGGAAAAGGTTATTGGAGATAAGATTGTTCAGGATGCAAATCCTAAAATCCTTGGGGAAAAGCAATACTTTAGGAACATTTTTTAAAAGTGCATTTGGCCCCAACTATGCACAAACATACTGTAACTCTGCGCACTTTTTTAAAAATTCAAACTAATCCAGAAATTGGACAAACCAACAGGAATAATTTTTAAGGAATGAAAAACAGAGAGGACGAGTTGGAGCCACTCTAAGAAGTTAATATCTTACTCTAAAATTGTCCATAGGTCTAAATTAACTTATTGCCCTTTGGACTGCATCTCTCCTTTTCAAATGGGAATGGGACAACTCACTATGGCCGATTTGCCACGGGGACAACTCGTCACAGCCACTGTGGGACAACAACTCACTGTGGGACAATTTAACAATGCTATTGAATTATTTAAAAAAAAATTAAAAAATATTTTAATTTTTGCCATTCACATTTCATTCTCTCTCTCCTTTTGCATCCTTTCTTTAATGATTCTGTTCCACCATTTCTTTGATATTAGTGTAACTCTTGTCCCGCAACAAGAAATCCAGCAGCAAATTGGCCGTGGCAAATTGGCTGTGGTGAGTTGGCCGTGATAAGTTGGCTGCATAGAATTGTCATAGACCTTTTTCAAATTTCAGACTGTTCCCCCTTTTGCCTTTATTGAGTACAACCTCAAGAGGAAAGAAAAGTAAGGGAGAGAAGGAGGAAGGTAACAATACAGAGCACACAGTATATTAACCACTGCATATACATATAAATAAATTCTGCATATGTACTTGAATAAATGATTCATGTTTTCTCAAATTGGTTTATTGGAAAGGGCTCAAGTCTCACTTGTCTGATCATTGTCTTGGAGTGACTCTCCCTGCTACTTCTCAAAGGCATTCCTTATGATTGCTACAATTCAAACCTTTAAATCCTCAATTTCTTTTACAAATATGCACCTAGTAGAAAGGTGTGAGCCAGGGAGCTTCAACCAGGGACCTGCCTTCCATGGAGACTGGACAAATGGAGAACATTAAAAAGGTCTTGAAGTTTTCTGACCTCTATAACCCTCCTAAGGCAATTCCTTCATATTTTGCTCTAATTATTGTCAACCACAAATAAAAACACATTTTCTTTGAGGAATCTTGAAATTATGAAGTAGTAAGAAGTAAAAAGTAAATGAACACCTGAGCTAGTCAGAAGGCACAGCTCCAAACCTTTTGAGGATCTGAATGTCTTGTTCTTAAGACCAGCTGGGGAAAATATATATATATATATAGGGGTGTGTGAATCCTTTTGAAGAATCTTTACCCAAAAGCACATGAGATCCTAATATGAAACACATTAAAAACCTAAGGCTATAGAATTATTGTGCTGGATCAGGCCAAAGACCTATCTATTCTAGCATTTGGTTTCCATGGGAACCAACCAGATGCTAATGCTAAACCAGCAAGCAGGAGGACAGCAAAGTGGCCTATTTCTAGTTTTGCTCACCCACAATTAGTATTTGGAGGCGTGCTGCTTTTGTTCCAGAAGGCAGAATTTAATGATCACGACTACTAGCCATTAATTGTTCATTCTCTATGGATATGTGATGACCTTTAAAAGTTGCTCAAGCTAGAGACCTTACTACCTTTTCCTGCAACAAATTCCCAAGTTCAAGCAAGCGTTCTCTCAAGAAGTACTTCCTTCAGACTTTCTTAAATCTGACGTAGTTCAAATTCATCAGATTGCCCAGAGGTAGGTATTATGAATAAGAATTTCCTTTTCTGTAATTTTTTTAAAACAGGCGTATTCTCACCCTCCTAATTATTGGACATTTTCATTATCCTAACCTATTAGGCTTTGTCAACTAACTTAGATAAGCCCTTGCTCCTGTTTCCAGATCAATGATTAAAAAGCTCACTACCAATACAGATCATTGGGGCACTCACTGTTCATTCCTTTCCATTGTGAGGAATCACCATTTATTCCTACTCTCTTCTTTCTGTTCTTTCTTCTCTTCCTCCTTGAAACAGCCCTGCTATATATCATTAGCCTTCCGTAAGTGTAAGGTCAGCTGAGACTAACATAAATCTTTCTTAGTACCTACACTCCATGTGACATAACAGCCTCCTTGACCCGGTAGACATTCCGATTTGTAAGCACTTATTCTAGTAATTGCAATCATTTCAAGGAAATAGATAGTAAAATTCAATAATTTGCCACCTCCCTGCCTTTGGGGTATGAAGAAAATCACCCTATTATCATAGCAAAGTAAAACAATGTACCTTTATGACTTGGCATGCTGATGCTGGCATGCTGATCACTTTCGTACAGCAGACAAGAAGACATCGGCCAAGTTCCTTTGATGTCATTGTATTCTTTACCTATGGCTGTAAACTAATTATTCAATTACTCTGTTTGAACCTTTTGGCATCAGAGCTCTAGCTCTTGCTGGGAGCCTAGTGATTATTGTATTTCTAATAAAGAAACACCGGTTTATAATTCTCCACTCAATTTGCCTCAATTTCTTTAAAGTAAGAGTTTTCAATTATTTTTAACCACTTACCTTTTTGTTAAAAAAAATCCTCTTCTCTTATGATTGCTAAGTTTTTCCAGGTATCTTAGTAAATCATCCTGCCTTTATCTACATAGAAGAGAATAGGATAGGATAGGATAGGATAGGATAGGATAGGATAGGATAGGATAGGATAGGATAGGATAGGATAGGACAGGACAGGACAGGACAGGACAGGATAGGAGGTGGAAGGAACCTTGGAAGTCTTCTAGTCCAGTTCTCTGCTCAGGAAGGAGAACCTATACCATTTCAGATAAGTTACTGTCTAGTCTCTTCTTAAAAACCTCCAGTGATGAAATACCATAACGTCTGAAGACAAGCTGGTCCACTGGTTAATTGTCCTCACTGGATTTCTCTTTAATTCCATGTTGGTTCTCTTAGTTTCTGATCTGTCCCCGTCCACAAACACACACAAACACAGCCAGCCGAGGGTTAAGGAAGCACTTGGAACACACCCAGGTCTTTATCTCCAACTTGGCAGCGATATACACACCGTCTGCCAAGTGCTTTATTTCCACAGAAACAGAAAGATAATATACTCAGCGTACAAGAGTCCAACAAAAATAAATATTCCTCTCAGCAGTTTCGGACAAGGCTTTATTGACTATCCAAGGTTTATTTTTGTTCGTCACAAGGATCACTGGCCACCACCCTCTATTATATAGTCTCTGGGGTGTGGTCCAGTGACTCAGTTCTAATCCCTAGCACGCCTCCTGAGCTGCTGCAATCGTTTATCACGCCTTCGGAGGCATGCGTCCAGGAATGATGTCTCTCCTTCGCTCTCATCTGAGACACCTGTCTCCCTGCTAATCTCCTCTCCCTCGGCCGGCACCTGAGACAGTGCCAGAGGGGAGGGGCCTGGAGAGGGAGGCCTGGCTGACTCCTCTTCCTCATACTCGGAGCTTTCTTCCTCCGATGGGATAGGCTCAGAGGGCGGGGCCACAACAAGTTTCCATCCATTGTTTCTTGTCCTGTCCTTGGTTGCTTTGGAGAACAATTTATCCCCCTCTTCTTTGTGGTAGCCCCTCAGATGCTGGGATACTGCTATCATGTCACCCCAATTCTTCTTTTCTTTAAATTAGCCAAACCCAAAACCTGCAGCCATTCTTCATATGGTTTAGTCTCCAGGTCTTTGATCATCTTAGTTGCTCTTCTCTGAACTTTTTCCAAAGTCTCAACATCTTTTTTGTAGTATGGTGAACAAAATTGGTTGCAGTATTCCAGGTGTGGTCTTACTAGGGTTTTTATAAAGCAGTACTAATGTTTCACGTGATCTTGATTCTATGCCTCTGCTTATACAATTATCTTAATAAAAGTATTTTTTAAAAAAAATCTCTTTATTAAGGTAATGACTTTAGAGGCATTAGAAGAAAATTCTGTTGGTTCGTTTTCCAAGCTGGGTCATGAATATAAACACTCTGGGAAACTTGCTTGATGTGGAGGATGGTTTATTCGACAGCATAGTGAACTGTACAGGTCCTGAAGGTGGCCATAAAATCAGAAAACTGAGAGCAATGATGTGTATAGTGAAAGCCAACCAGGTCTGGGTTTTTGGAGTTCCACACTCATGGCTCTTATTGAGGGGTGTGTTGATCTGAAGTGTTTTAGCCCTGGGGATCATGTGAAAAGGTTTCTACTTTTCTAAATCTGTAATCTTCTCTAGCTGTGGAATTTTTTGAGGGGTATGATGTCAAAGATCTGGGGCTGGATGTTGTGATTTAGGTTTCCATATTGTGATTTATGGGATCTTGCTTCCTGATTGATTTGCTGGTACTGGCTGACTGCTCTTTGTCAATTTCAGCTTAAAAAGGTTTTAAGTGGTTTTTGTAACTGTCCATGTGGCCTGGGAAGGCTTTTGCCTATGGAATGTGAGCAGTGGTGGGTTGCCCCCAGTTCGCATCAATTCTATAGAACCAGTAGTAAAACCGGCGGGAGGTTCCGCCCACCAACCCTGACATCATCAAAATGCTTCTGCGCTTGCGCAGAAGAGCGTGCGGCCCGTTGCGAACCGGTAGTAAAGGTAAGTAGAACCCACCCCTGAATGTGAGGAAAGGGTTAGTGTGTGGTCTAGTTAGCAGGTGTGTCATAGAGGAGTGCTTTTGTTTTTTGTTTGCCTTCCAACAGAGAATAATACCATATCTCACTACAGCAGATACAGCCAACCAGGTCTGGGTTTTTGGAGTTCCACACTCATGGCTCTGTGACAACGATGATAGATGCAGAATTCCAAGAAATTTGAAAGCAGTAGATGTCGTCCTTTGAATGGCTTTACTAGAAAATCCAATATTTCCCTCAACACAGACCTTGAAAAAAGAATTGTGGAATTACATAATAGAATTTTGACCAATTTGTCAGGTTAAAAGGGATTTACGACACTCCAGGTCCCAATCCTCTACCTTTTGTGGATGATTTTTAAGGAACAGACTATTCCTTAGGGAAGCCACACATCTCACAATTGCGTCAAGTACAAAAGCTTTGTGTGAAATTCACTTTGGGCTGTATTTATTTCTTAGAGATAAGGGATAGATAGCTAAGACCCATTCAAGAAACGTCATAAGATTCATAGGAGAACAGAATTAATTTTTACTTCTTATTAAATGAAAACCTGACAGAAGGAACCACGAAAACTTCAAAAGAGCAAAATAACAATAACTATACATAGTGTAGCTAAAAGCAAGTTCTGATACCGCATACTAGTCAAAAGATTCTAACCCTTAGATTTTAATTCCACGCCAATAAAAGAAAAAAAAGATCTTACCCATGTTTCAGCACAGTTAGGGCAACACTACCATAGATGTTACATGTTTTCCTTATATTGTGTTTCAAATGGAGTTTCTGCTTTCTGAAAGATTTGCAAGCAAAGCTATCTAGGGAGACAACTTTAAAGTGTTTCCCTGGAAGAGGCCATTCAAACTCTCAGCTAAAATTCCAACTTATTCCACCCATCCGTGTGACTTTTGCCTGTGTTGTTATCTAAGCCTGGTTGTTGCTAGATATCACAACTAAGTTAGCATGCTGTGTTGTCATACATTTCTTATCAGAATGTGGGAAAAAGTGCCTGCTTTCTGTGAAAAACCAGCTGTTCAACCTAAGTTGAGCCATTAAAAAATGGCTGTGGAGTTATCTTTTTAGGAAAATATTCTGATATCCCTCTCAAGGCAAATCATTAGTATAAGTGTTGATAATTATTATATTTCATGAGTACAATTATAAGTTTAATAATTGTAATTATTATTATTATTATTATTATTATTATTATTATTATTATTATTATTATTATTGTTGTTGTTGTTGTTGTTGTTATTGTTATTATTGTTGTTGTTGTTAATAATAATAATAATAATAATAATAATAATAATAATAATAATAATAATAGATATTAATTAAGAGTTTGCATTTGACAAGTTAAAAGGTCTCATTTCACAAAGTGTCACTTCAACATAATAAATTTTTATTTTTACACAGGTTGCTGGTGCAACTCCATGAAAGGTAAAATTGATTTCTCTCATTTTTGAGTTAAGAGAGTCATCTTAGGCTCTTGATAGATTAAAGAATTTCAAGTGGCAAATTTTCTTCAAAGGGTACAATATGTTGTTCTAGCAACCAACAATTGAAATATACTTTTTTTCTCTTGGTGCAAAGTCTGTAATTATAATATAAGAGCCTTGGTGGCGCAGTGGACTAAGTGCTCTTAAAGTAGCACTTATTTGTCAGCTGCCTGCAATTACTGCAAGTTCAAATCTCACCAGGCTCAACCTTCCTCAGCCTTCCATCCTTTCAAGGTAGGTAAAATAGGTAAAATGAGGACCCGGATTGTGGAGGCAATAAGCTGACTTTGTATAAAAAAAGAACACCGCTTGTGGGGGCCGAAAGCCCTACTAAGCAGGTATATACAAAAGTATGAAGGCTATTGCTTAACGCATTGTAAGCCACCCTGAGTCTCCAGAGAAGGGCGGCATATAAATTGAACTAATAAATAAATAAATAATAAATATCTCAAAGGCAAAAAGTTGGTTTAAGCACAAAACAAACTTTTAATTAAAATTGATGATACTAGAAGCATTAAATATTCTTAGTAACTTAGATCATTATATTTTCGTAAAAAGATAATGAAAAAATATAATATCTACCAAAATATTGTGGAAAGACATGACAACAGATCAGCGATTCCCTTAGAAAACTGGATCAGTTAACCCATTTATGAGTGACATTCCAGCATTCATTAGAATGGATACTGCAAATCTGTAGAGATTCTCAGTCATCCAGATCATGGTTGTCCCAAAGGTGCTTTTTTCAGGAGGCAACTGGACTTTCTTATTTTTTCTTTGAAGATGTTTCGCTTCTCATCCAAGAAGCTTCTTGGATGAAAAGCGAAACGTCTTCAAAGAAAAAACAAGACAGACCAGTTGCCTCCTGAAAAAGCACCTTTGGGACAATGGATACTGCATTGCCTGTGAAATTCTGCAAATTCTTAAAACTGTCTCCTTTCTTCCTTGTGCCTTTACCTTGAAAGAGATGCTGAGCGGAGTCAATGTTAAAAAAAAAAAAAGTTACCTAGGACATACATTAGGAAATACATGAACTGTTTCTCCAAATGGAACATTATACAGGTGCAATCTAATCAAGAAACATTTGAGCACTGAAATTGCATAATAGCAAGCAGAGAATTGGAATGGAAAAGGCACTAGGTAAGACAGAGGAAGCCAACCAATCCCAGCCTCTGTCAAAAAATGAATGTGTGTGTATTCATCACTGTGGTCGGGAAGCAGAGGAATACAAAGAGGATACAACACTTACTGAATTACAAAGGGACTAAGACAGAGAGTGCATTGTAATGAATGCCGTTCTAAATCGGCAACACATACTTTTAGATTTTACATTTTGGGCTTGCAATTAAACTTCTTGCTACTCTTACAAACTCTGTCCATGCTTGTTTACTCATAAGTAACTCACACTGTGTTGAATGAATTTGCTTCCAGGTTCATCAGTTTTCAACCTTCATTAGCTTAAATGGTAAGTTTGTAGAGCGAAGCTTTAGTTTATTTGCTTATGGATGACAAATTTAATCAGCTACAGCAATTTTTTTCATCCAAAAAGCTGGGATTTAGGATTCTTTATTTTCTATTACAGGGAAGTTGAAAATATTAAATATGGGTTTCCTTTCTGACAGTGAGTAAAAAAGTATATGTTGTTTCTGTTTTCTCTCAATAATACATAAACTGCAGATCATTTGGTTATATGAAAATGAATGTAAGTCTAATAAACTGGGTACTTAAAAGCAGGAGTGAAATTCAAAATTTTTCCCTACCAGTTCTGTGGGCGTGGCAGGGAAAGGATACTGCAAAATCTCCATTCCCACCCCACTCCAGGGGAAGGATACTGCAAAATCTCCATTCCCATCCCACTCCAGGGGAAGGATATTGCAAAATCTCCATTCCCACCCCACTCTGGGGCCAGCCAGAGGTGGTATTTGTTAGTTTTCCGAACTACTCAAAATTTCTGCTAGTGGCTCTCCAGAACCTGTCAGAACCTGCTGAATTTCACCCCTGCTTAAAAGGCAGAGAAAAATCATCAAAAATACTTTTCAATTAATTGTCCTACATCTACTGAAAAGCTTTGGATTATAGAGGCTATGTTGATGGCCTTGCTTTGTGATGAAAATCAAAGAAAAAAGGAGAAGAAAAGGAGAAATCTGGCAAGGGAAGTATCAGAGGAAATATATGAATAGCTGTGAAAAAAGGAAACAAGTTTTCTCAACAGTACATTTGAATCTGCATTGGAACTAAAGTTGCTTCCCTTTTCTATATTGTCTAGATTTGCTGCTAAAAACTAGTGGAAAGTTTACATGGTTCTATTGTCTGTTAAGTCTGTTGTATTGGTTGTTTTCATCATATTTTGCCAAAATATGGAGCAGGAGAAGTGCAAAATTCCAAATGGTGGCTACAGACATGGAATGACACCCAATACACATTTTAAAAAAGCAGATATTTGAGAATTATGCAGTCATAATTGTCCTTCTTTTTAAGCTTCCCACAAGTGCCCTATCTTTAATTATTTTATTTTATTTTTTGTTTAGCATATAATTCCCCCTCCTGTCTGCCATCAAGTCTTCTAGTGATTCAGATTCCACCTGAATTCCAAATTACATATCTCTTTTAAATCTTGAAACCCTATTTTGAATAAAATTGTTGCTATTTCTTACCAGTTCTTCTAAGGAGCACAGTGGCTCCGGGGTTAGGATGCTGGGTTGGAAATTAGCTAGCCTGTGTTTGAGATCCATGTGCTGTCATGGGATGTGGTGAGCTCCCATCCTTCGCTCCAGCTCCTGCCAGTGAAATGAAAGGGGCATCAAACCGGGCATCTCCTAAACAATGATGATGTCACTAGCTAATTCTTTCATCTCAGAAACATCTAGGTGCTTCCAACATGAGTGAGATGTGACCAGTTCTTTTGCCTTTTTTCTGCTAAGGCTAAAGATTGGAACTTTATTTCTGTAAGTACAAGAGTCACGTGTCCACAACATGGGGCTGTCAAGAAAGGTAAGATGGCAGTTACAGAAGCATAAAACCCACTTTTTTTGTATATGCATTGTATTCATGAAAGAAAAGGCTTTGATCACACCATCCTAAATGCCGTCTTGCTATTTTTTTATTCCTTTACCACTGAAGCCAATGGGCAAATATTCCTTGTACAAAAATTGTTGTACATGACCATTACATCTTTCTTTGTAGTTCCCAAACTTTCTTCAAATGTAGATTGATTGATTGATTGATTGATTGATTGATTGATTGATTGATTTATTGATTTATTTATTGATTTATTTATTATTGATTTATTTATTATTTATTTATTTATTTATTGCGATTTATATGCGGCCTTTCTCCCTAGGGACTCAAGGCGGCTTACAAAATGACAACTTCAATACAAATCACAATACAATAGAAAATTAAAATCAATAACCCAGTTAAAAAACGATTTAAAATTATACCAGTGTACCCCCAATTTAATTGGCGGAAGAGCCATGTCTTCAGCTCGCGGCGGAAGGAAAGAAGGTCGGGGGCTGTCCTGAGCTCAGTGGGCAATCCATTCCAGAGGGTCGGGGCTCCCACAGAGAACGCCCTCCCCCTGGGGGTCGTCAGCCGAGATTGTTTGGCCGACGGCACCCTGAGGAGGCCGACTCTGTGAGAGCACACAGGACGATGGGAGAACGGCTATAAGATGGTCCTGCAAGTACCCCAGGCCTAAGCCATGAAGGGCTTTATAGGTGAGCACCAGCACCTTGAAATGTATCCGGAGTGCCACCGGTAGCCAGTGCAGCTCACGCAGGAGAGGTGTTACACGGGAGTATCTAGACGCCCCCGTAACTACCCACGCGGCTGCATTTTGGACTAGCTGAAGCCTCCGGACACATCCCAAGGGCAGCCCCATGTAGAGGGTGTTACAGTAGTCCAACCTACAGGTAACAAGGGCATGAGTGACCGTGGCGAGGGCATCCCGGTCTAGGAACGGGCGCAACTGGCGCACAAGACGGACCTGGTTACGGCCGTCAGATGGTCATCTAAGGACAGCCGAGAATCCAGGAGGACACCCAAGTTGTGGACCCTATCGGAGGGAACAAGGGTTTCACCTCCGATCATTAAGGATGGAACTTCCAGATCCCGGGATGCCGGCATCCACAGCCACTCAGTCTTGGAAGGGTTGAGTCTAAGCCTGTTCCTCCCCATCCAAACCTGCACCGCTTCCAGGAAGTGGGACATCACAGAAAGGGCATCCCTAGGGTGGTCAGGGGTGGAAATGTAAAGCTGGGTATCATCAGCATATTGATGATACCTCATCCCAAAACCACGGATGATCTGACCCAGTGGTTTCATATAGATGTTAAAGAGCAGAGGGGAGAGAACCGATCCCTGAGGCACCCCACAAGTGAGAGGCCTCTGGGAAGATCCCTGACCCCCCCGCCCAAACAGACTGCAGATGGCCCAAGAGATAGGAGGAGAACCACTGTAAAACAGTGCCTCCTAACCCTATCCCCCTGAGCCGCTGCAGCAGGATACCATGGTCGATGGTATCGAATGCCGCTGAGAGGTCAAGAAGGACCAGGATGGAGGAGCAACCCCCATCCCTGGCGCACCAGAGATCATTTACTAGGGCGACCAATGCCGTTTCCGTGCTGTGGCCATGCCTGAAACCAGATTGGTAAGGATCCAGGTAGTCAGTTTCCTCCAGGAATTGAGCGAATTGCTGTGCCACCACGGACTCAACAACCTTCGCTAAAAAGCGAAGGTTGGAGACTGGACGATAGTTGTTATGTACGTCAGGATCTAGGCTAGGCTTCTTGAGGAGGGGTCGAACCACCGCCTCTTTGAGTGCAGTGGGAAAGACCCCTTCCTTTAGTGAAGCGTTGACAACAGCCTGGATCCAGTCTCCAGTCACCTCCCTGGCTGCCAAAACTAGCCAGGAGGGACAAGGGTCCAGTAAGCATGTGGAGGACCCCAGCCTACCCATAATCCTGTCCATGTCATCCAATGAAACAGGCTCAAACTCAACCCAGATGTCTCCACCAAGACTAGGCCCTGTCACCTCAATGGACTCTGTCCAGTTGGAGTCCAACCCGGTCCGAATCTGAGTGACTTTATCTTGCAGAAACTGTGCAAAGTCCTTAGCACGGCCCTGTAAGGGGTCCTCCCTCACTCCCTGATTGAGGAGGGAGCGGGTCACTCTAAACAGGGCTGCTGGGCGATTTTCTGCAGATGCAATGAGAGTGGCGAAATAGTTACGTTTCGCCACTTCCATCGCCACAAGATAAGACCTAATATGGGTTCTTAGTTGTGTTCAGTTGGACTCGGATCGGGAGGATCTCCAACCACCCTCCAGGCATCTTTTCTGATGCTTCATTTCCCTGAGCTCCATGGTAAACCAAGGAGCCACCCAGGATCTGCGTCGGATCAGAGGCCGTAAAGGCGTGATTCGATCCAGGGCTCCCACCGCAGCCTGTTCCCAGGCTGCGACAAGGGTCTCAGATGAATCGTGGGCTAAGGAGGTGGGAAATGACCCAAGCTCCATCAGGAAACTTTCGGGTTCCATCAGGCACCTGGGGCGGAACCATCTTACTGGTTCCGCACCCCTGCGACGGGGGATGGCGGAGGGAAAGTCAAGTCTAAGGAGGGAATGATCGGTCCATGACAGAGGGTCAATAGATAAAGTCCCCTCCCCACGATCATTTATCCACTGTCCAGAGAGAAAAATAAGGTCGAGTGTGTGTCCTCCAATATGAGTTGGGCCCTGTACAATCTGAGTCAGGTCCATGGCCGTCATGGAGGTCATGAACTCCTGCACCAACTCAGATGACTCACCGGCCGATGGCAGGTTGAAATCTCCCACAACCAGAAGGTTGGGGAGTTCCACCGTCAATTCAGCTAAGACATCTAGTAGTGCAGGCAGGGCTGAGGCCACGCAGCTGGGGGAGAGGTACATGATCAACAGTCCAGACTAAACTCCAGGGTCCCATTTCAAAAGGAGGTTTTCACACCCGCCAACCTAAGGAACAGTGACCTCCCTAGGGCTGAGACTGATGATCAACAGCATACTTTTCTGCTATTTTGAGGCAAAAAACACACACAAACAATGGAGTCCAAAGTCCAACAAGGTAGACTCGATCAGGAAAGCTAAAGGCATTTTTACTGAGCTTGGCTATAACAGATTCTTGTGAATCTGATTGTGCTATATCTCCTCCTCCTCTTATAGTTCTTCGATTAAGGTGGTCTCTGCCTCAGGCACTTCTGAATATTATCTCAGTCTGGATTTTAAAAATGCATTTGCTTCTTTTTCCTGGATAGCAGTTACTGCAGACTGCATCTCCATCAAGGTCATCTTTCTTACTCTCTGTGGGTTGATATGAGTTAATCATCTCAACTCCCCCTAAGGGGGGGGAGTTCACTCTGGCTCTGCTCATGTGTATAACATGATTCTTCTATCTTTTCACCATTGTCGTATCCACTTCAGTTCTCCCTTTCACATAAAAAGGTTGACCATCCTTAAAATGAAGAGCACCCCGACCAAAACTTTCAAGGATAAAGAGTCAGTTTGGTCAGAATTTTACAGATTGACAGAATGCCAAAAAGAGATTATAGGTTGAATACCTATATTGAATCTATTGTATTAACTTTTCTATCCAAGGATCATTACAAATAACTATACATTTATTGCTCATCCCAAAGTAAATTAAGATAAATATATTTCATGATTATGGCTGATTCAGATATCAAGTACTATATGGGTCTACTTCTAAGGACTCCAAGAAATATCTAAGACACAAATCATGATATGTTTCTGTGCCATGTTGCAATTTTTTTTAAGTGTGACCAAATTTACTTGATTATGTTTTCTTGGCATGTTTATGGTGAAGAATCTTGTGGATTCAAATTTGAAGAAGCTTTAATCTTCTTCAAATTTGCTACAGCAAATTCTATGTCCAGTGAGTTAGACCTTTCTCTTCTTTTAGAGTCTCAGTTCTCAATAATTGTTGCCATTGGTTGAGTTACATGTGTGAAGTTGTACGCACAAAATACAGTGTACAGAAGTCAAATAAAATGGCATCACTAACTGGATTGCTATCTTCTATAATTTATACAGTAGTGACAGCTGTATAACGTGTGTGTGTGTGTGTGTGTGTGTGTGTGTGTGTGTGTGTGTGTGTGTAAGTCAGGGTTGACCACTGATGACTGCCTGGACTAATCCCTGAAGATCTTCTTACAAGATTTTGGAAGTGGGTGCCATTGCCAGTATAACTTTAGGATACCATTAAAAAAATTCAAGGCAATTCAAGTGTTAAGCACACATTCTTTGTTTTTAACATGAATTAAAGGAAAATGGATCTTAGGCCAAAAAGAATTATACTTAGGCAAATTTGAAATTTGGGTCTCCCTTTTTTCAGCATTACATCCTGGGATCTATTTGTTTAGTTATGCTTAAACATTATTTTTTTGTTCGGTTATAACTCTGGGCCCTGACTTAAATCCTCTGAAATTGTATTCTGGGTGATAGATGCTATTGTGAATATCTCTAGGCATACCATATTTTGTAGGGAAAAAAGTGCAAGATGGTAGTCAGAAGTGAAAAGTTTTCTCTAGCTCTTTGTTCCTACTTTTTGAATGTCGAGATTTTTGCCAGTCTGATATACCCAATAAGCCCTGAACATTTGTTTTTAATATTTCAGGGAATTATGTGCAGAATTGGAGCTAATTCATAAGGCACCAATGAGGAACAAAGGAACTGAAAAACCTTGAGTTGGTCCAACAGAGCTAAAGCTTACATTTTTCTATGTATTCTTTGTTTATTCTTTCCTGTCTCTTGCAGCTGTAGAAAAGAGGAGGAATAGGGTTAGGGTGAGACTGTGGCCACACAGACACTTTATAGAGACTTTTTAAAACTTTGAGCTCAGCCTGGGTGGAAGACATGACAAGCTTGATCAGACAAGCTCAGAGATGGCAGATGGCCTTTGTTTTCAAGGTCTGAAATTTTACTTGAACAGATCGATTAACATATGTAAACTGCAAGCTCAGGAAATTCAGTGGAGTGTAGGGTGGATCATATTGCAGATGGTCAGAATCTGCAGTAGTTATATGCTTAAGTAAAAGCTGAAATATTTACATAATTAGTTTCCAAAAGAATGTTCCAATTACTCTCTTGTGAAACTTTGTTCATACTTCTACCCATATGGTGATACAAAGAATTCAGAATTCCATGCACACAATAAGAAGCAGTTCACACATTAATTACATAATCAATACTTTGTGGCTCAGTAGACACACTTGTATATAATAATTGCTGTTCTGAAAGTTTGAGCCAGCAAAGCTTAACAATTAATGAAGTTTTGTAAACTTTTTCAAAAGAGAGAAAGAAAGATTAATGGAGAAATGTGATCTGTTAAAACGACTCAAGCTGCATCATGGCTGAAGAGTACAGATTATGTGATATTGTCTGTATCAGTTCTAATTTAGGTTGATGAGCCACAGTGAGTTCAGTATGCTATAAAATAAATATTCATTTATATGAACTTTCATACATCCAGAAACTGGGAATATATTTCATAGAATATCTCTACAACCTTTTTGATGCAATTATGAAACAAGAGAAACCTTCATCCATGTTCCTTTTGAGCAAGAAAAAGCAATAATATGAAATGCAGTGATGCATGTTTGTTACTTAGGGTTCCTTCATAGGAATTCCTTTACTCAAAGAAGTTATCCTATAAAATTCCTCCTGACCTTTATGGCAACAACTGTCCTACTTTGCACAATAGTGAAACACTTCAGCTCAGTCTGTACAGTATGCTAATGGCAGGGATGGAACAAAGAAATCTATGAGACATTTCAGTCTTCTGTGTGAGCTCAGATCTATGATGGATGTTCATCCTCTCCCAATGTTGTGCAGCACTGAACTTCCCTTTTTATACTTCTCAGATGCTGGTCCAGAGCATCATAAACAAAATCAGTAACTAATTTTTGCTGGCATGGCCACCCTCCAGCAGCCTCTGCTTCTCATTTCCCTGGGTGCCTTCAAGTAAATGTTTCCATATCTTCTCAGCCATACCTACACTTGATCTCTTTGACCATCCCATGAATGCTTTCTAGATACTGTACTCAGAACAAATCTTACACTATTGTTAAACTTTATGGGAAACTGATTTACAGATAAATTTACAGGTTAAACTGCAAATGGACTAAATAATTAAACATACAGTATATTACATGGTTATATATATATTACATGATTGCCTGAAAAATGAATTCTCCTCCTCCTCCTCCTCTTCTTCATGCAAACAAGGACAACAAATGTATCACATACATTATTGTCATCTCTGGTATTGTCTATTATAAATTGTCTAATTTATGCCATCTTCGAAAAAAAGGGAAAGTTCATTCAATAAACTAAATTGCCCGAAATAAAAAGACATAATTATGTGGGAAAATTGTCCCCTTGCTTCTGAAGTTTTAAAACCAGAGGGAAATGTAGACATGTACCATTTATTTTATATGAATATACACCCAGACCTGCTTTCAAAATTTGATGCAGTAAAATGCTTTCAAAATTACATATGGATACATTGCTAATATTCATCCATTCTATGGGATGCATATTTAATAATATATCCATAATGTTTAATCCTCTGCTAGTTGAACTGCAATTTTTAGGAGTTTCTTTTTTCCTCAATATCTATCCAGAAGATGGATTCTGCAACATTTTATATCAGTAAATTTGTTGTATCTATCGCAGAAATTTGTCTGAAATAAAAGCATTTGAACCGGGAGAGGGACAGGGAATAAAATTATTAATAATCTACATTATTAACATATGCATGCAACGTACTGTAGTTCTGCCCACCTGGTTGGTTAGTTAATTATCTATACAGTCGTTAGTTAGTAAGTAAGTTAGTAAGTAAGTAAGTAAGTAAGTTAGTTAGTTAGTTAGTTAGTTAGTTAGTTAGTTAGTTAGATGATGGCATATAAAAGAAAGATGGCATATAAAAGAAAGATGGCATAAAGCAGAAGGAAACTGTGAAACAGAAACCTTAACATTTCCCCCTAAGAGATTGCATTCCTACACACCTTTTTTTCAGAAACCTACACAATCCTTTCGTAGCTCAATTTGCTGCCATCTAATGGCCTTTCAACTCTGAAAGTTGAATGTTGTCCTTCCTAAGAGGCAAAGGTAGGGGTGAAATCCAGCAGGTTCTGACAGGTTCTGGAGAACCAGTAGTGGAAATTTTGAGTAGTTTGGAGAACCAGCAAATACCACCTCTGGCTGGCCCCAGGAGTGGGGAGGGAATGGGGATTTTGCAGTATCCTTCCCCTGGAGTGGAGTGGGAATGGAGATTTTGCAGAATCCTTCCCCTGCCATGCCCACCAAGCTACGCACACCAAGCCACACTATGCCCACCAAGCCAAACCCACAGAACCAGTAGTAAAAAAATTTGATTTTTACAAGCATCTGATGGGAAAAGCCAGAATGGGATAGTCTTCATCTCTAGAGACCCATGGCAGGAACCAACTTCTATCTCTGTAATCAAAATCTTTTACTTGTTAAATCCAATAAGCTGATAGAGAGGAAACATATTATTTCATAGTTTAAAACTTTTTCATCTGCTCTTCTCAAAAAATGCCGAGAAAGTAGTTCTGTGCCAGGTCTCCTTGGAGCAATGATTCTTGAACTGTTTGACCCAATTATTCCTTTTCCATCTAGAATAATGCAATTATGCTCATCGCCCCAAACTCAGACTCTATAAAGGTAAAGGTAAAAGTTCTCCTCGCACATATGTGCTAGTCGTTCCTGACTCTAGGGGGTGGTGCTAATCTCCGTTTCAAAGCCGTTATGCTCATCCCCCAA
Source organism: Pituophis catenifer annectens (assembly GCF_029215685.1). Taxonomy (NCBI): domain Eukaryota; kingdom Metazoa; phylum Chordata; class Lepidosauria; order Squamata; family Colubridae; genus Pituophis; species Pituophis catenifer. The sequence continues at coordinate 95,792,880 of NW_027256881.1, forward strand.
ACTCAGACTCTATAAAGGTAAAGCTAGTCGTTCCTGACTGAAGGGGGCGGTGCTAATCTCCGTTTCAAAGCCGAAGAGCCAGCGCTGTCTGAGGACGTCTCTGTGGTTATGTGGCCGGCGTGACTAAATGCAAAAGGCACACGGAACGCTGTTACCTTCCCACCAAAGGTGGTCCCTATTTTTCTACTTCCATTTTTTTACATGCTTTCGAACTGCTAGGTTGGCAGAAGCTGGGACAAGTAACGGGAGCTCATCCCATTACGCAGCACTAGGGATTCGAACTGCTGAACTGCCGACCTTTCGATCGACAAGCTCAGCATCTTAGCCACTGAGCCACCTCATTATAGATCAGACTCTATAGTATTATACAAATGTCTCACAGCAGCAAGCTGAATTGGATCCTTGACTCACAAACAAGCAATTATAAATAACCATTACCTTAAAGGATTTTCATCACATTAATCAAACTACAGTTCCCAGCATTCACTGGAAAAGCTAGGGGCAGACTAAGGTGTACAATATATATTTGCAATATATATACATCTAGTGAGGGCAACTGTGTTATTTAGAAACTTGATATATGAATGCATCATATCTGAGACTGAAGCTCGTCTCCTTCTTCCAATAACCTATGAAATATATTCAGGCCGTTGCTCACATAATTTTGTTTAAAGTTTTATAACAACTTAAAAAAATCCCTTTAGCAAACAAGACTTTATAAACTTCAGATTATGTAGCAAGGACTAGGTCACTGCAACTCTTAAAACGAATAAATACTTTCTTGGGTTTGAAAATAACAGCTATTTTAGCAATTGAAGAAAATGCTCCTTTTGATAGCTATTGAAATTCTTCAAATTTGCTGCATTAAACTAACTGAAACTTGAAGGTGAAAAAGCTATTAAATTATCTTGCTATCAGACACAGCAGATGAGAATGGAAACATTTCAGAAAGAACAGATGAGGTAGTTTCCATTAAAACTCCATCTGTTCCTCACTAATGGATTCTCTGATTTATGCTTACATCAAAGTGAGATGTCCTGATATGTTCACAATCCTTTGCCCACAAAGTTTGTTGTGTTTATTCTAATGGACAGAGTCAATTCACACAAGCAAATGAACACTGTATTTGCTCAAATTGACTCTGAACTAAAGTATATGTGTGTGAATGAATGAATGAATGAATGAATGAATGAATCTATATGAGTATATGTATGTCTATGTATGTATGTATGTATGTATTTAATTAATTAATTAATTAATTAATTAATTAATTAATTAATTAATTATTGGTTTGATTTATATGCCGCCTTTCTCCAGAGACTTAGGGCGGCTTACAATGCGTTAAGCAATAGCCTTCATACTTTTGTATATACCTGCTTAGTAGGGCTTTCGCCCCCCCCCCCACCTCCAAGCGGTGTTCTTTTTTATACAAAGTCAGCTTATTGCCACCACAAACCGGTTCCTCATTTTACCTACCTCGAAAGGATGGAAGGCTGAGTCAACCTTGAGCCTGGTGAGATTTGAACTTGCAGTAATTGCAGGCAACTGTATATGTATATGTATATATATAAAGGTAACGGTAAAGGTTCCCCTCAAACATATTGCTAGTCCTTCCCAACTCTAGGGGAGCAGTGCTCATCTCCATTTCAAAGCCAAAGAGCCAGCGCTGTCCGAGATGTCTCTGCATGACTAAACGCAAAAGGCACATGGAACGCTGTTACCTTCCCACCAAAGGTGGTCCCTATTTTTCTACTTCCATTTTTTATGTGCTTTCAAACTGCTAGGTTGGCAGAAGCTGGGACAAGTAATGGAGCTCACCCCATTACGTGGCACTAGGGATTCGAACAGCTGAACTGCCGACCTTTCGATCGACAAGCTCAGTGTCTTAGCCACTGAGCCATGGCATCCCTCATGTATATGTATATGTGTATGTGTATGAGTATGCGTATGCATATATATGTGTGTGTATCTGCGAGTGTATAAACATACATACACACCAGTGGTGGGTTTCACTTATCTTTGCTACTGATTTGCTCATGCCTGCACTCACTTTGCTCATGCGCACGCCACTTCTGCGCATGCGCAGAGCATATTTGATGATGTCTGGGCAGGTGGGCGGAGCCTCCTGCCACTGCTACTACCAGTTTGCCCAAACCAGGGTTCACCCAAACCAACCCACCACTGATACACACATACATATTCCTTGTTTGGTGACCACAAATGGGACTGGCTACTTGGTCAGTAAGCAAGTAGTCACTAAGTGAAACCATGACTGCGTTTGTGATCTCACTTTAGCACTCCTTTGCTTTACAGATCTACAAGGGTTGTAAATGCAAGGATTAGTCATAATGTTAGTGTTTTATCATCATCATAAGTGCAAACAATGGCTAAGAACAGCAATTGTTAAATGAGAATTACTTGTACATCAGAATAGGTTGATGTATGGGCTCCAGAATGGGCTCCAACTGAACCAATGCAGTTGTGCTATCTCCAATTTATTTGACTTGAACATATTCTCAGAACATATTCTCAGATGCCCCACTAAACATTTCTAGAAGATACGTCCACATGCCATATCACCATTGTCATTATCCCACATCATCATAAGGATAACCCCTGGAATGGAGGAGATGGCTTGAGGTTATACAGTTGGGAAGGTCATCTGCTCAGTGGATCTACTGAGAGATAAGCTTCTTCAGACTGGTCCCTATTAGGCAGCTTTGATTTGGTTGGAAGGAGATTGAAAATCTGGTTTCTGCAGTATTTGTTTTAATGGTTGGGTTGAGTGGTCAACCAAATCATTGGCCTATAGATGTATGAAGCCCTGAAATAGACCAGCCTGAAACTGAGTTATCCTGGCCACTTAACACTTATCATTGAAAGAATTTGAACCTTCTCTTTCTTTAACTTGGAATTCCTTTTCCAGTGGTATTGCTCTCAAGAAATCCCTAGCTCCTGCTTTCCTCCCCTCCCCTCCCGATATATAATGTTCTAAGGATAGTTTTTAGCTCCCACTCTGATCTTTACAACAAAACTCTTTTCTCAAACTCCAGGTCTTTAAAATTCCTTATCTCCTGACTGCATCTCAGCTGTACAAATTTGAACCACCAACCAATGTTAACTAAGAGATACAAACACCCCACTCTTTACCTCTTTGCAGTCACTGAGTCAGTACTCAATCCATAGTTATAAGGGAAATCTGCATTAAATCCATGTGGACAGCAGATGAATTGCCCCAAGCTTTTGCTCCTACTGCTGCCTTCAATACCTTATTCTCTTTGATATAACTAATTATTGTAACTAGTTTGTCTGTTGAACATAATTTATGGCAATAACACTGTCCAACCATCTTGGATGGTTGGACAGCTATTAGATCTCTACCATCAAAGTTTTCCTTCCACTTCTTCCCAGAGCGGCAGCCTTTTGGAGTAGGTAAGATGAAGGAATAGAAACAGCAAGGATTCCCGAAATCATTTATTACTTCAAGTCCTTGGTGTTTTCTGAACTTGGTTGTTTTTCTTGAAGTTATTGCATTACCAAACATGTTTGGGAATGAAATACCTGCAAGAAAACAACCAAGAGAGGATTCCACAGTTCAAATATTAGCTATAAATATTATCTTCCATTCGTATCATCTATTACTGTAAGATAGTAAGATAGCTCATTAATTGGATACAAGATGGGTTGCAAATAAATTTTATAAATAAATAAATAAACAAACAAATACATACATATATACATACATACATACATGCATACATACATACATACATATCAGAGTTGGGATTCACTTACCTTCCCTACCAGTTTGCAAATGTGAGTGCGTGCGTGCGCTCAATTTCCTTGCACGTGCCACCTCTGCACATGCACACAGCCTTCTCAGCTTGTGCAGTAGTCACACATTACGTCCGGGCAGGTGGGTGGAGCCTCCTGCAGTCACCGCTAACAGTTCATGTGATCCAGACAGAACTAGCTGAATCCTACCACTGATACATACATACATACATACATACATACATACATACATACATACAACAATATTGAATACCTGTCAAAGTTTCTCTCTACCTCATACCTTTTTCTAAGTTATTAAGACTAAGTTTCCTTTTTCCCTCTCTTAATTGCTTGTTGGTTTCTTTTCCTTCCCAAGGCCAAACTTACATTGCCTCACACAGAGTTATCTCTGTTTATAAAGTCTCTGCCTCAGGTGTGAGCTCAGTAGCCTTTCCTTTTCCTATAAAACCATTTTCCTATGGGAAACTAAGCTAACTACAGCGAGTTCCTACTTACCTGCGCCCTAGAGTAAAATTTGTGTGTGTAGATACATGAGCAATAAGCAAAAAGTCATGGCTGAAGAAAGATCGTCATAATCAGCCTTGATTTTCATGACCGGATCAGTCAAATAAACAACTATAGTTCTATTTTATAGTTAGGCAGATGTAACTATATCCAGCTGTTTGATCAACAGAGTATCCAACACTACACAAATCCTGGTATTAAAGAGCTCATTTTCATTACAATTTTCCTTTTTAAAAATAATTTTTAAACTAAAAGTTTTAATTACAATAATGAAAGATAATACACTCGGAAAAAGAAAAGAAAGAAAAAGATGCAAAAAGACAAAAAAGAAAGAATAGAAAAAAAAAAGAAAAGAAAAACCCTAAGAAAACAACCTCCCATCCTCATCATGACAAGTATAAATAATTTTACTATCTCTTCACCTCCTTTTAATTAATAAATATAAAAGTCTTCATCCCATAACTCATCTCTAAACTGTAGCAAATCCTATAAGTAATGTCTTATCCAATCCAGGTGTCAGCAAAAAGTCCAAACAGAGCCCTAAAATGGTAATATTAATTAACAGATATAAAACTCATCATTCCACATCTCAGGTCTTAACTGTAAGGAAATCTGCATTTAGAAGACATAAAGTGGTCCCAGTATCTTAGTGTGAACAAAAGACTAACATTTAATATGACAGAGGGACAATTGCTCGTTGCAAGAGAACAAGCTCACAAATATCCCTTATTTTAAATGGAAAGACAATTAGATACAAAGCCAATTTAAATGCTGTCAGATAGGATATATAAAGTAATTGTAGGGAGAAAGGCTTAAACACCATGTTAACTGTAAGCAAATCCAATATACAACATTTTTCCGTGCTAGACTTCTGCAAGTCCAAAAAGACCCACCCCAAGTAAGGTAAATTCCCTCAGTTCCAGGTTCTTCGTTTTCACACCCTCCAGAGACTGCTATTTTGCAGTCTCCTCATGAGAAGCAACCATGTGGAACACAGCTTGGTTGATCTTGTATCTTTTCTCTATCCAGAGGGGGTCAAAGGTGCCAATCTATTTGTCGGTTCCTTATTCTTAGTTACAAACATTAGATCTGATTTTTAAGAAGCCATCTTCAATCTGCCAATCTTCCCTGGAAGTCTCACTATAATTTTCCCAAAGGGAAAAACCCAGCAAGGAATCTGATGTTCTTTATCATTTTTGTACTTTGTATAAATGAGATATGATACTGATAATACATTTTAGTGGTTAAGATACTGAATTAGGACCAGGTAACCAGCATTCAAATGTACCCTTAGGCACAGAGAAAGACTTGGGGCTTTTCTTTCTACCCAACCTATCTCACAAGGTTATTATGCAGAAAAAAAAAATGAAGGATGGAGTACTGAATGCCTGGGAGAAATGTGATATATAAATTAACAAATAAACAACTATATTTCTCTCAAGCTTTCTGTGCATGCAATCTGATTCTTAGGAGGAAAGTAAATTGGCAATACTACAGTAAACAAAGCCAAGATCTATGAACTGTACTTCCAAAACCTAATATAACCACTGTATCAAAATATGCCAAAATATACCAGCTTAAATATACCATATGGAACTTGAGAGATTTTTCTCTGATGTGTACAGAAAAATATGATTCTCTGGCTTTCAAAGGATGCACCATTTTGTTTGTTCTTCTAGCGTTTAGAATTGTCCCATGTATTTCTGCTTGACCAAAGTACATTTAAAATGAATTTAATTTGTTTAAAAAACAGTCTAACCTATGTAGAAAAATAACACTGTCTGACTGATTGTACTGTATTGTATTATAATAAATTTCAATAAAAAATTAAAAAATATATATTTTTGGTAACTTCTTTTACAATGCCACAAAAACAACCATAGATGTTGTTAATGGATCTATTTTAACAGTTGCTGAGATAACAGTAACTTCTCAGAGCAGCTTCTCATTGTTAACAGAACAAGAATAGGATGAAACTCTTCAAAATGAAAATCAATGAAATGCATGACATTTTCTTTTCACTAGCAGCCCAAGAAATGGTGGTAATAGTGGGGAAGTTAAGATCATTCTTAGCTGCAGTTCTAAAATGAACTCATCTTTGCTATTTTTTTTTTTTAAAAAAAACCTATTAATGTATAATGTATTTTTCCTGTAAAGCGTGTTTCTATTATTCTGGTTGGCATTTGTATGTATAAATACTGTACTTGCAGATTCACAGGTATCCCTCACTTAATAACTACAATTTCAATAGTAAGTCATTAGGATTGTTAAGTGAGACACCCACATGACTATTTAACTCAACCACTGCAATCCCAGCTCTCACATTTGTGGTTATTAAGTGATTGCATGGGTTGTTAGGAGGGCAGTGTGCTGCTCCACTCACTCACACATACACGTCAGTGTGGTTGATGGAGAGTTTTACTAGCAGTTCTCTTCACCCAGCTTTAGAACTGTCCCAAATGAAGCCAATCATAAGCAAGCTCTGATTAGTCCCCCAGGCAATGGCCAATTAGTCCATAAAACAAATAGCAAGCTTCCCAAACAAGTAAGTCCCATAAACGATCACAAAACCCCCAGGCAAAAACTGAAAGTCCATCCACATTAGTTCACTGGTTACAGAAGTTCAGTCTCTCAAAAGTCAAGCAGGAAACACAGACAAAGACATGGCCATGACCCACACACGGTCCCAGCAACGCTTCCCTCTGCCTTCTGTGCTAAATAGCTGGCTGTTCTTTCTTCTGGCTGTTCAGGGTCAGTAATTAACTCCATTCCTGACGTGCCAGGAATGAGCTCATTCTCCCTTGAGCCAGCCTCCGAGGAAGAGTTGGAGGAGTCATCCAAGAAAGACATCACAGGCAGGCAGCTCTTTCACTCTGTGTGCAGAAGAAGACTCCTTTACTGGGTGGGCTGAACTGCCTAGGGAAGGAGTTCTCTTACACATATAGAGAAAAAGAGCTACTTGGCAAAGAAGGGCAGGGAGAAAAATTGCAGAAGAACACTCCTTCTTTGAGTGGGCTGAACTGGGCTTGGATTTTTAGGATTGGAGCTTCATTTAGCCAGACCAGCACAGAAGACCCCCTCCCACCAAAGGTCCCAGAGAAGGACCTTTTCAGCCAGCCCAAGTCATCGGGTCAGCCTGCGCTGTTCCCACCTTCTCTCCACTCTCCATGCTCGGGGATCAGGAGGGGGTGGTTCTTGCTCATCACCTGAGCTCTGTTGCACCTCATTTCCACTGCTTGCCCTCTCGGTCATTGTGCCCCTGTTCCTCCCTGCTAACAAGCCATCCCAATCCTGAGGGGCCCTGGGCTGCCTTGTCCTGCTTTTCCCCACTTTCCTCTGAAGCCAACAAAGCTGCCCCTCGATTTCCATTGGCTCCAGCTCCGGCTCATCCTCCTCTGCAGATTCAGGCTCCGATGGGAGCATGACAGTTGGTCTTAGAAGGGCATCCAACAGATATAACAGCAACTCTTCCCATTCCAGCTGTAAAACTGATCTGCAGGGAAACATAACACAGTTCATAATTGGTTTAACATCATATCTCCTGTAATCTTCCATTACAACAGTTTATATAATTTTTTTATGACTGAGCCTCTTAATGATTTTAGTCTAGTTTTTGTTACACAAAGAACAAGAAAAAGCTATTGTGAGTACAAAAAAAAAATCCTATACACTCTGACTTGGAACAATTCCTATGGTTTCTGCTTAAACAGGAGTGTATTTGAACTGTACTGTTTTTATTCATGCTTCAATAATTAAGTTTAAAAATTGACATTTGTTTTACCCAGAATTATATTTTTATGGGAAAAGCACCAGAACTCAGTAATATACAGCTTTAAAATAAAAAAGAAACAGCAGGATGGGCAAAATATATTACAAAACCTAAAGGCAGAAAAAAACAGCTTCCATAATGAAAGGAAATGTGGAGAACTGATTTACAGCTTTGTAGAAAATTAAAATGGCATCTATTTCCCCCGAAGGAATAGTTTGATATCCCAGTTTTATGTATGATTTGTTTATTCATAACTTCATACTTTTTTTAATTGTACACTGTAATCTCTCCCTTTTGTACTTTTGACAAATAACTATCAGCATAACAGCAGGGTTTTTTTGCTGCTGAGAAAATGCAAGAAAACAGATGCTTGAAATGAAAATTAAGCAACTAGTAGCCTAAAGCAGCATGTGCCACAACATTATGGTTTAACTTTTCCTTCCAAAAAGAAAAACAGTGCTTCTATTTCATGATTAAAGAGCACATAAGGTGTTGTGGCAAAAATTGACAGTGGAAGGCTACTAAAAGCAACTCCAGTTGAGCTAACACTCATAGTATAGATAATGACCTGATGCCTATAACCTGCATTATAGTAATTATTGTGCATTTATTTCTAGAGAGCCATAGAAAGCTCAGTAATAAGCAAAGCAGCCTTGCAAACAAGGCTGCTTTGAAAGCCTTGAAATCTAAATCTAAAATGTTAAAGAAATAAGGAACTAGGAAGCAGAGGAAAATAAGGAATCTCAGAGATAGGTTCTTAGAATTATTGTCTTTATGAAACCAAGTCAAGCAATGCTTACCATGGACTCCTCATAGGTGATTGATTTCAATTCATGAGAAACAGTGACTTGATTTTCAAGAGAAATGAAATGCAAATGTATCACAACATTCCCAGTTTTGATATTCCGGTTACCCATTTTACATTTGTTTGGTATGTTATTTAGTGTTGCTTTGGTGTAAGATTGCTAAATTTGAGGAAAGGAATAAAGAAATAATGGAAAGAATACAATCCGGCCATCCCTGCAATAATATATCACAGAAAATAAACCTACACAGTCAAAACTGATATCTCAATCCCAGTTGAATGATTTCTTTTCAAGAAGCTTCTTGCAAGTAGACAATTACTGTACATAAATATTTCAGTGTGTTGCATGTAATCAACACTTTAACATCAAAGCACTATTACCGAACAAGGTATTATGGGGAGGAGCAAAGCAAATAACAGGTAGGCAAAAATGTACAATTTTCAAGATCGCTTCCATTTTCAGGATCACCCAGGTGCCAAGATTTTTGAAAATGTATGTAACCCCTGCCCTACAACAGAAGCTCAACCCAAAAGCAAGAGTTGGTCTCCCAGTAAATTTCCCAAGCAGGAACTCTATTAGCTGCTGGAGGAAAACAACAACAACAACCTACCTTCAATTGTGAATGTTTTACAACTCTAGAATATAAATAGCATAAATGGTAGATGCTTAACAATTGTATTGTGGGGACTTCAAACAATAGCAAGCTATTGAACTCGGATGAAAATCTCAGCCCTGTCTGTCTTTGAGACCTAAAGTCCAATATATTTCTAAGAGTATACAGCCCAAGTCTCCCCTTTCCATAGGCAAATAGGCTTCCTCTAACAACATTTGTAGAAGATCTCCATTCTGTAGCTGGTCTCTTGTCATTCATTCCCTTCCTGGCTCTCAATTTTTCTAAACTTTGACCCTTCCACCCATAAGTGAAACTTCTCGCCTCTCCTTATCCACTGGCTGAACTCCTGAATATTTGTACCCCCATAATGCTACAGGGAAAAATCCATCACACTTTTGTGCCTCTTGACCCTTACTTAGAAGTGCCTCTTCTCTCAAAAGAGGGAGAATGTCTTGCTGTGCTGGTTGCCAAAGACTTTCTTCTCCCCTTCTTCTGCCTTACCACACTTGAACTTGGGATCTTGATATGCCTTTTTCTACTATCTGATCTGTTTAGCCAATGGTTAAAATATATCCTGAACAACAACACAAAAATCTACCAGAAGATCATACTAGTTGTTTGTTCTTTTTTCCCTACTAAGATAACCTTTATTGTCACTTTTTTCTATGAACACACTGGCACACATTAAAAAATGACATTCTGATGCCCGCTGTCAAAAGAAAATACACACACATATGCATATTCTATATAGATATAGATATATACACACACATGCACATATGATTCTCAAGACTCTTTTCCGCTATGCATTCAAAATGAACTGTGATTAATATATACATGTAAATACACACAAACATATATATATTAAGAATTGACCTAAAGATGCGAGTTCCAGGTATAGTTATAGAAGAGGCGATAGACATCACGATCTCCGGAACGTTTAAACGTTATGCCTGATAACCCTGCGTTACCCCCCAGGGAGAGAAAGAGGCAACACACAATGGGGAAGGAGGCAGGGGGAAGTGCATCGTCATCTTAGTCATCTGACTAAGGCAGAAAAAAAGTTAATTACAGGGGGAATGCAAGGGTGTGGGCCTGTTACGCGCGCAATGACTAAATTGATCAGCATTACATAAAAGCAAGCAGCTCCTCAAGGGGGATTTTATACTCTGATGAAGTCGATAGGGGCCGACGAAAGCTTAGCACAAGTTTTAAAATAAAAAATTTTAAACTTTTAAACGTTCCGGAGATCGTGATGTCTACCGCCTCTTCTACATATATCTATATCTATATCTATATCTATATCTATATCTATATCTATATCTATATCTATATCTATATCTATATCTATGTAAAATTTATATTTTGCTGATAAAGAAATAAAGGGAGACTAGTATAGATCTATTTCAAGCTATTTAGCTCTCATCAGTTAGCCATACCCTTTCTTGGATTCAAACTTGGGCTGCCTGCATGTTAGGCAGTTGTATTAACCTCTGAGCTACAAGTTCTCCTCCCTTCATCAGCTTGAGCCAGGGGAGAGAATAAGTGCTTTTCTATCGAGACACCTGGTCTACCCCAGCATGTGGGAGGGAGCATACTGCATCCCTTTCGCCTTTCAGCTCCAATCCAGGAGCCCTCAAGCAGTCGCATTCATGACAAACCATTTTATACCATATGCTGGGGTAGACCAGGTGTCTCAATAGAAACACACACACACACACACACACACACACACATATATATATATATATATATATCACAGTTCATTTTGAATGCATAGCGGAAAAAAGAGTCTTGAGAGTTAACAAGATTGATACTATATGGCAGGGGTCCCCAACCTGTGGGCCGTGGCCCACTACAGGGCCGTTGCCTCTTGACCACTGCATCATGTGAGTGTCTGGCCAATATGTATGCACCTGCATGTGTGCACACACCCCACACACCCTCACGCTAGCATCACTGTAAGCATTGCGCGGGCACTGGCATCACTGCGAGCATCGTGCACGCTCACAGTCACATTTGTGTTGTGTGCATGCTCATAGCCCCATTCACACATGCACATGCACATCTAAAGGCACCTGTCCTCCCCCCCCCTCCCGGGCCTCCAACCCAGAAAGGTTGGGGAACTCTGCTATATAGAATGATCTATTACAGAATCTAGTTATTCTGCTTTGGATACTGTGAAGCCTCCTCCCAGAACTTAACAAAGAACACTGGTCATAGAGAGGATGTGCAAAGTCCCTGACAATACTGCAGGCCCTGGTTAAGTATCGCTTATATGCTGTATTCTGAATAGAAAGAAGTGAACTTCCAATAATCCTTTCTGCCATCCCTACCACTCTCTGCACAGCCTTACTCTCTGTGTTTCCTGTTCTGTGTCAATTTGGCACAACCAGCTGGGCTACATATTCTTTTCCCCCATGGTTGGAATCCTCATCAATTAATTAGATGTGCAAGCCAAAAAGCTAAGTAGCTCTTGTAGGTTATAGATGCAAGGAGATTATCCATCATTCTAGAATAGCTGTCATGCAGTTTTTATAAGCCCAAGATACTTCACCATTCATAATATAAATAGTAAGGGATAGGTTTGTGGCAGTATAAAGCTCTCAGATATGCTATTTGCCTTGCTAAGGAAATGAAATAAGTTCAAACAGAGATGACATTGGAAGCAAAGCTTAAAGAGTTCAGATATGTTTGTCCATTTCAGTAGTTGGATTTAACTTTTAAAAAACCCATATAAATTATCTGTTCTGTATTAAAATTATTAGGAAGCAAGCTACTCCTCTTAAATGAAAATGTACAGTTTAAAATAATTGCAGAGGTGTATATGTTAAAGCACATGCTCATCATACCAATTCACAATTAATGCAGCTCCTGAGCAATTGACATGCAGATTATAGATATCAGTCATATTAATATTTTAGCATGCTGTCATAGTAACACCTCCAGGCCCGGTATTATTTCTGATGCTAGCTTGTCTCATCACCATCAGGGTTCCTCAGAGGAATTCATTATATTCTATTCATTCCTGTGTTTAAAAACAGAGGAAGCTTATTCTCAGCATCTAAGCCTGTTCCTTTTGCCTTTTTCCAAATGGCCTAACAAGATAAGGATGCACAGAGAGCTGGGTTTCTGGAATTCTTTCCAGCATGTTAATAAGTGCTCTCATCTGGGTCATGTGACCAAGTGGAAGGAGGGAGGGTTGCTTAGAATGGAAGAATCACCCCATATTTCAGAACACTCCCAAGCTGCCTCTCCTTTAAGTAAGGGTGAGCAACTACAGACCTTTTATGACCTGTGGACTTCAACTCCCAGAATTCATGAGCCTGGCAGTTCTGGCAGTTCCAGGGCCGGATTTTCCTATAGGCTAACTAGGCTTCAGCCTAGGGCCTCAAGATCAAGAGGGGCCTACACAGTGGTGGGATTCTGGGGGTTCTAGGGGTTCGGCCGAGCCCTTTGTTAAATTGCTGGCTCGCCCGCCCCTCGCCTCCCACCCGCGCGGCGCCAGCCTACCGTAGCCAGGGGTAGGCAATTGTGGCTCTTTTACAACCTGTGGACTTCAACTTCCAGAATTCCTGATGCAGCTTTGCTGTCTCAGGAATTCTGGGAGTTGAAGGCCACAGGTTGTAAAAGAGCCACAATTGCCCACCCCTTCCCTAGCCTGAGTTCCGCTGCCTGGGATCCACGTGGGCTGCCACGTGGTTTCCCACCGGCTCTGGACGCAAGAGGGCAGGATGGAGAAAGCAGCTTCCACGCCTTCACTCACCCTCTGCTCTGTTGGATCGCCGGCCGTTCGCTTACCCCACCCACTCCCCATCTATTGCTGCCTCCGATGGCTAGAGGAAAAAAAAACTTCAAATTCTTGCCGCGGGGCTTCAAAGGGCCGCCCTAGAGCCAGTGGTGCAGCCGAACCCTTTGTTAAATTGCTGGCTTGCCCCGCCCCTCCGCACCACTATTTATTGCCAATAAATAGTGGTGGGCGAGGGGCGGGGGAGCCAGCAATTTAACAAAGGGTTCGATGTTTTTTTTGTAATTTTATTGGCTCACGGAGCTTCAGCAGAGGCTAATTAGCCCTTGCTTAGATTGGCTCCCGACCCCCAGCTGATTTGCTCTCAGCTGTTTTGCTCACGGATCTGCTCCTTGCTTGCAAAGAGTGCTGATTTTTTTTCCCCTAGCTATACTGAAAAACGAAAGAGAAACTGCTTTGCTGTTGCTGCAAGGTTGGAAAATTAGGCAGGCAGAATTCTTTTCTTTTTCCTCACCAAAAAAGGTAGGTGCAAACAATGGGAAATTTAGGGAAAAAGAGGAGAATTCAGGATTTTAAAACACAAAAGAAAAAAAGCTCTATTTAACTAGGGAATTGTAATAATTGAGATACTATTAATTGTATATTTCTGAAAGCAGAAATGGTTAAGTTGTGGTTTGGAGGAATATATGGGGGAAATTATTTGGTTTATTATTATTGGTAAATATAATTAATGGATTTGTAAGAAATTGGATTGCATGGAAATAATTGGAATATTCATGTTCATATTGATTAATGTACAAAAAAGGTAGTTATATAACTAATTGATTTATATTAAAATGTTGAATTTATATTAAACAACTAATATTACATAATTAACCAATGTGAGGATGGATATAAAAATAGATGACAATGGGAAGGGGTATAATATAGAATAGAAGGGAAAAATTGAATTTGATTAAGATTAGAGATGAGGATGAAGGGTAATATTGGTTTTTTACAAAAATAGATGAGGAATAAATATGGCAAAAAGGAAATATAGAAATTGTAAATTTAATTGAAATGACTAAACACTGTTTAAATTTATGAACCAGCCAAATACTCTGTTCAAAGAAAATACATTGTATGTTTGTATGTGTGTTTCTAATTATTGTTATTTATTCATATTTGTTCTCTTTTATTCTTTAAAGTTTAACAATTCATTCTTTATCTTAATATCTTTATATTTGTTTGGGGTTGGCTTTCTTCCCTTTCATCTTTTTTATTGTACAGCAATCTTTCTCCTCAAATCTACCACCTCTCTTTTCTTTCCTTCTTACTTTCTCTTCCTCCCCCTCTTCTTCTCCTCCCTACTTCCTCTTCCTTTCTCCTTCTCCTCCTCTCTTCCTCCCTCTCTCTCCTACTCTAATTTCCCTTCCCTTCCTTCATCCCTCTCTATTGCTGTATCCTTTTATGCATATGGACTACTCAGAGGGCTGAAAAAGTTATTTTTGACTGGTCCTCACACTTTTGACCAGTCCTCGAACTTACGACTGTCCTCACATTTTACGTTTTTGCCCTATCTTGTCACCATGGTGAAGAAAAGCAGTTGTGAAATGAGTGACATGGTTGTTAAGAAAGCTGCACGGGCATAAATGTGAGGATGGTCATAAGTGTGAGGACCGGTCAAAAGTGCGAGGCCCAGTCAGAAATGACTTTTTTCAGCCCTCTGAAAAAAGTCTATGCACATAGCCACGCCCACCCGGTCACATGACGAGCTACCCACGCCTACACAGTCACGTGACCAGCTAGCCACACCCACCCAGTCACATGATTGCCAAGCCACACCCCCAACTAAGCCACGCCCACAGAACCTGTTGTTAAAAAATTGAATCCTACCACTGGTGAAAGGGCCTCATAAGTGGAATAGCCTAGGGCCTCTTTCAATCTAAATCCGGCCCTGGGCAGTTCCCAGAATTCTGGGAATTGAAGTCCACAGGTCATAAAGGGTTCATAGTTGCCCATCCCTGCCCTTAAGGATGCATTGGAAGAATTGTCTTTTCTGCAGATTTCAGCTTGATCTGCCCATTTTTTTTAAACAACCCTTTATCTTGTCTCCTTCCCACCATTTCTTCTCTCTTGCTAGTTCCACTTATGTGGTAGAGATTTTAAAAAATCCAAAACCTTTAGCCGCACTTTTGTTGTTTCTGTATTACTACTAAATAGAATAGAATAGAATAGAATAGAATAGAATAGAATAGAATAGAATAGAATAGAATAGAATAGAATAGAATAGAATAGAATTCTTTATTGGCCAAGTGTGATTGGACACACAAAGAATTTGTCTTTGGTGCATATGCTCTCAGTGTACATAAAAAGACAAGATACATTCGTCAAGAATCATAAGGTACAACTCTTAATGATAGTCATAGGGTACAAATAAGCAATCAGGAAACAATATCAATTTAAATCATAAGGATATAAGCAACAAAGTTACAGTCAAGCAGTCATAAGTGGGAGGAGATGGGTGATAGGAACGATGAGAAGACTAATAGTACTAGTAATGCAGCCTTAGTGAATAGTTTAACAGTGTTGAGGGAATTATTTGTTTAGCAGAGTGATGGCGTTTGGGAAAAAACAGTTCTTGTGTCTAGTTGTTCTGGTGTGCAGTGCTCTATAGCGCCGTTTTGAGGATAGAGTTGAAACAGTTTATGTCCAGGATGTGAGGGGTCTGTAAATATTTTCAGTCCTCTTTTTGACTCGTGCAGTATACAGGTTCTCAATGGAAGGCAGGTTGGTAACAATTGTTTTTTCTGCAGTTCTAATTATCCTCTGAAATCTGTGTCTGTCTTGTTGGGTTGCAGAACCAAACCAGAAAGTTATAGAGGTGCAGATGACAGACTCAATAATTCCTCTATAGAACTGTATCAGCAGCTCCTTGGGCATACTTTGGGTATACTTTGGGTGAAACATACTTGGGGCATACTTTGGGTGAAACAAAATAGTCTACCAGAATAGGCCATTGCTACTTGTTTGGCCTCCAAGACATTATTGCCAACCTTGCAAGTTTGCGAGAGCCATGCCAGCCATGCTTAAAAAGATAGAGAGGGAAAGTCTTCTTGTGAAAAAAAAAATTCTGCATTTTCAACTTCAGAAGAAATAGTTTTAGAACCAAGATAGGATTTTTTTTTTAAGCACTTCAGATACCATGACAATTCTTTGGAAGAGTAGGCTCTAAAATTGTTATTGGCAGAACCCAATAACAACTTTTAAGGTAAGAACAAAGCCCATCGTTTTATGCTTTCATTGTTATAGACTCCAATTTCTAATTAAATTTCATGCAATTTCTGGCAGGAGAAAAAAAAATATGCATCTCTCATTGTTAATATATTTGTGCATAATTTGGGCAACTTTGATCAGTTATGTCATGTCAGGCATCCGGTCGCTTTCATATTGATTTGTGCATTAATCTCATTTTTTTTTTTGTTTTAGAATTAGCATACCAAAACTGTTCTGTGAGTTATCATGCTAATATGTTCTATCAAAGACTAAATTAACATTTGATTGCAGCTAACCAGTGACGATGCTTCACATAAATTCAATGGATGGTGCCAGCCTTTCTGCATTACAGCTGCTTATATTAAGGGAGATCAAAACAGCATTCCTACAAAATAACATGATAAGCATCAAATACTCTCCTGATGAACAGAGTGACCCGACTTTTGCACTCATTAGGAGATTTCTTTTGACTATGGCAGGGAAGCAGATGATATCAAGAAGATAGAAAGGAATGCTATTTGTTACAGGCTTTTGGCTGTGAAAAACCACTGAGATAACATAATGGTTCATGCTGCCTCTCCCCAGAATTGTCTTCTCAAACCAAAACTCATGAATATCAGAAATGTTTAAAAACCAGGAAAGGACAGGAATGATAAAAGTTAGGGTTACAATATTTAAATGATGATGGTCATTTAATGATGGTCCTTGATTTTATTGCCACTATCTTGAGATATAAGCTTGTCATCCATTTTTAAATAGTAATGCTGAATGCCAGGAGCTGGGACAACGAAGCTGATGCATACTTGGCTGCCAAGAAGTCAAGGGAATTGCAAATGAAAGTCTTTTAGCTTCCAGTGGAATTCATTCATCAAATTGCACAGTGAGTAATATGGAAAGTCTCTTTCCTATTTTCCTTTCCTATGGCATTTTTTCCAAATAATATCTATTGCTAAGACTTGCAAGGTGCAGTTTTGGAATTTCACTCAATATGATATTGAGAAACATCTGTTTAGTGTTATACATTTCTACTTGGATGTAAGGTGTTTCATGTAGAGTAAATAAGCACACTACAAGCCATCATTGTGCAGAAACCGTTTTACTAGAGAGTGAGTAATACAACAGGAACAGGAAATGCATCACAGGAACAATAAAGATGAATCCTAGAGGGGCAATGTGAATGATACAGGAAACAACTACAATAGAGAGGAATGATAGAGCTGCATATAAGGTAGACATAACACCTGTAACAGACAAGTCCAATTCTTAGAATCATGACAAGAATGAAAGCTTAAATTCCATTTTGCTTAATGGGATTTACCTTAATTATTACAGTTGGACAGATCTTCAGATTTCATTCCAAAAGTTTGCTTCAGGGTGGTGACATGAATATATTGTCTGCCTGCCACTCTTCAGGGACTTCAGTTACAGTGGCAACGGATGCCTCTTTGGAAGACATGAAGGGTTAAGTTTGAGGAAAGAACATCTTGGAGACAGTTGTTCCAACTTAAGATGCTATATTACTATTTCTCTGCCCTAAGAAGCATTCTCTCCAGCCACAATCACTTATAAAAACAAGCAAAAGCATTATAAGAGCATTCCTTGTTTCCTTCCCATAGGTATCTAGTTGGTCAATTTGGAAAAAGGGTGCTTCGGACTCACCGGGAAGATTCTTTATATATTTTAATTGGACATGGTACAAATTAAACTACGATTCACTTTATCTGCATTGAATGTTGCTTATGAATGACAAGCCTAATATACTTATGTGACTATGTTTGTTTTTAACTGACTAATGGAGGATAAAAAAAAAAATCCTAACATACAATACATTTCTATTCTTTCAATAAGGCTTGCAGATCTCATTTACACTCACAATTCCTAACTGCTGAACTGGATTGCCAGTGTCATGCAAAATTTAGTTGGATAAACAAATATGATTGAGGAGGCTAAGAGTGCTTTAAATTGAAGAAATCCTACTGTAAAACTCATGAAAAAAATGATAAAAATATAAGCCTCCATCAGGGTCTTTATGCTCCAGATCAGTGGTGGGTTGCCCCTGGTTCGCACTGGTTCTATAGAACCAGTAGTAAAACTGGCGGGAGGCTCCGCCCACCGACCCCAACGTCATCAGAACGCTTCTGTGCATGTGCAGAAGTGCGGGCACACAGCCCCGGTGCAAACCGGTAGTAAAGGTAAGTAGAACCCACCCCTGCTCCAGATCAACATTTTTAAAGGGTCAACCTCTTCTGCCAGATTCTTGGATCCTATTACTATAACGTGCTCCTCACAGATTTAGGAACCATTTCTACCTTTCATTTGTTTAGTATGTGCGATGAAAAATTAATTAAGATTTTTTTTTAAAAAAAATCCACCCATATTTATCAAATACAACATGCTAAACAAGTGTGAAATATTTTGGGTGAGAAATGATGTTATAGCAGAGATCTGAAAGTACCACGACTGCTGTCAAGCTGCCTGAATAGTGGAACAGTCTGCTTGCCAACTCTAAGGCAATCTTTCACTAATCATATTATATTGGTAAATCTTTAGACTGTAATTAGAAAATGGCTTGCAGCAGGTCTTTTTCTGATTTGTAAATGAAATTAGGCAAAGCAATAGAATTTATCTCAGTAATTTGCCTATAATGTTGTTTCCTTTGCATCAGGTCTCCTAGATAAAGCATTCCTCCGAATCAAGAGCCAAAGCTTTCTTTTGTTTAGAAAGCATATCGATCATTGCCACCGAACAAACAATGCTCCGAATTGTGCTTCTACGGAAGAGAATGGGGGAGGGATGGACATCAGCCACATTTTGATGCTATTGACATGAATGACCTGATGTCATTTTTGTTGGCAACTGATGCAAATTATGCATGACATCATTGTGAGTCCAATGGATGTCTGTGCTGCTTTTGTTTTGTTTTTAATAGTAGTTTTAGTAACACTTAACATTTAAAAAGATAAACCGTAATGTCTGTAGAGATACTCAGTCATCCAGGTCATGGTTGTCCCAAAGGTGCTTTTTTCAGGAGGCAACTGGACTTTCTTGTTTTTTCTTTTGATGATGTTTTGCTTCTCATCCAAGAAGCTTCTTCAGCTCTGACAGGATAGTGGGGAATGGAAGGGTTTATATTCCTTGCAGACAGCTGGTCATTTACATCTTTTTTTTGAGGGTTGAAGCACTCTTTGTCTGCAAGGAATATAAATCCTTCCATTCCCCACTATCCTGTCAGAGCTAAAGAAGCTTCTTGAATGAGAAGCATAACGTCTTCAAAAGAAAAAACAAGAAAATCCAGTTGCCTCCTGAAAAAGCACCTTTGGGATAAACTGTAATGCAAAGTGAAAAATAAAAGAAGAAAATATAAATGCAGAAGAAAAAAAAATCCACACACACCCCAACTACACCCATACTGGCATTAACTTCATCATTTTCCTGATAGTGGAATAACTTGCCTCCAGAAGTTGTGAATGCTCCAACACTGGAAGTTTTTAAGAAGAGATTGGACAACCACTTGTCTGAAATGGTATAGGATTCCCTGCCTAAGCAGAGGGTTGGACTAGAAGACCTTCCAACTCTGTTTCTATTCTATTCTATTCTATTCTATTCTATTCTATTCTATTCTATTCTATTCTATTCTACTCTACTCTACTCTACTCTACTCTACTCTACTCTACTCTACTCTACTCTACTCTACTCTACTCTAAATAGCCCGCTATGGATTTTCTCCCCAATCTTTTTAAAGAGGGGAAGAAGTGATTTTCTTACTGTCTTGTGTTTTACTAGAGGATCTGTGTTCATGCACTGCCAGACCATGCAACTGAGTGTTTCCCACAAGTTAATGGCAGGCTACATTAGCCATGTCATGAGAACACAGTCATATGTAGGAGAAAGATGATATATATTACTATTATATTTCATGTAGTTCTCAACAGCTTTGTGACATATGATCAGAAATATCTAACATTAAGGTATAGGATTTAGTTATGCTAAACACAGAATACAATTGGTTTGCATCTATTCATATTATTTTTTATTTTTTATTTATTAGTCATATTTCTATGCCGCCCACTCTCCGAGGACTCTGAGTGGCTTACACCAAAGACAGTATACTAAATAGCATATTGCCCCCAACAATCTGGGTCCTCATTTTACCCACCTCGGAAGGATGGAAGGCTGAGTCAACCTTGAGCCGGTGAGATTTGATCCGCTGATCTGCTGAACTAGCAGTCAGCTGAAGTACTGCACTCTAACCACTGTGCCACCTTGGCTCTTACAATTAAATTAACCTAATTTAACATGATTGGAAAAGATTAATCATGGTTATTTGTTGTTACTTGCAAGGTATTTCTTTCTGTGCAATTTTGTACATTAGCAAACCAAATCAAGAAGATGAGAATAAAACATCCATATGAAAAACAAACTAATTATGATAGCTGTTTTGACTATGAAACATAATATACAACATAAACATTTATTGGAGCATCAAAGCATGAATACTAAGCAATTGTTTTTTTAATATATTTTTTTTTATTAAAAGTTTTACAAAGAACACAAAAACTAAGACAAACTAATAAAGAGTAATGTAGTAAAGAAAGAAAAAAAGCAAACGTACAGAAGGAAAAAAATAAAAAGAAGGAAGAAACATTTAATGTCAGTTGCAGCAAATATAAGTATCATTTCTATGATTACAAAAGAAAGTTCACTTTTTTCTCTAATCATCAAAACCACATGTGAAAAGTACGTTTTTTCTATTCTATGCAAAAAGATCTATAAAGGGTTCCCCATCAATCATAAATGTAGATTTTTTTCCCCCCTCATATCAGAAATTAATTTAGTCATCTCCACAAGTTACATCTTCTTCACCAACCATTTCTTCATTGTGGGTAGTGCTGAATCTTTCCACTTTTGAGCATACAATACAGAGGTAGGTTTCAGCAGGTTCTGACCAGTTCTGGAGAATTGGTAGTAGAAATTTTGAGTAGTTTGGAGAACCGGTATTAAAAATTCTGACTGGCCCCACCCAGTGGTGGGATTCAAATAGTTTAACAACCATTCCCTGCCCTAATGATTTCTTCCAACAACCAGTTCACCAAACTGCTCAGAAAGTTAACAACCGGTTCTCCTGAAGTGGTGTGAACTGGCTGAATCCCACCACTGGCCCCGCCCCCATCTATTCCCTGCCTCCCAAATCCCAGCTGATTGGGAGGAAATGGAGATTTTACAGTATCCTTCCCCTGGAATGGGGTGGGAATGGAGATTTTACAGTATCCTTCCCCTGTCACGTCCAAGCTATGCCACACCCACCAAGACACATCCACAGAACTGGTAGTAAAAAATTTTGAAACCTACCACTGATATAATGGTTTTGCTGCAGTTGTCAGACATAAAACAAAGTTCCATGACTAGCATCCTGTCATTAGTCTCAAAAGAAAAGTCTCTGGTTTCACTTGTACTTTAGCCTTTAAAATCTTCTGAATTAACGTATGTATTTATTGCTAAAAGAAAAATAATATTTTTCACTATATTTTTCAACTATGAAGAATCCTTCCTAAAATATAAGATATAAGATATAGAGAAAAATTGAATATATCCTCTAACAAAATCTAACATTAAGTGATTAGCATTTGTATAGAAAAGTTGTCATCATTGGCTATTTTTTGTGTGGGGGGGTTACCTTTAACTTTCATACCTAGTAATCTGATCCAAAATTTTTAAGTTTTTCATCCATCCTTCCTTTATGCACTTATTCTTCATGTTCCACTCATTCCGATTATGTTCCTGTCTCCCATTTGATTTGTGTAAATTAGGTCTATCAGAACTAGTCATGAATTATTCTAGGAGGTCTTTCATTTAGCTGTTTGAGAACTCCACTTCCTTGGTAATTAGGATCTCCTGCAGTTTACTTTGATTATACACTCTTCCTCTAACTTTTATACCATAGCATGAAGCAGACTGCAGTACATTTCAGTGCAGGAGCATTTTCTTCATCCTGTAATCTTCAAATTTACAGTTTCGATTACCTTTTATAGAGGACCTTGGGAGAGCTTGATCCCAGGGTAATAGTTAAGTTGGTGAGACAAAGACCACCCAAGATGGTTCATACAATGTACATGAATTGAATTAAAACTAATGCCTCCGCCTCCCTAACTTTAAATAGAGACATTTTAACAAATGAAACTGAAATTCAGTAAATATTCTCTCAAATAGAATTTAACTCCTGGTTATGACATCGACTCATGATGGCGAACCTATGGCACATGTGCCCGAAGTGGCACATGGTGCCATGTTGCTTGGCATGTGCGGCATCGCCTGTTCCTCTTCTGGGTTTCTGGTATGCATGCGCATGCAATGATCAGCTGGCCTTTTTGCATGAGGCAGTGCCGGAAACGAAGAGCTGGTCTTCCATTTTCCTGTGTGAGCATGTGCGCTGGCCAGCTGATTGTCGCGCATGCATGCGCACCAGAAACCCAAAAAAGTAGCTGGCTGAAACCAGAAGTTCATTTTCGGGGATGCGCATGTGCTCTGGGCAGCTCCACTTCCTAGTTGCAGTTCCACTCGGCGCCAAAAAGGTTCGCCATCACTGACATAGACAATCCATGCCATTTTCTTGATCACCATTCAAGGTGGTTTGCAGCGCATAACATTTTAGCAGAGAACAGTTTGGATATGATTAAATTTTTCAAATTTCTACATATCTCTTGGCAAGAAATTCTAAAAGATACAGAATCATTGCTGAAAATGCTATATTTTTCAGGACTTAAATTTCGGCTATTCTCAAAGCAGGCACAACTCACATTATTTTTATCTTCTTTGGAGATAGTGCTATTCTGGCTGCCCTCTCTAGGACCTCATCAAAGTAATGATGATGATGTTCGATAATTATAACTCCATTGGAACCATGCTATATCTTGTACCATCTTTTTTGCTCATTCATGGACTTTCTTTCATTTTCTGCCACCCTTCTTAAACCCACCCTCATGCTCCTATGGATCAGTTCAAAGCCAAAATCTTTACAGTTGGCAGCTGAAAAAGATTACAGTCAAACATCTTTGTCCATTGCCATAAGAAAAAGATGCTGCATAAGGATTATCTAGATAAATTGTAGCCTATAATAGTATTGCAGGATCCAAACTTGGTCGGTCACCAAGACGAGAGGTTTTGTCTTCTGAGCTTTCGGACTCTTACTGGAGCCCATCTTCAAGGAACTTTTCTCTAGCATAGTATGTGCTGTTCTTTGTGTAGTATTTATAGTGCCTGTTGTAAATGGCTTTTTAGATGTTGATTGGGGTGTGTTGACTGCTGGCTTTTAAGTTATTAGCTGTCATCTGCTTGTGCTGCCTAGGTCTCACCTTCTAAGTACTTGATATGCTGGTGGTAAATCAGCACCCCTGTTAACTGATGAAAGGCCTGTTTCCCAGGCTTCAGTCACTTCCCTGGTTGTTTTTGTGCCTGTTTGTCCAGCAATTTTGGTAGCTGCAAAATTGAATGTGTCTCCTTGTTTATTGCAGTGTGAGGCTACCAGTGAGTTCAGGTCTCCTCATCTGACCGCTCATTTGTTTTCTTGCAATCTGGTAGTTAGCTTCCTCCCCATCTGTTCTGCATAGTCACAGGGGCAATCCATGCAGGGGATTGTATTAATGGTATTTCACATTTTTAATACAGTCCACCTATGAGCATAAAGATTGTCAGTGTGAGATCCATATCACTGAATACTAGACACTTGTAAAGGAGAATATTTGTAGCTCAGGTTGAAATGAGGGATCTTTGGTGCTCTCTGAGCTTGAATGTTTTCTTACAGATGTTTCATTACCCAAATTAGATAACATCATCAGTGCTAGAAAGGAGTGGGGTTTGCTCTCAGTTTATATTCTAATGGCTTGCCCTGTCAGTGTTGGTAGGGGTGCTCTTATAGGTTCTCTACCCTAGTCAAGAAACTGCCAAATAGGCCAACCAAAGAACCTCAGAGAGTACCAAAGTCCTCTCATTGGACACTCAGTTCAGGAAAAGGAGAACTGAAGCTAACTGCTCTGTAGGGCAACCCGGGGGTCAGTAACTGAGGTGAGACCAGGCAAAGTCAAACAGGAACGTTTATTACTAACAGAACAGCTAGAGAGAAATAGAGCAAAGAGCTAGGCATTTGACAGCTATTTATACCATAGCTGTCAAACCAACAACCAATAAGGATTTAGTATTCTCCCGCCGGCTGGATGGTGTGTCTTAGCCAATCAGGGCCGTGCGTCGTAAGTGCGAGGACCTCATCGTAAGAGTGAGGACTCAACACTAACTATTTCCATTTTTATCAACTAATATCAAAATATATTCAAGAGAGGCTTTGCAAGCACCCTTAAGACATAAGGAAAATATATTCAAAGAATTTTGCTTGGATGTGGAACACAGCATGGTCTTAAAACTTTCTGACACTACTATTGTCAAATGTTTTCATTTTGGGGAATTGATTAGATCAGATTTGTAGAGCTTAGGAAAGTATCAAGGAGTGAAGTAGCATTTATTTTTATTTTTAAGTTGCTAATATTGCAACTTTAAATGGAACAATTATCTGGTCATTAAAAAAGGTTTTTTTCCACTGCAGGCAATATTTGCACACATGCCAGTTAATAAGGAAGATTATCCTATCTTGTGTGTCCAGCTTTACACTGCTGAAGAAGATCAAGGAAACAAGAGCCATCCAGATTTCACATAACATATCTTTTAATGCTATTCTTGTGTAAATGCAGAATCTTGGAAACTTAAGAGAAATATCCAGCAATCATTTCTAGTTAGCTCATTAAATCAGTAATTGAAATGCTTCACAGGTTTTTTGTGACCTGGCCTGAGTTACCTTTTTTGGAAAAAAAAAATTGTCACTGAACTTGCCTTTTCTCTCTTTTTTTGTTAGGTGCATTTCCCAACCTCCCCACAATTACTCACACTGCAAACTCAAGTGACATGCTATGAGTTTCAAGCTTCCACAGGGGCCTCTGCCTAATTCTCAGTCCCTGTTTTAAAATCACCCCCTCTGCCCTTTATGGACTGGCCAAAACTGTTGGAAGCAAAAGACTGGTGATTGTATAATAAAATGACCCAGTTCTTGGAATGAGTCTGAACTTTTCAGATGTTCCTGTGGCTGAGTAAAAGGAGGAAAGTGTAGCAATTTGCAACTGTAAGTTATTGTGATTGTGCTTTTGTGGGGAAAAGACTTTTTTATTTTGCAACTGATCTATTTTTTTTTTTTTTGCAATGGATTACATTTAATGAGTCAATGTGAAAAGGTAGGTAAATCTTTAAAATTAGGCCAACCAATGTGCAAAAATATAATTAGAGCAAAGCCAGTTGACCTTTTCATATAATTGTACCAATTCACCTTGAGTGTTTGCCGAATGTGTATATGTATGCGTATACACACACATAACACACTTATGGAAGTTAAGTATCATTTGATGGAGCTGTTACAGTTTCTACATGTTGTGGGTCATTAGCTGTGCAGTTTTCCAGTGTATTGATGGATGCATTATTTAGTCATGTTTCCTCTTTCAGAATGAATTTTTTGTCTAATGAACTAAATGGCAATAAATCTGTACTGAAACAACTTTTTAAAAAGATGCTGTTAAATTAATTCGCTTTTGTTACATCATGAGATTAGAACTGCCAAAGGTGAGCCTGAACTCTAATTTGAAAATCTTAGCTTGTGCTTTGTCACCTACTGAAATTCTCAACAGGAAAGGCAGAAAAGCTAAATTCAAATCATCTGCTTTAAACCACTGAAGTATTTGTGCAGAGCAGAAAAGGACATATGAAAGCTTAACTGGGTTTTTGAATAACATTTTTGTTTACAAGATACGCTTCCTTTTGCACACACCCAGTGGATTCACATTTATTCTTCCCAAAGACATAATATAATAAATACTTCAGTCTTAGCTGACATCCTATTACCACCAAGTTGGAGTCTTTTTATATCACTCCACATGGCAGCTGTGCCTGCTTGATACTACCTTACATGCTGGGGTATTATGTGCTTTGGACAAAATTCATTACACTCAGATTACTTATCTGCAGGTTTACCTGAAATTGCCAGTTGTGTGTGCTGCTGAGCGCAATCCTTTGATGAGCATGAATTTCACATAAGGCTCAAAGTTCCTAGAATTAAGAACTTCTTGTTCAAGGTACTTATAATTGCAAAGGGTTTCAAAGAGGTTGGCCATTTTCCCATGTTCCATAAGAACAGGGATGTCAAATTCGATTTCATTGAGGGCCGCATCAGGGTTGTGTTTGACCTTGGGGGGGCTGGGGGTGGGCGTGGCCTGGATGGGTGTGGCCAGCTCAACATCACTCATCAAGGCTCTGTTTTCAGCTGCGATGGCCTCCTGCAGCTCTCTGCCAGCAAAAATGGAGCTCAGGCACCCACGGCCTGCCTGGGTTCCATTTTCACTGTCAGAGGGTTGTGAGGCCATCCTGGCTGAAAACAGAGCCCAGGCGGGCTGCGTGTAGCTCCCTGAGCTCCGTTTTCACTGGCAGAGGGCTGCAGGAGGCTGTCGTGGCCTAAAATGGAGTTTGGGAGGGCCGCTCAGAGGCACCATAGACCAGATCTAAGCACCCCGTGGACCGGATCCGGTCCCCAGGCCTTGAGTTTGACACCCCATGTGATGTCCTTGCTTAATGATCCACAGTGATTTGCTTAACAACCAGAAGTGCTGGAATTTCCATTGCTAAGCAGTATAGACACATAATATCCTGTTTTATGACTGTGTTGCTTAGCAATGGAAATTTTAATCCCAATTGCCATTGTTAACTGAGGACTACCTACAGTATGTTAACATTGTGCTCAGCTATACTTTATTTAAAATTGCAGCAATAGTTTTAGTTTTAGTGCTTCTTTAAATAGCTCATCAGTGTTATATTGCTATAGGCAGGGGTGGGATTCTACCAGTTTGGGCGAATTGGTAGCTCAGACAATCAGCTGGGAGCAAACCAGTTTGCCCCGATGAGCAGATTGTTGCACCTCAGCTGTGTTTCTCCTCCGAAGAAATGCAGGAGTGAAGATTTCTTCAAACTGCGCGCACACACACGTGAAGCACACAATCACCGAATTGGTTGTTAAACTGGGAGGATCCCACCACTGGCTATAGGGCAGACCAGTCCTTAACTGGTCTGTAAAGTAAAGCAAGACGGGCTTGTACTAAAATAAGGGTTCATCAGAAAACTACAGAAAACTGCAGTACAAATATAGTATGAATATGAAGTATTCAGGAGTTCTGTTAAAGGAGATTTTACCTTTAATGTACCAAGTTTCCTTCTCCGTAGAGGATTTCTTTTCTTATTAACTCTGGTTTTGAGCCAGAGAGCTTCCCTTCCTGGTGCCTTGCGAAGATTTAGCTGTTGTTCTGATATTTAGTTGCCTGTATTAAATTTCTTACTTAAGCAAATTTGGCCTTTGGGAATAAATTAAAGGGAGACTCATTACTGTGAATTCCCAGACATTCATATTTACAGGAGGTAATTTCTGATGTATATTTTTATAACAAACAAACAAACAAACAGGATGTATTATTAATTTAATTCAACTTAATTTGTATTTATTAGAATTGTATTTCAAATGCATTAATAAATGAGATTTATATTTTGGTTTCATTAGTAAATCATTAACTCTATATTGCTAGGATTTATCTGACTGTCTAACTAGCTTTGTTCTTTGAATTATTGCAAAATAATTGAATAGAGATCTCCTTTTCTCTTCTTCTCCTTCTCTTACTCCCCTTCCTCCTCCACCCCCTCCTCCTCCCGCTTAAGAAATTCTGGCCTAAGGTTTCATTAGAAAAGGGATTTCTGCCTTGCAAGACTGTTGTAACCATCAGCCTTAACAATAACATTCATAAAATGAAGCTATTAATCTGTTTATGTGGGAGAAGTGGGAGGATTTTGTTAGATTTATATGCTACTTTTTCTTTGAGAATTCAGGGAGGCATGGGGATCTTCCTTTATTTTAACTCAAGAAGCATAACATGTTGAGACAGTCTTGGGATATACTGACTGACCTAAAATCATCCAGCAAAGATGAATGACTGATGATGGATCTGACTGTCCTCAATTCCTCAGCTTTAGTTCTGTACTCTGGTGCTTGGATTTTGGAAGTTACTGTCTTATTTCTGCTCCCGAGATGTATAACCTCTGCAGCAGTGATGGGTTTCTACTGGTTCACCCCAGTTTGGGTAAACCGGTAGTGGTGGTGGGGATGGGAGGCTCTGCCCACCCACCCGGATGTCATCATGGACACTCTATGCATGCACAGAAGGTTCTGCACATGCGTAGAAGCGCCACATATGAGCGAAGCAAGCGCACGCATACACTAACACTTCCGAACCAGTAGAGAAGGTAAGTGAAACCCACTACTGCTCTGCAGAGGTGAGATTCACTTACCTTCCCTACCGGTTCGCAAATGTGAGCTCTGCGCATGCACACGCCCTTCTGCACATGTGCAGTAGTCACACATTACATCTGGGCAGGTTGGCGGAGCCTCCCGCAGTCGCTGCTGCCGTTTCATGTGACCCAGACAGAAACAACTGAATCCCACCACTGAACCTCTGCCTTGTCAAGTATGGCAAAATATTTTTTAAGATTGCACCAACAGGAGCTAGATAAAATCTTACTGGGAATTGAAAAGAAATTACTTTCAAGGTGCTATCAGTTCTTGGTATCACGATGGATAGGTGAAGAGGTGATTAAGGATACCATGATTGCCTAGGGGAGGAATCTCGGATTTTTTCCAAATCTGGACAAATGGGACGTGATATGGAACAGGAATATGAAACTTACTTTGGCAACCCCCTACAACGAAAATATCTATAAAATGGTCTACCGTTGGCATATTCCCCCGGCAAGAATCGCAAGAATGTTTCCCCGGCATGTTGGAAGTGTAGGAATAGTAATGGGACATATTACCACCAATGGTGGACCTGCCCCAAAGCAGGCAAATATTGGTCCAAAGTTCGGAACTGGATAGTGGAAATTACAGGCTATAATATAAAGCTGAAACCAGAGGTTTTTTTATTGGGAATGAAACTAGACAAAATAACTAAGGAAAAATGGTACTTGATCCTCCACATTACTACTGCAGCTAGGATATTATACACGCAAGAGTGGAAAAGTGAATTAATACCCACAGAGAATAAACTGATTTGGAAAATTTCAGAATGCACAGAGGCAGATCGGTTAACAAAATTACTTAGGAACCAAAAAGACTCTGATTATTACGAATGTTGGAATTTATGGTATATTTGGGTGAAAGAAAAGAGAGGGAAATGAAATGGATTTCAGTAGAGTTTGTATAGATGCATATTTATGTACATTCATTGCAATAACTCTGTATGTATGTATGTAAAATATTGGTTTTTAAAAATGGAAATAAACTATTAAAAAAAAGATTGCATCAACAGGAAATGATTACTAATGTAGCTGGTGAGAGGGGGGTATTTATTGGTTCTGTATTTGTTTTTTCGGGGATGTAAATGATGAGTAGATGGCTATAGGATGGGATAGGATATGGACAATGAATTTTAAGAAACCACACTGAACTCAATTGTACACAGGGGAGAGTGATGCTATCAGGTTCCTCAGAGAACAATAGAGATTTTGAGGATAGTGAGCTCCATTAGCAGTGCCTTTTAGGTAGCATATTGCAGGAGGTAGCTGCATCATATGAGAAGTCAGTGGTTGTGGTGTTACAGGAGAAGATAAAGGGAACTTCTGGAGTCAGGTGAATGGAACACCAGATGCTGAGAAGAGCAGTGCGAAATCAGTGGGAAGGAAAGACAATATAATACAAAAGGAATTTATTGCAGGGGATGGGTCTAATGTTCTAAACTCTCCACTATAATGGTATAATGGAGAGTTTAGAAGTGGGGTAGGTGCCAAGCATAGTTTCTTAGACCAAAATCAAGTAAGGTAAACTGGAGAAGTTATGTTGAAACTTGCTCAGATATATCGTTGAGATGTGCACTATTTTTTTTTTCAGATTGTTTAGCAACATTTATTACTCTGTTTAGGGACCCAGTTTGGTGTAATGGATAAGGCATCGAACTAAAAGCCAGGAGACTGTGAGTTCTAATCCTGCCTTGTGCACAAGATCAGCTGGGTGACCTTGGGCTAGTTGTTTTCTCTCAGCCTTAGGAAGGAAACAATGGCATGTTTGAAAACTGCAGGGACTTATCCAGACAGTCCATGAATCAGACACAACTGAATAATAATAATAAAAAAGAAACCTACCCCATTTGCAAATCTTTGCTTTTCTCCAGATGTTGATAAAACTACAGCTTTTATCAGCCATAACTGCCTTTGCCAAGGGAACCCAAGGTTTCAAAAAACCCACCTCACAAGTAGAAAAATAAAAATAGCAACATAATAATAGTCTAGGGATGTATTCTTCATATGCAAAACCAGATGCTCAAAGGCAAACTTCATACAATAGTGCTAAATAATGTGCAAGAGATAGTCAAATATCAGCACTAAATCAAACAGACAAGGCAGAATGCACCTGGAATGCTTAAGATTTCTCAATTAAAAAAAAACAAAACAGAAATGAGTACACCCTTCATTTCCAAAATGAATTGGAAGCAGAAAGTTTAAGTTTCTGATCTGATATAAAAGATAACTTTTCATGAAAGAAAATTATGGGTTTTTTTTTTTCCTCCCCATTAATGTCGAGGGTTAAACTGTGCTGGCTGTGTTTTGATTCAAGACTTTAAAACAGACCTTTGGCTTAGTTTAATTAAGCTACATCTTTAAAAAGTCAACAAATGCTACACTCTAAAGTTTTCCCATCTGAGGATTCTACTATACTTTATAATCTCTAATGATCAGTTCCTTTAAAAATATTTCACTTTTTATAGATGAACAAATTACATTCACCTTAATCTATAGGAACAAAACCTGCTGACTTCTGAGATAGAAGGTAGTTATCCCAATCTAAAAATACCTACAACTCCATGTCTCCTGTTTTATTGAAAAGAGAAAAGAAAGATTCTTTCTACTGTGCTTTTCTTAAAGCATAAACCAAAGTAGTTGTATCTAAATATCACAAAGATTAAAACAAATTACCCAAGACAACAAATCCTCCTCCACACACAATGTAGAAAAACATACCTAAATAAATAAATAAAATGTGTCCAAATGTCTTTGTGCTCGAGTATCATCAAAGAAGTTTGAAAGAAATTGATTTCCTGGTGTTTACATTTAGGATGTAAACACCAGATTAAGTTTAATCCCAAACTGCAACCAAATTACAAGAACTAATCTTTCAGAAGTGAAATAGACCTTTATGCTTCCCAAATTGGCTTTATTGATATACCATATTTTTCAAACTATAAGACACTCCGGACTATAAGATGCATCTAGCTTTTGGGGAGGAAAACAAGAAAAAAAATCTGCCTCCCAGCATCCATCCAGTATTCATCTGGCCCATTTGCCATCGCAGCCTGTTTGCCAGTACGGCCATTCACTGCCGCGGCCACCTGTTCATTGCTGCCACTGCCGCCACTGCTGCCCATTTTCCGTGGCCTGCTTGTTGCCGCTGCCACTGCCTGTTCACAGCCACCGTGGCCCATTCTAGTACAGTTGATTGGCACCGCACCAACCCCCCTCCCTCCGCCACAATATTCGCTGTATAAGACGCACAGACATTTCCACCCACTTTTGGGGGCGGGGAGTGCATCTTATACTCCGAAAAATATGGTAGTTTTCATGTACCATATCCCTCTAAGATTATAAAATTCCTCTGTGTGCACATGTAAGTTTCATATATGAGCTGTGCCAGGCTCAAAAACATGGCTATTTAACCTATAGCCATTTAAATCTCTTTGGTACAGATTATGATTAATGCTCCCATTTCCACACTTCAGAAAACTTATGGGACACAGGGGAGATTGAATCACATAAACAACTCTATCCTCAAACAGAGAACTCACTTCCAATCCATCTAACCACATATGCCCTTCTTCAATGATCCAGACATCATTTAGAATTAAATCCAGAGTTATCATCTTTCTGGCTAGTTGTATGAGTTGCTTGATATATCTAGACATGCTACTTGTTTTTCATGATTGAAATATGCATTTTTGGGGGGTTTACATACAGTCACTATTTATTGTATTACTTCCTCCTTTGGTTGCTTCTTTGAGTTTTTCTCTCTGCCCTTACTGAAAATTTGAGTTGGAGGATAGCATATCTCAAATATTGTTAGATATGATCTTGAAAAATACTTTCACATGTTAATTGTCAAAAATGTTGAGTAATTGGTTCTCCTGAAAAACAGAAATGTCTGTGAGCAAGTTGATCAATATACAGGTGAAACTCGAAAAATTAGAATATCGTGCAAAAATTCATTTATTTCAGTAATACAACTTAAAAGGTGAAACTAATATATGAGATAGACTCATTACATGCAAAGCAAAATAGTTCAAGCCTTGATTTGTCATAATTTTGATGATTATGGCTTACAGCTCATGAAAACCCCAAATTCACAATCTCAGAAAATTAGAATATTACATGAAATCAATAAAACAAGGATTGTACATAGAACAATATCGGACCTCTGAAAAGTATAAGCATGCATATGTAGTCAGTACTTGGTTTGGGCCCCTTTTGCATCAATTACTGCCTCAATGCGGCGTGGCATGGATGCTATCAGCCTGTGGCACTGCTGAGGTGTTATGGAAGACCAGGATGCTTCAATAGCTGCCTTCAGCTCTTCTGCATTGTTCGGTCTCATGTCTCTCATCTTTCATCTCTCATCTTGGCAATGCCCCATAGATTCTCTATGGGGTTCAGGTCAGGCGAGTTTGCTGGCCAATCAAGCACAGTAATCCCATGGTCATTGAACCAGGTTTTGGTACTTTTGGCAGTGTGGGCAGGTGCCAGGTCCTGCTGGAAAATGAAGTCAGCATCCCCATAAAGCTCGTCTGCGGAAGGAAGCATGAAGTGCTCCAAAATCTCCTGGTAGACGGCTGCATTGACCCTGGACTTAATGAAGCACAGTGGACCAACACCAGCAGATGACATGGCTCCCCAAATCAACACAGACTGTGGAAACTTCACACTGGACTTCAAGCATCTTGCAGTGTGTGCCTCTCCATTCTTCCTCCAGACTCTGGGTCCTTGGTTTCCAAATGAGATGCAAAAGTTGCTCTCATCAGAAAAGAGGACTTTGGACCACTGAGCAACAGACCAGTTCTTTTTGTCTTTAGCCCAGGTAAGACGCTTCTGACGTTGTTTGTTGTTCAGGAGCGGCTTGACAAGAGGAATACGACATTTGAAGCCCATGTCCAGGATCCGTCTGTGTGTGGTGGCTCTTGATGCACTGACTCCAGCCTCAGTCCACTCCTTGTGAAAGTCCCCAACACTTTTGAATGGCCTTTTCCTGACAATCCTCTCCAGACTGCGGTTATCCCTGCTGCTTGTGCACCTTTTTCTTCCACACTTTTCCCTTCCACATAACTTTCTATTAATGTGCTTTGATACAGCACTTTGGGAACATCCAACTTCTTTTGCAATTACCTTTTGAGGCTTTCCCTCCTTATGGAGGGTGTCAATGATGGTTTTCTGCACAACTGTCAGGTCAGCAGTCTTTCCCATGATTGTGATTCTTACTGAACCAGACTGAGAGACCATTTAAAGGCTCAGGAACCCTTTGCAGGTGTTATGGATTAATTAGCTGATTAGAGTGGGACACTTTGAGCCTAGAATATTGAACCTTTTCACAATATTCTAATTTTCTGAGATTGTGAATTTGGGGTTTTCATGAGCTGTAAGCCATAATCATCAAAAGTATGACAAATCAAGGCTTGAACTATCTCGCTTTGCATGTAATGAGTCTATCTCATATATTAGTTTCACCTTTTAAGTTGTATTACTGAAATAAATGAATTTTTGCACGATATTCTAATTTTTCGAGTTTCACCTGTAGTAGCTCATTAAGCTCAGCCTTCAATTTTTAATTCATGTTCATTAACATTAATTTAAACATATTCCTTTTTAATTAAAGGTTTAGCAGCTAAATTAAAATAATGGGTCATGTCCCTCTGATATGCTGATATAATCCAGTTCATTACTTTCCCAAATTACTTGGGTACCAATGCTGATCCACTAGCATTATATGGAAGAACAATGAAAACAATGTTAATATTGGGTTCTTATGACATGGCTATATTAAACATACTATATTCCTTGGGTCTCCCATGCGTGTTGGAAGCAGAAAAGAAAAATGCATTTAGCATACAATAAATAATAAAATAAAATAAAATGAAATGAAATGAAATGAAATGAAACGAAACAAAATAAAATAAAATAAAATAAAATAAAATAAAATAAAATAAAATAAAATAAAATAAAATAAAATAAAATAAAATAAAATAAAATAAAATAAAATAAAATAAAATAAAATAAAATAAACAAATAAATTTCATTCAGTGTTTTCTGCAGGACTAGAGAGCTTTGTTAGAGAAAAGCTCCATATTTATGTGCTGGGATCTTGAATCAAGGATCCTGAACTATGGCTTCTTATTATATTCCTTCAAGGCTGCCTTTAGTCAGAAGAGAATTCTATAGAGCCTTAATTTGATTCAAGGTTATTATATCATAAAGCACTTCTTCTCTGGTAGAAAATAATAGCTATGCTTAATTTTGATTGAATGTCACAATGAGTAATGAAGAAAAGCAAAGATAAAAAAAAAATGACATTCAGATGGGGATAAAAGATAAGTGTGCTATATATCAGCACTCATTAAAGCAGCCATTCCACTCCTTAAAAAGAAAACTTAGTTGGGGCATAGATATAGATGAACCCAAAGGTTTATTCTGGAGGTATCTCAAAGCATTTTTAAATGTAAAATCTTGGTTTCTTAACACCCTAGTTAACTATTTCAATCCCATTAATATTTAAAAGTCTCTTCACTGAATATTGAATAATTGCTTAATAAATCCTGGATGTTTACCTTGTCTGTAAAAGTAAATACCTATTCATTCATATATTTGCAGAAATCATATACATGTTACTGTAGAAGATAACCAGGCTGAGCCTGAGGGTAGAGTCAAATGCATCATCAGTTTAGGAGTCCCTAGGTCCCCAAAAGAGATCTAAATCTACCCCCACCCTTGAAGTCCATTGACTTTAATCTGGCGACTATTTGCCTTGACTGCGAATAGTTCAGATTCTTGTGTAAAGTAAATATAGAACAAACTTGCAGTGGTTTTGAACTCTATCTGGCTCCCGTTTTCTTATACCTGCCTGACAGTTACCCTGTAACAGACAGATCTGGTTCTGTGTAGATATTTTCACTGGAGAAATAATATTGATATATGTGGTTTGTAAAGGATTTAATTTGAGTAGATGTTCTTGGACAGTTACAATTGCTCCTTCTGTTGAACAGATGCTGACGTCTGAAACCAGTGAAGATCTGAAGGAGCTGAATTTCAGTTGAAGTGTGCTTCATATTTCTAGGAAGATTTGAACATTAAAACAGGAACTATACAGTCCACTTAAAGTTTGTGTTTTTTAAAGTCTCATTAATATCAACAGATGACATTTTAAGGCATGTGCTTGGCATTTCCTCTGAAATGATTGGACTTTTAAGAAGTGCTCATCTTTGGCTTGACTAGAAGGTGGTTCTTCACCAAGTGTGCATGTTTTGTTTTTTAGTTTTTTGATGTAAAAACTCATATAAAAGGTTGCAAAAAGTTCGTTGAAAAATCAGAATATTCAAAAGCTCCCTCCCTCCCTCCCTCTCTCTCCCTCTCTTTCTCCCTCTCTCTCTCTCTCTCTCACACACACACACACACACACTTTCACTCCCACTCCCATTCTGTTCAACACTCCCCCCACCCCATGCTTCCTTTTCAGATCTCAGTTGTTGCAAATAGGAACTGAAAAGGCTGCTTAAAATGCCTTTCTGTGCTCTTCATAGCAATGTGCTTCATTGCACCTTGAAATCTGGCTTTGAAAACGACTGTGGCACTCCAAGACACATTAAGCCTCTAGCTGCATCCTAATGCACATTTAATATTCTTCCATTTAATTAAATTGCTATGCCCTATTGTGCATTATAAGATTCCAAAATTCTATTGCTGGGTGCCACTATGAAATGTTAAAATATGAAATAGGCCCATGCAAACA
Organism: Pituophis catenifer annectens; assembly: GCF_029215685.1. Lineage (NCBI taxonomy): Eukaryota > Metazoa > Chordata > Lepidosauria > Squamata > Colubridae > Pituophis > Pituophis catenifer. The sequence continues at coordinate 95,829,525 of NW_027256881.1, forward strand.
GGGTGCTTTTGAATTTGCCTGAAAAGAAAAAAAAATTGAGAAAGTAGAGGTGCCTTCCTGATGAGCTGGCAAAATGTATACATGAGCATTGGTTGCTTCCCTCCACCTGAGTTGTGCTTAGCAATGCTTTTAAAATATTCAATGATACAAACTCAAAAATTCAGGCTTTCCAAATTAAATTCTTCAGCAAAGCTGGATGCATTCCCCCCCATCTCCTATAATCACTGGCCCAAGCTAATATTTTTTTATTTCATCCTAAGGAAGGTGGACTCTGAGTGCAGTAACCACACACAAATAAAATATGTATAATATAATCAACAGTTGTTTTAAAAAGGTATTTCCAAAGCACCACTTTGGAAATACCTGTTCCAAAGGAATAGTGCTGCTTTGGTTTGTCTCTTTGAAATATCTGTGGAGTAAGGGCCATCTGTATCTCCAGGAACAGAGTATTCCATAAAAGGGACTGAAAAAGGTCCATTGAGAAGGTCCCATTAAAAAGGTCCATTGCTTGGAGGACTTCAACAGCCCTCACTAAACAGCCAGACTGGATGGACTAATATGATTTCTGCAAGTCATTGCTCAGTATTATTTGTATAATAGTTTATATTACTAGCAAAATATCTGTCTTATGACAGCTCTATGGTATTTGAGAAAAGTTCTGGAAAAAGAAAGTAGAACAATTTCACATGGTGAAGGATGTTAGTTGAATGAATGAATTTGTTTCAATATAGAATTAGACAAACTAAATGTGGTTAACTAATATTAATTATACTGCACCAAAGATCACAATGTTTTTAACAAACGTATCATTATCAAAAAAAGTTTGCAGAATTTTTGGCATATTGCTTGTGGATCACATCTGCTTGTGTCATCAGATCCGGCAGGAGAGGACTGTTGTAGGTCCCATCTGCTAAAGACTTCCATCTGATGGGATTGAGACAATGTGCCATTTCTGCTATGGGTCCCACCAGTGGTGGGATTCAAGTAATTTAACAATCGGTTCTCTGCCCTAATGATTTCTTCCAACAATCAGTTTGCCAAACTGCTCAGAAAGTTAACAACCGGTTCTCCCGAAGTGGTGCGAACTGGCTGAATCCCACCAGGATTCAGCCAGGATTCATAACGCCCTATGTTAACTGTCTGAGTTAACATAGGGTGGGCTCTACTGCCACTTTGATCAGCTGGCTAAAGGGATGAGTGCAAAGTAATTGAACTCTAATTAAGGAATTTACTTTACATTAATTAACAAGTTATAGTTTTATAGCACTTTTGTTAAATTACGTTATATTAGAATGTATTAGAAAATAGTAAAGGCATGTAACTTAGCTATTTTTCTTAACTTTTCATATCTGCATTAGGGAGTGTTCCTCCTCTTGTTAATTTAGGCAAATTAATCAAGTAAAGGATTCACAAAGGCATTTTTCCTCCTTTGACAAGCCACAATATATATTGTTTCAATTTGTCAGGCAGTGTTTTATACTACGTAATTTAGAACCAATTATTTAGGCTGCCTTTTCTTCACTAAAAGCACACATTTAGTTACATAATCTCCCCCCCCCAAAGAAATATTCCATCAGACTAAATTACTGGATAGAAATTGAAGCCTGTGGCTTGTGGAAATAGAATAAGGAGATATACTTATGTTTTAGAAGGAATAATAGGAAATCTGTGTAGAAAATTATGTGAAATGAGAGACGGCCCTCAATTGAGCAGCATTTTTAAATGGTATTTTTAGACATTTCTTCAGCCTACTCTTATAACAAACCTTTATGTTATGGAAAAGAAGTAAATGTTCCCCTGTTTATTGATTGGAACATAAATTGAGAGTCTTTAAAATTTCCTAAACATCTGTGTAAGCTTCATGACATTTCTCTTTCAAAAGTACTGTTTTTCCACATGTGTTTCAGGGACAATATTGTGTTTTGCTTGGGGAAAATAAATCTCAAGCCCTTTTGATGGATAGAATCCAGATCTCCTGAGAGAGGTTCCTTTTTCTGAAACAGAGTTGAGTATAAAATTTATACAGGTAACACTTGCTTAACAACCATTCATCTAGCAACCATTCAAAGTTACAATGGTGCTTAATGAAAGTACTAAGACTTTTTTTTTTTTGGCAGGTTTCTGGCATTTGTTTTGCCAGTTTTTGCCCCAAAAACAACAAAAACCAATTGAAATGAATAGGTTCACTTAATAATTGCAGCAGTCACATAAAGATCACAGCAAAAAGGCTGGAAAATTATTTCTGGTCACATGGATGCCTCAACTTATGAACATAACACTTAATTTCAGGCTCAATTAAGGTCATAATTTGAGGCCTACTTCTAGTCCTCTGCTTGATGAGGAGTCTAATAGAACTTTGCTGTTCTGCTCTCCTCTCTACCTGTAGGGTTCATAGGCTAGACAGTGGTCCCCAACCTTTGCAGCTTGGTGCCCCCACAGGGGGGAGAGGGGAACTGAGCCATGCAAATGGCAGACCGATGCGCACACGCATGCAACTTGACTTCTGCAAGTTGAGCTGCACATACATGTAGACACACACTGGCCCGCCACTATTGCAAGTTGAGCTGTGTGCATATGCATGCATGCCAGCCCACCGCTTGTGCAGCCCGGTTGCAAACAGGCCATAGCCCGATAATGGGCCATGGCCGAGGGGTTGGGGATCCCTGGGCTAGAATGTCTTGCATCCTCCTCCTCCTCCTCCTCCTCCTCCTCCTCCTCCTCCTCCTCCTCCTCCTCCTCTAACTCTTCCAGCTGCTAAGATGGTACCTATGTTTACTCAGCCTCATGTAATTCCTGACTCTTTACTTCCTAAGGCTGACATTTCAACTGGAACAGCTTTTTCAGCATCAGATTCAGATACAGAATCTGAATCCTGAGCCTGGTCTATGACATGGGGAAGTGCTTTGGAAACATCCAGCAATCCATCAGATGATACCTATGGGTAGCTTAATGTGTGTCCTGCTTCCTGCCACTACCAGCTAGGTCCTTCTTTTCTATGTTCACCAGGGCTCCCTTCACAAAAGAAGTACTTGGTTGGCACATGAAAGAAGCCCATGACAAAAAAATAAAAAATAAAAAAGACCCACATGCAGTGATGGGATTCAACTGGTTCACACTGGTTCAAGTGAACTGGTTGTTAAAATACACCCCCTGCTATCAAAGTGGATTCCGGGCATTGCGCTGCAATGGAGAAATGGGCAACGGAGTGGCTGACACAAGGGAAGGAGAAGTCTACTTTCCCTCTTTCTTCTCCCTGCTTCTCCTCCTTCCCTCATGCTGGCTACTCCATTTCCTGTTTCTCCATTGCAGCGCAGTGCCCAGGATCCACTTTGATAATGGTATGTGTGTGTGTGTGTATGTGGTAATTTAACAACCGGTTTGCCCAGGGTCAGGTTGGCTGTCACAGGAGACTCATCCCACATGTGTGGCAGAACTGGAGGATGGGAATGGGTCACGCCTCCCATGACAGTCAATCTGACCCTGGGCAAATCGGTTGTTAAATTATTTGAATCCCACCACTGCCCACATGAAAAGATGTCAGAAGTGCCATCATTAAACAGAGTGGTCACATGAGATTTTGCTTAACAACTGTGTTGTTCAGCCAGTTAGGGTAATTAACAACCATCTGCATGCAGCCTTAGTTTCTAGTCTGCAGAGGTATATGCAACATCCAGTAATAAAAGTAGCCTAACATTATTGTAATACAAGCTTTAACTCTTTGTATGTAGGTGCAATGTCATGATGAATGTAAAACAGAGGCAGAGTGGGTGCCATGCTGTTAGAATGGTGCTTTGCTCATTTGCCCCCTTGACACATCCCTTTTTCAGAAGCCTCTGCCAGTCTGTATTAGGGCCTTGAGAACCTGTTACAGAAATAAAATGGTATGATCCATCAAAATGACTCAGTAGTGGCACTATTGGGCATCTAATTCATGAGAATCAATCTCATTCATTTTTATTGTCACCTGCCAAGATACCTTGGTTGTCTGTTATTAACAAATGAATAATGAAATAAAAGGTTTATTCTAATGAAACTTCTTGATCATCATTAGAATTTGAGAATACATTGGCAGAGAAGAAAGAAAAGAAACAAAAGTTTAAAAGCTTTCAGAATGGAAGGTGTGTTTTTTTCCCCCTATGGAATAAAAGAGCAGAGACGAAATTTAAGTAATGAAAAAAGAAAAAAAGAAAGAAACTCCAAACTGAACCATGAAGATAAAAAGAAGGGGGACTGACTCACAAACAGATAGGTATGCCCCAAAAGAGAAATAAAGGATGGAAAAAACAGGAGGCTGGATGATAGGGAACAGTTGACTGAGCAGCTAAAGATCAAGTGGCAAAAAAGACCAAGCATGGTGGCAGAAATCAAGGAGAAATGAGAAATGAGGAACCAGATACTGTAGAGAAAATTTGCATAGAGATATGGATATATTAAGGAAAGGGGAATACAAATGCTCATGTTCTTTTCAAAATGTATTTTATATATTTGCTGTAAAATAGAAAAAATTAAAAAGAAAAGAAACAGAAAAGAAAAATCCATTGGCATCCTTCAGTCTCAAGAGACTATGGTATCGTGCTCTGGAAAGAGGTCCTAAAACAGCATCTAGTGTGACTAAAAAGGCCAATTCGAGAGCGGTAATTCCTTCACGCTGAGGGCAGATACTGCCTCTTTGCCTCAGCCTGCCGAACAAGTGTCTCTTCAAATTGGAGAAGGCCATGCTGCATCTTTAGCCTCCAAGCTGAACGATCGGAGGTCAAGGTTTCCCAGTTGTTAATGTCCATTCCCAGGGCCTTTAGGTCCCTCCTGCAGATATCCTTATATCGCAGCTGTGATCTCCCTCTGAGGCGCTTTCCCTGCACTAATTCTCCATACAGGTGATCTTTCGGAATCCAACCATCAGCCATTCTCACAACATGCCCCTGCCAGCATAGACGTCACTGTTTCAATAGTGTATACATGCTAGAAATTCCAGCACGTTACAAGACTGCTCTATTTGGAACTTTGTCCAAATTTGAATTTGTCGGAGATAACGCATACGAAAGGTGTTCAACTTTCTCTCCTGCCATGTGTAGAGGGTCCAAGACTCACTGCAGTACAAGAGTGTGCTCAGGACGCAGGGTCTATAGACCTGGATCTTTGTATGTTCTGTCAGCTTCTTATTAAGCCATACTCTCTTTATAAGTCTAGAAAGTGTGGTGGTGTTCTGCCCCAGCTCCGGATTCTCGAGGATATTGACACACATCAACGGTCCTTATCAAATTTATTAAGTAGCAAGAATAAACCAAAGTCCGGCAAAGGTTGGCAACCAGCCCAGAAAACAAGATATGATAAGACTTTTCCAAAAATGCTCTGATGATAATTACAAGTTGTTTCCAACAAGAAAGCACTAGCTGTGTGCGACTTAAATAGACTAAGGGAGTGGCCAATTATCCTCAAGCCTTACTCTCGAGTAGACCTCCTCCTCCTGAGTAGCCATTCCTGCCTTTTGGCAGCACTGAGTGCTCGAGCATTGAGGAGAGGCTCCTCCACTTTGCTCTCTCCACTTGAAGGAACCTCTGGAGGTTCTGAAGGCCCTGGTTGAGTCTCTGCCTCTGGCACCACATCCTCTTCAGCCTCCTCGCTGTCCGACGTGAGCGCTGGCTGCGCCGGCTGCTGGCATGACACGACACGACACCAACCTCCTCTTTGTCGGGATCAGCCACGATCTGCGCAGGCCACTGGCGGGCCACAACAGGTGGCTGCTTTACCAATATGTTTATTCAGCTCAGTATCTAAAGAGAGAGTGTCAGAGATAGTTGAGCCGAGGTATACAAAGTCATGGACGACCTTCAGTTCTTGTGCAGAGATTGTAATACAGGGAGGTGAATCCACATCCTGACCCATGACTTGTGTTTTTTTCAGGCTGATTGTTAGTCCAAAGTCTTGGCAGGCCTTGCTAAAACTGTCCATAAGTTGTTGAAGGTCTTCAGCAGAGTGAGCAGTGATGGCAGCATCATCAGCGAAGAGGAAATCCCGTAAGCATTTCAGCTGGACTTTAGACTTTACTCTCAATCTAGAGAGATTAAAGAGTTTTCCATCTGATCTGGTCTGGAGGTAAATACCCTCTGTTGCAGTTCCAAAAGCATGTTTCAGCATGACAGCAAAAATGATCCCAAATAAAGTTGATGCGAGGACACAGCCCTGCTTCACTCCACTTCTAATATCAAAGGAATCTGGACTTCCGGCAGTGACGTCAGCGTGTTAGGGACGAAAGGAACGGACCTCCGTTCTCCAAGTCCCTAATATCTCCGATTTAGGAGCCGATTTAGGCACTATTGACCTCAGAGAGGTCAATAGAAAAAAGGGGAAACTCTGAGGACCTCGGGGAGGACAGCAATCCCCCCGAAGGTTCAGGAAATCCCCCTTAATCCTGATCGGGGAAAAACCAGCCACCCCGGCTGGCCAGAAACGTTGACAGCTGACTAAGAGGGAAGCGAAAATCAAATAAAGAAGACTTCGGTGGAAAGATCGGGAAGAAAAAGAGCTCAAAAGGTACATTTACAATCCACAACGTGAGAATCGAAGGCGGAAGAAGATAAAACTCCAACCAAGAAGCGAACCTTCGCTAGACAAGCGGCGACTGAGAAATAAGCGGAGACGGCTTCCATTTTGACAGTGACAGCGCATAAATTAGCAGCCGGCGAAAGCGGAGGAAATCCAGGGGAAACCCAGGAGGAGAAAGTGATCCCAGAGAAACTTGGACTTTGATCACAGAAAGGGACATATTATCATCTCTGGTGGCTATGCCGAAGGGCAAAACAATACTGGCAACAAATTAAAACAATGATTGAAGAAATCACGAAACAAAAACTGGAAATGAGGCCGGAAACCTTTTTATTGGGAATAATCACAACACAATATACCAAAGAAATAAAATATTTGATCATCCATATCCTCACAGCAGCACGTATACTCTTTGCCCAACATTGGAAATCTGACCAGTTACCCACAGAAGACAAAATAATAGCTAAAATCACAGAATGTGCAGAATTGGATAAGCTCACAAAAGAAATACAAGAGAAAGATGATACTGATTACTATTTAGTATGGCAAAGATGGTACAACTGGCTGGAGGCAAAAATAGGAATATAAAGATGATTTTCGAGTACTCAATAGAAATGTATAGAAGTAAATAAGGAGTCAATTATATATGTACATATACAACTAAGTAAATAGGTGACTGTAAATATTGATACAAATAGAAATATGAAAAATAACCCACCGTTGTAACATCTTCTAAGAGTCAGTCATTGGACTGAATTGATGTGTGTTCGTTTTTGTATGTTGTTTCAATGTATCTATGTTGGTTTTGTTTTTTTCTTTTTATTATTAATAAAAACTATTAAAAAAAAAAGGAATCTGAAGTTAAGCCATCAAAAACTACAGTGCCCTTCATTTCCTCATGAAAGGACCTGATGATGTTGAGGAGCTGAGGTGGTCATCCAATCTTGGGGAGAATTTTATAAAGGCCATCCCTGCTAACCAAGTCAAAAGCCTTTGTAAGATCTATGAAGCTACGAAAAGTGGCTGTCTTTGTTCCCTGCATTTCTCCTGCAACTGTCTAAGGGAAAATACCATGTCAGTAATGGACCTGTTGGCTCGAAATCCACACTGTGATTCTGGATAGACTCTCTCTGCAAGCACCTGGAGCCTCTTCAGTATGACACGGGCAAGCAGCTTCCCTACAACACTAAGAAGAGAGATGCCACGGTAGTTGTTACAGTCACCCCTGTCACCTTTGTTCTTGTACAGTGTGATGATATTTGCATCCTTCATGTCCTGTGGTAGTCCACCTTCCCTCCAACAAAGACAGAAGATTTCATGTAGTTCAGTGGAGATGTTCTCTTTGCAGCACTTCAGAACTTTGGCAGGAATGTTATCTTTTCTGGGTGCCAGAGGCAAGGGAGTCCAGGGCCGCATTTCGTTCTTCTAAATTTAATTTAATTAATTTAAGGCAGGCACTCAATGTTATTTAATGTTATTTAATTAAAAGTTACCACATTTTCTCTGGAATATAACTCAGAGTTATATTGCTGCACCCAGAGTGCCATCTGCTGTGCTCGGTCCTGGATAACCTCACCTGTAGAAGACTTCAGAGGGCAGATTTCTTCTGTGTTGGACCTAAGGCCTGCTTGATGCCATCATACATCCCCTTGATGTTGCCTGTGTCAGCTGCTATCTGGATCCAAGAGCAAAGCTGAGCCAATAATCGTTAGCACATCTTCTGGCGGTCTGTTGGACTTTGCTACGAGCAGCTCGCAGAACCTGCAGGTTGCGCTCATTGGAACAGGCTTTATATGCAATTAGAGCTCTCCTTTTTTCCTTGATGGCTGGCGTCAACTCCTCCGAATGGGCTTCAAACCAATCTGCTGTCTTTCTGATCTCCTTACCAAATGCTGACAAGGGGGTGTTATAAACAGCATTCTTGAAATATTCCCATCATTCAGATGCATTTACTTCAGCTGGGCCTGGGAGAGTTTCCTTGAGTGCTTGTGCAAATTCCTCCATTTTGCCCTGATTGCAGGTCTTGTTGATGTCAATTCGTGGTCTTCCTTCCTTCTTCGAGTAATGCAATCTCTTTGTTTGCAGTTTTATTCTGCTGCACACCAAGGAGTGGTCTGTATCGCAATCAGCACCCTGATAGCTGCGTGATTGTAATATTGGGGAGGTTGAAGCACCTGGTAAGAATCAAGTCGAGCTGGTGCCAATGCTTCAATCTTGGATGTCTCCAAGAGACTCTGTGTTGAGGCTTTGTTTTAAAGTATGTATTGCTAATGCAAAGATCATAGTAGCAGCAAAATTCCAGCAGTCGTTGGCCATTTTCGTTCATCTTTCCGACACTGAACTGACCTAAACAAGTGGGCCAAGAACTATAATCAGCTCCAACTCTGATATTAAAATCGCCAAGGATAAACAGTGGTTCTTTCTCAGGGATTTTCTTGATAGTAGCAGCCAGATCGTCGTAGAATTTGTCTTTGGATTCTACTGAAGATGATAATGTTGGAGCATATGCACTAATAAGAGTAACCAGCCCTGCTGATGAGTGGAGCTGCAAGGACAGAATTCTTTCACTTCCTGCAGCAGGTGGAGTAATGGATCCTAGTAGGGTGTTTCTGACCATGAAGCCAACCCCATATTCCCTAGACTCGTTTGATGGCTTTCCCTGCGAGAAGAATGAGAGGTTTTTCTCCTTAATAGATCCCGAGTCTAACAATCTTGTCTCTTGAAGGCAATGATGTCCATCTGCAGTCTGCTCAACTCCATGTCAATGGCAGCTGTCTTACGTATGTCATCTATCTCTTGTAAATCGTCAGAAAGGCCAGGGGTCATTGTCTGAACATTCCAGGTGCCCAACTTTAGGGCTAAAGTTTTCTTATGTTTGTTGCATGGTGCAAAGTTATTGATCTGCTTGTCAGCTTTGACCCTAAACCCCACGCACCCTGTGAGGTTAACAGACCGTGGCGGGGCAGCATCTTACTGACTGGGGGCTGCCCAGCTTAAGGCGGGCAGTAGCTGCCTGATGAGGTACAATGACCTCTCCCACCAACAAAAGTGGCCCCTGGCGTCACGCTCTACACCAATCAACCAAAGACTTATAACTGGTAACTGCCACTTCCCGTGTTGTTTCAATGCTGTATGCAAAGCTGGAGTGTCCTCTCCAGAGCACGAGGCCTGGGTAGATTAATATGGAGGATAGACTGTTACCCAAGCAGCAGATCCCCCCCTCTCCATGTCACTGAAATAGCCCAATAGAATGGCAAAGCTGATACAATTAGTTCCAGCTGCGTCGCAGGAGTTACCAGAACGTGATTGTACATAGTCACAAACTGCTTCTGGGACTCCAGCTCCGGATTTTGCCTCGAGATTGACTCCTGAAGCCTTTTCCAGTAGTAGATATAGCCACAAGGCAGTGGAGGTTTGTAATCAGAGTTTCCTTTCTCTAGAAGATGGTTCTGCCGTTTTATCTGCCATTGGGGCATAAAGCCCTCTTCCGCCTTCAAAACAGTTGACCATCTTGTCCTGTAACCCTGGATAGGGGCCCTTACGAGGTGCTACCAGCCAGGCCAGCTGGACCAAGGTTTTTTTTAGAGAGGTATTACTCCTCTAGCACTCCTCCTCGCTCCAGGACTCCTGCTCCAGGTTTTGCCTCAAGGTTGACTCCTGAAGACTTTCCCATAGATGGGTATAGCCACAAGGCAGTGGAGGTTTGAGATCGGAGTTTTCCTTCTCTGAGAAGGAAAAATAAAAATAAAAGAATGAATTTAAAAAGGGAAGATATATATCATCACATTAAAAGAAAACAGGTCAGTTTCTAACATGTCATTTAGGCATGACCCCACATGGAGCAATATTAATTCATTCTTTTGATTATGTCACTAGAAAGCTGATTCTTAAACAGGGAGCAAAGACATATCATTAATCAAAGACTTTAAAATAGGTGAAACACTCTTTCTACTCAAAAAGAACAATGTTTTTAGCTAAGCCTCATGCTCAATAGGTTCATAATTATTCATGTAATGATAGGTTCCCAACTTTTGGTATATAATTCAGATTCACATTCACATCTTTAAATCATACTACCTTTCCATAAATCATATTAATGAGCTTATTGAAATTCAATCAAAATAAGATAATGGGGCAAGAATTTGTATAATATATGTCCTCTTTATCATTTATTTTTCCAGCATAAAATAGTTGACAGCTTACCTTTTTTAAGCATTTTCTGAGATCTTCAATACATGTGAAAGAACTCCTTTTCTGAATTACCGTAAGTTCTTTACAGTCAGAAAAAACTTATTTGATATTTTAAGATCTTTAATCATTACTTTATTCGTATATTTTAAAGTTCTTATAAATAAACAATGCCCACTTTAACAGTAGTGTTTAATTGTCTACCAAAACATTGTAGATTTGGAATAATCTAGAATGCATTTCAATGATGATAGTACCTAGTGAATTTTATATGCTGCTAATGTGACCCAACTGTGAAATCAAAATATTATTTTAATTGACTATATTGGCAATCAACTGTTTTATACAATTCTCTTGGAGTACCCAAGAGTTTTAAAAATTGGCAATTAGCTGATCTAAATTATTAACACCCTATTAGCTATGAATTTACAAAAATGAGGGAGATTTCCCTGCAATGTTGTTTGCCATGTGAATAAGGATTAGAATTATACTTTTGTCCTAAGAATTTTCATTGCAGCCTTTAATGCCAGAAATATTACCATATTTTCCAGCGTATAAGACAATTGGGCATATAAGACGACCCCCGACTTTTCCTGTTAAAATATAGGGTTTGGGCTATACTCGCCATATAAGACTACCCCTCTTCCAACGCACACCAAATAAAAATTAAAAAACATCAACTGGCTCACCCACAATGTAAAAGCAGCTGTGCTAGACCCAAAATGGCCCCTGCAACAAGTAGGAACCTCACACAGCCACAAAAAGCCCAAAAACCCAACTTTCATACTTTACACACACAAAATTCCACATACAGCTTTGTGAGATTTTGTGTGTTTGTGTAGTTAGAGTGAAACACTACAGAAACACACTAAATCTCAGAAAGCTGCACAAATATTATTTTATTTTATTTTTATTTTTATATGAAAGCTAAATTTAAAACTTCCTAAACTTTAAATGGCTAGGTCTAAAAAAGAACAACTAAAAAAAAAACCCAATTAACTATTTTTTTAAAGCTCCCAAAGGGGAAAAAACTTACCCAATAGAACAGGGGTCTCGAACCTTGGCAACTTTAAGACTTGTAGACTTCAACTCCCAGAATTGCTCTGCTTCCTTACTTGATTGCAGGCAGGGAGTTGCTTGCTGATGGAATGGATTGCAGGCAAGCGAAGCAAGGCAAGCGTTGCGACTAGCAGCTAAGGTAAGCAAGCTGGAGGGGGAAAACTTTTTTTCTTTTACATGGCTCTGGCAATCCAAGCTGAGTTGCCTGATTAGCAGACAACTCAGCTGGGATGGTCAGAGCTTGGATCATCAGAGCATTTCAGGCTGGTCTGCCTGGTTACAGGAGAATGACACCCGGCGTATAAGACGACCCCCGACTTTTGAGAAGATTTTCATGTGTTAAAAAGTCGTCTTATGCACCGGAAAATACGGTACTCAGATTTATTAGCCTGTTTTAGGTTGTACTAAAGCAACTTCTACAATCAGTTGCTAGGTCCCTGGGAGCTGTCAAGCAACTAAACCCTCACAGCTTCAACCTTAAACTGTCTACCATGGACCTTCCCCCATTCCTAAGAGGTCCGTAAAGGGGGCGTGCATAAACGCACCAACATGCCTACCGTCCCTGTCCCACTCTCCCCATTTATTTGCATTCATTTCCTTTGTTCATGTCCATGTTCATATTTATACCTGCTATCTTGTACATATTTGACAAACTAATAAATAAATAATAAATAAATAAATATATCAAGGAACAAAGATAGATTTTAGTTCCTAAATTGGTATATTTTAATTTCTTGTGCTAGATGTTTCAACCAACAAAGTGTAATACTAGTCTTAATCTATGAATATCTAAGTATTTATCAAGGATAGTCTAATGTACAAATATATTTGTAAATATTTCTTTCTTTTAAAAAAAGAAGTTAAAGTCAGATTGTTTTCTTGCAAACTCTCCCAGCCCTATTGTAGACAATATTAAGGATTTGATTTAATTTAAAAATCTGCTGACAATTATGGTGTGAATTATGCCTACATAAACATGGTTGCTTTCTTGGTTTTTTGTTCTTTTTTTAAAAAAAATGCCACTCTGTTTTCAAAATTAGCTGGAGGAAATGCCATGAGGTCCTGGAGAAATAAGTCCAAAATCTATTCTTCTTTCTTAATACATCTCCTGCAAAGAATAGGTCATCTATCATACACATTAAGCAAGATTTGTGTTATAAAAAGTAGGAGTCCTGAAAAATAAGAATAACATTTAAAACCATATTTTTAACCCAAAGAGGGTTAGGTGCCAGGCTAGAAATTGGAACCCCATTTTTTCCAGTCCTGCTTTAGGCATGAAACCAGCAGGTGACTTTGGGCCAGTCACTTTCTCTCATGAAAAAAAAAGGACTTGGCTTGGCAATCACCAGGAGTCAGCATTGACTCAGGGGTGGGTTCTACTTACCTTTACTACCGGTTCACAATGGGAGCATGCGCAGATCACCCATGATGATGTCGTGGTGGGTGGGCGGAGCCTCCCGCTGGTTTTAATACCAGTTCTATAGAACCGGACCGAACCGGGGGCAACCCACCGCTGCATTGACTTAAAGGCACTCACACATGCCCACACAAAAATCCCATTAATATTCTTCCTTCCTTCCTTCCTTCCTTCCTTCCTTCCTTCCTTCCTTCCTTCCTTCCTTCCTTCCTTCCTTCCTCCTATAGATCAGTTCTTATCTATTATTTTCTTAGAATTTTCTTGACAACAAGAACTCCTAAAAGAATTCAGAGTAAATGAATTAGTCTTTATCTTTTCGATGCCCACCGAATTCAAATAGTTTTCCCATCATTACTCACAGGAAGCGTAAGTGGCTGACTTAGCAAGAAAAGAATGGAGGAAATATGAAATATGATAGATGAGACAGGAAAGCTGAGTGTCTATTCAGGATGCAAGAAAGGGAAATTAGACTTTTGAATTATTCAAGTATGGGGTGGGAATGGGGGTATTTAGTATTTAGAAGTGTCCTCCCCTGAACAAGCATTTTGTAGTCATTGGATCCTGACAGATAATTGTCATCAAAAACATTCAGAAAAATATACTTGAGCACATCAAATGCATATGCTAGGATAAATATATTCCACTTCCCTGTATTTTTATGTACCTTAAAAAAAACCACCTATCCCTCCTTCCTGATACATACAAAGAATCTTTGATGGCCTGTATAATCTAATTTTTATTTTGAGGCATTATAAATTCTTGTTGTTAAAGCACAAGAACTGTGTGCTAAAAAAGAAGCAGTAATTGTAATTCCATCATGTCTCTTCACTTCACAAGATATTCATGCAGAGGAGTATCCTATTATTATGGGCATGTAGGAAGTCACCCAGTACCACAACTAATATACTCATGAATCAAACTTGCCTCATTAAAATCAACGCTCTTGTTTACTGTAGGGAATCTTTGTAAATAAAATAAGATGGATGTCGGATGGGGGTTGTTTGTTTGTTTTGGTATGTTACTGATTACATTAATAATTTTTCACATGGATTGATAATATTTATGCAATTCCACATCTCCAAACCACAATCACTATGGAAAAGGCATATTTTGGGATCAGAGTTAATCAGTCATAAAATGGAAGAAAGGGAAATACAGTCACTTTCTGACTGTATAATCTTCTACTCTCAATGTATAGTGTTAAAATGGCATGAAATACAATAATATTCCAAATGCATTTGGGAGAGAAAGAACCCAATAAATAAAAATATTTTTTTAATTAAGTATAAAGAGCATTAAAGATCCATTTAAGACCAGACAGAAGACAATATCTTTTGAAAACTAATTATGACAGAACTGACATGTATAAGATCTGCAAAATTCATACCTTGCTAGGTTATGTGAAAATGCCATTTGAATTCACAAGCAGAATAACAGAGCTGGAAGGAACCTAGGAGGTCGTCTAGTCCAACCCCCTATTCAAACAGGAAGCCCTATACCAGGGGTCAGCAACCTGTAGCTCTGGAGCCACATGTGGCTCTTTCACCCCTCTGCTGTGGCTCTCTGTCACTCAAAATATGTGTCACAACCATCAATGTGTGACACTCACCAGCACGCGATTTATTGAGCTTTTCAACCCCTAATAGGCCAACCATGGATAAATCCAAGAAAAGAAAAGTTTCAGAAGAAAACAGAATGTTTAATTCAACTACCTACAGTATGCTAGTTTTGTGACCACTCAAGAAATAGTCAGGCATGGGAACGATTTTGTGGCTCCCGGTGTTTTCTTTTCTGTAGGAAACGGATCCAAATGGCTCTTTGAGTGTTTAAGGTTGCAGACCCCTGCCCAACACCATTTCAGAAAACGGTTGTCCAATCTCTTCCTAAAACCTCCAGTGATAGAGTACCCACAACCTCTACAGGCAAGTCATTTTATTGATAATTGTTTTGATTTCCCCCAAAATTTTTCTTCAGGCAGGATTGGTGATGTAAAAATGATATACCCACCATCCCTCAAAAATAGTCTTATAGTCATAGCCTAGTTTCTAGCTGATCTTGATTGATTTAAAAAAATATAGACTCAAACCCAGTTAATGTATCAATGGGAAACCACAAGAAAATTCCTGGACTGTAAATTAACGAGGGAAAGATAATGGCATTGTTCCCAAAATACTTGCAGTCCATGAATAACCCGGGGTCATACTTACTTTAAAAGAAACTCTACTGTGTCATAACTCTGGGGTCTGTATTATTACCCAGTAGAAATATTAAAAAGGAAAAGAAAAGGATGTTGCTGTACATATTACTTCAGCTGGATTTTTAATATTTGCCTTAAATACAGAAGGAAGGCCCATTATTTTATGTTGACATTTCAAATTGTTTGAAATAAAATCATATACTTGATTCCTAGTGGGTGATGAAATATGCCAAGAGAGAAGTATTAGAAGGACCCGAGGCAAAACACTATTAAATTAACATTAAATAATATGGAACTGCTTGCACAATTGCAAGTGAAATTATCCAGTTTACGTACAAGGGATGAAATTATGGTGTGAGCATTTCAACTAATATTCTAAGTTTGTCTTTGTCAACTTCTTGTAAACAAGCTGGGAGGACTGTTATGAAGGAAATCTATTCACTGTGATGTTTTATTTTAACTACGCTGCATGTTTTTTGGAGCAGTGATGGAAGGAAAACAGAGACTGTTATTCTCCAAAGCACCTGAAGGCAGAACAAGAAACAATGGATGGAAACTAATCAAGGAAGATCCAACCTAAAAATAAGAAGAAATTTCCCAATACTTAGAATATTCAATCAGTGGAACGGTTTGCCTTCAGAAGTTGTGGGTACCTCATCACTAGAGTTGCCAACAGAGCTTCACTGTTTTATTTGGTTTTGAAGGCTCATCAAACATTCTAAATATTTTGCTATGAATATCTTGAACTCCTAGATGATTTTTTTTTAAAAAAAGAGATCTCTCCTTGAGAAATCTAGAAGGTAACATTTAATTAAGCACAATTGATTGCCATGCCTGTAATTTACTTAGATTACCTCATAGATGAATCATTAGGATTGTAATGCCACATGCATTTCATTGAAGGTAAATCCTGCTGAATTCAGCGACATGGTCTTCTGAGCAGATATGTGTAGCCTGTTGCTTTAAAAAAAGGTATTGGCCAAAATTCATACTGAGTAGAAGTTTGTCCCACCCAGAAGATTCAGTGTGGAGTTAAGAGTGTATTTTTGTCTTAGACTGGAAACTTTGGGAACTGTCTCATTCAACTTTGGGTTGAAATCCAAATCCAATTTCTTAATTCAGAGGTTCAAACCTTTGCAAAAAGCACTCAAATTTCATGCAAAGAGTTAGCAATGTGAAACTTTTATTTTATTTTATTTTTACTTCCTCAGAAACCATCCATAACTTATTCTCAGGGTTTACTCACACTGCCTGGTTGCCCCATCGTGAAAATGGGTTAGCAATCGTTTTGGAGGACAGGAGTGGATGATGTCATTCTGTACTCATCTCCACCCCATTGAAAATACTGGGGTCATTTTCCCACTGCAGTCGTAAAGTTCTTTTCCCTCTATGTCACCTAAACACACCTGCCTATTTGAGCTGATAAAGATAGTTCTAGAAGACACCAGAGACCAAAAAGGCAGTGAGAAAAGAATGGCTTTTTTTTTTAAAAAAAGTTGTATTTTAACTTGTGATTTTTGTATGTTATCAAATCAATTTTTCCTGGCAGACACTTGTATAAACAAAACTATGTATGTCCAATAAGAAGGCAAGTTATCCACAAAGAGGTGGAAGTGAGTCAGTAACATAATGGTGACATGGTACCCTGCTGTTCAGAATGAATATTTTGTAAGCTACAGCCAGTGTTTCACCCAAGGGAGAATACAGTATTCTTAAATTGGCTTTGAGTCAAGTTGGCATAAAGAAATAGAGCATCTTAAACAGTAAATTGGTTATGCCCTCAGTCTCCTGTTGTTCTTTTTTTTTTTTAATTTGATTTATATGCTGCCCTTCTCTGGAGACTCAGGGCGGCTTACAATGTGCTCAGCAATAGCCTTCATCCTTTTGTATATTTATACAAAGTCAGCTTATTGCCCCCACAACTGGGTCCTCAATTTACCTACCTTAGAAAGGATGGAAGGCTGAGTCAACCTTGAGCCTTGGTGAAATTCGAACCTGCAGTAATTGCAGGCAGCTGGTCTTAATAACCAGCTTAATAACAGGGTGCCTTAGACCACTGTACTACCAAGGATCTTTAACTTCTCTAGATAAGAAGCTTGGGGAATATGCTGCTGCTGCTGCTGCTTTTTTTTCCCCAGATTTTTTGCTTGTTGTTTTATCCCACTGAGTTATCAACAAAGTTCATGATAAGCACATTATATTAACTGAAATGTTTATAGGTTGCAATGAAATACTTGTAATCAAAAACTGGTACATATAACACATTTGGTAGCAACGTCCGTTTCCCCCAAGATTTCCAATTTTGACTGGAAAAATTGTGCAAAAACAGTTGGCAGTTAATTAACAATTAATTTCAGTTTAGACTAATCATCTGTTTTCCAAAACTTCTAAAACTATGCAGTGTATGACACAATTGTAAACTGTCAGGTAAAATAGTGAAAAACTAACACATCTTCCCTTGAATTAATGGTATTTGAAAGTGTAGGAAATAGCATTAGCTGAAAATTACTAGAACAGCAAATGGTCCTGAAGAATCATTTACATAAAGATTGTTTTACTCACCTATAATAGTTATATTTGTGAAGACATTCTTAAGAATATTTCCTTCTGAGTAAAAGTTCCTTTATGCAACAATACTGAACATGGATAATTATAATGTTATACGTAGTTTCCTTTTGATTACAAATGTACTTTTATATACACCCACACTATATGGAATGGGGATTTTGATTTATTTTCCTTTATGAATATTTTTGTTCATTTTTTTCCATTAATCCTCAGAGCTTGGTTATTACTGGGTTTAAATAAAAATGTTTAAATATATTTAAAAAGTAAGTTTCAGAAATAGTCAAACTAAGAATTGATTTATTTTTCACAAATATATTAGATATCTTTTGAGTCTTTTTTTGAATCAGGGTGATTGGGTTCTGGAGATAGGTGAGATCTAGTGTACTGCAAGTATATGTGAAAATCAGCTATTAAGGAAAGAATATTCAAAAGAAACATGTGTCATTTATTCACTTAATTTTCATGTTTTATCCCTCCCTTAGGGAAAGTCAAAAGAGTTGAGAATTATTTTAAACGTTATTCATGACCATTGACTGTGAATGTGTGTCAAACAGATGGCATTTTAAAAAATTTGACACCTCTATATTCATGTACACATAATTTACTATAACGAAGTGATATTTTGGCATCATTCTGAAAACAAATCTAACCACACGATCGCTTCGTGCAGTCACTTGGGCAAAAGAGTTAGAACTTTTTAAAACATTCAGCTTTACAAATTTACATTTTTTCCCCAATCTGTATGCAGAAATTTAAGATAAATTGAATTTCTCAGCAAACTTAAATACAGATATGTTCCTCCGAAATGACCACCTGAATGCAGCTTCAGAGATAAACAACCTAATCTTTTACCGCATCACATTTGGGTAAAAAAAAAAAAACATACACTAGTACATAAATTAAATATATGAAAATGGTTATTAGTAGGGATACAGACCTGGGTATGGGATGGAAACAGCATTGGTTGGGTGATCTCTGAGGAGGGCAGGATGGGGGTTGTGCTTTCATCCTTGCCCTACTTGACCTTTCTGCGATGTGCAATAAAATCAAGATGGTGTCTTTCTGGATCAGCTCAGAGATTTGGGGTGGGCAACAGTATTGTGCTGCTTCACCTCCTTCCTCTGGGGTTGATTCCAGTTGGTGGTAGTTCGGGAGGAGAGAGCCCAACCCTCACTTTCTATTATGTGGGATGCTATAGGTTTGCTAATCTGTCCAATTCTGCAGTATTTAATATCTACATGAAAGTGCTGGGTGAGCTCATCCATTGCCATGGGGTGAGTTATCATCAATATGCTAATGATACCCAATTGTACATCTCTGTCCCTAGCAAATTAAGCAATGCTGCAAATCATAGTGCCCGGAGGCTGTAAGTTTCTGAATGGAGAACAACAGGTTTTATCTGAATCCTGGCAAGTGTGAGCGCTTTTGGGTATGGTGGTGTTCTTGTTCAAGGACAATGCTATCTTTAGTGTTGGATGGCACTACTTCAGACAGACCATGTGTGCAATCTGTGGACTCTCCTGGACTCATGATTCCTATACAAACAGCAGATAGCATTTGGAGCTAGGAGGGCCTTTGCACAGTTTTGTGTTGTGTATCAGTTGCACCCTACCTAGATCAGGAGCTTTGCCCACTATCAATCATGCCCTAATCACTCCTTGTGAATTTCTGTAATGTGCCCTACTTGGAGATGTCCTTGAAGAGTATCTGGAAGTTTCAGTTAGTGCAAAGCAGGGCAGACAGCTATGCATGCCCCTAGAGCTGTATATATTATACCTTTGATCTGCAAGCTTCATTGGTTGCCAGTTTACCTCTGGGTACAAATCAAGATGTTGGTTTCACTTTAATAGCCCTTCATGGCTTGGAAATGGGATATCTGAGGGACTATCTCTTCCCAATTACATCTGCATTCTCTATCACATCTGGCAAGGAAGACATGCTGTGGGTCCCGTATGCCATGGAATTTGATTTGGCAAGTCCTGGTTGATAGGCTTTATGGACTCTTCTCTCCCTGGAATTGGGAGTAACTTCATCCCTTTCCAAAGGTGCTTTTTTCAAGAGGCAACTGGATTTTCTGGTCCTTTGGGACAACCATGTCCTGGATGACTGAGAATGTCCATAGAACTTCATATCTTTCAACATTCTGATCTGGCTATGTTGTAGGTCTTTAATTAAGATATCAAATTGGCAGATAGCTTCTGCCTTTTAAGCTCAACTATCAATAGTAAAGGAACCAGCAATCAAGAAATTTGACACAGACTAGCACTCGATAAAGCAGCCATAAAGGCATCAGAAAAGATATTAAAATGATGTGATGTATCTACCTGTAAAGAGCGTAATCCACAATCCTCCATGTGACACTCTAATGAAATGAAAGCTGAACTTTAAAGAATAGGAAAAATATTGATGCCTTTGAATTTTGATGTTGGAGAAGGCTCCATGGAGAATCAACGGACCACTGAACAAATCAAACTCAAGTTTATGCTTGAGTCACAAATGACCAGGTTTAAATTATCCTACTTTGGACACATTTTGTGAAGACCTAGTTCTCTGGAAAAGATGAGAGGAGGAAAAAGAAGAAGGTGGATGGACTCAGTTACAGTGGTGATTGGTGCCCCTTTGAAAGATCTGAAGGACCAGGTTAGGGACAGATGATCTTGGAGAAAAATCTATCTCTGTGGTCATAATTATTTAAACTCCCTAGAAAACTACAGTATTGTTTATTCAGTAATGACTCTCCACAGTCCAAATGACTTTTTGCCAAGGACCGAGGCTACAACTTTCTATTAGAAAAAGACATGGTCTTCCATTAAATTATTGAAACAGTATAGAAATGTATGAAACAATGATCTGCCCAAGAGACTTAAGTAGTACAATGCTATGGTAAACAGACAGTAAGAAATTGCAACTTGTGATGATCACTGTGTAATGGCATGTAAGTAGATAAATTGTGAATATGCAGATGTGAAGGGTCCATGGGAAATGTTCTACTGAATCCTGTTTTGCATAATTGAAAATTCATTGCCCTCTAATATAGCCCCTTCATCTGCATTTATTAAAGTTTAGCATCTTATGTCATAAAGGTAAAAATGTTCATCCATCAACAGAGTACTACATTTTATGGATAAATTAGGATGTCCAAATAAACTTTTTGAAATTGTTTCTTTTTTTTAAAAAAAAAAAAGCTCTGCCTAAACTTTCATGAATACCTAAGAAGATGTGGTATTTTCTTACAGATTTTTCAGTTACAATCTGGTTGTGTGTAACACACTCTGATTCAATTATCAGAGTGAAGACTTAATAGTATCCATTTTAAAAATACATCCTCTACTACAGTATGCAATTAAAACTAATATTATAAATTACTGCAAAGTGTTCAGTCTAATAATATTCATCTTTATAATACACATGAGAATTCTTTGTTAAAATATCTCAAGTGTAATGAAATCTCATTGAACCAACATCTAATTATCAAAGTAGTATTTCATTAGAAGAAGAGTGGTATAAACTTTGGTCTCCAATTTTATTCATTTTCAAGTTTCTACATTCCCTCTTGGAATGATCTGTAACAATTGATCCTTGCAATTTCCTCAGCATCTCCAAGTTCAAAACCTTGATGTCTTCTGGGAATAACAGCAACATTTTCAAGGCTAGACTATAAAAGGAGTAGGGAGGGACTATCTATTCCCAGTTCAAAAATAAGCAAGACAGCTAATGGGAGGGAGGAGATATCTTAATCATAAACAACTAATCAAATTTCTACATCTGAGAAAAAGACAAGACGAATGTGGAAAAATAGGATTATTATTTTTGGCACAATATGAGAGAAGGTTACAGCCTTCAAATTTGGCAAAGCAAAAAAATAAATAAATGATTTGAGATATCTTTGTCCAAATTTAAAGATTTAATCTGGATGATATGATCAGTATGATTAGAATGAAAAAAGTTTCAACTTGCTTGTAGTTCATGACAGCTAACACCTCAGCAGCTGATGTCTGAGTCATGTTCATTTTGAAACATCTTCAGATCTCAACATACAGCAGATTGCAATAGTGAGATATTACTAGGATATAATCTTAGAGAAGTATGACATGGATAAGATGAGCCAACCATTAACAATAAATCACAAAAAGTATGTGAAAACAGACCTTTTGCTTTGTAGGAATTACAGCATTGATTTTCCTGCCATTCTAATGCTTTGTAAAAGTGAAGAAAATGTTCAGATGAGTTGCAGAGAAAGAGAAGGAAACATCAGAGGAAGAGACAGATTATATCAGAGACACGGATATGGATAAAGGTGAAGTTCATTCTAGCAACATGTTTCCAAATCTATTCAGATCATTTCCAAAGAAAAATGTTTCTTAAAAGCTACATGTTCTCTACAATCAGTTTTTTTTCCTTTGTGTGCATAGAATTGAATGAAAATAGGACCCAATTAAACCCAATGAGAAAAACCCTGGATATTATTCTTAAGAAATTGTTTTAGGAGGAAAAAAATGATTTAAATTCAACCTTTGGCATCTAAAATGAATCTGTCCTACAAAAAAGTAAAACACAGAGTTATAGTCAGGAAGAGGGCAAAGTTCTTACTAAATATACTCTAGTTGTCCATATCAGTGCTACATGTTGTAGGCTGCAAATTTGTTCCTTAGGTCAGGAGTCCCCCACCCCCAGTCCATGGACTGGCATTAGTATGTGGCATGCCAGTAACTGGTCTACACAAACAAGTGAAGCCCCATCCACAGGATGGTGGCAGCATGTGAAACCACACCACTTCCAGTCCGTGGAAAAACCTGTCCCCACGGAACTGGTCCCTCATGCCCAAAAGGTTGGGGGCTGCTACCTTAGGTGGTAGTCATATCTTCTAAATCCTGAGTTTGGCACTCAGAGTTAGCAAACCTCCTTCTTTTTCAAATTCAACTATAATTTACTCCATAACCAGTCTTCTACAGTTTGGTTCTTGATACATCCATCCCTGAAAGCATAGGGAAATTTGGAAAACTGCTTTAAATCCAAATAAGAGTCTTCAAAATTTAAGTAATACTGAAAATCAGGTGGAACCTTGAACTAAAATAGGATTACAATCCACACAACACCAAACAGAATTCTCCCATTGTTATTTTCTGGTAGTTGCAAGAGTGACACGATGTTGATAAAAAAAAATCCAACTTGTTTATACTAAATCCTATAATTTACATAATTATAAATTTAGTTATATAATTAAACGTAATTAAAATTACCTGTAAATAAAAATTGTTTACTAAACTAAATGCTGGATTATTAGCAACTTCAGTTAAATATTATCTACATTACCTATATTGGAGAATCTTTCTGATTTAATCAATTTAATTGCCAATATAGTATGCTTCCATAGAAATCTGCTTTGTGTTTCTGTTTCTGTTTTTAATTTTTAAGTATTCTAAATTTTTTGGCTTCTATATTATACCAACAAAATCAATTAGATTGGGGCAGTTCCAGAGGTGGGTTTCAGCAGGTTCTGACTAGTTCTGGAGAACTGGTAGCAGAAATTTTGAGTAGTTTGGAGAACCGATAGTAAAAACTCTGACGGGCCCCACCCCCATCTATTCTCTGCCTCCCAAGTCCCAGCTGATCGGGAGGAAATGGGGATTTTGCATGTCCTTCTCCTGGAGTGAGGAGGGAATGGAGATTTTACAATATCCTTCCCCTGGAGTGGGGTGGGAATGGAGATTTTACAGTATCCTTCCCCTGCCATGCCCACCAAGCCATGCCCACAGAACTGATAGTAAAAACATTTTCAGCCCACCACTGGGCAGTTTATATGCACAAATGCATTCCTTTTACAAACCTTTTACTGCCTTAGGTTGATCTACACAAGTTCCCTTACACCTATCAATTTCAAAGGGAATTTAATTGATCACAATTAACTTTTTACTATGATTTCAATAGAATTGTCCAATCCTTAATTCAACCTTTTATTGTCCTCCACTATGGTGCTCACTTTAATTCAAGCAATGGTGCAATATAAAAAAAGATTGGTAAAAAATATTTGAAATGTGTATCATAGTATATTAAAGTCTTAAGGCAAGATTAACTTGGGTCAAGCATAGAAGATCATTCTTGGAATATAAGAGGCAACTATTTTCATTTGTATTCAGACAGATTCAACATCATGCAAAGCTGGAACCTTGAGTTCAGAGAGAACTATAAACTAGGCTCCTATAAAAACTATAACCTAGGCTTCTTACAATGCAACTGTATTGCAGAGAAGGAAGTAAACTGACAAGAAAAGCAATTCTAACAATTTTATGATTGGATAGATAACAAGAGGGTAGCCAAGACAAATGTGTAGTGTTAGAACAAAAATATAGCTGTTATTATAGATAAATGTATGTTTAAGAACTATATGCTTATATGAGTACCAATATTATTGTAAAGCGACGGAAGATGTTTGGAACCAGTGATGTCATATTTATGTCCAAAGTTTTTTTTATTTTGTATTATTAATAAAAAACTTTTAAAAAGAAAAAGAAAAAAACAGTTCCCAGCTCCTATTTCATAATAATGGTGAACAGCAGTTCCTTTTATATTTCTGCTCTGCAGGATATCAACACTCATGAGACAGCCAATGATGAGGAGAACACTTTGATTCAAGACTTGACATGCCCTTCAAAAGGAGTTTTGCTTGCTAGAATATGTCAAAGACTAGTATATTTTAAATGTATCTCAAACTAGTCCCCTTTCATTCCACTTAATTATGCCATCTTGAGGGCAGCCTGACCTAAGATTTTCCCTCACAAACAAAAAGGGACTAGATTTGGTAATCCAAAAACTCCCCCGCTCTTCTCTTTTTCTGCTCGCAAAAAATATAGAAACAATTCATAAAGGCATTATTATGGGTTATGGATATGTTCCTTTCCCACCTCCTAGCTATTAACATTTCTCTTTTCCATTATTGAAAAACACAGGAGAGGGGGAAGAGAGAGCGAACAGTTTTTGCTTTTAGTTTTGTTTAAAAACCTTGGATGAAATGTTCATATTGCCTTTTTTGAAATTCCTCAAAAATGTGCCTATTATAATCACAGCTTGGACAATATTATGCAATACCCTTCAAAATATCATTTTATAGGTTTCAGGAGATGCTAGGTTGTGTTGAAAATAATCCCCCTTGGGATTTGGTTTAGCTCTTATTGAGTTATGTCTAGTGTCCATGGCAGACTCAAAAAAATAAAGCAGAAGACATCCGAGATCTGAATGGATGAAATAGCCTTATTAAATACTTTGTTCATTACATACAGTAGTTTTGTGTTCCCTTTAGTTGTTTGAGCAGTGTATAAACTACTGTACGTAAAGAACAAAGTATTTAATAAGGCTATTTCATTCATTCAGATCTCGGATGTCTTCTGCTTGTGTTCCCTTTATTTTTTTGAGCAGTATATATATATATATATATATATATATATGAAGATGGCAAAGAAAAAATCCTCAAGACAACAATAATCAACTCATAAAACACTGGAGTATTGTGAGCTAGACATATTCTTCTTTTGAACTTATAACTTTCTTGCATAATATACATGCAAGAAAGAAAATACTTTAGTTATGAAAATATTTATATATTTTTACTTAATTATAAGAAACAACAGTGTTTTTGTTAAAAATCATTTATAAAAAAGACTCAAGAAAACAGTTCAGGGTTAGTGCTATAGCCAAACCACTCTGATACTTTTATATTCTTTCCACATTGCTTGTTTTGTATACCTATGAAGCTGCTGGCTGGTCATTTTTCACAGAACTTGAGTCTTTCCTATGTGCTTTTCAAGTTCATTTGCATAACAAAGAGAACACAGAACAATTCTCACTGGAAGCCATCACCTGTACCTCTTCTTGCTGGTTCAGTAAAGCAGAGTTGTGAAACAACAGATTTGTTTTTAGGAATCTGATGTTTTCTCAATTCATCTGAAGGGCATAGGCTTTAAAAAAGAAACAGAGAAAGAAATGAAGAGAAAACTTTTGTTAAAATACACATATGTACCCAAGGGAATAGATGGCTCAACAATAAAGCCTAAACCTAGAAGCTGAATGAGAAAAATGAATTGGTAAGAACCAGGGCCTGCTTGATTGAAATGCTCCTTTTGTATACTACATTTCAAACTGAACTCTGGAACAAACATTGAGGATTACTACCCCATCAGAAAACTTCATCTGAACAGAAACTTTCATGATCACATTTAAGACCATATTTATATTTCTAAGA
Source organism: Pituophis catenifer annectens (assembly GCF_029215685.1). NCBI lineage: Eukaryota > Metazoa > Chordata > Lepidosauria > Squamata > Colubridae > Pituophis > Pituophis catenifer. Next base: position 95,855,733 of record NW_027256881.1, read on the forward strand.
TCAAAGGTAATAAAGACGCCCTGCTTCAAAATTACAGAGGGAGCACGGCTTAAGTCCCCACTGGCTAAAACAGATATTGAGCTTTAACAAGGCTCACCAATGTAGATATACAAAAAAAAAAAAAAAAGAAAGAAAGAAAAAGAGGAAGGATTATATAGTATTTCTTATTAAAGAAAGATAGGAAGAATTACAAGATTTTCTTCGTTCATATCTTGGACAAAAGTTGGAATTAATTATCCAAAGTAACCGTAGTATGTCTTTTCAAAAATAGTAACTTTCCATTCTATTTTCTAAATAATATCCTTAATGATATATTGGTACATAGCAAAATGTAGGGTTTGGGCAAATCCAGACTGCAACCAAACATAGTTGAAATCAATCTCCTTTGATCAAATTTATAATTTGCCAGGGTAGACTTATCTAAACTGCCTGGTGCCTTCAACTACAACTTCAGGAATTCTAACCTTTACTCATGCTGCAGAAGTGGGTATGTAATAGTAGCAGAGTACCAATAGGGCACTATAAAATTAGGCAAAATTGATGAATTAGTTAAAGCTACATTCCTGTTTCGGGTACCTCTTCACTATGGAAAAGCTAAACAAAGGATGGAGTTATGAGTAGCTGTTCTATTAATGACTAACAGGCACCGTTGTGATAAATCACCATTGTTTGAGAACAACAATGGAAGAGGGCTATCATTGTCCTGTTTGTACTTCTGAGCTTCTCAAAAGCACCTGTTTGGGACAAATGATTGAAAATGTTGGACATATTCCACAGGACTCTTCTTATAATCTTAAATAGTTTACCTTTTTGCATGCATTCCATCCATGCTCTGTTGGTCTAGGACCAATTAAAGATTAATTGATGGGAAGATCAAAGGATGGAAGGATAGATGGATGGATGAATAGATGATATAGAGAAAAGAAAGAGAGAGATTCCATCCTTGCCTATACCGAATGGATGGAGAGTGATCGTATCCATGGAATCCATCCCTAACTTTCATGCAATTCTTGATTATATAGAGGATATCTCACATGCACAGTTGTCATGAACAGAGATCTTTTCTCACATGTCTATGGAATATGTAAGAGTCAGCAAGGAAATCAGTAGATACAATCCTACTCTCTATTCAGAAGATACAAGGAGGATCTGAAAATGGATTCAAGTGGAAATGAAACTAGATAAAGTCTTTTCTTTAATCAAAGCACCAGATCTCACCTGCTCCATTAATTTCACCACCCATTCTTCCATTGTTGGTATTTGTGAGTCCTTCCAGCTCTGCACCTTTTGTTGCACAATTATTCACTAATACCCATATAGACAAGACATACACCAACATCCAACAGCACAGTATATCACATTTATTCACATTTGAGGATGGTAGGACAAATAGCTATGTATTACACTGCTAACCAATAAATCTAATTTCTCCAAGATTATAATATGGAAGACATCACCTATGAAGACATCAGCTGTCTCCAACCTTTCCAGTTTGGGATACCATTGTGCGCTGCTGTGCATGTATGCTCGCCCACCACTTCCACAGCCCAGATCTAAATGGGCTGCGGATAGGTGCCAGGCTGCAGACCAGGGTTGGGGACCCCTGATCCAGATTATCTAAATATCTAAATTATCTAACCCAGGAGTGTCAAACTCACATAGTCAGGGCAGTGTCACGTGATGTATCAGGACTTTTTCCCCCTTCATTAAACTGGGCGTGGGCCAGTGGTGGGTTTCAAATTTTTTTTACTACCAGTTCCTACTCAAAATTTCTGCTACCGGTTCTCCAGAACTGGTCAGAACCTGCTGAAACCCACCTCTGGCATGGATGTGGCCAGCACATTACGCATCCGGCCCATAGGCCAGGAGTTTGACAGCCCTTCTCTAACCCAATGAAAACTAACTACTTGCCTTAATATATTTGGAATACATTACTTTTTCTGTTACACAATACTATGAATAACAATGAAGAGTGGGGTAAATGACAGTTTATTCCTTGGTTCCCTCTACTTATATGAAAATGTTGATCTTTCTGTTCATAGTTAAGGCAATCCTACCTCACAGCTTTAGTGATGATGTGATATAATCAAACCTAAATAGTTCTGTAATACTGCAGCATAACCCTGATTAGTAGGGATAACATCCTGAAACTGAAGTAAATGGTATGCAGAATTAGTAGCAGTGTACAACCACAAAAAGCTAATCATGCAAATCATCTCATCCTTTTAAGACCAACCCTCAGTGCATCCATTTCCAGCATTTTTATTTTACTGCCATCTTGTTTTCCCTCTTGTCCTGTAGTAACTTAAAAAATATTTATCAATCCACATTTATTACAATCATTAATCAGGATAAAATGTGTGTATTAATCAGAACAAAATGTATCTGGAGGACATGCATATAAAATTTTTGTTATAATTTTTATATGAAATTTAAATAAAATAATCAGGCTAAGATAATGGCATTCTGTTTTAATAGTTATTTTATGGTTTTATTCTATGCCCCATAGAGTCATGTTTGGTGAGATGGGCAGCCATATAACTATGATTTCTAACTAAATATGTCAGCATTAATATAATCAATCAAATCTGGCCTTCCTAGTGAAAAGCTTCACCATCTCTGCCTTATATAGCTATTGAGCACAAAAGAAAATACATAACTTTTTTCTGTACTACCTGTAACATTGATTAAAAAAGAAGCAGCAATTTTCAAAGAGCTGTTCCATTAATAAGAACCATACAACAGTACATAAGCCACTATCTCTGCTTCCTTCAAGCTACCTAGGAAGATGCACTCAAAATAGCAACTTCATTTTTATGTAGGACTGAAGACTGGAACAGGTTTGGATCAATTGCTTCCTCTGATTTGGATCTAGTTTGTACTGTGAGTTATATAGAGTTTATAGGTCAATATATATTCTCCCCTTACTAGAGAGATTGCCAGTTAGGGCAGATGACTTTTATGTAGGTTTTCTCCTCCAGGACTCAAACCTGGCTACCATGCATGCGGTGGCAAAATTCTATGTCACTGCAATGTCCACAAGAAAAAAATGGGTTACAGAATTATAGCTGTCAACTTGTGCCAACTTTTTGGAGATATCTATAACAATTTTTGGAAAATACATTTACTCACATACTTATTGGCTCTCCACTCACGTAAATCAGGGAGTGACTCTAACTGTTTGAGATCATGTATTTTCATAACAGGGATGTTATTGTTCATTATTAATGTCAGTATTATTTTTAATATATTGTATGTCAATTGCTGGTCGATGACTGTAATAAAGTTCTATTCTATTCTATTCTATTCTATTCTATTCTATTCTATTCTATTCTATTAACACTGATAAACAAAGCCATTCCCATTAATTTATATTCAAAATATGGTTTATCAATTCACAGAACAGCACTTATCTAAGTTCCAAATTTATTTAATAATAAAAGCCTTAATCATTTTGTCTATCTTTTTAAATATCCACATAAAATATTTAATATAATTTAATTCATGAAAGGATATGAATTCTTTTTTTTTAATTCAACACAATATTTTCCCCATCTTAATTAACTGTCTAATAAAGAGAGAATTAAGGTTGACTCAGCCTTCCATCCTTCTAAGGTTGGTAAAATGAGGACCTAGATTGTTGGGGCAATATGCTGATTCTGTAAACCACTTAGAGAAGGCTCTAACGCACTGTGAAGTGGTATATAAGTCTAAGTGCTATTGCTATTAAAGAATTTATCTAAAACTCTTCAGTTTTAGATAGACAGATGCCATAAGGATCTGTATGAACAGAAGTCCAATTAAAATGGCTTGGCCAGGTACTTCAAAAACCAGGTGGTTTTTTGGATCCACCTGGGGAATTTCCTTTCCATTTATTGGTATCTTGGCTGGTTTGTAGACAACAAATATGGCTTTGGTGGTTGATGCTATTGCTCCTAACTACTCTCTTCTCTCTAAAAGAACTCTGATGAGCAACTAGGCTCATCAGTGAGATTAACATAATGAAGTTGATTATCAGAGGGATGGCGAGCAAGTGGAGAAGCTTTCATGAGGAACCGGACCATATGATGGAGAAGGGAAACATTTTTAGGCCCATTTGAAATCCTAGTTTTTAGCATTGAGTGCAGTGAGCAGGTTATTCTTTTCTGCTTCTGCTGTGTCACTACAGGCAAGCAATGGTTTCTTGTACTGTTAAGATGTTGACAGGGGGATCAGTACTGATGAAGCCACTTTAAAAGATTTTTACAGCGTCAGTCAGATTTGCCTTGACTTGGACTCCAGTACTGGGACAGGTAAAAGAGAGCTAACCCTAATAACAAAAATTCAGATTAATTTGGCTTCATTTCAGCTTCTAAAAATGTCATTTCTGTTTTTATTCATTCTTTTAATAGCTCAGAAAAGAGAAAAACAAACAGGGGAATAGCAAAATTGTGTGTGTGTGCGCGTGTGTGTGTATACATATTCATTTCAGCTTGCAGATCTTAAGAATGTTGACAGCATGCATCAAGACATAAGGACTACCACCTGCTTCTTTGATTCTTGATCCACCTGGCTGATTAAACCAGCAGTCTGGTCTGGCACATTGGTTAAGGAAAGTGATTAACATATCCTTAAGGACAGGACGTTCCTATCTGCTCAAACAATGCTATTATAAAGCTCTGCTCACAAAGGCTTCCCTTGACTTTGTCATGGTTTGTGTAAGGGACGGTGTTGTAAGAACTCCATTTATCATCTAGACTCTGCCTTATAATGTCCCTCAAGACTCTTACATTGACCTTCTGTTGTTCAACATCAACGTAAAGCTGCTGAGGGAGGAATGCCTTCTACATGTTGAGGACACCAGATTCTATTGCACTGTACAGTACTTGTTTACCAAAGCAGCAATCAGGACTTTTGAGAACTGATTAATCTTGCTAATGGCCAGGTGGAGAAAAATCAGATTCAATCCACACAAAATAAAAGTGTTGTTGATAGAGAAAAAGCTGCACTCTGGGATCAAGGTGAGGCCTGCTCTCGATGGAATGGTAAAAACTCAGGAACTTTTCTTTTGACCCAAGCTGTCAATGAATTTGCAAATGGCAGTTGTGTCAAGGAGACAATTTCCAAAATTAAAGTTAGCAATTTATCTTTCCTTACATCTAGTCAAAGTTATCTGTGCTTTGTGAGAGCCTGTCTTGACTACTTCAGTCTAATGTAAGTGAAGCTGACCTTGAAAAGTATCCAGAAATTGCTATTGGTGCTAAATGCAATGATCAGATGGATTAGTACAAAGTACAAGGATCATAGCATGCTGTACTGAAGATATGTTCTCCCTATTAATTGCTTTGCAGATACAATTCAAGGCATCATTATTGACCTTTAAAACCCTTAAAGTCTTCGAGCTTTGCTATTTGCAATATTACTTTGCTATTTGCAATGTCATTTGCAATACCACTCTGAACCTACCTGGTTCTTTAGATTAGCAGAAGTTCTTTTGAAGATCCCCCTGTGTATAGAAGGTCAGCTGTCTAGTGTAGAAGAAAGGAAAATCTCCTACAGGGTCTCAAGCTGTAAAACATCCTTTGAGTTGTGTTTGGCCCCATCATTCTCCAATATTTTAATCAAAATTCATTCTTTCTGTCAATCTCTTAATTAATGTACTATATTGGAATATTGACTTTTAGAAGAGACATTTTAGTGTAGGGATTAAGGCACAGGTAGATTGAGTAGATTGAGTTCCAGTCTCAACCTGGCACAAAGCTTGGTGGGTGATCTTGGGCCAGTATCCTTCTCTAAGCCCTAATGCGTAGGCAAGGACAAGGACTGAAATCTTGCCAAGAAAACTTGTCCAGATAATTGTCAGGAGTTGACATAGACCTGTAAAGTCACTCCCCCCCAAAAAAAACCTGGTTTACTTTTATAAGGCCACTTGACTACACTAAAAAGCAAGGAACTCATTTTAACAACTGAGGGGAAAATATTATGCAATGTTATTTAATGAGAAGATACTTCCAAAAGGGTAACATTTATGCCAATGACATATTGTGCAATTTTGGTTGGTTACTTGCAAGTCCATTGTACTGAGGTCTATTAATTGGAAGCTTTACTTTATACAAATTCAGTTTTTTTTTTCATTAATACAGAATAAATAAATCTATTCTGCTTGGAATGGAATATCTCCAATCCTCAAAAATGAATGTCACAGTATTTCAATGTAGTTATATTTCTGAACCCATTAACAAATTTCCATTTTAGTTGAAATGTGATACCTTCAAACAGAAAAAAGAACCCACTTATGCAGCTACTTCACTTTCTGCAGAAGGTAACAAGTATTACTACCTTTTAGATTTCCACTATAATCAATAGAAATATGCAAATTTTACTTTCCAGCTTGATCTGAATAGTCATTCTGTGAACAGTCTTGAGCTGCATTAGGTATGAAAAAAAATCACTTGTCTGAAATTCTACAGAAACTTGAAAATCCACCTCTTTCTGTCCCTGTACTGTGCCCTTCTTCTGTCCCCTCTCCCCAGACCCAAAGGGGGACTGATGGGACCTGCAAAAGAGATGCAGTTCCTGGTCTTCATAGGTTCTACTTCATATTAAGCCAGCTAGAGAGGAGGAGGAAGAGGGGGAGGAGAAAGAGAAGAAGGAGACTCTCATCTTTTCTTCCAGACTTCTCCTCAACCCATTTCCTTCCAGGAATATGAGCCTGGTGAAGAAGATTCAGCCTTCTCTCTCATTCTTTCCAATCCCATTCCCTGCCCTTCAACTGGGAGAGAAATATTTTCCATCTCAACCCGAAGCCCTGGTGTTCCCACCTGACAACTGCAGGAAAGTTTTTTGAGAGGATTTTTGCAATGCATTTTCATAAACATAGCAAGAAAATCAGATGCTACTATAATAAACAATTGTACAAAACCATGTGGGCCATGTAGTCTTCTTTGACCATCTCTTTGAGGTCAGTTAGCTGTTGATGATACTACTGAAGAAGAGATGCTTGTCAAGCATCATCAAGTCCCCAATAATGAGTTAGGAATAGCCAGAATTCATCCTACCCATCTTATCAAAATCCCTTACAAACAACACCTACTTTGTCCATTAGTTACTTCATTCTTGCTCCTTAGCTCTTTTATGTTCTTACCAATATAATTGTCTCAGTTCAAAGGCTGCAGTTTCCCTTTCAGAATCTTTCTGAAATGCTCAGTTTCATTACTTTCTATAATGAACACATTTTGTGCAGTTTAAAAGAATATGGTAGTCCTGAACCCCAGCCAGGAATAAAAGCCTTTTGCAACAGTACGTTTTTCCTATTGTTATCATTACTGTTATCTACCCTAGTAAAATACTGCCTTATCCTAAATGAGACATAATCATGCTAAGTGATTAGTTACACTTTAATACGTATCCTTAAATATCAATGTGCTTTAATATGGATTACTAAAATCCAATTATTAAATCTTAGTGTTGGAATTAAGAGAATGTTTTACCCAGCCCATTAGGGTGGCCATTATGCTGCAGCCAGATTTATAATGCCAACTAGCTGAATACTGACAAAAGGAAATCGTTTACACATCATGTAATTAGTTCGTGGAATTGTTCGCCATAAAGTACAGGGATGGTTACTTATATCTTAAAGCAATTGGGATTGGTGGGGGGGGGGTGGATTTCACAAATTAGCAAAAACTGGATAGGAGCAGTAGATCACAGTCGGCAAGAAACAGCTATCAACAATATGCTTTGTTTTTCAGCTTCCAAGGGCATGCAGCTGCCAGTGTTAGAGACAAGCACACAGATTCCATTTGCCACTCCATTCACGGAAGAAGCTGCTTCTGTTCAAAGAAGAGCAGAGACAACAGCATTGGTCCACAGAAAAACTCTACAATTTCACAATACATGAGAGTGAATTCCACTGAAGTTTTCCAGCTGATGGAACCACTTCCATCAGAGGAACCAAGGAGGAATGATTTATCTTTTCACCCGCAGTCCCACTGTGTGTCCTTAAAAGCTGCTCTGGATGTCACAAAAGAATGATTAAGCGTTCAGGTTTTTCAGCACTGTTCATTGTGCCAGGCTATAAGGAAAGCAGGGAGTGAAGAAAAGCAGGCAGGGGAGTAAGAAAATTAGGCCACATGTTAAAGGTATAAGTCATAGCTATACAGTTATAAAGCTATAAATTACATGTTTCTCAGGAGGGAGGTGGTATAATGAATGAATTAGCTTCAGAAAGATGCTTGAAATACCAGGTTACAACTAGGCTTCCGAGACAAAAACGCTACCTGTATTTTAAGAAATAAAGTCCAGGTACCCCTCAGATCTCCCTCCGGTTTCAAACAAAATGTATGAAGTGAGCAAAGGAAACACATATTAGCAAACTGGATTAATTCTTGCTAGTGAAATAGGAGGGAAAAAGACAAAGCCAAGCCAGCACTACACCAAGCAGTTGAAATAAATTAAACTTTTTGAGTACAAATTGGTTTTTTGGACATCAGAAAAATATCTTCCCCTGATTCATCCCAGATTCAACATCTACTCCATAAGCATAACTCTTTTTTTTTTTTTTTTTTTTGTGAAGGCATATATTTCTATGAACAGCCTGAGGAAATATGATTCAATTATGGTAGTGTTAGAAACCCGTTTTAAACCAGGTAGGCATTTCTGTTCTTCAAATGGATTGTATGTACATATGTACATGTTCCCATGAAGGCATGAAAACTAGAATCTTTCATTCAGATCCTGAGAAAGGAGCAGTTCTCCTTTGTATTCCCTTTTTGGACTGGAATTCATTTTCCTATTTGGACTGGGGCTTTGTAGGCAAAGATCAGGAATCAATCATCTTGAAATAGATGTCATCATTGTTATTAAATATACATTATGCTATAATAAGTTTGAATGAGTTTGAAAGCTGAGCACTCCTTTAATGTCTTTTTAAATATGTTTCTAAATAATGATCATCTTTGACCATCTCTTTAGGGAGCTTATTCATTTGCTTATTAATTATTAACTATTAAATTTTTTAAAAGAATGTAACTTACATATTCATTCCATAGCTTCAAGCTGTGGTTCTTTCTCCAGCTAGCTTATAAAAATATGAATTATTCCTTCCCTTCATTTGTACTGATACCTTGAAGGTATTCCTAAACTCTCAGACTGATCCTTTAGAGTATTCTCCTTTCTTAGAGCATATGTAGTTCAATTCCTTGATCTCTGCACATGTGCCTCTTATTATTTCTGTATCATTTTTATAACTTAAGTTTAGGCTTGGTGTCCTTTTCCTAGCTTCTCTACATCTTGTAATGTATCATCCAAAGCTGCAGCAGGATGGGGGAATCTGTGGTTTTCCAGATGTTATTTAATTAAATTCCCAGAATTCCTTACCAATTGACATCCTGGCAGAAGTTGGCAGAAATTCAGTCTAGCAGCATCTGGTAAGATACAAATTCCCATCTCCCAGTACATCCTAAGAGAGTTACACAATAATCTAACAGCTCATAAAAATGCTGAGCATTGGAAAATATGCCAACTCTATTCAAGTCTCTTGTAAGTCTCTTGATTGCCTTTCTTGACATTTTTGAGATATCTTTGACTTAATCCTATGGGCTCAGCCTGTATTAACTCACTGTAGTTGTGACCTCCGTACCAACTTTAGTAAAACTATCATTCTTTCAGAGTGATTCAGGCTGCACACTGGGTGTTTTTAAAGATTTTATCCCCAGACATTGAATGAGGTTGCCTAGAAAGTCTGGGTGGCCTTTGGAAATGCATTAGCCAAGTACTGAATTGGAGGCACAGAGACCAGTTGCGATGGGCACTTCACCATGGAACCAGGCATCTTGCTTTGTGGATGTTGTACCATGGAAGAATATCCATACTGCTTGGTCCCTTTCATCCCAAGCTTTGAACATGAAGAAAATAGACAAACATTTGTCTGAAATGATATAGGGCTGTGTTGGCGAACCTATGGAATGTGTGCCGGAAGTGGCACGCAGAACCATCCCGCGAGGGATGCGCGACCTCGCTGGCTCCTCTTCCACATTCCTGTGCACACATGCGTGCCGGTAAGCTGGCGTTCATATGCGCAGGATCACTGACACCCGGAAGAGCAGAGTTCCGTTGTGCATGCGCGAGCCGGCACCAAACTTCTGGGTTTACGTCATGCACATGCGCAATGGTCAGCTGTTCATCAGGTGTGCGTCTATGCCAGAAACTGGATGTTTGGGTGCCGGTTTCCACATGCGTGACAGAATGCTGCTCTTCTGGGTTTCGGCGCTCCTGCGCACGCGGAGGCAAGCAAGGCCACACAGTCCAGGCCAGTTGTATGCCATTTCTTGCATGCAGGCCAGCACGCGGGGACGTAAAAGGTTAGCCATCACTGATATAGGGTTTCCTGCTTGAGCAGAGGATTGGACTAGAAGACCTCCAAGGTCCCTTCCAACTCTGTTATTCAGTTATCCTGAGAGGAATAGTACAGAGCCAATAGTACAGAGTTCAACAATACTGAAGTAATTGTCCAGGCTGTACCATGGAAAAAAGGTGAATGCCAGTGAAAGAGCAACCACACTGGGCTTGGCATAGGATTATAGCCCAGGAAACACTATCTATTTAATGTGGATTTTGATGCATGTATCACTTATTTATTTAGAGGCCTGCATTTGCCTAGAAGAATAAGAAAAACTTATTTCCCATATCAGCTGCAGCATGGCCATATGACAGTTCTACAAATGCAGCATTATAGAACAAGTGGGCATCAGGCCCAGATGATTCTACAACACAGTTCCAGTTCACATTCTATAGTGAGGATTTCCATTATTCTCTATTGAGCTTGACAAAGAAAATTCAACTTTCCTCTCTAATAGGAAGCTGCTATGGATGATACTAGGTTTTGTATTTAGGCACTTGGTAACAGTGATTCTGTCACATACACACACAAAATGAATTTCTTTTCGATTTAAAATGACATTCAAATCCCAAAGTATTGTGGAGGGTGCCTTTTTTCTAGTCCAGTGTTATATGGGAAAGGATGATAGGATTACTCTTCTATCTATTACTCTTAAGAATAAGAGTTCGGTCTTACAGGTATATGTGTCTTACAGAGCTTGATGGGATCTAATAATTAGGTGTATGCTCATAAAAGCATGAATACATCTATTTGCGCTGACACATTTCTGTTTCTCATATTTTGAAAAATAAGTTCATTTTGTCTTGTTTCCTTATTAGTTCAAGTTATTTTTAAAAAATCCTAAATGGAAATATAGATTTATTTTATACTAAAAAAAAAAATGTGACCCACTTGGTCACCATTTCAAGTATTTTTAAGTAAAGAAATATCTTTATTTAAATAGATAATCATGGGCAAGCAAAAAAGTATTGGGAGTGGGAGCAATTTTCCGCTTCCTGATGACTTCTCCATTAACATTGCTGGCAGGGAGTTTCTGGAAATGTACCTTCCTTCCTCCTTCCCCCTATCTTCTTTCCTTCTTTTTTTTTTCTCTCTTCCCTCCTTCTCCTTCCTTCCATCCTTCTTTCCTTTCTTCCTTCTCTTCCTCTATACCTTCTCCCTCCCAGTTCCTTCCTTCCTCTCTTCCTTCCCTTCCTCCTTCCTCCCTCCCTCCCTCCCTCCCTTCTCTCATTTGTTCTGTTTTTCCTTCCTTTCATCTCTTTCTCCCCCTTCTTTTGTTCCTTCTTCCCTACCTTTCCAGGTAAGTGGCTACTGCTAGATGGGAAGTGAGTGAGTGTACAAGTGACCAGTGTAGCACAAGCATAGAAGAATTGGCAGAGAGTACATAAGTCTTATCCAAACAACCTGCAACCTTCCCTGCCACTTTCTCCATTGACTTTCTTCCTGCAACCTTCACACAAGCAAAGACTTTGCTAGTGGGAAGGTGGCAAGGAGCATTCACAATCCTTCTGCTTCTCCATTGACTTGTGGAAAGTTATCAGGGAACGTTGAAAATGAGGATCACATGACCATAGCAACTAGGCCAGTGGTGAAATCCAAATTTTTTTACTACCGGTTCTGTGGGCGTGGCTTGGTGGGCATGGCAGGGGAAAGGATACTGCAAAATCCCCATTCCCTCCCCACTCCTGGGGGAAGAATATTGCAAAATCCCCATTCCCAACCCACTCTGGGGCCAGCCAGTGGTAGCATTTGCAGGTTCTCCGAACTGCTCAAAATTTCCGCTACCGGTTCTCCAGAACCTGTCAGAACTTGCTGGATTTCACCCCTGAACTAGGTCCAGCTGCTAATTCATCCTCAACCACAAAAGTTACTGAGTGCTTCACTGACTTCACAGGTTGTTCTTGAGGGGAAAACCAGAAGAAGAAAATATTATGTTTCCTAACTTGAGCTCCTGTATGAAAGGTGTAAGATATGCATCTAACAAATAACTAAGTACTTATCAAAGCATATCCATATCTGACTTGCAATTCCCATTCACTAATATTATTTTAAAACGATGTCTTATGATTAATTGGAAATGTGATTGTTATTTCGAATGAACAGCATAAAGCTGAACCAGCAATGACTTCCCCAAATTTTATTCCTGCAGGAGTCATATGTCCCACTATTCTATAAGTCAACCTATTTGAGTTACCTTGATTCAATAATTGTTGCCCTATGCCTTCCATATTCTCCCAATCGAAGGTTGCAAACTATCAAACAGACACAAGAATTTTAATAATATATAGACACATAAGATATGCATCCTTGTACAAACCTGATGTAGGCATTTTAAAAAAGGTCTGGGGAATTAGCTCAGTTGAACATCAGTTGAGTAACAGACATATATTATATTGAACTGAAGAGGAAGGACAGGGTCTCAATGACCACGGTATCAGCTCTGAAGCTTGAGCTAATCATTCTTCATTCAAAGTGCTGCCTGGCTTCCTAAATCTTACCATTATTGCTATCAAAGTAGGAAACTAATCTGATGCTACTTATCCTTCTCTAAACATAACTGCCAAATAGCTTATTATTGCTGTTGCTTAGCTTTGCACTCAACTAAAGAACTGATGGGTTTGTTGCTGATCATTGTTGAATTATAATCTCATGAGCTTAATCACTGCTTCCCATCAAAGCACTTAACAGATCTGTTGTTGTTTCTGTTTTTGCCTGTTTCTCAAAAGGCTGGTCTATTTCTCATTTAGCCACTTAGTACCAACTGAGAAGGAGATGTATCTACTTCTGTCAGTCAGTACCTGATCTTCTAAGATTCCATAATCAAGGTCTCGATACCAATATCACCCGGAGGCTCCAACTGATCCAGAATGCGGCCGCGCGGGTGATCACGGGAGCGACATGGTGCTCCCATATAACACCTCTCCTGCGCGAGCTGCACTGGCTCCCGGTGGTCTTCCGGGTGCGCTTCAAGGTGTTGGTTCTCACCTTTAAAGCACTCCATGGCTTAGGGCCAGGATATTTACGAGACCGCCTGCTGCTACCGATAACCTCCCACCGGCCAATATGCTCTCACAGAGAGGGCCTCCTCAGGGTGCCATCGGTCAAGCAATGTTGGCTGGCGGCCCCCAGGGGGAGGGCCTTCTCTGTGGGAGCACCCGCCCTCTGGAACGAGCTACCTCCCGGAATACGGCTGATTCCGGATCTCCGCACTTTCCGTAAGGCCCTGAAGACGTTTTTATTTCAGCAAACCGGCCTGGCCTGAATAGATTTTAGGGGTTTTTAATTGTATTGCTAGGGGTTTTAAATTGGGGCGGCCGTTTAATTTAATTTATTTTTAATTATTTTAACTTTTATATTGCATGCTATTTTAATTCTCGGCTGTTCACCACCCTGAGTCCCTTCGGGGAGAAGGGCGGGATATAAATTCAATAAATAAATAAATAAATAAATAAATAAATAAATAAATAAATAAATAAATAAATATATCCAGTGGTGAAATTCAATTTTTTTTACTACCGGTTCTGTGGGCGTGACTTGGTGGGTGTGGTGTGGCTTGGTGGGCATGGCTTGGTGGGCGTTGCAGGGGAAAGATACTGCAAAATCCGCATTCCCACCGCACTCCTGGGGGAAGGATATTGCAAAATCCCCATTCCCGCCCCACTCTGGGACCAACCCGAGGTAGTATTTGCCGGTTCTCCAAACTACTCAAAATTTCCGCTACTGGTTCTCCAGAACCTGTCAGAACCTGCTGGATTTCACCCCTGAGTATATCCCAATATATAGTTTTGATTCCAAAGAATGATCACAATATATAGAGCACAGCTGCTTTAAATACATGCAGACCAGTGGTGGATTGCCCCGGTTCGAACCGGTTCTATAGAACCGGTAGTAAAACTGGCGGGAGGCTCCGCCCACTGACCCCGACATCATCAGAAGCAATCTGTGTGATCCCATTGTGAACTGGTAATAAAGGTAAGTAGAACCCACCCCTGATGCAGACATATGCTACATTTGGTACTTCTATCTACTTTGAAGCACTCAGTCTGGGGAGGTGAGAAGGTGACTAGGCAGTACATTTAGATCAGTGGTATTAAAGGGTCGCAGCATTAGGAAGGTTGAGAACCACTGATTTAGATGATGTCCTAACTACTATTCTTTCACCACTTTCCAGGATAGGCAGAAAAGTTAACTATGCTGACTTAGTACAGGTAGTCCTTGACTTACAACAGTTCATTTAGTGATCATTCAAAGTTACAACATCACTGAAAAAAATGACTTATGACCATTTTTCATGTGACCTTTTTTCATGTGACATATGACCGTTGCAGCATCTCCGTGGTCATGTGATCAAAATTCAGACACTTGGCAACTGACTCATATTTATGACCCTTGCAGTCTCTTGAGATCTTGCGGCCACCTTTTACAACCTTCTGACGAGCAAAGTCAATGGGGAAGCCAGATTCACTTGACAAGCTTGCTACTAATTTAACAACTGCAGTGATTCACTTAACAATTGTGGCAAGAAAAGTCATTAAATGGGGCAAAACTCACTTAACAAATATCTCACTTAACATAATTTTTGGGCTTAATTGAGGTCATAAGTCTAGGACTACCTGTATTATTGTTTCCTGTCTATACAACCTGGTGTGAGATTTTAATAACACCGCTGCTAGTCACTAGTCATGGAAACTCAGGAGAAGAAATTGTTCCTTTCCTTTTAGTTCACAATTCAGGAGTGATTTCAGAAGAACTGTAAAATTTTGTGCAACTGCCTTTGTCACCCATTCATTCATACTGAAGTTTCTGGTCCTTGATATATTATCTATGTTATAGTATTGTATAGATGCAGTGTTGGTGAATGTATTGTGTCCCTTGCCTATAAATAAAGATCCATAATAATAATCAAAAGCTGTTGCAAAAGGCCAAGGTCAAACAATCTATCTTATATTCTATAATGGAGTACTTTCTGCCAAACTACTCCCTTTAAGTGAACCATTCTTAAAGCTATAGGCAATCAGTCAAACAGTCCTTAGAACTGGTTTTAGGCCAGCAAAATAATTTAATTTATCTATTTTCTCTGTCTGGCCACCCACATGCTTACATGATTCAGGTAAAATGACTACATTTCCATAGAGTTGGAAATTTCAATGGCACCTTGTTTTTAAAAAGATTGCAACAACAATACAACCCAACTAAATAAGCTAGCGAAACTATAAGAAAGTCAAGGCTGTCTTTCCATTCTCTTAGAAAATGAATGACCTGAGCTTTTTCCACTACATCACTGCTAACAAAGGAAGCGTAGATACTTTCTTTTGTTAGTTTCCATCCCTCAATTTGCAAAGGGCATTAGGGAAGCAGAATAATAGAATAACAGAGTTGAAAGGAACCTTTTAGTTCATATCTTTTAGTTCATATAGGAAACCCTATACCATTTCAGACAAGAGACAATTCTTACTTACAAGGAAAGGATGACATCTAACCAATACCTCTTTAAATTCCACACATTCTCATGGTTATTAGGTGATCCATGATATTATGAGATACCTGGACTTCACTCTGGATTACCAATCTTTCTTCTTCTTCTTCAAAAAAATAAAAGGTTGACCACCACCAGCTCGGATAACCTGTTAAGAAATATTTTTGAAAGAACACTCTGCACCACATGGTTGTTTTTCCTGATAAATAAACAATGAGCAGCACACCTATGCAGAGATAGAGATGAATAGAAGGATTCCTCCCCACTCCTTCAGATACTTAACTCTGCCGCTGATTGGGAAATTCAGAATGCAAAAGGCCTATGGCTAAGCCAACTCAGAAAGAAAGAAAAATATGGAACAATGGAGGATTCGTAATTTATGGCTTCTAATGTAGAAACCCCAGTGTTTGATTTAGCATTCACAACCCAAAGATAAATTAGAATGGAATAATTTCAAAAGGTAATTTTTTTTAATATAAAACCCCTCTTAGAAATCCTTCATTCTAGGCTATATCTACTTTTCCAATTGAGTCACTAGTGTGGGAAGCTCCCCCCCCCCAAAGAATGAAATATTTTGGGGAATATTAAAAGAGGCAGAATATAACATTTCCCCAAAGGAAAAATGGAGAAACATGCTCCAACCCCAATTTCCTACATAGTAAAACAACTTCCAGCAGAAATCTTTAGAGATGGAGATTTTGGGCCCATTAAGAAATCCCAGCCAATCTATTCATAAACAAAACATCTTCAGCTCCAGGGTGATGGATTAAGAAGGACAGGACATGACCTTTTAGGTCAGGACATAATAGGATTAACCTACCACGATTTAGCAAAAGACACAAGCTCCTTCAATGTACAATCCCCAGAACAGTTCAGACTTCAAAATCACAGAAACCTATAAAGATCCATCCACTCATTCAACCATTTGGTCAGCTGCCCCAGAACTGCATGCTCAGGTTCTGTTCATCAATAAACAGAGTCTTTCTTTCCAATCAGCCTCCATGTTATTTCCAGCATCTTTCTCAAAGCTCGGAACTGAACCAGATGGATTTTCCTTCCAACACTAGGAAAACAGTAATGAATATGATCTTTTTTTGCATCTACCTCAATAGTTAAATAATTAACAGCAAAGGAATTATTGTCTCATGACATATCCACTACCAATAGAGCTGGACTCTGTTAAGAAAGAAGCCCTAATTGCCTCAGAATCAGGGGTGAAATCCAGCAGGTTCTGACAGGTTCTGGAGAACCAGTAGCGGAAATTTTGAGTAGTTCAGAGAACCGGCAAATGCCACCTCTGACTGGTCCCAGAGTGGGGCGGGAATGGAGATTTTGCAGTATCCTTCCCTTGCCATGCCCACGAAGCCACACCATGCCCACCAAGCCATGCCCACAGAACCAGTAGTAAAAAAAATTGGATTTCACCACTGCTCAGAATCCTACTTACATGGGTGGAAAACTCAAAAAAATTCTATCTACTGTAATGGAGGTCCACCAACAAGTGGGGGCGATCTAAATACCCCATCTAACCTCTGCAGTGAACTAGAATGGACAAGCCATAAACTGGCATAAATGCATAGCCAATAGACTTCAAAGCTGCACTGGGTCACCAAAATGTGAGAGAAAGAAAAAAATAAATTGGCTCATTCAAAGAACTTAAACTGCAGATGGCAATTCTCTGGGGCAGTCCATGGTTTCTTCAGCCAGACTGAGAAAAAAATTTCTCTGAAGCCAAGCACCAATTTTTCTTTCAAATATCTAAATTTGCAACAATTTAGAAATGTTGCAAAAGTTTATTTTCAATGAAACCAACCTCTCTTCTACGATGGATTTAAAACAATGCAGTTCTGGACCTTCATTTATCCAGCCCACATTTGCTATGTTGCTTTCTCGTTCTGAGATGTTACAACTCTAGCTGCCAGAATAACAGTTGATATTAGAAAAGGAAGGCTGGTTCAGCAGCAGTCATCTTTAGATCAGTGTGGTGGTGACACTACTGAGCTATTCTTCAAAGATATATATGAGAGTTATACGAGTACAAATTAGTCCTCTCAAAGTATATGCTTTGCATTGCGTTTGGACAGAACGCATCACTTCTAAATGCTGACTTGTTGTGATAGGCTACTGTTTCAAATAAATCCTCAAAAAAAAAGCAGCTGGCTGAAGGTGCTGTCAGGTTTCTAGGAGCTGTTATTAAAATTGCTAGCATGCCTTGGGTAATCTATGTCTTCCACCACCTGAACTTCCAGGTTCTCTGGAGTTGCCTCTATAGTACCTTTGTCTAGTTCCAGTTTATTTTTTACTCAACTATTTCCATGACCACCAGTTCTGGGCATGAATCTGGCACAATCCTTTGTTTACCAGATCTCCAACTCTGTTCTGACCCATTTCACTAGAAATCAATATAGTTTCCTTTGTGTTAAACTGATCTACATGAAAGCATCTCTATTGGGTTGTTGTTGTGTTTATGTATGTGTGTGTTTTATAAAACAGATGGATTTTTCCATTGTCTTTCCCTGGGATATATATATATTAGTTCCCTATCTATTTTACATCCCTGAGAAATCCTGATGGTTGTCCATTCAAAAACCACACAGGTCCAACCCTGCTTAGCCTTTCAAATTCAGTCAAGGTCAGTAGATACTGCTACTTGCATTTGAGTAAATCCAACCTCCATCTAATCCTATATCCATTAAATCTCCTTCAATCTGACTTGTTCATTACATTCCTGAAATATCTCTACTGTTAGGATAATCAGAAAGCAACAGAATGAAAAATATCCTTCTATAAGCCATTAAGTATATTGCTTGCAGTCCTAGATAATACATAAGAGACTGGATTTAGCACCTCTTCACTACCAGCATTGACAAGGTAATTATTCTGTAGCCATTCAGGAGCTGCAGATAATGACAACCATTTTCAAAGTGAGGCCTTACTCTCTGATTACATCCATTTCCAAAAAACGAATTATAAATCCAGTATATGCATGAAAGGAAGAAAAATACAGCAATTAGAAGTTCTAAAAGATACAGAATCACTTTTGGCTTATGGGAACACAGATTTAATTTGACATATTCATGGAAGAGCTAATTGGAGGTTGGGCATATGAAGCTGAAAGTCAGTCAAAGAAAAATGCGACACTTGTTGAACAAGTTTGCTTAAGGGAAAAGTTATTTTTCATTCTTAAAAGGTGAAGAATACTCTATTGCTACATTCTTATAAGGCTGCCATAAAGAAACTCCAAGCATAAAGTTTACAGAATTGGTTTCTAAATTAAATTTGTAAACTTTGAAGGCAAGTTGTTTAAAAAATGTGTCTACAATCATGAAAAGGCGCTGTTCTCACTGTACATCTGTTTTCCCCAACTAGATGTGGTCCAGATGCCTGAACTACAACTCAAACTTTGGCATGGAAGACTTCAGGTTGATGGTAACATGTAAATACAGCTGCAATTGAGAAGTTCTGTGTTTGCTATTCTTATAGGGATGTGCAGCCCTTCAAACTGAAGGCCAAAAGCTGCTTCAGAGGCAAAGAAAGTGTGGGCATGCATGCTACACCTCCCAGTGCCTATGGTTCTCTATGATGATCCTTGGATTCTCATGATAGCAGCTCAGTAGGAATTTGAGCTAAGGAAATGCCGATAGCATGCCTCAATCTGCTTCAAGCTCCTTTTTAGCTGTCAGTATGTCGAGCTGCAAAAAACCAGTTTGGTGTAGATGTTAAGGCACCAAGCTAAACACCGGGGGTAGCCCTGGCTGAGGTACAAAGCTAGTCCAGAGACCTTGGACCAGTCATTCAATCTCAGCCCTAGAATGGAGGCAATGGCAAACTACTTCCAAGATCTTGCTCAGAAAACTTCAGGGCTTAATCCAAGTAGTAGGTAAAAGTTTTGATGACTTGAAGGGACCAAAAAAAAAAAAAAAAAAGGAAGAGCTGCATATTGTTATTGAATAACATTTAGTACTATTGCGCTGGATGATAGGAAAGTTGCCAAAGAGTTAATTCTACAGACATCAGCCTCTCAATACACTTGAGTCTGTTGTAATGAGGGCCAAATGCTTTACCTATATCCCCCCACCCCTGTTCAGCCTGCTATTTTTCCCCTTTAAAAATTAGCAGTTTGAGGAACCCTTTTCAGCAGTCTAGTCTGTGGCCAGTTGTTTTTTTTTTTTTTTAAGTAGCACTGGTTTTGATTATCCTGCTGCAACAGCTTACAAAAAGAATGTTATTACAATATGAGTTATGTGTTTTGATTTGAAGAACAAAGAGGAAAAAGAATATTAAGTGGTCTGATGAGGCATCAAACAATGTTCATGTAGCTGGTGAAAAAATAAGCTTGAGAATACTGCCTTTATGCAGTTCAAATATTAAAATCCATGACCTGAGCAATCAAAAAAAGTAGCCGACACTGCAGCAACTATAAAAGGTCTTGGGGAACTCCAGGGAGTATCAGCTGATCACAGAAGTGTTACTTATTATCCTTTATCATGAAAATGTTTGTAATCTTGTCCTTCTTCCTGAAGGGAAGAGGTTAATCTCATCCCTAGATGGGTCATTGATGGGTTTCCTGGGTCTTTTCCCTGCCCTAATCCTGTCAGTTTATTCTGTCAGTGAATAAAATTGTTTATTCAAGGCTGCATTCCTGTGGTTTTGTTATCGCTACTAAGTATTCGCCTGTTAAGTGATTCTTGGCTGTCTGCCCAATGTTATTAACTGAAGGGAAGAGAAGGGGGGGGAAACCCTCTTTTGCACTTTATTTTCAGCCGGTTCGCCAAACTGCATAAAAAGTTAGCTACTGGTTTGGTTGAATTGATGAGAACCGGCTGAATCCCACCACTGAATGTAGGTGTGATTGAAATTTTGAGTCATCTTGACTCTTACAAAACAGCTGCCATGAGGGTGTGATTGGTCACAAAATATTCAAACCTTGGTGAGGTTGTTCTAGTCACAGTCTTTAGGCCGTGAGGATACTCACTCTAACTACCTCTTTGATGGAATGGATGGCAGATTTGCCCGTTTCCAAATAAAACGTATGGCCACAACACATATTTATTTTCTAAACATAGCAATAGCACTTAGACTAATATATTGCTTCACAGTGCCTTACAGCCGTCTCTAAGGAGTTTACAGAGTCAGCATGTTGCCCCCAATAATCTGGGTCTTCATTTTACCAATTTTGGAAGGATGGAAGGCTGAGTCAATCTTGAGCTGTTTAGAACTGAACTGCCGGCAGTCAGCAGAATTAGCCTGCAATACTGCATTCTAACCACTGCATCACCATGGATCTGTGGGCCTCTATATATCAGATGACATTCTGATATTAGATTATGGTATTTTATAGCATGAGAGTTTTCAGTTTAATTTTAATTTAATTTTAATTTTAACCTATTTTATGAATGTAAAGTTGGGTGGGGCAGATAACCTGGCAGGCACCTGATCTTAAAGAAGGCTAGTAATTATTTTAGGAATTTTCTGCCCTAAGGGCTTTTTGTTGCCATGAGAGGATTGTTTTTTAATTTCTCTGGAGTTGTGCAAATTTCCCAATTTTAAATGTAATTTCTTTTGTTATTCACAGCTGTTTTTCCTTTTCCTTTTAATGTATTTCAGTTATTTAGTGTAAATTGACCTGTCTGTTTTGAATTTCAAAAAATATATAAAGAGACCTATGTTTGAAACAAAATATAACTATAGCAACAAACATAGCAGAGGAACTGTTTACAGAGAAAATGACTCAGAAGGTTGAAAGTAGGATAGGCCACAAGCCAAGGCTGATGGAATAAAGAATCAATAGTCAACATGACCTGGAAATTCCTTCTTGAAATGAAATCTAATTTTGAGTGACCCAAAGTTATTAGTTGAGATTTTCAAAAGAAATAGAAAGGAATTGGTTCCATGCCAACGCAGTGTATATTCTGATCGTGGCTGTTCTTGAAGCTCCTGAGATGAAACAATGTTAGTGTAAATCCTGGAAGTCATTTTTTACTTTGGATCTTCAGGGCTGCCACATTTAGTGCTATGGGAAACTGGGAGGAGGGATTGTATGGAGCAAGGGTGATATATAGTCATAATAACATTCCTTTCTCAGAGAGGCAAGGACATCTTGCCCTGTACCTGGAGGGGTGTGACTGGGAGGCATCTCCAGTTGGGACAGTGCATTGATTGGACCATGTGATGGACATGTGGGTGCTGGAGCAGGGACTTGGATTTTCTTTTGGGTGGGGAAAACCTGGAAGCTTCCAGATTCGTGTTTTCCCAGATGTGCCAATATGACATCTCTAATAAAATGGAACTTTGAGGAACTTCTGCCTCAGAGTCTTCTTTCATTGGGGGTGTTACTTGGAACCCTGACAGTTAGCTATCTTGACTGATAAATTAGGAGCTGTTGCTATGCCATCAAGTCAAGAAAGTAGCATCCTATCAAAGAGGGAATGAGTCTAAGGATTTAATCTTCATAAACTTCCCTAACATTTCCATAGGTATGAGATTGCAGTCAATAGATTGGAATTTGCTGAACCTGATATTTATATATTGCAAACTGGGAATAAAACTGTTTAAAATCACCTAAATAGCTTAACTGATTTTATTAGCTATCTAACTCTTAAGAAGTCTTAACAAGTCTTAAAGCTGCCAAGTTTGGAGACCCCTGACCTAAAGGGTTCCCAAAGGAACAAACTCCTTCAGAATCCTCTCTTCCCTAACTACCATGCTATCCCATAAAAACATTCCTTCTACACCCAGGGAATTGATAAGGCACTACCTATATAATGGTTTCAACTGGGCAAAACCATAGCAATCCTGGTCCTGCAAAGATTGCTGGCAGGGAATTTGTTATTTTCTTAATTTCTTCCCAAATTAACTGATGAGGAAGAACAATTGGAAATTAAATCTAAAACAAGATGGAGATGTTGTTGATCAGGAGGAAATTGGAGACCAAGATGAAGCCTGAGGTGGGGAGGAAGTTTCCCAGAAAAGTCAGTTTGAGAATGTTCCTTCATTCCCAACTGTCACTTGGTTTGCAGGTGGTGGCCCAGGTAAGGGAAACATTTGAATAGCTAAACTACTGGTTTGTTTGTGACTCACTTTAAGGTGCTCAAATGTGGCAACAGTAATCTATGCCTAGATTATAAATTGTCAGTTGCACAGCACATGGGACCATCCCAGTGGTGGAATTCACCAGTTGTAACAACTGGTTCGCTGTGCACTTTCGCGCATGCACATTACAATCAAAAGTTACTTTCTACTGAATCCAGAGTGAGTAAAACAGCTGAGGCACAGCAATCCACTCTGCCGTGCCTATCAGCTGGGCTTAAAACAAAAGAAATATAGGTAGGTTATAACGCAGGGGCGAGCGAGTGAGCCCATCTGATAATCGGAGCGAACCGGTTTGCTCTCAGCGGATCGTCGGAGCTACCAGTACACCTGAACTGGTCAGAACCGGATGAATCCACTAAAAGGGGGCCAAATTTTCAATGGATGTAAAATAGAGTGACACGTTGCTAACCAGCATGGGATACGGAGATTACATGCCTCTCTTTCCACAGTCTGAGGAGAAGAGTTCCCTAAAGCTGTCAGTTTTTTTCTTCCAACTCTTATTTTTAAAGTGCTAAGTGAGTGCATTTAGTGTGCTGTCTCTCAAAAAAAAAAAAAAAATCATGGACAGAAGCAACACAGTGAAAACAAAATAGAGTGCTTGGAAGAAACCATCAATGTCAAATGCCACCTCTTAATGGGTCAGTGCTAGCCTCTACCACATAGACAATGCCACTGAAGCATAGGAACCTCTTTCAGCACGGCCTTTCATGCTTTTTCTCCAGAATCCATAATGGCCATAATAACATCCCTCTCTATCTAGACAATATCCGCCTTCCTTATGAACCTCAGTCGTGCTGATGACTGGGTGACCACTCACAATGCCTTGCTGTCAACATGTAATTTCATTCAAATCCTTTGACCTTTGTTGGGATCCTCATCCTTTAGATTAATCCCTATCACTCCCATTTACCCTCTTTTAGCAAGACACAAGAGCCTGCATTTGAATTTTTTAAAAATGCAGTTCATTATATTGGCATTTTGAAGCACTTTCTCTCTTTCCTCTTCTGAGTTAGACCCACTTTGTTCCTTTTCTGATAAAGCTTGTACCTGAATGGAACAATCCTCTTACCTGACTTCAGGAGATATGACTTAGGACCATAATTGAGCCCAAAATTTATGTTGCTAAGCAAGACATTTATTAAGTGAGTTTTGCTCCATTTTATGACCTTTCTTGCCACAGTTGTTAAGTGAATCATAGCAGTTGATAAATTAGTTATATGTTTGTTAAGTGAATCTGGTTTACCCATTGACTTTCTTTGTCAAAAGGTGGCAAAAGGTGATCACATGATCCTGGAAAACTGCATGATAAATGTGAGTCAATTGCCAACTGAATTTTGATCATGTGACCATGATCATCCCATGGGGATGATGCAATGGTTATAAGTGTGAAAAATGGTCATAAGTCACATTTTTCAGTGAAGTTGTAACTTTGCATGATGCCTAAATGAACTGTCGTAAGTCAAGGACTACCTATACTGCTTCTCTTGGGGAATCAGCCTGGGATCTCATTTCTAGTAGATTTGCAGCAAGGGACTAAAATAGCAGCTTCATATTCAGCAATGAAATATGCTTCTATGAATAGATAACGTCTAAAATAATTTGAAGAAGAAATTACTAATGTGAAAGAGAATATCTAGGAAGTTTTACAAGTGATGAAATACATTTTGCATGATGCAGAAATAGCAGAACATAAAGAATTTGAAGAAGTACTAGAAATAATAAATAAATAAATAATAGACTATATGATAGAGGAAAAAGACCTAAAGTATGACAAGACAAGAAATTGACCCAGATTGAGACTTTGTAATGAAGTTGGTTAAAGCATTGAGGAAATCTTTGAGATGAGGAAAAAAAATGGAAAAGAGATCAAATCCTACAATATCATCCAAATGAACATAAAATTAAGACTGTCAGAAGCAAAAGAAAATAGTAAAAATTGGTTTATTTGATCAAGGTTAAAATATGTTTAGATAAATCTGGGATCCTTTAATGGATTTATTTATTTTGCTGACACCAGGACTGAAATGCTAGTAATTTGTGGACTTGCATATGGATAAGGGACAGGTTATGGGAAGAAGAGATATTTGCATGTAACATTATAGATGGTGATGAATTATGTTTGTATTTGTAATGAAGATAATAAACTATTTCCAATATTTTTCTTTTTCATTCTTGTCTTTTTTTCTGTATACCTTTTATTCTTTTCTCTTTACTTTCCCTTCTTTCTGAATTGAGCTTGTATTTTCTTGTACTATTTTTATTACAATTTTCAATAACAAAATATGTATAAAACCCCATGGATTTCTGAGAGAGAAAGAAGGAGACAAGTAGGGTCATGGACAACACAGGAGAACAACTGGCAAGTCTGCTTCTGTGTGCCATAATTCAGTTGGAAGCTGACAAAGGCAAGGAAGCAGATATCCCAAGCTCTGTCAGTCTAACGGAAAGTTAAGAGAATTTCCCCATGAAAGGCAGGAGGGAATAAGTATAAATAAAACCATCAGTGCCTCATGAAGGGTTACTTAGCAACAGGTAGAGGGAAAAACTAAAGTAAGAGCTTAAGCAAGCATGAAATATACTAGAAGCAAAAAAAAAAAAAAGTACTTTGAGAAAAATAGACCCGCCCCAAAGGAACAGAAAAGCAATTTAGAAAATAGAAGAACAAAAGTCACTATAAATAATCTCACATAATAAATCTTATTTTGGTAAGCAAATCAGGGAATGCATGTTGTTCAATCAAAATGGCTTGTTTTTGTCATCTGATATCTGGCCAGCATTAATTTGTGGCAAATTCAAACCTATGATGGTAAACAGCCATGGAGGCCATTATTCTGATGTGATGTTCCATTTGAAAGCTACTCTTGCTGCCTGTAATCCCAGGAAAGAATCTGTGGCTGTAGTTCTCTGTCTTCTTCAAGACTGTGAATTCTATTTATTTATTTTTATTTTTGCATTTTTCGTCAAGCATGTATTTTATGACAGATAATTATAAATACATGAAAAGGATACGAATAAAAGAAAACATTAGGATTACAGATATAAGTATAAACATGATTATGAATACAGGATAAGGATACAAATAAATGGGGACAGTAGGATAGGGATGGTAGGCATGCTGGCGCGCTTAAGCACACCCCTTAAAGACCTCTTAGGAATCAGGTGAGGTCTACAGTAGACAGTCTAAAGTTAAAGTTTTGGGGGTTTAGGGAAGAAACCACAGAGTCAGGTAGTGCATTCCAGGTGTTGACCACTCTGTTGCTGAAGTTCGTATTTTCGGCAGTCTAGTTTGGATCGGTTTACCATGAGTTTGTATCTATTGTGTGCTCTTGTATTGTTTTAATTGAAGCTGAAGTATTCATTGGCTGGTAGCCAATTCTGTCATCCTCTACGATGGTCCATGATGAGGTGTCAACTAGCATTGTTGGTTATGAAACAACAACTTTGCTCTGCCTGGATGATTTATCTGTTTGGAGTGGCATAGGTATTATACTGCAGTGCACTTGATTGGCTATATGGTGTTTTTTTCCCCTGTTCTCCTGGTCTGCTGTATCCAAAAGGAATGTGAGATGGCTGATTTGCCTCATCCATATCTCGCTCTTATATACACATGTGGGGAGCATTCCCGTGACTGATATAGTAGAGGGCAGTCTTCTCAGGCCAAGCTGGCATCTCCTGGCACCATTCCCAGGGAGACCCAAATACAGGATAGCTATCGTACTACCCTTTGAATGAAATAATAAAAACCTACCATCTGGGGAAGATCAGTAAGTGCAGTCTAACATTACCTACCTGCGGCTCTGGGAATCACAAAGTTGAACAGCAACGTTCATTAAATGGAGGTAGAAAACATATGGTGAATGTTTTCCAAATATTGACAGATCCAGAGAATATTCAACACGAAATTTCACAAAGGAGCAATTTTGTTTCATCTGTTATTGGGGAACCATATGCCTCTATTTCTATTGGCAATTTATGTTGTTAGTTCTATCCTTTACAACAATGGCTGTTAGATCCTCACAATGGTGTCTAAAAGGATTTTTTTTCTTTTCTAAGCTGCTTTAATTAAAGCATCCAGTTGTATCCAGTAGTGTTAGTTGAGAACAGCTGCTCATTACCGTGCAGTGTAGCAGCAGTCTTTTCAATGCTTTTCTCTTTTTTGATTTAGCTCTACTTTAAAAAAAAAAAAAGGAGATGGGGGACAAAGAAGGAAGCAGATATTTCTCCATACACATCCTGAATGGGTTCAGAAATAAGACTCTATCATTAGCAACAAAGATCTAGGATTGGAGATAAGATGAAAGCCAAGTAGAAGTTTTCTAGTTCAGGCAGCTGAATGAAGCAATGCTGTTGAAGGTCACCACTCTCATTGTGTTCACCTCACCATGCCAAGGTGTTCTTTTCTTTTTCCCCCTCTTTAAATTGTCTGAAATATCAAAGGGCAGAGAAAGCTCTTTTTGTGGATCTACTTCTCAGCCTTTCTACCATTTGTAACAATTTTAATGATTTTGGCAACAGTACTATTTGCTGAATTAACTTGAGAAGATCTCTCTCTCTCCCTCCCTCCCTCCCTCCCTCCCTCCCTCCCTCTCTCTCTCTCTCTCTCTCTCTCTCTCTCTCTCTCACACACACACACACACACACACAAATTGCAAGCCAAGAATCCTGGCTAAAATTCAGAAAGTTTACATTGCAAAAAAAGTTATTACATCTAATAAAACACAGACTGCTGGATTAAATGCAAAGTATGTTTACGATTTATTATTAAATTTATACCTTGCCTTTTTGCTTATTCAAGCACTCAAAGTGGCTTAGACAAGTGCTATGCCTAAATAAGCACCGAAGGCAGTCTATTGAAAACCTTTTCACTAAAGTTCAAAGTCATCAAATGTAAATTACAGAAATCAATAAACAATTTTGTTGCCTGAGGTGATGCCCATGGAAAGAATGCCCGTTTTAGTCAGTGAGGCTGCTTAAAAAGGATCTCAGGTTTGGCTTTCTACGTAAAAGTTACCTGTGATGAGCCCAAGTTGAACAAGTTCTCCAGAATCGCAGGAGGCGGGAAGGAAAGAAACTATGGGAAGCTCTGCTAAGATCAGCAGGAACAGAAAGTGGCTGGTAATGTATGGGTGTTTTTCAGAATTGCTATGATTATGGGTTGCTTCTAAGTAAAATCAAATTGCTATGTGTTATATTTAGGAGGAAAACATTTTTTTGAAAAATATAAAATTAAGTGATGCCTTTTGAAAAGCTGTAAGCCTCCTTAGAAGATGCAAGACTCATGGTTGTTGTCATTAGGGAGGGAGGAAATGGAAAGGAGGATCACTGTGCATAGTTAGTTCGCAACTTACAACCACAATTGAGCGCCAAATTTCTGCTGCTAAGTGAAGCATTTATAAGTGAGTTTTGCCCCTTTTTACAAGCTTTCTTGCCACAGTGGTTAAGTGAATCACTGCAGTTGATAAGTTAGTAACCTAGTTGTTGAGTGAATCTGGCTTCTCCATTGACTTTGCTTGTCAAAAGGTGGCAAAAGGGGATCACATGACCTTGGACATAGCAACAATCATAAATATGAATCAGTTGCCAAGCACCTGAACTTTGATCACATGACCATGGGGAGGATGCAAGAGTCATAACTATGAAAAATTGTCATGAGTCACTTTTTTCCATACTGTTGTAAGTTTGAACGGTGTTCTGCCCCAGCTACGGATCCCAAAGAACACATCATACACAAAGTTTGTACAAAACTTAATTTACTAAAATAACTCAGTCTTTTTCAAAACAAAGGCTGTTAATAGACTTTCTTAACAGCCTACAAGAAACCAAAGATAAAGTAATCACAATCTTACTAAGGTTGGCAGAAAGCCCAGAAGCAATTTGCAGAGAATCCAGATGCGAAGTAGAGTGAACTAAAGTTGTTCCCTACAAATTGCTTCAGTCGGCGTTCCTCCTTAAATAGGTTAAGGGAGTGGCCAATTATCCCCAAGCCTTACTCTCGAGGAGACCTCCTCCTGAGGAGCCACTCTTGCCTTTTGGGCCGTTCTGCGTGCCCGTGTATTGAGAAGCTCTTCCTCTTCGTCCTCTTCACTTAAAGGAGCTTCTGGAGGTTCTGAAGGCCCTGGCTGAATCCCTGCCTCTGGCACCACATCTTCTCCAGCCTCCTCATCTTCTCCAGCCTCCTCATTATCTGACTCATCACACCAGCCTCCTCACTGTCAGAATCAGCTACAACAAACGGTCACTAAATGAACTGTTTTAAGTCGAAGACTACCTGTACTGCCTTGTACTCCTGAATAAAGTCCACAGAATTTTATAGAACTACAGATGTTATTTTATTAAACAGGAACTGCAACAGCAAGGCAAATTTCAGAGGGCCCCTTTAAAAGGAAGATACACGCATGAGTAACTGTTGCCTAATAGCTTCCTTCTCTAATAAGATTACCCAGGAGGGACACTTGGCTAAATTCTTGTATAAACACAACTCCCCTCTTCCTGCTTGAGAGTCACAAGGAAGGAACTTACTAGGAGTTTGATCCAGATGAATGTGAAACGAGGATTTTTCAGGACTTAAGAAAAAAATGAGAAGCCATAGCAAGCAAGAAGATGGGTTCTATATCTGATTCTAAGGTCCAAAGATTCCTTTTCAGATCCTGAAGTGACAATCTCAGCATGATCAGTGATGTAACAGTAACAGAGTTGGAAGGGACCTTGGAGGTCATCTAATTCAACCCTCTGCTCTCACAGGAGATCTATATTATTTCTGATAGGTGGCTTAAAAAGCCTTCAGTGTTGGGGCATTCACAATTTCTGAAGGTAATTTCTTCCACTGGTTAAGTGTTCTCACCATTAGGAATTTTCTCCTTAGTTCAAATAATAGCTTGTACTTGTAATATGATTGAAACTGACCCCTTGTACTCTCTTGACTCCCCAATAAGTACCTTGTGATCTTACCATCCTTCCAGAACATTGACTGATGACACTGTATCTGTTATGCCTTGACCATAGTATTTCAATTAGTGACAAATTTCCTTCCTTTGGGACTTCCAAAGGCATGGCACCACCACTTCAGAGCAATATAATGAATGTTTATGACACGTAGTCAGTTGCATCAGAGCTATCCAATGAGCTACAGATAAATCCCAACCTTTTCTGAACTCTTTCAGTCTGCTTTGGAATTCAGACTTGGCCTAGATCCAGAAGGTATTTCTAACTTTTGACACTGAATATTAGACAGCCTTTTAAAGTCTTTTAAGGTTACAGTTTGAACACAGAATTTAGACTGGACAATCCAGAGTTGTGCCAGAACTCAATGAGTCAATGAGTCAGGGAAGTAATGCTAAATATTAGCATTTTCTGAGCTGTCTGGAAGGACTGCTGCTGGCATGAAGTCCATACTAATGATTTTGCACTCAGCTGACAAGAGAAAAGGTGAGGGAGCTTATTCCTGCCTGGGCACATTTTTATTCTTCCAGTAGGTGTGGAATGCAGCTGCAGATTCCATTAGTTATAACAGCTGATTTCACAGAATCCATTTGCATGCAGCAGTTAGACTGATGCAACCTCCACTCGATTATGTTGTCTCAGCTGCACTGTCCACCAAATAATCCTATTTCAAGTACTTGTTCTGTAGTGTTATCTTTGTTGGCTAATGGGCCACGGGCTTGGCTTTCTCTATTGAAATTATAGTGTGCATGTTTAAAAATGGGGAGGGGAACAGGGGGCTTAATCTGGTCACAACCCAGGGAGGTGGGAAATTCTGTTGTTCTGTTCATCTGCAGTAATGTAGCATTTTTTAAATCACCAATGCTTATACATATGAGCTGATATTTGTTAACTTTTCTTTTTCAGATAGTTACAACACATCTTTAATATGTGCATTGCTGAGTGAAGTTTGCTGAATGAATTTTTTTGTTAAAGGAGTTTCTGAAGTTCTAAAGAAAACCTAAGAAAACCTAAAGAAAACCTAAGAAAGCCATTGGGCACTTGACAGATATTAGTATATTACACTGGTGTTTGCAAATGGTAGAATGGGCCTAACACCATGCTAAGGCTCATTTCACACATCCCAGAACTATAGAACCATTCATATTGTTTGATTTGTTTTCCTAAGAGATGAGCCATATTGGGGCAGCACTTTGGTGAGATTCTACCGGTTCGGACAGTTTCGGCCGAACCGGTAGTTCCCACTTCCTGCTGAGAGCGAACCGGTTCCCTGTTGCTGTGAAAGTGGGCCCGCCTGCCCCCGGGTTATACTGACCTTTATTTCTGCTTCTGAAGCCCAGCTGATCAATGGTGGCAGATTGAATTGGCCCTCCTCAGCTGTTTCCCTTAATCCTTTCCTTGTTTGCAATGCAGAAATTCAATTTTATGGAAACTGTGCATGCGCAGTCAACCGGTTGTTCAACCGGTAGGATCACACCCCTGGGGCAGCAGCTGTATTAATTATCAGCCAAGGAACATATTAAAACATACTCAACCCTAGGAAAACCTTGTTATAGAGCAGAGCTGTCAAACTTGCTGGCCATGCCCCTACCCGGTTTAGCGAAGGGAGGGAAAAGCCATGATATGTCATGTGACACTGATGTGATACCGCGAGTTTGACACCCCTGTTATAGAGGAAATATCTCAGGCCAAACATGTAGTCCTTCATATTCAGGAGGGATTAATCAATTAGCATACAGAGAATCAGTCTAGAGTCACAAATTGAACTTTTTCAGGAACTTACTACAAACTGGATTTACAGTTGTTCATTATATGGCTAAGCTGCATATTGAGTTAAAGATTCTTGGATCTAATCCCTGGATCCCCAAAATGCTAAGAAGTTCCTTAGTTTACTTGCTAAATCCATAGAATAATTTGATATTATTTTTTCCAGATTCCTTTAATGAAAAGCTTCAGCCTCAACTATAGCAAGCATTTCCAACAATGCCACTAGACCACATATAGTTCCCAGAGACATTGCTTTTTAGAGTGTAGATATTTTGTGATTGACTTCTACTATGTCAATCATTATAGACCTCCCATAATAGGGTCTCAAAATTTTCAAATGCACCATTGGCCCATGAAAATGGGAATTTACCCCATCATTCTGGCACTGATCTTTTCCAAGGATAAGTTTGGACTCTTATGCAATTCAGGCATAACTGATTGAGGTAGGACAAAATGTTTCATCAGAGAAACTGACTTTGGTATCTGTACATACCCTGTTTCTCCCAAAATAAGACCTCCCCTGATAATAAGCCCAATCGGGCTTTTGAGCGCATGGCAATAAGGCCACGCGCTTATTTCTGGGTACACAAAAAAATATAAGACAGGGTCTTATTTTTCGGGAAACATGGTAATAGAGAGATGTATCTGAGCACGTTTTCTGAACATTTATGCAAAAATACAGAGACATATTTGTCACAGGCAATTAATTCTTACATTTTTACGCTAAGAATAAACTTTTCCAGGCTTTGAGGGGCAAAAAAACATGCATCCTAATGATTGACCATAATACATTTGGAGAATATTGTATTATTTTGTAATGTTTAATTGACTGGCCCAATCCTGATTATATGGTGTACATCAAAACTTTTTGTCCAGGTTTTTGCCTGGCTATCTCAGTGATTTGGGAACTCTTAGCTGTCTCTCCCTCTCCACAATTTGAAATTATATCCAGCTCTTCAAATGTAATTTTTGCCAAGTGCACTAGGAGCAGATAATTATTATTTCTGAATATGCTCTAAATTATGTTTTCATAAATAGCCAACCTTAGCACACAGTGCAACAAGAATACTCTAATTTCTCCATGGCCACCCATCAAGAATACACTATTTTAGACTTCTTGTTATAGATCTTGTCAAAGAGACACTGAATTCTTAGAAGATCTGATGAAAGAATACCTCAGAACCAATAGCAGAACTGAAAATTCAAAATAGATTTTGGTATATTTTTTTTCATGGCAATAAAAGGTAACAAACAGAAGAGGTGTGGAACATGAAAAATACATTTTAATTATAGTGTTTAGGGAGAAGCGGTGGGTGATAAGGGCATGCAGAGTGAAGCCTGATTATCGCTGCTTATTCTCAAAGACCGAACATGCCTACAATCATACCGAGCATGGCAAAGGACACTGCCAAAATACAGCAAAGTAAAATAAGAGTATAGCTCATTACCAGTTCATAAAAAGAAACTGGAATGAGGGGATTGCATTAACTGCTGTAAGTGCTTATTATATGCTGCTATGCGTTGCTCCGAAAAGATTTCTACAAACATTTTTATACTATGTGTGGGGTTACTGCAAGAAAAATGTGCCCAGGAAATTTGGTCATGTGCAAATGAAAGTGAGTTCATTTCTGTAATATGATTTATTACAGGGCTGTCAAACTCCTGGCCCATGGGCCAGATGCATCATGCGCTGGCCACGCCCATGCCTGGTTAAACAAAGGGGGGAAAGTCCCAATATGTCACATGACACCATCATGACGGCGTGAGTTTTGACACCCCTGATCTATTATTTTAGTGGTGGTGCAGTGCTCAGAATGTAGTATTGCAGGCAAACTCTGCCCACAGTTAGCAGTTCAATCCTGACTGGCTCAAGGCTGACTCAGCCTTTCATCCTTCTGAGGTGAGTAAAATGGGGACTCAGATTGTTGGGGGTAATACGCTGACTCTGTAAACAGCTTAGAGCACTATGAAGCAGTATATAAGTCTATTGCTATTGCTATCTACAGTAAAGTTTTCTCACCAAGTAAAATAAATACTGTATGGGCTTTCTTACTCAGTTCTCCCTTAGTTCCCAATTGCTAGAAAAAACTTTAAATGTCCACTGATGTCCCTCATTTGTTATTCTTTACTCGTTTTTTTTTTTTGTGGAAAAAAAATAGTGTACATATAGATTGCATGCATCTTATATAAAGTATATATAACTAGTTTAAAAAGCCCAGGTTCATAATTATATTTACACTGATGAAACAACATTGGCCACATACTGCAAAATTTTACTTAGCACTGACTATTCTCCTCCTTTATTGTTTCCTGCCTGGCTGGGCCTCCTTATTTCAAGAAATAGGAAAAAGGAGCATAGCTGGCTGCTCAGCTCACTTATGACAAAAACTAACTTTTGCCTCTAAAGTTTTAAACTGAGTTTAAATCACACAATGATGTTAGATAATAAAAGGAGTGAAATTCTTATTGGGGCACATGCTTTATACAATATTTCTTCCTTATAACATTTGGATAATTGATTATCTTTGATGTTTTACCTAGGACAGTGATGGCTAACCTTTTCCAGACCGAGTGTCCAAAGTGCATGTATGCGCATGTGAATGCATGCACATGCACCCAAACCCCCAAAATGCAATGCTCATATGGCCCCATGCATGCGCCCTACCCCCTGTGCATATGTGCATGCCCCCACATGCATCCCACCCCCTGCACATGCACGAGCAGCCCCCTACACGCACCCCACCCCCCACACATGTGCAGCAGAGACCCGAAGACCAGCTGGCCAGCAGGAGGCATACACGCATGCACAGCGGAACTGAACTGGGGCAACGGCTTGTGTGCACCAGAGAGGGTGCTGCATGCCACCTCTGGCACGCGTGCCACAGGTTCGCCATCACAGATTTAGGAGATACGAAGTGGAATCTTCCGGAAGGTTCCATATGAAAACCTCATACGGAAAGCCATGGGGTTTTCTTCTCTTCCAGACAGCAGTTCCATTTCTGTAGCTGAGAAGGAGCCATGGATGGGCACTACCCCCACTTTTCTGGCTTTTGTTGACTGCTTCAAGCATGGTTTACTTTTCTTCATTGGTCCTTTCATTCTTTTCCTTGTGGCTGACTGTTCAAATGGATTACTGGCAAATGAGATTGTAAAAATCATTAGCTGTAGTCAGCAGATGTTAGATGCTGGAAGCAGGCAGTTCTAACAACTTCTTTTCTTTAATTAAAATTGTAAATAAATCATGAGTCTTTGCAAGCAGAAGCCTACAATCTTCGAGGAAGATGAAAGATGCCTTCCAACTGCTGGTAGCCTTGATGGAACTTCTTTCCCTCTACTTTTCTCCATTTCTTCCTCCCTTTCCCACAACAGCCCATATGTATTGCTTCATTGTTTAAAAATCCTAAAGATCAGTACCAGAAAACATCTGTAACTCCTGCTGGTCCATAAGCAAATTTACATTTCTTGACAACAAATGTGGATTAAAAAACAAATGAACTTTCCTAGAATTTCTGGTCTATTGATACTTGCTCTGCTTATTTTTGTTGTAAATCCAAACCTGATGGCACCAGTGGTTCAGCTTTTTATGACCTAAAGACCACAATTGTATATAGAGAGAATTTAGGCTTTATTCCTATTGCTCTGCCTGCTCTTTCTTTAAAAGATTGCTTGAGGTCAGTCATTTCTATCCTTCTTACTCAGATGTATGCATAAACAGAACCCATCCTATTGGACTCTTCCCCTGGTAGGATGTACCGTATTTTTCGGAGTATAAGATGCACCTTTTTCCCCCCTAAAAGGAGGTGAAAATGTAGGTGCATCTTATACACCAAATGTAGCCCCACCCACCCACTGGCCTCCACCCTTTGGCCTCTGCCTCCCAGCAATTTACCTCCTTGCAGCAAGCAGCAAGAAGAAACAGCCCATTTCAGCTTCAGTACAGCCTAACTAGCACAAGTTGATTGTCTGTTGCATCGGCCTGCCAACTCTCAGCTGTTTTGCGCGGGCCTCTGCTGCTTGCTGCAAGGAGGTAAATTGCTGGGAGCAGATTTTTTTTTTTTTGTGCTAATCAAGCTATGCTGAAAACGAAAATGAAAGTAAAGCAGGCTATTTGCTGTTTGCTGCAACGAGGCAAAATTGCTGGGAGGCAGAGGCAGATTTCTTTTTCTTGTTTTCCTCACCAAAAAAGGTAGGTGCTTCTTATAGTCCGGAGCGTCTTATACGCTGAAAAATATGGTAATTAGCAATTGTTGGGCTTTGCCAGTCCCTATAATGCATTTCCTGCCAATAAATCTCTTTTCTACTCTTTTCCTTTTACTCTACTCTCCCACCCTTTGTCAGGCACAGGTAACCAGGAACCAGGATGGAGTTCTAAAGCACTGAGATTTTTATTCCACGCTACCTATACACAAGAATCTGATCTACGAATGGTCAAGGCAAATTGGCACCAGATAAGAGGCAATGGACTTCAAGAGGTGCTGAACTTAGGTCTCTTTCAGCAGCATAGAGACTCCAGACTGATGATATGCTTGACCCCACCCTCAGTCTCAGCCTGGTCATTTCCTACACTCTTTAGAATATTCACCCCAGTTCGCAGCTGCTGCCCATAACTGACAAGACATCAGGTCTTGTTTAGCAATTGTCTGAAGTTGCATCAACCCTGAAAAAGGAACTTTATGATCGGCAATTAAACTTACAATTGTTGCAATGTCCCTGCAATCCCAGGATTGAGGGTTGGGCATTTTGCAACCAGTGGACATTTACAACCCTTACAGCATCCAGTGGTCACATGATCACCATTTATGTAATTGGCAGCTGGCTTCCAACAAGCAGAGTCAATGGGGACATTATATGTAAAAATCGCAAGTTGCAACCACGTCATGTCACTTTTAAAGACTGGGTGTTGTTCGCTTAATGACTGTGGTGGAAGTGAGGTTGTAAATCTATTGCTGTCACCTGATGTCTCGTTTAATGACTTAGTACTTAGTGACGGATTTGTTTGTCCCAAGAATAGTACTACCTGTACAATAAACAGTTTTACAGCTTCGGGTTTTTATTTATTTGTTTATTATTTGGAAAATTGATATTTGCTGCCTACTCGCTCACGGTGACTCAAGGCAGCTTACAGGAAATAAAAACACAATATGAAAGAAATAAAAATAAAATGCCCTGAACTTATGTAATTTGAGTTATCAGTTATGTAAATAATGTCACTCATTATTAAATACATTATAGCTACAGGACAATTAGCACCCTACTCTTTTGCCTTGCCTTTTAGTTATTCTGAATTCATAAACTGAACTAAACTAAGAAAGTCTGCTAGTATAGTCAAATAATCAATGAAGTGATATAGTGCGACTCCTCAGGTAACCTTTTATACAAATACCATTCTTTCACAGCTTGTAAAAAAGGTTAAAGGCATTGCATAGCACCCAAATATTGCCCTTCTGAAGTAGGTTGGTCTAGAACAGGGGTCAGCAACCTTAAACACTCAAAGAGCCACAAAGGTCCTAACTGGAAGCCCCCCGTTCAATTCTGGAGCTGACCGGAATCCAGTTCCCCCACCATAGAGTCTCCTCCTAGCACGGCATCCTTTTTCCTCTACCTGTCCTAACCGAAAACCCTATCAATTGTGGAGCCAACCAGCAACAAGGAGCCGCAGCAGAGGGATGAAAGAGCCACATGAGGCTCCAGAGCCCTGGGTTGCTAACCCCTCGTTTAGAAATAGTCACTGATCCAAAGTCATCCCATACATTCCTATGCTAACTAGGTTTTATGTAGCAAAGTGTGAAAGTAAGTGGAAGAGCAAGAATATAGAACGGACAGTTGAATAATATGTTTAATTGACTCATTCTTATCTTTATTTTGCTGTAGCGTATTATTCTTCATCTGATCAGTCTGTAGAGCAGATACCATATGATGAAATGTAAACTTAAGCTGAGGTCTGTGATGTCACTTAATGTTATAAAGACGTTCCTGAAAACAAATGTTAAAATACAATATTCGAAACCCAAAATGTCAATATTTGCAGGTTGCTTCAGTTTAACTTGTAAGGTAAGTGAAAGTTCCAATTTTATCAGCCATGGAAGAATTAAAGCTGACAGGAAGTTCATGAGTCTGGTCTTGTGTAACCCCAATATTATTACTAAGCTTAGACTTTTAATTAGCTTCCAGTGTATTCAAGGATTTAACATGCCAGCAACTGGCAAGTTAAATAAGAAAATTGCTTGAGCTATTTACTATTTACAAGCATGTACAAATACACGCAAGGCAGAGAATGTCAAAGGTTAAGTATAACTTGTATTATTTATCATGTACCTCTCTTTTAATTTAAATGCAAAAAGGGAAGAATGTTTTGCTACAGTAATAAGTAATATAGCAGCCAATGGGTACTCTGCCCACTTATCTATATATAAATAATTTTACCCATATGTATGCATGTGTGCACATATGCATGCATGCACACAGATCCATTTATAAAAGCCATCTAGGCTGTGTTACATTTTCTTTTTCACTAGAAATCAAGGGTCTATATTATGACTTAATTCTTATTGATGTTACTGGGTTAGATGGAAGAAGACAGAAATAACAGGAAAAAAAAAGTTTGCATTCAGAATCATATAGCTTCAGTATAGATCAAGTTCTATCTGAAATGAATTATACACCTCAGATTTGTCTAAATCCTTACTGGGATTTTCTCCCTGCAGTTTTCTCAGTTTTTTCAGATGTGGTTTGCCCTTGCTTACTTCCTAGGGCTGAGACGAAAAGCATTGTCTTGAGACCACCCAACTGGTTTTGTACCTAAGATAGTACTACAATTCATAGTCTCCTGGTTTCTAGCCTGAAATCTTTACCTGGAAATCGTTTACCTGGAAAACAGTAAAGTTTTCCCTGTCAGTCATGTCCGCTTCTGGGGCATAGTGCTTATCTCCGTTTCTTGGATGAGAGAGCCAACATTGTCTGAAAATGTTGCACTACTAGATGTCTTGGCCGAACTGGCAGTGGAACTCCCCAACCTTTTGGTTGTGGGAGATTTCAACCTGCCGTCGACTGGTGAGACATCTGAGTTGGTACGGGAGTTCATGACCTCCATGACAGCCATGGACCTAACTCAGATTGTACAGGGCCCAACTCATATTGGAGGACACAAACTCGACCTGATTTTTCTCTCTGGACAGTGGATAAATGATCGTGGGGAGGGGACTTTATCTATCGACCCTCTGTCATGGACCGATCATTCCCTCCTTAGGCTTGACTTTCCTACCACCATCCCCCATTGCAGGGGTGTGGAACCGGTAAGATGGTTCCGCCCCAGGCGCCTGATGGAACCCGAAAGGTTCCTGAGGGAGCTTGGGTCATTTTCCACTTCTTTAGCCCACGATTCATCCGAGGCCCTTGTCGCAGCCTGGGAACAGGCTGCAGTGGGGGCCCTGGATCGAATCGCACCTTTGCGGCCTCTGATCAGACGCAGATCCTGGGCGGCTCCTTGGTTCACCACAGAACTCAGGGAAATGAAGCATCGGAAAAGACGCCTGGAGGGTGGTTGGAGATCCTCCCGATCCGAGTCCGACCAAACACAACTAAGAACCCATATTAGGTCTTATCTTGTGGCGATGGAAGTGGCAAAACGTAACTATTTTGCCACTCTCATTGCATCTGCAGAAAACCGCCCAGCAGCTCTGTTTAGAGTGACCCGCTCCCTCCTTAATCAGGGAGTGAGGGAGGACCCCTTGCAGGGCTGTGCTGAGGATTTTGCACAGTTTCTGCAAGATAAAATCACTCAGATTCGGACCAGGTTAGACTCCAACTGGACAGAGTCCGTTGAGGTGACAGGGGCTAGTCTTGATGGAGACATCTGGGTTGAGTTTGAGCCTGTTTCATTGGATAACATGGACAGGATTATGAGTATGCTGGAGTCCTCCATGTGTTTATTGGACCCTTGTCCCTCCTGGCTAGTTTCGGCAGCCAGAGAGGTGACTGGAGACTGGATCCAGGCTGTTGTCAATGCTTCATTAAAGGAAGGGGTCTTCCCCGCTGCACTTAAAGAGGTGGTGGTTCGACCCCTCCTTAAGAAGCCTAGCCTGACATTCTTAACAACTACCGTCCAGTCTCCAACCTTCGCTTTTTAGCGAAGGTTGTTGAGTCTGTGGTGGCGCAGCAATTCCCTCAATTCCTGGAGGAACAGACTACCTTGATCCTTACCAATCCGGTTTCAGGCATGGTCACAGTACGGAAACGGCATTGGTCGCCCTAGTAAATGATCTCTGGCGGGCCAGGGATGGGGGTTGTTCCTCCATCCTGGTCTTTCTTGATCTCTCAGCGGCTTTCGATACCATCGTCCATGGTATCCTGCTGCAGCAGCTCAGGGGGATGGGGTTAGGAGGCACTGTTTTACAGTGGTTCTCCTCCTATCTCTCTGGTCATCTGCAGTCTGTTTGGGTGGAGGGTCAGGGATCCTCCCAGAGGCCTCTCACTTGTGGGGTGCCTCAGGGATCGGTTCTCTCCCCTTTGCTCTTTAACATCTACATGAAACCACTGGGTGAGATCATTTGTGATTTTGGGGTGAGGTATCATCAATATGCTGATGATACCCAGCTTT
This sequence comes from Pituophis catenifer annectens, assembly GCF_029215685.1. Lineage (NCBI taxonomy): Eukaryota > Metazoa > Chordata > Lepidosauria > Squamata > Colubridae > Pituophis > Pituophis catenifer. The sequence goes on from NW_027256881.1 coordinate 95,895,981, forward strand.
ACATCTCCACCCCTGACCACCCTAGCGATGCCCTTTCCATGATGTCCCACTGCCTGGAAGCGGTATGGGTTTGGATGGGGAGGAACAGACTTAGACTCAACCCTTCCAAGACTGAGTGGCTGTGGATGCCGGCATCGCGGGATCTGGAGGTTCTATCTTTAGTGATTGGGGGAGAGACTCTTGCTCCCTCCGATACAGTCCACAACTTGGGTGTCCTCCTGGATTCTCGGCTGTCCTTGGATGACCATCTGATGGCCGTAACCAGGGGAGCCTTCGCACAGGTGCGTCTTGAGCACCAGTTGCGCCCTTTTCTAGACCGGGATGCCCTCACCACAGTCACTCACGCCCTCGTTACCTCTAGGTTGGACTACTGTAACACCCTCTACATGGGGCTGCCCTTGGGATGCGTCCAGAGGCTCCAGCTAGTCCAGAATGCAGCTGCGCGGGTAGTTACAGGGGCGTCTAGATACTCCCGTGTAACACCTCTCCTGCGTAAGCTGCACTGGCTGCCGGTGGCGTTCCGGATTCATTTCAAGGTGCTGGTGCTTACCTATCAAGCCCTTCATGGCTTAGGCCTGGGGTACTTGCAGGACCATCTCCAGCCACTCTCCCATCGTCCTGTGCGCTCTCACAGAGTGAGCCTCCTCAGGGTACTGTCGGCCAAACAATGTCGGCTGACGGCCTCCAGGAGGAGAGCGTTCTCTGTGGGAGCCCCGACCCTCTGGAATGGATTGCCCACCGAGCTCAGGACAGCCCCCGACCTTCTTTCCTTCCGTCATGAGCTGAAGACGTGGCTCTTCCGTCAACTCAACTGATCCGTTTGGGGGTACACTGTTATAATTTTAAATTGTTTTAATAGGGTTGCTGATTTTAATCTTTATTTCATTGTGATTTGTATTGGAAATTGTCATTTTGTAAGCCACCTTGAGTCCCTAGGGAGAAAGGCGGCATATAAATCGCAATAATAAATAAATAAATAAATAAATAAATAAATAAATAAATAAATAAATAAATAAATAAATAAATAAATAAAACAATTTCTGTGGTCATGTGGCTATGCACACAGAATGCTGTTACCTTCCCACCGAAGTGATACCTATTAATCTACTCACATTTGCATCCTTTCAGAATTGGTAGGTGGACAGGAGTCTCACTGAATTTCAATTGAACCTGGCAATGAGTCTCATGGAATTTCAAAAATATTATTTTTTTATTTTTGTTTACATTTTTGTTGTGAGAAAAAAAGAAAGGAAAAAAACGAAAAGGGAATTCACTAAAGATTTACAAAATATAAGTCCTGTACAAGAATTTATAATACTGTAATATTCTTAGAAGTAATAATGAATTAGAATAGATAAAAAAGATCAATAAAGAAAATCAATAAGGTGGCAATCAATTTGCCACCTTATTTTAATAATAAATATTAACCATTAGGAACAAATCAGAAATGAATAAAAGACAGCTTACATAAGAATTGACAATCAAATTAACAAGAATAAAAAAAGAATTGGCAAGAATTTCTAACTAATTTATTTAAGGCAGTACCTTTATGGCCAATCAAAGAGAATCTAGTGTTTTAAAATTAGATGTGGCAAAAATCCATGTGCAAAATTCTACTCCATAAACAGTTTCTAAATTAAATTAAGCTAATGTCAGGCATATTTATACATATGAAATTATATTTTAATAGACACATTCAGAATAGTGTCACAATAACAAATGATATGGTTGTGCATCTTATTTCATCTTAATGAAACGCTTCATGCCACAGAAACAATACGGGTCTCATTCAGTAGCTCATCTTACAGTGTAGCTTTGTATAAATTTGGTGGCCTCCTTCAGTACTGCCAATATCCAGAATCAGCTTCCAGTATGCTCAGAAGTCTATTAAGATGACTAGAAGCACAGGAGAAGCAGCCACAAGCAAGGCTAAATGAAACAATGCCACATCCATCACGGCCGTGCTCTTTAGAAACAGTGTTGGCCTTCCTTTATGAGATGATTTCAAAGGCATACTTTGCTCAAGGCCTCAAGCTTTTCAAAGTCCTATTGGATCAAATCTTCCATGCTTTTTAAATTTCTACTTTCTTAAATACCGAAAGTGTGTCATAAAACACTGAAATGATAACAGCAAGCCACAAATTCTGAAAGCGTGTTTGTTTGCTTTTTCGAAGTGGAAATAATTCCAGGTAACATTGTCCTGCTTAGGTCTTCAGTATTTGCTTTTTAATCAAATGACCTAGGTTTGTTTAAAAAAAGAATAGGGTAAAAGAATTAGTGACATGTTTCTGGCTAATAAACTTACACACATTTATGCCTTATAGAGGCATAAATTACAAGTGCTATATTTTGCCTTTCGAAATATATTAAAAAGAAAGGAGTTAAAGCACCATATTGAAAAGGAAGTATGTTTTTTTTTTTCCTCCTGAAGGATATGCTTAGCATACAGAGATGATCCCTTACAGACCATATCACCCACTAAGGCTGAGCCAGGAGCACTGACTATATTTTCATTTAGGGAGGTCAGAATGACTAGATGACCTTAAATTTCTGATTGCTTTGGCCTATGACTACAAAAAATAATAGCCAATTCCCCAGCTACTTTTAACCTTGTTCCAGACTTTCCTTTCAAGAACTTTTGAAGTGTCAAGACAGCCAGATGAAAACATCACAGAGTTTAAAACAAATAAATAAAAAGAAGAACTGGGAAAGCAATTTAACTATTGAACTGATGCATTTGGGAGATGGTAGGCTGTCTTTCAATATTCATCTAGGGCTGTACTGAAAAAAGTAAAGGTGACAGGACAAAACTTTCACATATAAAGTGCTTAAATATATACTCCATCATTACTAATGTGATTGTTTAGCAGTACCATTGGGCAGTTCACAGGGGTGGAGCCAGTGGTGGGTTTCAAAATTTTTTACTACCGGTTCTGTGGGCATGGCTTGGTGAGCGTGGCTTGGTGGGCGTGGCAGAGGAAGGATACTGTAAAATCTCCATTCCCACCCCACTCCAGGGGAAGGATACTGCAAAATCCCCATTTCCTCCCAATCAGCTGGGACTTGGGAGGCAGAGAATAGATGGGGGCAGGGCCAGTCAGAATTTTTACTATTGGTTCTCTGAACTACTCAAAATTTCCGCTACCGGTTCTCCAGAACTGGTCAGAACCTGCTGAAACCCACCTCTGGGTGGAGCCATTATTTAATGGGCCTCTGTGAATCATAGGTAATCCTGGCTCTAGCTTCATCCTGAAATACAGATTCTATATAAAGAAGTGTCACGTTTTGAGTATCCAGCACAAACAAACCGCAAGCAACACAGTTTTTGTTTGAAGCATTTTATCCTGGAAAGCATGAAAACCTGACACTGAGTGACATACAAACAGTCAGTGCTAACGGCGGCCTTCCTTTTGCATCTTAAATCCCCTTGAGCGTGCCTATCTCATCCCCTCAGCTTCCGGACACCACAAACAGCCTGGAATCTTCAGCTGCATCTAAGCCAACACTCAGCTGCTGGCCTGCTCTGTGTTGTAACTATCGGCGCTTCACTTCCCAGCTGATCAGTTCCGACACCCAGCTGTTTATCAACACGCGGAGCAGTGTCACAGCCTCCACCCAGTGCCCCGTGCCCAGCTGCTCGTTGACTGATCCATTCACCGCCTCCCAGTTGATCAGCACGGCGATTGTGTCAGTCCCAATCATGCCCCTGAAGCCTCCCCTGGTAACCCTGAGACTGCTCGCAAGAGGCGGAGTTTGACAGGAAGCAGTTTGAAAAACAAGTAGTCCTCAACTGACATCCATTCATTTATTTTATTAATCGTATTTCTATGCCGCCCACTCTCCGAGGACTCTGGGCGGCTTACAATCGACAGTATACTAAATAGCATATTGCCCCCAACAATCTGGGTCCTCATTTTACCCACCTCAGAAGGATGGAAGGCTGAGTCAACCTTGAGCCAGTGAGATTTGATCTGCTGATCTGCTGAACTAGCAGTCAGCTGAAGTAGCTGCAGTACAGCACTCTAACCACTGCGCCACCTCGGCTCGACATCCATTCATTTAATGACCATTCAAAGTTGCAATGGCACTGAAAAAAGTGACTTACAACTGTTTTTCACACTTACGACCGTTACACCATTCCCATGGTCATGTGAACAAAATTCAGATGCTTGGCAACTGGCATGTATTTGTGAGAGTTGCAGTGTCCAGGGTCGTGATCACGTTTTGCGACCTTCTGACAAGCAAAGACAATGAGGAAGCCAGATTCACTTAACAACCACCTTACTAACCTGACAACTGCAGTGATTCACTTAACAACTGTGGTAAGAAAGGTTGTAAAATGGGGAAAAATTCACTTCATAACTGTCTTGCTTAGCCACCGGGGCTCAGTTGAGATTGTAAATCAAGGACTATCTGTAGATGAGTTCTAAGAATCTTCCAATTCCATGATTCTGCTGAATTTGTCAAAAAGAGCAGCTTTGAGGCAGAACATGGGGAATAATCCAGCGGCTCAGAAAGACAATAAATGACTAGAGTGATGAAAGAAAAAGGAACAGTTCAATTCAGGAACATGATCACTCCTCTTTGGTATAACATTTGTGAATTTAATTTATATGGCCATCATACCACATACCAGAAAATGTAAAATAAATACTATTCATAATGCAATGTATGTTGCCATTTTGTGTATTGGGAATCCTGGTAAAAGAACACTATCTTTTCACAACCTGGAAGAAGAAAGAAAACAAGCCAGTTCTATGGAAAAGTGACCAAAGCCTTCTGTTCCAGATCATGAGCAAATATATTGATTTCCAGGCAATGCAGTGACTAGAGGGGCCTCTAGGTGGCTCCAACACAAATGTCCATCGATTTCTCTGTTTTCACATGAGAGTAAAGGCTCCTTGATTAGCAAGTGCAGAAAGATATAGATCACCAAGCAAGGATCTGCAAGCCAATACATTCAAGTGAATTAAAAATAAAACCTAGCAAAAACTAATTCAGGGCAGAGACCACTTTTAACAGAAAGAAAACATTTTAAAAATCCAGTAAGCAATCAGAGCCAAGATCACTACATATGTATAAAATAAACAGATGTATGTAATCAGCAACCAGATCAACATAAATTAACTCCAAGGTTAACTTCAGACCAACAATCAAGTAAACAATATCCCTCTCAAGAAGCTGCCAAAGAGCCAGTGGTGGGATTCTGCTGGTTCTAGGCGGTTCGGCCGAACTGTTTGTTAAATTTCTGGCTCGCCCCGCCCCTTGCCAATAAATAGTGGGAGCGAGGCAGGGCGAGGGGTGGGCGAACCAGTAATTTAACAAACAGTTCGGTGTTTTTTTTGTAATTTATTGGTCTCGCAGCACACCGAACCATTTGTTAAATTGCTGGCTCGCCCACCCCTCGCCCTGCCCCACCTCCCACCCATGGGCATCAGCCTACCCTAGCCCAGGGGTGGGCAATTGTGGCTCTTTTACAACCTGTGGATTTCAACTCCCGCCTAGCCCATTCTGGGGAATTCTGGAGAATTCTGGGAGTTGAAGTCCACAAGCCTTAAAGCTGTCAAGTTTGAAGACCTCTGTTTTACAGTATATATAATAAGCAGCCCCGACTATTTCCCGAGAAATGTCTCCCTTTCCTTCCTTCCTTCCCATTCCAGAAACCGAGAGGGAATTAATTTCCTGCTGGCTCTGACCAATTTAAAGCAGCCGCTTACGAGTTGGCCCCTTTTGCGTCGGCAGAGAATTGTTGTTGTTGTTTTTCCCCTTTCCACACCGTCTTCCCCTTTAAGGCAGGAACGCTGTTACTAAGGTGGCTGGAGGAGCGGGCAAACTGAATCCCTCTGGCGGCAACAATCGGGGTGGTCCTTGGGTTTCTCGGGGCGCGATGGCATTCCCTTGCCTGGTAAGGGGCAACCCTGAGGGACGCCGAAGCAATGTCAGGGTTGGCTCCACCGCGGAGGCAGGGAGAAAGTGGGGCTGGATTGATTGATCGAAGTGAGGCAGCAAATCTGCGGAGAGAGCCAGGCCTGCCGATTTGCAAGAAGCCAGAACTCGCACTTGGGCCACTGATTTGAGCCAAGTTAGGCTGGCTCAGCCCCACCAATCGTGAGCTGCTGCCTCGGCGCAGAAAGAGAGGGTGATCCTGAAGTTGCACCATATCAAGGTAGATCCCAATCTAGATCATGCTCTGAGTGTTGCGACTGAAGTTCCTGCAAAACTAGGGGAGATTCAGCCTTAGGAAGAGAGGAAAAGGCTCTGGGCGGAAAGCCGGGGTGGGGGGTGGGGTGGGATGGGCTTTGCTTTACCATCTTCTAAGACTCTGGAGGATTTAAGTAGCTTAACTGTGCTTGCTTGCCAATATCAGAATTACAGAGTTGGAAGGGACCTTTGGAGGTCTTCTAGTCCAGAGATCTCCAATCTTGGCAACTTTCTCTGCCTGAGCCTGATGCTTCCTGAGAGGCAGGGGGTCTCTCCGAATGGGACCCCCTCCCCAAAAGGCTGGCCCCAAAGCCCTAGTTCAGAGGTCTTCAAACTTGGCAGCTTTAAGACTTGTGGACTTCAACTCCCAGAATTCTCTAGCCAGCAGAGCTGGCTGCGGAATTCTGGGAATTGAAGTCTGCCAGGCTTAAAGTTGCCAAGGTTGGAGATCTCTGGACTAGAAGATAAATGATGGCATAAATGGTGACCGGTCAAAAGTACGAGGATCTGTCAGAAATCACTTTTTTCAGCCCTCTGGGTAGTCCCTATGTGCATATGGACTACTCAGAGGGCTGAAAACGTTATTTTTGACTGGTCCTCGCACTTTTGACCAGTCCTTGAACTTACGACTGTCCTCACATTTTACCTTTTGCGCCCTATCTTGTCACCATGGTGAAGAGAAGTAGTGATGAAATGATTGACACGGTTGTTAAGAATGCCACAAATGTGAGGATGGTCATAAGTGCGAGGACCGGTCAAAAGTGCGAGGATCTGTCAGAAATGACTTTTTTCAGCCCTCTGAGTAGTCCCTATGCACATAGCCACGCCCACCTGGTCACATGACCAGCTAGCCACGCCTACCCAGCCACATGACCAGCTAGCCACACCCATCCAGTCACATGACCACCAAGCCACACACCCCAACTAAGCCACGCCCACAGAACCGGTTGTTAAAAAAATTGAATCCCACCACTGCAAAGAGCCATCAGTAAACAGCCCAAGAAAGAATCTTTAAGACTGCCCTCATCCACACAGACAAGCAAGTCATCAGACTCTAAACTGACAGCAAACAGTACTCATACTAGCACTGATGATGTTACCTAGTTAGGGTAATGAAACATCTGCAAGAAAACAAAGAAGCTCAGAGAGCACTAAGGACCTCTCATTTCAACCCTGAGCTACAAATATTCTCCTTTATTGAGGTGCATGTACATATGAATCAGTGGTGGGTTGCCCCCAGTTCGGACCGGTTCACAAGAACCGGTAGTAAAACCGGTGGGAGGCTCCGCCCCAGGGGTGAAATGCTCCCGGTTCAGACTGGCTCGGGCGAGTAGGTAGTGATGGCGGTGGGCAGTTCGGAGAACCGGTAGCAAAAATCCCTGCCCCCGCCCCCCATGCCCAGCTGAGCCACGCGATCATCAGAGCCTTTTTTTTTCTTTAAAATGGCTCTGAGGAACCAAGCTCTGACGATCCCAGCTGAGTTGCCTGCTAATCAGGCAACTCATCTTGGATCGCCGGAGCCATGTAAAAGAAAAAAAAAACTCTGACGATCGGTGGCAAAAATCCCTCCCCCTCCCCCCCTCATCTTGCTTACTTTAGCTGCTGGTCGTAATGCCTTGCTGTAATCCCTGCAATCGATTGCATCAGCAAGCAACTGAATCTCCCTGCCTGCAATCAAGCAGGCAGGGAGTTGTGGACTTCAACTCCCAGAATTCCTCAGCCAGCAAAGCAAAGCTGGCTGAGGAATTCTGGGAGTTGAAGTCTACAAGTCTTAAAGTTGCCAAGGTTGGAGACCCCTGTTCTATTGGGTAAGTTTTTTTCCCCTTTGGGAGCTTTAAAAAAAATAGTTAATTGGGTTTTTTTTAGTTGTTCTTTTTTTAGACCTAGCCATTTAAAGTTTAGGAAGTTTTAAATTTAGCTGCTTTTATATAAAAATAAAAATAAAATAAAATAAAATCATATTTGTGCAGCTTTCTGAGATTTAGTGTGTTTCTGTAGTGTTTCACTCTAACTACACAAACACTCAAAATCTCACAAAGCTGTATGTGGAATTTTGTGTGTGTAAAGTGTGAAAGTTGGTTTTTTTGGGCTTTTTGTGGCTGTGTGAGGTTCCTGCTTGTTGCAGGGGCCATTTTGGGTCTAGCACAGCTGCTTTTATATTCCGGGTGAGCCAATTGTGTTGTGTTGTGTTTTGTAGATTAAAAAAGGGCAAAGAAGTGACATTGACTTGGCCACGCCCACCTGACCACCAAGCCATGCCCTCCCAGTCACCTTACCACCAAGCCACGCCCACTAATTAAGCCACGCCCACAGAACCGGTAGCAAAAAAATTTAGATTTCACCCCTGCTCCACCCACTGACTCGGACGTCATCGTATGTGATCTGCGCATGTGCAGGAGCTTTGCGATGCAATGCGAACCGGTAATAAAGATAAGTAGAACCCACCCCTGATATGAATGTGTGTAGCTGAGCATTTTAGACTGAACTATACTGGAAAATTGCAGCATTTCAGACAGAACTATACTTGAAAATTGTAGCATGCAAACACTTTAGTTTTATCTCTTGAGATGTGCAGGCAGAAAAGTTGCAGAAAGCTAAAAGTAATATAGTTTATCTTAGGTTAGTAACCATCTTAGAATCCCAGAAAAAATGTGTTAATATGGTATAAAGAGATTTTTTTATTCGGCACTAACACATCCAAAAGTGAACATCACATTCAAGATTATATTCCACAGAATATGGAGAACATGGCAAATGTTTTCATATAACTGAGACACCTTCCCCAAGAGGCATTCACTCTCCAATATAACCATACACCAGCCAGGTTATTGAGCCACAGAGCCACACTCTGTTATTAATAATGACAGTAGCAAGGATTTTTCTTAGTAAAGAGGAAGCAGATAATTTGCCCATAGCTATAATGGTCAGCTGATTTGGCTAGGACCGTGATGGCAAACCTATGGCATGAGTGCCACAGGTGGCACACGGAGCCATATCAGTAGGCACATGAGCTCAGCTCCGGTGCACATGTGCGCACCAGCCAACTGATTTTCGGGCCTTCTGGGTCCACCAGATGTTGGCAAACAGGCTGTTTCTGGCCTCTGGAGGGCCTCCGGGGAGTGGTGGGGAAGGCGGTTTTTGCCCTCCCCAGGCTCCTAGAGAGGCTCTGGAGCCTGGGGAGAGCAAAAAATGGGCCTACCGGGCCTACCATGCCATCACGTGCCAAAAGCAGGGAGAGCGTGGGGGGGGTCGCACGCATGCGTGGGGGCGCATATAATTATGGATGTGGGCACATGCACGACTCCCCCCCTCTGCTCCCCCCACTCTTGGCATGCGATGGCAAAACGGTTAGCCATCACTGGGCTAGGATGTCTGGAAATTCCAGATGTTGCAATGCCAGGAGATTAAAGTATTCAGTTGGGAATTCTAATTTACAAGGTAAGCTGTCCTTCAAACGAAGCTTCACTTCATGAGTTCATGGATATGTTGATGCAGGGGGTTTTTTTGGCAACAGTACAGGAGTGATTTGTCATTGCTTTCTGACTTTCTAGCTATCTTACAGCGGGAATATTCCAAGGCTAATCTGATGCTGTTTAGATTCCTATCTCAGACAAGTCTTGCAAGATGCTGCCACCTGTTGAGGCGACCTCCAAAACAGAACTTAAATGCAATGCTTTAAAGAAGGATTACAATAGTTGCTTCTAGTTTTTGAGAAACTTTTCCATCTGTGATCTCCCAGCAACTGGACAAAATAATTATTTTCTTTCCTTTATTAGAGTGCTGCTCATTGTAGATACACACAACTTTTCTCCCTATAGGCATCTCAGACCCAATTCTGTGAGTTTATTCTATTTTCAGTAATTATGGTAAGAACATGACAGAGTGAAGAATGAAGATGTTACACAAAAAATAGCTTCAGTGAAGGCTACAAAGATTAATTATCTTCTGGATTTGAATTAGCCCTGCTATATAAATGGAATCAGCAAGGGTCTCTTAGGACCAAAAGCAATAATATGTCATTAAATCAGTATTTATCTTAGTGTTTGGAATCTTGGATCTGTGCCTTCATTTGATTCCTCTTATAGAAAAAAAAAGTCCAATTAATAACTTTCTTATTGTTAAAACATTTCTTGATTGAGTTCCCACAGCATGTATTAAAATATGAGTTTGCCTGTCCTCTATTTCAGCAGTCACCAACTGATGGTCCGTAAGAAAATGTTGGTGGTCCGCAGAAAAATTATTTACATTTTTTATATTACAGTAAATCAGGGGTCCTCAAACTATGGCCCCTGGGACAGATACATGCAATGAATGTTTGTATTGCTGCAGAGAGTCTCCCCCTTCAGGGTCTTCTTGTGTGGGTCAGAGAGGGACAGAAATTCTGACTTGGGGTCTGCTTCAGCCTCCTAGTGCAGGGCTTTGATTGATGGCTGGAGGGAAGTGCCGCTGGTGGTGAAGAGTCGGAGGACCTTGTTCCAGTGTGATTGCATCATGGCCTGATCTGGCTGAGCATCTCAGCCTGCTGAGCCTCCATGCGCCTGTACTTGGCCTTGACCTCCCGCAGGTCTTACCTCTGCTTGGAAAGCCTATGTTTGTAGTCCTCAGTGAGGTGCTTCTACTGAGCCTCCTTCTCTGTCAGATCCAATCTGAACTGAGCTGTTTTGCCAACTCTTTCTTGTGATGGCTGCTTAGCTCCAACAACAGCTTCCTGTTGGGGCCCCAAGAAGCCCCGACAGGAAAGCGAAGAGTGGCTGGGATGGGAGGGGAGGGGTGAGTTGAGGCTGGCGAGGCATCCCTCGACGTGAGTGACATCGAGTTGGCCATGCCCAACCAGTCACATGACCACCTAGCCATGTCCACCCAGCCAGTCATTAGTGGTCCATGGGATTTAAAATTATGAATTTAGTGGTCCCTGAGGTCCAAAAAGTTGGTGAACCCTGCTCTATTTCAAGGCTCCCTGGCATCTGCTTTAGAAGAATACATATTATGAATATGTATTATGCCTCTGCCATAATAATATTATGGCAGAGGCAGCATGGAGAGTTTCATGCATTTAGATTTAATAATCAGGGAAATTTTAGCTAATTTTTCAGTAAGGAATGGGACACCCCTCTGCTTCCTAAATATGTATTTTATTTTCTGGATTATAATCAAGCTTTTTCTGAGGAGAGCAATTAAGAGTTTACGTAATGGAATAAAGAACAGTGTTTTCACCTGGGCCTTCTCATGAGAGAGAGAGTGAATTAGTAGAGCAAAAAATAATAAAATGTAGTGATTGTTTTATAGGGATAATGGCCAGATAGCTATTCCGGTTATTTCAGAGAATGAATTGGTTTGCGGAATGCATCACAAAATATAAAGAGCTTCTGCCAAAGTGCTAGTTTAATACTTTCTTTGGCTGGGCAATTTGACAGCCAAGAACCCCTACTTCATCTTGGCTCGCTGAACGAAATTGGATTAATTCTTCCAGCTTGAAGATGAAAGATGACCAAACACTACTTTTATCGAGTATAGAAGAATTAAGATAAACAAGCAAGACCAATGTGGGCTACAAATGAACTCCTTACCATCTTTTTGTCTTCTAAATGTGATTTAGAATTTAGAGCATCTATAAAGCAACAAAGACCAGAGTCTGAATTACCTTATTTACACAGAAGCAAATTAAAGGTAGAGCATATATATCATATTCATACATACCGGTATATGAATGATGAGAAATACAAATGCATAATTCTCACAGAAGGGAACAGATATTCAGTGCAGAAATACATAAAATTGTTCCTCAGTACCACAACAGGCTCCTTCACCTTCTCTCAGAAATTCAACAGGGTGGATCTGAACTAAATTTCAATGAAATTAAACTTTCAATATTTTAGTCCCCGAAGATCATGAAGAAGAACCAATCTCTTTTCTACGCTGACTTCAGTCTGACCTAAGCATAGTACATAAAATTATCTGCCACAACGTCCTTCCTGTCAATGACTATTTCAGCTTCAACCACGACAATACACAAGCAAATAATAGATACAAACTCAAGGTAAACTGTTCCAAACCCGATTGCAGAAAATATGACTTCAGTAACAGAGTGGTCAATGCCTGGAATGCACTACCTGACTCTGTAGTTTCTTCCCCAAACCCCCAAAACTTTAACCTTAAACTGTCTACTGTTGACTTCACCCCATTCCTAAAAGGTCTGTGAGGGGCGTGCATAAGTGCACCAGCGTGCCTACCGTCCCTGTCCTAATATTCCTTTTTACGTATTCTTTTCATGTATTCAAATTATGTTTATACTTTTACCTGTTGTCTTATAAATGCTTGACAAATAAATTTATGATATGATTATGATATGATATCTCTAATTTATCTGTCCATAGTTGGGGCTGAAGAGGAAAGGTATGTACTATAAATAATGTTGGATCTGGGAAGTTCAAAGAGGTACTTTCTTTGTTAAGATTTTTGTTTTTTTTAAAGTATGCTGATCAGGAGGGGTCTCATTACTTTTGTGGAACATAATGAGTCTAAATCCAAAAGTGATTTTCCATTTCTCAGGTTGATTCACAACTATATTATCATGAATGAAGGTGAATATATATGTCCCAGGATAATGTTGCAGGATCCAATCTGGGTCGATCACCGGGACCAAAGGTTTTGTCTTCTGGACTCGTGCTGGAGCCCATCTTTAGGGAACTTCTCTCTAGTCCTCTATATATTATCATATATAACCATTCATTTGGGATGCAATATGTGAAGATATTACTGCTCATTTTCAAACAATGTGCAAGCATTGCAATTGCCTTGTGTAACTCACAACCAGAACAGAAAGATTGGATCATTTGACAAAATAACTGTTTATGTCTGAGAACAATCTTATGACAATATGTATATAATATACATATATTGTATGTATTGGATACTCAATTGGATGTATTGGATACTAAATACTGTAGCAGCAGCAGGAGTTTTGATTTTTCAACAAAAAATTATTAAAGAGCATATATTGGTTTTTTGGCGTGTGTGTTTTTACACATTTAGATAGAAGTATATTAATAGGATTTTTACATTAAACATTTACATTCTTAGTGCATTCATTCTGATTTGAATAAAAATGACTTTACTGTATCTACTATGGTCACTATAATTGGTAACTATATCACTGATGTATTCCTTTAAAAAAAAGCAACAGACATAATGCTGGGCTACTTCAGCTATGAAATATGCTTCTTTGATGGATGGTTGATTGATTGTTGAATATATGTGCAAACACAAGAGGTCATATTGAATGATGTGTGAACAACTTCATCTTTGGCATTTATCATTTACCAGCCCACTGCTGGTACCACACATGTATTAGATTTTCTCAAGAATGAATTTTCTGCTGCAACCTTTCTCTATTGGTTCAAATAAAGAAAAGTCCCTATTGCAACTATTCTGTGTTGGTTCAGACTTTAAGCACCATTTACTAAAGTGATCAGTTTACAAGTTAGTAAGCTTTGACATCCCCATTTCATCTGGCAGTTGATCAATTTCTTTGAAGTCTTTGCTGTTAGAGAAAAATCTTGGATCCCTTTGGAAAAGATAGTTTATCTACTTTCAGATTCTGAAATTCTGTTACAAATCTATCTTCAGTTCTTTCCAATAGAAAGTCCTGAAGTTTATTACAGATGCATTTTCAGCACCTTTATTTCCCTTCCCAACAAATCCCAATACATTTCTACCTTAAGAATATAATAAGTGAGAATTCTTAAGATACCAAAATATCCCCTTTGAACAGATACTGTGTCCATACAGTGGAGGAATAATTGAAACAATTGAACATGTTATTAAGTACCGTGTTTCCCCGAAAATAAGATAGGGTCTTATTTTTTTTTTTTTTGAACCCTGAATTAAGGGCTTGGCCTTATTATCAGGGGGTCTTATTATTTCAGGGGTGCAGGAGGCCCCGGGCGGCCTGTGCACTCACAGCCAGGAGTCCGGCAGAGAGAGGCTCCCTTCGTGTGCCACCATAAAGCCCCTCCCCTCCCATGGTGTGTGTGTGTAGAACACGAGTGGCCCAAAGGCACCAAGCTGCACTGGTGCCTGTCCCCATCCCCCACTCGCACGCCTCCCAAGCCTCACCACGTCAATGTGGGCAAAGCCGGTGAGCACCAGGTCCTTAACGAGCTCATAGCTAATGCCACCAGTGCCCACCACCAGCACCTCCACGGAAGCCACGGCCTGGGCCATCTCTCCCTGCAGGGTCCAGCTCCAGCCATCATCATAGAGTGGGAAGCACACTCCCAGAGCAGCTGCTGGCTGGGGTTTGGAAGCCGCAGAAGCATGCAGCCAAAAGCAGAAGCAGAAGAAGTCTTTTTTTCTCTCCCCCAAACTCTGCCTCTGCAGCTTCCAAACCCCAGCCAGGGCAGCAGCTGCTCTGGGAGTGTGCTTCCCACTCTATGATCATGGTTGCTGGAGCCTCCCCTTCCCCCCTGCTCCTCTCTGCTCCAATTGCCCCGCAGTCCCCCCAACCCAAGCACTGACTGACCGGAGAGCCCACCAGCGAGCGCAGGAAGCCTTTCCGCCTCAGGAATCACCAGACTGGACAGCAATCAGGCCAGACACTTCCTGGGGAAGGGAGCCTCGAGACCCTTACCTACTCTCCCTTCCTCCTGCAGGTCCAGTTTACTCTTTCCAGACACCCAGCAGTGAGATGCCAAGCAGCCACGCCAAGGGCAGCCCTGACAGATACAGCTTGGCCAGCCCAGCTATGGCCAATGCTCCTCGCCCATGGCTGAGCTTGGTCGCAGGGGGCCGCCGGGCCTCAGCAGCCAGCAGTGGCCATGGCAGCAACACCTGAAATGCCTCAGCCATCCCCACTGAGACCTGCGCCCCACTGTGGAACACACCAGGCCTGCCATTGTAGTCATCCCTGACTGCCCACTGTGCATGGAGGCCTCTCTGCCACCGGTGGCCACCCTGCCAAGGAAGCCCCATGGCGGCGATACTTGCACTGGGGCTGCTGTGGCAGGTGCTAGATAGCCCAAGCTGTGCAGACGCAGCTCCTGGGCATGGGGTCGAGAGCGGGTGGGCCGCCACCATGGCGCAGGAGTAGGAGCAGGCGCTCGAGGTCTACAGTCAATGCAGCGGGTGGTGAAAGGGGCAGGGGGCGCAGGAGTTTGCAGGGATGTGGCTGCCTTGGGAGGGTTGGATGGGTGAGGGACCTGTGTGTGCATGTGTGTGTGAGTGAGAGAGGGAGGGGTTATTTTCAGAGGAGGGCTTGGCCTTATTTTCGGGACATGTCCTATTTTTGGGAAAACACGGTATTGCCCTCTTGATGCAGATGCTCACCAGAAATTGTTATTTCCATTCTTTTCTAAACATCTTGGTTGTTTTTATTTGTTTTTAACCTTAATTTATTATCAGATCAATCTGTTTTTATTTCCTTCTCCACAGGCAAGTACTGTTGTAAAGTTTGTACAGTATGCCATCATATTTATCTTTTAGTACTCAAGGGACTATCAGGAGAAAAGGGCTTCGGCATTCTTCAAATCACCTGAGGGCAGGATAAGAAGTAACAGTGGAAGCTCATTAAAGAGAGATCTAACCTGGAATTAAGGAAAAATTTCCTGACAGTGAGAACAATTTATCAGTGGAACAGCTTGACTCCTGAAGTTGTGGGTGCTTCATCATTGGAGGTTTTCAAGAAGAGATTGAACAACCATTTGTCCAGAATAGTATAAGGTCTCCTACTTGAGCAGGGATTCTACTAGAAGACTTCCAAAGTCCTTTCCAAGCTCATAATTATATTATTATATTTTTAAAGATATTTTAGAACAATTATATTTCCCTTTTTAATCCTAATTAATTATGCTTTTTTAATCTGCTGATCTATATCTATACCAAGCCTGGCTAGGTGGCTCAGTGGTTAAGACACTGAGCTTGTTGATCAGAAAGGTCGGCAGTTCAGCAGTTCGAATCCCTAGTATAAGTCTCCTGCGTGAGCAGGGGGTTGGACTAGATGACCTCCAAGGTCCCTTCCAACTCTGTTACTGTTTTTTAAAAAGTATAAGATTGATTGAGTCATATTTCCTAATCATTATTTTCTTGATTGGAAAGAAACTATACTTGGTAATCAAGAAACAATTATTTGATTATCTTCACTCTGGATATAAAGCCTGTTTCTGAAATCCTTTAACAGATAGTTGTTCTTGCATAGAAATGTGTGGAGGCAGGTAGAGGCAACATTTTGGAGTACAAAATAAGTTTTTTCTTATTTTCCCCCCCTGAGGTCTTCCTTTCAGTTTCTCAGTGGGAGAAAAGCGGGAATGAAAAAAGACCTCCTTTGGAATAAATATTTTTAAGATCCAGTTTTATGTACCATGAAGATTTTTATTTTCATCATAAATCAATATTTATAACACTTATGTGCATGTCATAGACATATACTATACACTTGAAAACAAGATGCAGTTTTGACTGAGAAGAAGCTGTCGTATTTAAGAAAGGAGTCTATTGGGACTTTATTGATTGAAAACCACTGTTTATCTTCTGAAGAGTTTTTCTTTAGTCTAGAGTGGTATGTCAGAAGGAAGTATTCTGAAACTGCAGTCATCTGATGTAGCCCTTTGCTTCTGGTTGATCTTTTATCTTTCCCCCCCCATGTTCTTCAAACAGAAAAGTAGCATGCCAAAACCATTAAAGCTACCAAGGTGATTCAATATAAGTTTATAGCAACTGTGGTAGCCAGGGAAATAATGATTTTGAGACCAGTCCCAAGTGAAAAACAGAGGGTTTTTTCCATATATATTTTAACAATCCATGGATAAAGGGAAGATTTTCAGTATCAGTCATGAAACTATGGTACTACAATGCAAACTACTAAAGTAATACAACAATTGGTTCTGATATACATTGAGACAAATTTATTGGATATCTGAGAATGTGAAAATTATATACTATAGTATAATTTATAGTAAAATTTATACTATAGTATAAATATATACTATATTGAAGACTTCCTTAGCTGGGATTATATTTAATAAAAATATATTTAGACTAGTTTGCCTGGCTAATTTAAAATAGAAACTCACATGATTGGAAAACATTTCCGTGGTAAAAGCATTGCACTTTATGGGTTAACTTCATTGATGCCTTTCAAGATGAAGAAGATAGCTTCTATTCTTTTTGCAACTTCAGACACAACATCACAAGAAAATCCTGAGACTAGTCCAACAAAGTTAATCTGCCTAAAAAAGAATTGAATCTATCTTTTGTGCATGCAGACGCAAAAGAGCTATTACTCTTCAACAACACTTCAATAACTCTTAGGCATGCCTTTAAAAGACAGTGCTAGCTGCAGTTATTACAGTTTCTAGATATAGACTCATCTTTAGAATCTGATGTTTCAGGAAATAAATTCATGAGTCTCATCTTTAGAATCTGATGTTTCAGGAAATAAATCCAAGTGAAATTGGTGAACATAGTATATTCATATTAGTTGGCATAAGATTAGCAGCTCTTTCTTTCCAGCATTTGCAAGATTAGGTTGGTAAACTGGGACAACTGTCTGGGTTCGGATTCCCACTGCATAGCCAATGAGTGAGTTTAGTTTAACCCTATTAAAGATTGGGTTTATTAGTGGCTAAATGCCCCCCCCAACTCCCTTGGCCAGGGCTGGGTTAGGTTTTTGGAGGTCCAATAATACCATAAAGAACAAGGCCAGTCTGAAGAAAAAAATATGTCTAGATGTGTGCATTCTAATTTGACCCATAATGTCTACTGACACTCCTGTGGACGGCAGCAATAACCAGACAACAATTATGATTCCACTCCTACAACAGTATATCAATTGCTGATAGTTTTGCTCCCAGGGCAAAGTTCAAGGCTTTCAGACCATAAATAAATCTGTATGTCATAAAGGTGAACCGGCAGATTGTAATTGGCTACAGAGACAGATTATTAACTTTATAATGAATGCGTATAAGTTTCAGGGAATCTAAAAAAAAAAACCTATAGAAACTTGAGGGGAAAATGTGTTTGGCAAGAAATCAGACTTTTATAAGCAGCAGAAGAGATTAATTAAGGTTTTCAGAGAAGCTGTAGAGTTGAAAAAAATATAGGCCAACAAAGAAGAAGCTAAAACCAACAGGAGAGCAATAAATAAAATAATTATCTGTTTCACCTTCATCCAGAAAGGAATGATCTCTATATAATTGAGGTGAGAAAATCAAGACAAAATAGCGCATGCTAATACATGTGTATGTAGAGTCACTGAAAGTGAGTGGGCGGACATATACATTCTCTAAATAAATAAATAAATAAATAAATAAATAAATAAATAAATAAATAAATAAATAAATAATGTATTTACTGTCATTACATGTGCTTGGAGGGGAGAGAAAGTCAGTCAATAATGCATTTGAAAGACTTGTCAATGCCTTGCCATAAAAAAATAGAAAAAAGGGGCATGGAGTGGGGATGGAGGGAAACCAGGGCTGCATTGTGCTGCTTAAAATGCTATGGGAATCTTGTCCAAAGTTTTCATTGACCTGTAACTTGTCATTTAAAGATCAGCGTATCAGTATGCTGATACAAACCATCTACTATCTAATGTCAGCATTTCTCAATGAAGAAGAAAAAAAAGAGGGAGGAGGGGAGGATAAAAATGCATAATGAAAAATTTGTAATGTTTCCTACAGAGTCCAGGGGGGTGGGGGGGTAGATATTGTGTTAACAGAAACTGAATTGTACATTTGCAGTTAGTAACTACAGTTAGTATGCGGCTCTATTCAACATGACCGCACGTATCACTGCCCTGTATCCATTCACAATTCCTTAATCCAGTTTGCAATGAAAAAGTAGTAAATGGAAATTCATGAAAAAGTGAGGAGCAGAAACATGAGTAGAATAAGAAGCATGTCTGTGCCAGAGGAAAGAAAGTACTTAGATAGCAGTTCAGCAGGAGCATCAGACTGTAATTTTGTAGAAGTGTGATCAAGATCAAATATTTCCTCTCCCCTAAATAATTTGTGATTAATTGATCCTACTCCATATCTTAATCTGCTCATGCATGCAGGAATGTTATATGTGAGCTATTTTTTAAATGTCTGCTGCTAAAATTAAAGAAGACAATCATCTCAATGAAGGTATGAAATACCTGTTACAGTATTATGAATTATGTCACTAGGGATTTGCCCATTTATGAAATTCCAATTCATTGCTTCCAAAAGGAGCTGAAGGAAATGATCATATGCAGGATGACCAAGACTGATCATTAATGGCAACTCTCCGATCAGAAGCAAGCTGCCCATAATTGGCCTACTACTAATCATGACAGCCCATTTCAACTATTCCATAATTTATGATTCATATGGAAGAAGTTCATCAAGCCTCTGTGTAGGATCTGATTAAATCAGATTGTGCATCTGCTTATGAGCAAAAACATTTTAATAAACCTGTTGAAAAGTTTGAATTTCCTTCAGTGATGTTCTTAGCATTGGTAAGATAACCTGATTTGCCTTCTACAGGTAGACCTCAACCTACAAGCTGTCTCCCTGATTCACTGGAGTACAAGAAGGGGAACAGCACAGACTTAAAATATTCTGTTCTGATTAATTCATTAATTACTTATGCACCATCAGTTTGATGTCAGACTGATGTCTTAGTGATCACATAGATTTTGTCCATGATGATCTACTCCTAACCAGGTCCTTCAGGTGTTCTAATGTTGCATCCACTGTTACTGAATCCACCCACCTTGTTGCTGATCATTTTCTTCTCATCATTTCTTCCACCTTTTCAAGCATTGCTGCTTTGTCTTGACTATCCATGGTATTCTCCAAAGCCAAAGCACAAACGTGTCAATACTCTTCCTAGTTTGCTTCTTTAAAGTCCAATTTTCACTTACATAGAGTGTCAGAGGAAATACCATTGCTCGCACTATTCTGAACTTTGTACGTATAGACACATCATGGCTTCTGAATATCTTTTCTAATACTTTCATAGATGTTCTCCAAGTGCTAGTCTAGAGTATATTTCTTGACTCCTTGTTCCTTTACTGTTGGTAATTGATCCTAAAAGGCAGAATTATCCAACACTTCAATATCTTAAGTATCGATCCAAGTATTGATCTGTTATCATTAATTTGGTTTTTATATTTAATTTTAGCCGTTTCCACTATTTTCCTTGATTTTTATTACTAGGGTTAGCAGATCCTCTGGATTTTTGGCTATCAGCATAGTGTCATTAGCGTGAGGCAAGTAATTGATGAATCTTCCAATTTTAAAACCATGTTAATTTTTTTCCAAACCAGCTTTCCTTAATGCATATTCAGTATATGCAATAGGTCAAATTAATATGGGGCTAGTATAGTCTTGTATTATTTCTTTGTTGATCAGGATCCAGTCTGTTTCACCATGTTCTGTCTGGATTGTGACTTCCTGATGTACATATACGTTTCACATAAGGACAACAAAATCTTATGGGATTCCCATCTTTCTAAGCCTATTTCACAGCTTGACATGAGGAACACAACTGAAAGACTTTAGTAAACACACACTTCTTTTTGATAGTCTTTGATTTCCTCAATTATGCAGCATGCATAAGCAATAATGTCTCAAATTCCCCACCTTTATCTAAGACATTATTTATCACATCTAAACCCAGATGAGCATCTGGCATGTCTTTTTTCTATGAAGGGCTCAAATATTGTTGGATGATCCTAAGCATTATTTGGCTAGCATGTGAAATTAAGGATATTGTATGATAGTTTGCACACTTTTTTAAGTTTCCTTTTTTTTTTTTTTTTTTTTGGTACTGGTATGTAGATTGACCTTTTCCAATCTTTTGGTCAGTGTGTCATTCTCCAGATTTGCTGCCTTAATCTGGTTAGAATTTCTCCTGATTCTTTTTTTTTTCCTGCTTGCCATTTCTATGGATATCCCATCAGTTTTGGTAGCTTTCTGACTTAGTTATGATTGGAGTGCTGATCTAACTATATCTTTATAGGACCCTGGTTGGCTCTCCAGCTTCCTGTTTTACTGCCTTGGAGTGAGTACAATCCAAATTCATCAGATCAGCTCTCCAGATACCCTGCTGTGTTTCAAATGCTAATTTATTGCTGAAGACAAGCTGATTAAAGTTGTGGCAAGAGTATGTCTTGCTTTGACAAGCCTTTGGCTAAAGCTTAACTTTTACTCTTCAGGTTTAACACCATTAATTCTCTAGGATGACTATTAATCTACCTGGATTAAGGCTGTTAGATCTAAACTTCTAAGTCTGGGCTTCTCTTCATCCTTAAAATACAATGTGATCAGGTAAAACAAACTTTGAAATAGAAGAAAAAAGGGAAATAAGCTTCAGGAAGATTTAAGGAAACCTTCATAAATCAGCAAATATTTTATACATAGTTCTAACTGTGGCTCACAGTTAGAAACACCTAGCCCTATGAAAGCTTTCTCCTTTGCCCTCCTTTGCTCTTCTATTAAATACTTTAAATAAAATAAAATAAAATAAAATCCCTTCTCACCCCTATGGGAGTATATGAAGAGCATCCTCAATCTTGGATGCTCTCCAGAGGCCTGATAATTTGAGGGTTCTGCACAGAATCTTAGTTGTTCCTAGTACTGCACTTTTCTTAAGAGACAGTTCTGACATTATTTCTGGTTCATTTGGAACCACCCTCTCAGCTTTGGAGTCCCAGTCCCAGTTCCTCCTACCACCCCTGACTGGAAACATTTTGGCCTTTACTTTCCACATCCTTTCTAGTTTCCTCCTTCAAGTTCTGGTACTTCTCCTGCTTCTCATATTCCTTCTTCCTGACGTTGCTATCACTTGTTACAACTATCGCCACCACTGTTTTCTGGTCCTTGTCTATTACCTTAGTGTTTAGTTGATTGGCTAGTGTCTGTCAGTCCATCTGGAAGTCCCACAGGATCTTAATTCTTTTATTCTTCATGATATTTTGTAAAATCTCCTATCTGGACTTGGGTGGGTCTAGCCCATATACTGTGCACAACTTCCTATACACAATACCAGCTACTGGTTGGGTCATTCAATGTATACTGTTCCTGCCTGCATCTTATATCCTTCCCCTATATGTTGGATTGTCTCTGAAACCTCTCTGCAGTCTGCACAATGGGTCCTATGTCTAGTGTGGTAGACCCTAGCTTTTTTGTGCCTGTTCTTGTGTTGCTGTGGCCATGGTCTTGTCTTTTAGTCCTTTCCCTTTCCAGTCATGGTAGGATTTTCCAATGTCTGCCAGTTCAGCTATCTGGCAATAGCAATAGCAATAGCACTTAGGCTTATATACTACTTCACAGTGCTTTACACCCTTCTCTAAGTGGTTTGAAGAATCAGCATATTGCCCCCAACAATCTGGGTCCCCATTTTTCCAATCTCTGAAGGATGGAAGGCTGAGTCAACCTTGAGCCAGCAAGAATTGAATTGCTGGCAGTCAGCAGAATTAGCCTGCAATACTGCATTCTAACCACTGTGCCATCATGCGCGTGCACTTCCGAACCGGTAGGGAAAGTAAGTAGATTTCACCCCTGCCATATAGTCCTGGAAATTGATGGTTATGATACCTGATTGGACTTTCCATGTATGTATAGGAAAATTATTGCTTGGTAGTTGGACACTGCTGTTCTATTTTGGGTGTCTTTCATGATCAGCACTGTCCTTCCTTGCATTAGCTGGTCTGAGTAGAAGTCTGCAGTTAGCAGCTGGTTCATTTGCACTGCTGTTATTTTTTTTTATCTAGTAGATGTGGATCATGTCTGGACCAGGTGCTGATGGTTCCTTCATGTTCTTGATCTACTGTTAGATGTCCACTACTGTAATGGTGTCTGGTTCCTCTTCTGGGAGATTGCTGTAGTCTACAAAGTAAAGTAGTTTCAAAATAACTTCTAAGCTTTCATCTAGACTACTTCAAAGCCCTCCTTTGCACAACACTAAAGTTTACAAGTGTTACAGCTGAATGGGGTTGTTGGCCTTGTGAGGTTGTCCAAGCAATAGGTATCCCCAGAAATACTAGCTCTACCTTGTTGTAAGGTTAACACAATCTTGCAAGTCTGAAAATACTTTTCTCCCTAGTGACCTTTACACCCAAAAACTAAGAAGAGTCCCTTCGGAGATGTTTGGTATACCCACATTCCTTTTGTGGGATAAGCTACCTCTTATCTGACCACTACCCTGGCTCAGTGGTGGGATCCTACCAGTTTAACAACTGGTTTGCTGAGTGTGTGCTTTGCGCATGTGCTCTCGCTTCAATGGAAGCAAAAAGGCTGGAAGGCTGGAAGGCTGAGTCAACCTTGAGCTCCATCAGGATCGAACTCCTGGCTGTGGGCAGAGTTTGCCTGCAATGCTGCACTTTAACCACTGTGCCATCAGTGGTTAAATTTCCAGCTAACATGGTCACAAACTATGATTTCTGGGATTTGCTGTCTATGCAGTGAAGAATCACCAGGAAGTTTGTCTCATGTCCAAGATAATCAGGTTCGCCTGATTCGCCAGTTGTGTCCCTTTCTAGATCGGGACTCGTTACGCACAGTCACTCATGCCCTCGTCACCTCTCGTCTGGACTATTGTAATGCTCTCTACATGGGGCTCCCCTTGAGGTGCACCCGGAGGCTCCAACTGGCGCAGAGTGCGGCCGCGCGGGTGGTTATGGGAGCAACATGGAGCTCCCATGTAACACCTCTCCTGCGCGAGCTGCACTGGCTCCCGGTGGTCTTCCGGGTGCGCTTCAAGGTTCTGGTTACCACCTTTAAAGCGCTCCATGGCTTGGGACCTGGTTACTTACGGGACCGCCTACTACCATCATCAGCCTCCCACCGACCAGTACGCTCCCACAGAGAGGGGCTCCTCCAGGTGCCGTCGGCCAAACAATGTCGGCTGTCGGCCCCTAGGGGGAGAGCCTTCTCTGTAGGGGCACCGACGATCTGGAATGAGCTCCCCCCAGAGATATGGAGGATTCCGGATCTGCGCACCTTCCGCCGCGAGTTGAAGACGCTTTTATTTCATCAAGCTGGCCTCGCCTAAATCTTCTCCCTTTTAAGTGTAAATTCTAAATTTTAATGGATTTTAAAATATGGGTATTTTTTAAATTATGGGTATTAATTCAGCCAAATTTATTTAATCCATTTTATTCGATTTTAAATTTTGTATATTTATGTGTTTTATTTCATGGCTGTGCACCGCCCTGAGTCCTTCGGGAGTAGGGCGGTATAGAAATTCAATAAATAAATAAATAAATAAATAAATAAATAAATAAATAAATAAATAAATAAATAATGACATATTCTTCTCTTCAATCCAATCCTTGGAAATCAGTTTCATCCTTTCTCTTTCTCTCTTGGATGTTTTTTTGTTTTTGGCAGCAGCCAAAAAAGCTAATAGAATCTTTGGTTGTCTAAATAGAGGCACAGAATCAAAATCACCTGAAGTATTAGTACCACTTTATAAATCCTTAGGAAGACCACACCAGGAATACTGCATCCAGTTTTGGTCACCTCATTACAAAAAAGATGTAGAAACTTTGGGAAGTGAGTCATTCCTACATACCATTACCAAGGGTGAATAAACAGCTCTTTTAAGAATTCACAGTACTTAAGTGAAAATTAAAGCAAAGTAAAGATGTACACACATATCTAACCTGGACCACTCAACCAGGCTTGCCAAACATAATGAGAAAAGACCACCTTCTTTGCTTCTGCTTGATTTCATACCAGAAGTAGTTGTTGGGCAGATTCGAGTACACCCTGCATATTTACTTCCTGAGCTCTGCCAAGGTAATCAGGACCTTGATTTCCTCTTCCTGATTTCCCACTCACGTTAGCTATTTCCCAACTTTCCAGCTGACAGTTAACAAAATGGTTTTGCTTTTACTTAGGCCTGGTATTTTACATAATGTTGTAAATTTTGTCGTATGCATCAGTTAGAAGTTCAATATCGATTGTAATTAATTGTCGGTGGATTGGGTTCAGTTTCTGCTTGCACAAATACAACAGCAGGAGGAGTTGTTTGTAATGAGAATTGTGTCAATATAGATCTGTCATGGACTGTGCCTTCCAAATCCATAGCACCCTACAAGTTCCCGCAGAATCATTACATATTAAGTTCTATGGATATAAAACACTTACTTTCCAGTTTGCTGGGTTTTTAACCATATGTGAAACTTTTAACAAGCTTAAAATTTCTCCTAAAAGCAAAGAGTGACATTGTTTTTGTTGCTGTTATAGAATCTGCATTGAAAATGTCAATATTTTATTTTTAAAAAGTGCAGCTGCAACCCAACTTGCAATATTGTCTTTTCCTGTGATTAAAATATGGCTATGGTATGCAATTTTTGAACTCTCCCAATACATGCATGGTTTGTTGCAACTTTTAAAACAAAACTAACACTCCAAAGGCCAGACTTTTCCACCAGCCCACATTTTTGAAGGACATCCTGAAATATCTATTATAAAAACTGACTGCTGGGAAAATTATAGAGCAGAGTTCTAACCCTCTTTTCATTTTTACAAAGTTCAGCAAGGAATTACTATACTGAATGGTTATTAAGTAGAGTGAGGCACGGTACTTAGATAGATGGGGAAAGTCAAGGGGTAGCTTTTTAAAAGAAAAGGAGAAATCAGTATTATTCTCATATTAATTTATATTCTGGAAGAAATGCCTGTTCAAATATTTTCAGAAAATAAACACTTTGTTTAGACATTTTTATGGGTGTTTCTGATTCCAAGAATATAATTACAGAAAATACAATTACCAATTAATGAGGGAGGATTCGGTTTTCCAGATCTGAAGCTGTATCATTAAGTTTATTCATCATCAAGTATTAAATTCTGGAAACCAACAATTGTTGTAGCAATATGCCAGAGGCTACAACATGTAAAGTTACCTGGATTATGTTTGTACCTGTTGTTGGTTCTGAGGCAGTGATCAGGATTTTCTGCTATATCAGTTCTGCCACATGGAACCCAGCCATTCACAGTTGGTAAAAGCCTCCATCATGATGACAGGAAACTGGGTTCTAGATGTGGTGAACATTTCTTGCAGGGAGAGGTGCCCTCAACTTTGAAGAAGGTGTTGTGCTCTCTGTCATGAGACAATAGTTTGGAATAGACCTGAAAATCTTAGGTATATACTAGATGCAGGGCTGGGTTCTAAATTTTTTTACTACTGGTTCTGTGGGCGTGGCTTATTTTGTGGGTGTGGCTTGATGGTCATGTGACAATTCTTTAGCATTTAGCAGAGGTACTGGTCTACCAGGCTTTTAACTGCTTGCAGAGCTGTACCGGTCTATCATTTGTTTTTGGAGGCACTGGTCTACCCATTTATTTTTGCAGGCATCGGTCTACTCATTTGTTTTTGGAGTCACCAGTCTACCATCACACTGCCTTTTAACACTGATCAGCTGTAGGGCAGCCCTTTGAAGCCCCGCGGCAAGAGTTTAAACAGTTTTTTTCCTTCTAGCCGATCAGCTGGGACTCAGGAGGCAGCAATAGATTGAGGGGTGGGGCCAAATAAAAGATAAGAATAATGCAGGGGGGGCAGAACTGGTTCGGGGACGTCATATCGTCACTGCTACTGGCTCGGCGGAACCAGGCGGAACCGGGAGGAACCCACCACTGACTAGATGGTTTCCAATCTTCCCATTGCTGGAATACTATTTAGTGGGTGATGAGGTTAAAGCACTTCAGAAAGCCTCAGGGAGAAAAATACGTATCTGAAGCCTCTTATTTCAGGATTTAGACCTGATTATGGAACTGCTTCTATACTGATCATTTTTGCAGATGACCCAATGACAACACCAGGATAGGGATAGCATAACCCTCTTGGTCCTGCTTAACCTCTCAGTGGTTTTCAACATTGAAGGTCATTGGACTGGTAGAGACTTTTGGAAAAAGGCAATCCCTCAGATAATATGGTCTCAAGCCATGTAGGGATTTAAAGGTGACAACCAGCACATTGAATTGCACCCAAAAGCACATCCATAACCATTACAGCTCACACAGAAATGATCATGTATTTGACATTTCCTACCTGCATAGCTGCATTCTACACCAGTAAAGTTTCTAAATGCTCTTCGGGGGCAGCCCCATATAGAGCATATTACAGTAATCTAAACAAGGAATTACAGGGGCTTGAGTTACTTTGATCAGGGCTTCCTGGGTATGGGCACAATTGGCGCACCACCCAGAGTTATGCAAAGACCCCCTACTTACAGCTACCACCTGCTCTTTGAGCAGGAGCCATGAGTCTAGGAGGCCTCCTGATTACACACCATGTCTTGGGTAGTCCACCCTCATCGAGAATTAAAGATGGAAGAACTTTGTCTCCAGAGAGTCCCATAGTCACTTCATCTTGCTAGGCTGAATTAGAGTCTGTTTTGCCTTATCTAGTGCTCAACAGCCTCCACACAGTGTCACAGGAGGTCCACAGCATCACTCAAAGGGCCTAAGGTACAGATAAAAAGTTGGGTATCATCTGCATATTGATGATATGTCACCCCAAACTGATGGACCATCTCACCAAGTGGTTTCATGTAAAAGTTAAATAGAAGGGGAGAAAGAACAGAACCCTATTTTTTATGGCACATCAAAAAGTAGAGGCAATGGGCTGCATTTTTCTCCCTCTATCAACACCAACTGGAACTGGCCCTGGAGAAAGGAGAAGAACCAGCATAATACAGTGCCAACCACCACAAATTTCCAAAGCTGGACCATAAGGATTCCATGATTGATGGTATCAAACTGGGTGATAGTAAAGGTGACAATTAAATTCCTAAGGCTTTCACTATGGGATGCACAGGTGATGACTCTTCTCTCTTTTCTAACATTAACATAAAGGCACTGGTAAGATCACTGTTATCAGAAGATAGCAATAGCACTTAGATTTATATACCGCTTCATAGTGCTTTTACAGCCCTCTCTAAGTGGTTTACAGAGTCAGCATATTGTCCCCAACAATCTGGGTCCTCATTTTACCCACTTCGGAAGGATGGAAGGTTGAGTCAACCTTGAACTGGTGAGATTTGAACTGCTGAACTGTAGCTAGCAGTCAGCTGAAGTAGTCTACAGTACTGCACTCTAACCACTGCACCACCTTGGCTCTTAGGAAATAATACTGAATTATATTTATCAATTCCAGGCCATACAGGGGTTCTCTTTAAAGAACCCTCAAAAGCTGCCGTTGACACAAAATTAGGTAGCCTTCTTGCATATGAAGATGAAATAAACTGCTCAGGGGTGAATGAGGTTGATGGTACATAGAATTAATTAATTAATTCCCTGAGCAGTAGGCATTAAAAAGGCCAACCACAGGTTATTAATTAATTTTTTTTAATGTTACCATAGATAAATATCCATCTAAGAGTAGCTACAGGAAAATAAAGGGAAATCATATCAGGTAACCTAGTACAAAGTTGTTTGGAGCCATAAGCAAAACTGTAAACCTGGCTAAGTAGCTAACTATGAAA
The DNA here is from genome assembly GCF_029215685.1 of Pituophis catenifer annectens. Lineage (NCBI taxonomy): Eukaryota > Metazoa > Chordata > Lepidosauria > Squamata > Colubridae > Pituophis > Pituophis catenifer. Next base: position 95,924,635 of record NW_027256881.1, read on the forward strand.
TAGTTTGAAAGAGAATATTTATGATCAGGTGGTCCACTTAGCCATCCAAAACCAGTTGCAGGTTGTAGACCAAACTACTAATGTTAAGAGTAGTAGCTTGGAGGTATTCATGTAATAAAATGTGCATTACATTAGTCAGTTGATAAGCTGTGTTCACAGTTGATTGATTCCTATTGCTTGGCCCTACCATTTTTCAAATTTGTTTCATTTGGCTTACTATGTAGTATTTGGCTTTTGTTCAGTGCTGAGGAACAGACTAAGGCATCCCGTTATCTGAAATAGCACTTGTACAGCTAATTTAAGTTCCAGAATACCTCAGTCCTGGTCAAATCAGATTAAGATAGGAGACAGAATTTACCCAAGCACTTCTCTCTGTCTCTACCTTTAAAATATAACATGGCACTTCAAATGAGCTGCCTGAGGCACCTCACCCTACATCATATCATTTCTGATCCAGTTTGTTTCTGGAAGTAAATACCATCTATCTGTGCTACACCTTTTCTTTGATTGTTCATTCATGGGCTACATTGGGCTGAATATTCAGAAGAGTTACTCAGTGTTCTTTAAAGATCCCAGGTGTTTTACAAATCTGCCTGGGGAAAACAGAAATAAATCTAATTAATTTAATATTGATGAAACAAAAAATATGAAATAAACATCCAAAGTATATGTTCTTAAAAATGGCACACAAAGCGAATACAAGAAACTGGAAAGAATTTGATTTATTTGAGAAAATTGCAGGCAATAATTTATGACAGGCATTGCCCTACTTAAGACTCTCTTCCTGTGGGCAAAATGATCTCTATAAGCATTGTGCAGAAATGTCCCATTGCAATACACTGCAACATATTTCTACAGCAAGCCCTTCATTTACAATGAGCAAATTCATACAAAAGCTAGCCAGAGGTCATTTTCAAGTTCACTTATCCAAAGCCAACTTATAAATCTGGTTTTCAGCCAGTAAACTGATAGTAGTAGCATTAGTTCTGATAAATTACTTTTTGATGGATTCAAGGCAGTCATGCATGTTACACCCCTGGACTCTTTCTAGATCAGCTCACATGGCTCAAAGTTGGCTCTAAGCTGTGCTGCCTGAAGGAAATGGATGGAGGCCAAGAGAAAATATTTCCTTCCTCGTCCTTCAGTTTTTGTAGAAATTCAGGCCAGATATATTTTGTGTTCTTGTGATGTTATCATAGAATTAGGATTGGATATATTTTTACTATTATTATACATATGTGCATTTTACGTTTTCAGGCATCATTTGTTTTGTTAGTTCTGTGGCTAATATGCCTTGACTCCCAAAGCTGTCTTCTTTCCTTTAGGAGACCAACTGTGATTAGAAGGTTGAGTTGGGGAGGTTAAATCAATGTCATGAGATTTTTGTAATCTTGGGCCAGTTAGAGTAATATTTATAATAGTAATATTTATAGTAATATTTATATACATGATATCCTCTTAAAGACATGCACTTAATTCTTCCTTTGTTTTGATTTGTGTCTTTGAATCAGTCTTGGGGACTGTCTGGCCAAGCTCCTGCAGTTTTCTTGGCAAGATTTTTGGGAAATGATTTGTCATTGCCTTCTTCCTGGGATAGAGAGAGAGCATGACTGATCCAAGGTCACCCAGAAGGCAGAATTCACAGTCTGCTTTTAATTACTACACCAAATTGACTCTCAATTTTCACATATTATTCTCTATTTATTCATTGTATGGTCAGTTATTTATTGGATTTTTCTCTCTATCCTAGCGGATTACTGTTGTAATTGCTGCAAGTGCTTTCCTTCCTTCTTCACACAGACCTTCCTGCAAAATCCTACATTTTTTCAGAGGTTTATTCACCTATATTTCTGTAGGGCTATTTATCCAGAAAGACAGAGAGTTGCTAACTTAAAATATAAAAGGGATTGTATATAAACAATATATAACTTCCACATGACTGAACTCTGTTCTTGAGTCTCTTCTGTAAGGAAATTGTCTAGTCTATCCTCTGAAAGAAAAATTCACATACATTAGGTTGGTGCAATACTTTGGATTTGATCTCCAGAAGGCACTTTGTACATAGGAGCATAAACATCCATCTCTGTTACACCTTAAAGTAGCCATATTGTTTTCTGGGATCTTTCTGTGGCTATTTTAAGGAGCGGGTAAGGAGAAGTGTTACATCCATGCTCCAAACAGCTTTCAGATATCAAATCTGAACTGTTGTACAGCCTTAATGTACAGGAGGGGGGAGTGGACCTGGCGGGTATTACGGAGATCTGGTTGGGTCCGGGAGTGGTGCTGCCCCTTGTTGAAATGTGCCCACCAGGTTTCTGGGCATTTCATCAGCCGAGGGCCCAGGGTAGGGGTGGGGGGCTGGTGGTTATTATTAAAGAAAGTCTATGTCCGAGGGAGGCCACTGTACCTCAGATAGCCGGATGTGAGTCCCTCCTTGTGAAGTGGGGTTGTGGGGTGCAGATGGGCCTGCAGATTACGTACTTGGCTCCCTGCTGCGTGGCAGCGGCCCTGCCCGAACTGCCTGACGTGATAGCCGGGGTGGCAGTTGATACCCCCAGGCTTATGGTTATGGGGGATTTCAACCTGCCATCTGTCGGTGAAATGTCAATGGCAGCCCGGGAGTTCATGGCTTCCATGAAGAGCCTTAGACCTGACCCAGTTTTTTGTTTTTTAATTTGATTTATATGCCGCCCTTCTCCGGAGACTCAGGGCGGCTTACAGTGCGTTAAGCAATAGCCTTCATACTTTTGTATATTTATACAAATCAGCTTATTGCCCGCACAACTGGGTCCTCAATTTGCCTACCTTAGAAAGGATGGAAGGCTGAGTCAACCTTGAGCCTGGCAAGATTCAATCTTACTTTAATTGCAGACAGCTGGTGTTAAATTACAGTGCTTCTGTCTGTTGACCTATCCAGTTAGTTCAAGGCCCTACCCACACGGGGGGACACACTCTGGATCTGATTTTTGTCTCTGGTCAGTGGCAGAATGATCTAGAAATAGGGGATTTAGTCACCGAACCCTTGTCATGGTCTGATCATTCTCTCCTTCGTATGGACTTTCGAACTGCTACCCCTCGCCGCAGGGAGACGGAACCAGTTAGATGGTTCTGTCCCAGGTGCCTGATGGACCCTGATTGGTTCCTGATGGAGCTTGGGCCATTCCCTGAGACTCTAGCTCATGGCTCGACTGAAGAACTAGTGGCCAACTGGGATAGGGCGGCCGCTGGAGCTTTGGATCACGTCGTGCCTTTGCGGCCTCTGACTTGGTGCCGACCTCAATTGGCTCCATGGTTTTCCGAGGAGCTGAAAGAGATGAAGCACCAGAAAAGATGCCTAGAGAGTGGTTGGAGGGCCAGCCATTCCGAAGCTGACCGAACACTGGTGAGGTCTCATATTAAGACCTACCTAGTGGCGATTACAGTGGCAAAATCCAACTATTTTTCCACTCTGATTGCGTCTGCAGGTAACCACCCAGCTGCCCTGTTTAGGGTGACCCGCTCCTTACTTCATCAGGGAGCGCGGGAAGACCCCTTGCAGGGCAGGGCTGAGGACTTTGTGCAATATCTGCATGACAAAATTGCTCAGATTCGAGAGGGTTTGGACTCCGACTGGGTAGGTTTAGAGGGGGTGATGGAGGTGGTTCTTGAGAATGTTAGCTGGGAGGAGTTTGACCTTGTGACTCCTGAGGTCGTGGACAGGGCTCTGCGTAGGCTGAATGTGGCCACATGTTTATTGGACCCATGTCCTTCCTGGTTGGTGCTGGCCACCCGGGAGGTTACACGAGGCTGGCTCCAGAGGATTATTAATGCTTCTTTGAGTGAGGGTTTCTTCCCCTCCTCCTTGAAAGAGGCGGTGGTGAGGCCCCTCCTCAAGAAGCCCTCCCTGGACCCGGCTATATTAGCAAACTATCGTCCAGTCTCCAACCTTTGCTTTGTGGCGAAGGTTGTTGAGAGTGTGGTGGTGCGACAGCTTCCCCGGTACCTGGATGAAGCTGTCTATCTAGATCTGTACAGGTTGGGCTTCAGGCCTGGGTACAGCATGGAAACAGCATTGGTTGCATTGGTTGATGATGTCTGGAGGGCTCGGGACAGGGGTTGTTCCTCTGTCCTGGTCTTATTAGACCTCTCAGTGGCTTTTGATACCATCGACCATGGTATCATGCTGCGCCGGTTGAAGGGGCTGGGGGTGGGGGGCACCGTTCTGCAGTGGTTCTCCTCCTTCTTTTCTAACCATACACAGTCTGTGTTGGCAGGGGGGCAGAGGTCGACTCCAAGGCCCCTAGTCTGTGGGGTGCCACAAGGATCAGTCCTCTCGCCCCTCCTGTTCAAAATTTATGTGAAGCCGCTGGGCGAGATCATCCGTGGCTTTGGGGTGGATTTCCATCAGTACGCTGATGACACTCAGCTGTACATTTCCACCCCGGGCCACCCCAATGATGCCCTTGACGTGATGACCCAGTGCCTGGAGGCCATACGGATCTGGATGGGGAGAAACAAACTCAGACTCAACCCCTCCAAGACCGAGTGGCTGTGGTTGCCGGCGTCCCATCATAGTCAGCTAGTCCCATCGCTGACTATTGGGGGTGAGACCTTGACCCCCTCAGAGAGGGTTCGCAACTTGGGTGTCCTCCTGGACTCGCAGCTGGCCCTAGAAGACCATTTGACGGCTGTGGCCAGAGGGGCTTTTTATCCGGTTCGCCTGATCTACCAGTTGCGTCCCTTTCTGAATCGGGACTCCTTGTGAACTCCTTGACTCTTGGCAAGGTACGGAAAGTCTGATAGCCCAAAAATAATTGGCTCAGCTGGTAAATAAAATAACGCAGTGACAGCACTGTCCGAAGACGTCTCTGTGGTCATGTGGCCGGTATGAATAAATGCCAAAGGCGCACAGAACGCTGTTACCTTCCCACCAAAGGTGGTCCCTATTTTTTACGTGCTTTCGAACTGCTGGGTTGGCAGAAGCTGGGACAAGTAACAGGACTTTACCCCGTTACGCGGCACTAGGGTTTCGAACCACTGAACTGCCGACCTTCTGATCGACAAGCTCAGTGTCTTAGCTATTGAGCCACCACGTCCCTTAATCTGATTTTAGATATACAATATATTCTTCTTCAGAAATGATTACAATGACCTATCTAAATCATATGAGCAAGAGTCAGAGTTGTACCATCTAACTGCTGTGCTTTTATGCTAGTTATGAAACTCTTTCCTGATATCTGTCTACAAATGGAGCTTATCTATATAGAAGTGCAGATTAAAAGTTTTAGCTTTTACGTCATCTACAAAAATGTTAGGAGAATGGATAATGAGTTGCCCATCATGTTGGGGCAAGTTTTTTTATTATTGCCCCCCTCTCTTTTAGGTTAATAACTTTAATATCAATATGACAGTGTGCTTAATGTAGTGAATACTTTCTCAGACAAGACTTTTCCCCCCCAGTCCTATCTACAGATGCCAGAGATCTGATTGGGAACTATTCATTCACAGTTTATATTCCGTCTCTGCGTTCTGACCCAACCCCCAATTTTGATAACATTATTTCCTTGAATTATGATTACAAAAGGTGAATATATGGATGTACCTGGTCCCCATCTGCTATATTTGTGTTTTAAAATGGATTTAGAATACAAATTCAATAGCTGGGATATTCAGAAGAATATTTCCTTGCTTTAAAATGCCTGTTAATGCAAAATGCGACAAGCCTGGGTATATGTGAGGGACACAGAATATGTGCACAAGTGTTTTATGTTCATCATAGACAATGTCTTCAAATTAACAAGTAATATATTGGTTTGAATAGAATAAAATATTTATTGACATTGTGGGATGTTAAGCTGTAGCCTAGTTCTGTATGAAATGTGCAGTGGTCTTGAAATGATAATAAAATATCACTGGAATTTTATATGGTAGTCATGGATGAACAAGCTATATCTGGTCATGCTCATCCCAATGAACACAGTCCTGCTTTTGGCAGGAATCTGTTCTCCAAGATTGCTGTTTAGCTCCTGGATATTTTGTTACCAAACATCTTTAGCAGGGTTTTGGAATGAAGTGTCTTATTTGTTTATATGGATCCTGGGTGGTTGGTTGGTCTTGTGGCTGGTTGAATCACAAGACTGAGTTACAAGGCTGAAGACACTTCACCCAAAAACCTCACTGAAGATGTTACCTAGTTTGGTAGCAAAACATCCAGGGGATAAACAGCAAGCTTGGAGAATGGACCCCTGCCAAAAGCTACAACCCCTAGCTACAAATTTTCTCAACAATCTCTAACAATCCTGGTTTTATATTTCAATTCATACCAAAATGGATTTGGAAGTGGGGCTGCGCTGTACTCCCATTCAAGGCGGGACTGTACTCCTATTCATAGAATTTGCTACATGGGTTTAAATCCTGTTTTATTAGTGTTTTGGATTGCTTATATGTAACTTGTAATTTATATCTATCTATCTATCTATCTATCTATCTATCTATCTATCTATCTATCTATCTATCTATCTAGGTCTTTGGTTATTCGGGTTCTCTCCCGCGTAAAATTGGAGGTTTCTTGGCAACGTTTCAACGAAGTCTCATTCGTCATCTTCAGGCTGGTGTTCTCGGCTTCGTGCTTCTAGGAGCACCAGCCTGAAGATGTCGAATGAGACTTCGTCAAAACGTTGCCAAGAAACCTCCAATTTTACGCGGGAGAGAACCCGAATAACCAAAGACCTACATACAAACACCTGCGAAAAGCTCAGAAAAGATATATATATACATATATATATATATATATATACACATACACACACACACACACACACACACACACACACATACATATATATATATATATATATACACACACATATACATACAGTACTCCAGTGGTAGGATTTAGTCAGTTCGCACCACTTCGGAAGAATCGGTTGTTAACTTTCTGAGCAGCTTGGCAAACTGGTTGTTGGAAGAAATCATTAGGGCAGAGAACTGGTTGTTAAATTACTTGAATCCCACCACTGCAGTACTCTCAAGATCTTCATGTTCAAGTCAGAAAGAGTAGAAACTGAGAGATCAAGGATCTTGTGTTTGTATGAACATGAATAGGAACCATCCAGAGATGATGTTGAGGATAAAGCAATAGTATTACTAGACTCATGCAATTATTTTTTTCCGCTCAGGCATCATGTCTAAATAAAATATTGACTTCCCCAGAAACAGGAATTCTACAGTTATTGCTGGATTATTTTCAAATTAGGAAATTTGATTAAAAATATGCAGCTAGGACAGTAGTGGGATTCAAATCCCATCGCTACCAGTTCACTCATGGGCATGTGTGCACTCGTGTGCGTGAGCAGAAGCTTCTGCGCATATGCAGAGGTGTCCGGACGGGTGGGCAGATCCTCCCACCATTGCCGCTACCATTCACCTGATCTGGGGTGAACCGGTAGCAGCCCACCACTGAGCTAGGAGAAATTTACCATTAAGAATATAGCTGATGGCAAAATCAGTTATATACATATGTTGATTTTAATGATTTGGCTACCACCAGGTCACCAGAGTGGCAGGAGAATTCCAGGATGTTGTCTGCTGTTCCATCCTTTCTTTTGCTGCTAAGTGATACAGTGAATAATAACAGAGCGCTGAAACGGTCCTGTAGAAAATATTTCTCCTCAGAGTTCTTAAATACAATGCATCAGACTTCACTGAAGCACAAGTAGTACATTATGATATTGGTATTGGAGATAGCAAAGCTAGCCTAAAAATAAGTGGGGATATGACACACTAGGTAGAATTATGCAAATTAGAATATGATTGGCTATAGCAGCATCCCTTTGATTTTAGTGGGATATATGTGGAGTGGATTTCTTGAGACGTAGTAAAAAAATAAACCAGATGTATAGTTAAGAGAACAAGAGGTAGTAATTCTTGAGCATAATTTCTTTCTTTACTTTTACTATCTTCTCATAGTTATATCAACATACCTAGGCTTTCCTAGGCTTTTGACTGAGCTGATACTATTTTTTCCTGGGAAAATAGATCTGAGGAGGAGATAATGCACTTGCTTTACAGAATGGCAATTTTTCTACTGCGCTCCCAGAGGATTGCTTGTGCCATTCAGTCTCAAACTTGAGGTTGATTTCAACCATTGATTGCCCTGTAAAAGAAAAGCTGCTACATATTGCATCTTCGGATGGAGACTGCTCTTCTTGTTTATGTAATCCCACGAGGAGAAAAAGTGGTATTGATAGCTGCATTCATTGCTGTTATTGTTAAATTTATTTGAGAGTTATGATGTAATCGGATTCCTATACCAAAAGCTGTAACAGCTTTGTTAAAGTCAGATTTAAGTCTAGGCCTTCCTATAAGCAGATATAGGTATTGACTTGACCAGCACCAAAGCAGTTTAATTCAGTTTGCTCAGCTTCTGCTTCTCAGCGAAACACGTTGAACTGCCAACACACCATCCATCAGAGTTACAGATGTCAGCTACCTTAAAGCAACAGTCATCATGCCATCAGCCTTGGAAAAAGCCTGCTTCAAAATAAGGAATGTAAAGGAGGGAGGAAAATGAAGGTGGAATAATGAGATTCTCAACCCAATGAAGTTCTGAAACTGGCATGTAAAGCACATAGGAATTGTTGTATATACAGACAAATGTTTTGTCCATTTCTCCTTCTAGATCAATACTGGGTACCAGCTCTGGATCAATTAAGCAAAATAAGCAGGTGCTTATTTCCCCTATCTTTCTCTTAACTCTTTCTCAGCTACATTCAATATTAGTTTCATCACTTGTTGATCTAAATGTCTTGTTGGTTAAGCAATAGTTGGAGCAATGGGCACCACTGTTTGGCTGTGTTTAGACTCAGTTGGTCTTAATCTCACCCTGTTGGCTACATTGATTGACACTGATCCTCCAGGACAATGTTTTTTTATCCTCAGCAACTTTAAGATGTGTGGAGTTGAAGTCTACATGTCTTAAAGTTGCTGAGGTTGAGAAATATTGCTCTCAAGTAGGGAGAGAAATCTTGGCCACCAGTGTCAACCTGATTTTTTTAACATAAAAAAAAAAATCTGAACTTGCTGTTTTTGTTGTTGTTGTTTTTGTATGGATTTATTAAATCCATAGAGGACCATTTTTGGAGTTGAAGAAGAGTGGGGTATTTTTACAAATATAAAAATCAACAAGAAAACCACTTTAAACAGATTTTTCACAGTGGTGAAATCCTCCGCGGATTATCACCGGTTCACTGCCTGTGCATGCGCGGTGTGTGCCAAATGCGTGCTGCATGCACATGCTACAGCACATGCATAGTGCACGCCAAGCACACATTGCACACGCATGTGCAGTGTGCACCAAGCGCGCACTTGGCGCAGAAAAAGGAGGCTTAACAAGGTAAGTAGAACAGAGAGAGGGGGGGAACAGCTGTGGCGCATGATTTAGATTCACTAGAAAGCAGGATTTCCTGCTTTTTAGCAAATGTAAATCGCGTGGCACAGCTGATTGTCGGAAATACCAGATGAACCAGTACCTTTTTTTTACGACCGGTTTGCCCGAACCGGTAGCTTTTATCACTACTAATTTGCCCGAACTGGTGTGAACCAGTAGCATTTCACCCCTGATTTTTCACATACTATTCAAATCTCTCAAATATTCTCTCAATTCTCACTGTCATAAATACGTCTAATGAAAAAGCAGCCATGTAGTGCTTTAATTAGATGCTACTGACCTTAAGGTAGAAGGAACCTACTGCTTTTTTCTCCATGGCGTGCTTGCTTATTTAGTCTGCATCTTTTTGCTAACCTAGCCACCTCAGGGGTATTGACATTTCTTGATTTAAATGTATAAAAAATATTTTTTTATTACTGTGATTAGTTTTTGGTGATTGACTCTCCATCATAGTGACATTCTCTCTCTCTCTCTCTCTCTCTCTCTCTCTCTCTCTCTCTCTCTCTCTCTCTCTCTCTCTCTCTCTCTCTGTGTGTGTGTGTGTGTGTGTGTGTGTGTGTGTGTGTGTGTGTGTTTGGACAATCAATATGGGAGAAAGAGAAAGAGACAATGCTGCACTCATGGAGTGTTCCTAATCCTACTGCTGAAAACAGCTGTGAACTCAAGCATTTCACCTTTGGAAAAGATGCAATCAGTCATTGATGCAGTTGCTTGTGTAACTTCTCATAACTGCTTATTGTGGAAGGAAAGTAAAAGTGGGATGTTTGTGTGTGCCTGAGAAGGGAAAAGAATTCTTTGAATGAGTACTGCATTTTAGGCATAATTCAAGGTTTAGCTCACACTGAGCTGACTTGAACCAATACGTGGATTCAGAACACTGCTAGTCATCAGTGTTCATAAACCTTTGCCTGTTGCCAAACTATTCTCAGAATGAGAAAATTTAAAATGGCTGATCTGAGAGGGAATAGCTTTAGTAGTGTGTATTTTGAGATCAATTCTATTTAGCAACAGTGCTTAACTCTTATATATGTTTCATTTATGCAACTTCATACTGCCTTAATTGCACATGACTGTGAGTTACAGTTCAAAAGCATTTTTGATCATTTTGAAATGCAGCCATTCCTCAACCATCAATATGGATGTTGATATTCAGACATAAACTGAATTCTGCTCACCCAACAGAACTTCATCTTACTTTCCTCTCTTTGCATCCCATCTGTTCTACAGAATTTCCCTAATTTTCCATCCCCTTTTTTAAAATTTGAGATTGAAGGATAATTGTATGGCAAAGAGAAAATTTCATTTTGCTGGCAGCTATGTAATTTTTGTGGAAGAACACATAGGGTAGCCCGTCATGATGGTTAGTAGCTGGCCTAGTTAGTAGTTATGCCTAGTTATTCCTAGGTGTTATCAATTGTTATGGAAATACAGTAAATGTGGTAATTACGCATATCCAAAAAAAAAATTGACTTGATAGTATCACAAAAAGAAATGAATAAGTTATACAAGATTTGATTGACCATTCATTAAATCATATACCCGAATTCAGAGGTTCTTCCGAAAGGTGGCTGGTAAGACTTTGTGTTGAAGTTAAGCTTTGTATGTCTGAACAGTTCTATTAAGTAACCATTCAGGGATGTTACACAGAGTAAATGCATCCATTCTTGTTTTTGTATAATTTGCAGCTTATGCAATTTGTGAATGGAACACCAAAGACCTGTTTAATGAAATATGCATATACTGGAAGTGATTTTCTGTCTGATTTTAAGCACACATCCTTTTTAACTATGGGATCAAAATTCAATATTTTGAATATATGCTACATGTTCAGGGTAATCTTCAGGATGCAACTATTTTGAAATACTTCTCAGTGACTTCTATTTAAATGCTCATCTCCAAACTGAATATTATTTACACATAAAAATAAGTTACCTGTTTTGCTTGGGTTTTTTTTTTTTAATTTTTATTATACACTGTAAACTTTCTGGAATAAATGTTGTTTTGCCTCCTGCTTCTATTCTGTTTTACATCCAATTTAGGGATACATGAGGATTTAATTCTTTGCAAATTCTGATTTGAACTGGCCTGATCTATATTTCCCAAGGTTAATTAACATGGATTGGAATTCAGCTATTCACTTTTTTATGGTTCCTCCAAACAAGTATCAGCTCAAAAAGTCATCCCAAATGAAAACAAGATATATTTAAAAGGTTGCATTTTTTTAAAAAAAGAAAAGCCTATTCTGAAAGACAATATGTTAAAAAAATCAATTTAAATGCTAATATTTTGTGAGAATAATTTTTTTAAAAAAAAATATGTGGCTTAATACAAAAATAAAACTGAAGAGTTCTGTGCAGTCTAAGACATCCACTGAAAATAGACTATAATCCAAAGTGATGAACTCCATGCTCCTCCTGACAGGTAAACCAGAAGAATATAAGTAGAGACCCATTCAAAGCAGTACAACTACCAGAACCCTTTACAACAGGGCTCCTCAACTTTCATGCCCTGGCCCATTACTGGGCCATGAACCATTTGCAACCAGACCGTGGAAATGGTGGGCAAGCATACGTGTGTATCCACACTTGCGAGAGCAGTGGGCAAGCACATGCACATGCATTCCATTTGCGTGAGTGATAGACATGCACGCTTGTTGGCTGCTCATGCAGAATCATCCCTCCTCCTCCCCGCCCCCACCTTGCTGGTCCCCAAAGCCAGAAAGGTTGGGGAACTCTGCTTTATAAGGCTGCTACCAGATTACAATTTTTAATGCAGGAAAGGGGCAAAATTATGAAATATATCCAAAACAATGATTCCTGTAATTTTAAAGAACCTTAAGTAGGAGTTTTGTGCTGATCCTGCCCAATTTTTTTTCAAGGTCCCTTCCTTCCCCTTCATGGCACCCAGTCAATATGAAGTTAATAATGGGAAGAAAGAGGTTTCTGGACTAAATGTGACTTCTCACAGAAGCCTTTGTCATAACTCCATTCTACATTTGGGGCATTGCTGATCTCTGATCAGTCCAGTGCTATCCCCTTGAACTTCATACGGTCATGTGGCTTTTTATGGGTATTAGGAAGCTTAACTATCCATTGAGCACTTACTCAAGGAAACACTGCAAAAGCACAGGAACCATTTGCACCTCAGTTTGAGATCCAGGCAACACAGACTCATCCCCAACAGCCTGCGTCTGTCTTCAACAGTAAAGGGACACGGCAGAAAACATCCTGCAGGCAAGAAGGCTCCATTTGTACTACTCAGGTGAGGACACAGATGAACCTCCAAGTGGTCTCAACAACTCTTTAAAAGAATGCAAATGACCCGCTGTCTGCAAAGAATATAAAATCCTTCCATTCCCTACCATCCAGTCAGAGCTGAAGAAGTTTCTTGGATGAGAAGCAGTGGTGGGATTCAGCCAGTTCGCACCACTTCGGGAGAACCAGTTGTTAACTTTCTGAGCAGTTTGGCAAACTGGTTGTTGGTAGAAATCATTAGGGCAGAGAACCGGTTGTTAAATTACTTGAATCCTACTACTGATGAGAAGCAAAACATTTTCAAAGAAAAAACAAGGAAGTCCAGTTGCCTCCTGAAAAAGCACCTTTGGGGTAATAATTGGTGGAAACAGCTGCAAACATTGGCAGGCCCATTTGTCAAAATCATGGTCCTCTATATGGTGATCCAAGAAATCAAGATGGTGGCCATGACTCAATGATTAATGCCTGATTCCTTCAATACTTGTGTCACATAGAAAAGGGGGAGGGCTTCATTTTCTTCATTTTCTTGGTTGCACCCCTCCCCATCTCACATACTTCCACAGACACTCCTACTTCAAATAGCTTGATTCTCTTTTCTCACCATTCCCAATCATAGGAAACACTGAAACTAGCAACAACCTGAATTGCTCTACAGACTGTAGAGATGATCTTGATGGAAAGAGGGAAGATGTTTCCAAGGCAACAAACAGATAAACATGATTTATGCCCATACAAAGAGATAAATTTACAAAATATCTCTGACAGAGGCCACTCTAATTTTCAAGAAGGTAAGAGAGAGAAGAACAGCACATTCAGACTTGCAACATTCTGCTAATATAACTACTCTAATAAAAGTATCTTTAGATCTATCTAGTGCCTGTTTCTTATTCTGGTCTACCTTATAGGTGTGACACAATTATTAAGAGGGAACCATTTTAGGGAACCTGGTCTATATGGCTAACAGGCCTGATGGTCAAAGCACAGTATTGTTTTTAGCGGATAAAATAATTACTCCTCAGCAATTATGAAAGAATGTGCTCAATATTACATTGCACATATGGATTTTGAAAGCAACTATTTTGTGTAGACCTCTGAGTATGATTAACTAAGTGACCAAAAATAATGTTGGTATGTTATTAACAGTTTTAAGATTCAAATGATTATGATTTGTTAGACTGTATTGGTAATTATTGTTTTACAACCTTATGTTGACTTTTATATTCAGGGACCAGAAAAGTACAATAAAAATAATACACAATTTAACATCTAAGTTGGCCTTTTGTAATGACAGTCTGAAAAGCTGTAAAATACTCATTATTAAAGTATAGCATAAAATCAACTTTAAATTGTAGCCTGCTACTCCTATTAAGCAGAATAAATAGCACATCCTTCTGTCCGGTTTCTTGCCAGAAGGCAGACTTCTTGTCTTCATGCTTCCTTTTACCTTTTTAGATTCTGAGTCAATCCACTTAGTGCTATGACTCAAAACTCAAGAAATAATATGGAACCTCCTGGTGATTTTCTCTGCATCCTGAAAACGTAATTTCACTTCTGTTCAGAAGTTTCAGCTTGTGCAAATCATGGCTTTAAGCTTTTTTACTCATGTATATTGGCCACAAACAAATTTTAGAAATCAATTTGAGGTGCTGACATTTATAGCTCTGAAAACAGATGGCAACTGGAGATCTCGCAGTCAGATCTATTCAATAGAGGCCTATTTATCCACGTTTAGCATAAGCACATGGCACCTTTTGGCAGTTTTTCGGTGGCTGGCCCTAGGCCACCATTTCAATTTGCTTCATTGTTCTCTTTGGGCTCATGGAAATGTTCAGGAGCAGGCTGACCTGAAAGAAATTTGTGATTCCATTTCACAGACCTTAATGCTCAGGTTAGCCATATATCTGATCCCCATCATAGTTTCTCATCCCAAAGAATGTCCTTTCAAGAAAGATTTATCAGCCTCTTCCTTTTATCCTCAAGGGGTCTTTATGTTGAACCTTGAGAAGAAAGTCTACCTTTTAATGTGACCAGCAGCACCTCGGGTGAGTCAAGGTGGACATGATGGTGGTTACAGTGTCACAATTGAAACTCCATCTTTCGGTACATGCAAGTGATGTTGGTGAATATATAAAAACTGTTAGGCTTCAGCTATGATATTGTAATCTCCATCTTGCCTTGTTTGAACCTTCCGCAAACAGTGCCAGAAGTTACCCTCCCTATAGAGCATTGCACACCAAAACAACTAGACACAAGAACAGTTTTTTCCCGAACGCCATCACTCTATTAAACAAATAATTCCCTCAACATTGTCAAACTATTCACTAAGTCTGCATTATATTACTATTAATCCTCTCATCATTCCTATCACCCATCTCCTCCCACTTATGACTACATGACTGTAACTTTGTTGCTTGTATACTTGCGATTTATATTGATATTGATTGTTTCCTAGTATGATTTGATTGCTTATTTGTACTCTATAACTATAATTAAGTGTTGTACCTTATGATTCTTGACGAATGTATCTTGTCTTTTTATGTACACTGAGAGCATATGCACCAAAGACAAATTCCTTATGCGTCCAATCACACTTGGCCAATAAAGAATTCTGTTCTGTTCTGTTCTGTTCTGTTCTGTTCTGTTCTGTTCTGTTCTGTTCTGTTCTGTTCTGTTCTGTTCTATAGCTGACTTCTGGAGACAATGCAAGTGAAAATATGAATGTTGAAAGGGCAACTTCCTTTCCTCTCCCATGTTAATTCTCACTGACATTCAGCCAAGCTTTTAAAGCTTTTGATAGGCATAACCCCCCCCAAAAAAGGAATGTTATAAATAAGTCTTTTAAAGTAATAGGAAGCATGAAAATAATTACATCCCTTTCTATCCTAGCATGGCCTTGATTGAAGAATAAGCAAAAAAAAAAAAAAAAAAGGCAAAAACAAAATCTGCAAAATAATATTTTTTTAAAAGTGAAAGTGGGGTTTTAATTTCTGCCTCCCCTGAAAAAGAAAGAAGAAATGCTAAGAAATTTTGGGTTGATCTTAAGTCAAAATAATGTTACTGCTCAGATTCCTTATTCCTTATTCTTTTCCTGAGCACCTGCTTCTTTAGCTTGCAACTGCGTTAGCTTTTTAAAAAATACTGTTTTCTTTTAAAATTATTTTTCATAAGTTATCTAATGGAATCTTTTTTCGCTCTCTTCATTCCTTTGTGAGACTGACACTAAATTTGTATCCATGCTGTGGGGAAATTCCCAACTTCTCCAAAATACTTTTTTCCTGGAAAGATTAGGTATACAATTGTATTGTGAGCAGTTCACCTATTAACCGTCAGACATCCGGATCATCACCTTCCGCCCCCACCCTCAAAAAATATCCATTATAATATACATTGGTAAGGCCTAGTAGCATATGAAAGAGCAATATTTTATAAAAACCTTGGCTGCCAGAGGTTTGGTAGCCTCCTGAACTTTATATGACCCTTAAACCCTGAGACAGGAACACCAGGCAGGATTGTCACTTAACAAATGACCTTTATTTATTTATTTATTTATTTATTTATTTATTTATTTATTATTCAAATTTCTATACCGCCCTTCTCCTTTCGGACTCAGGGCGGTGAACAGCCAAGATAAAAACATCTATACAAACATCACAGTTAAAAATAAAGTTAAAATAATTTATAAATTTGGCCCATAATTTAAAACTTGTCAATTAAAATCAATATTAAAATTTTAAAACTAACCCTAAAATCAAGACAGACCGGCTAACTGAAAAAAATAAGTTTTTAGGGCCCGACGAAAAATCCGGAGGTCGGAGATCACTCGTATCTCTGGGGGTAGATTGTTCCATAGGGTAGGTGCCACCACAGAGAAGGCTCTCCTCCTGGGGGTCATCAGCCGGCATTGGCTGGCCGACGGCACCCTGAGGAGGCCCTCTCTGTGGGAGCAAACTGGCCGGTGGGAGGCTATTGGTGGCAGAAGGCAGTCCCGTAAGTACCCTGGCCCTAAGCCATGGAGCGCTTTAAAGGTGATCACCAACACCTTGAAGCGCACCCGGAAGTCCACCGGAAGCCAATGCAGCTCGCGCAGGAGAGGAGTCACATGGGAGCGCCCCATCGCTCCCATAATCCCCCGCGCAACCGCATTCTGCACCAGTTGGAGCCTCCGGGTGTACCCCAAGGGGAGCCCCATGTAGAGAGTGTTACAATAGTCCAGACGAGAAGTGACGAGTGCTTGAGTGACCGTGCGTAGGGAGTCCCGGTCCAGAAAGGGGCACAACTGGTATATCAGGCGAACCTGACAAAAAGCCCCCCTGGCCACGGCTGTCATATGCCCTTCTAAAGACAGCCGCGCATCCAGGAGGACACCCAATTTGCGGGCCCTCTCCGTGGGGGCCAATGATTCGCCCCCAATAACCAGCGATGGCGTCAGCTGGCTATACTGGGACGCCGGCAGCCACAGCCACTCAGTCTTGGAAGGGTTGAGTCGAAGCCTGTTTCTCCCCATCCAGACCCTCACGGCCTCCAGGCACTGGGACATCACTTCCAAGGCATCGTTGGGATGGTCTGGGGTGGAGATGTATAGCTGAGTATCGTCAGCGTACTGATGGAACTCCACCCCAAAACCACGGATGATCTCACCCAGCGGCTTCACATAAATGTTGAACAGGAGGGGCGAGAGGACCGACCCTTGCGGCACCCCACAAACAAGGCGCCTTGGGGTCGACCGCTGCCCCCCTGTCAACACGGATTGCGACCGGTCGGAGAGATAGGAGGAGAACCACCACAAAATGGTGCCCCCCACTCCCAGTCCCTCCAGCCGGCGCAACATGATACCATGGTCGATGGTATCAAAAGCCGCTGAGAGGTCTAATAGGACCAGGATAGAGGAATAACCCCTATCCCGGGCCCTCCAGAGATCATCCACCAACGCGACCAATGCCGTTTCCGTGCTGTACCCAGGTCTGAAGCCGGACTGGAGCGGATCCAGATAGACAGCTTCATCCAGGTACTGGGGAAGCTGTCGCGCCACCACACTCTCAACAACCTTCACAATAAAGCGAAGGTTGGAGACTGGACGATAGTTAGCCAAAAAGCCGGATCCAGGGATGGCTTCTTGAGGAGAGACCTCACCACCGCCTCTTTCAAGGCGGCCGGCAGGACACCCTCGCTCAAAGAAGCATTAATAATCCCCTGGAGCCAGCCTCGTGTAACCTCCCGGGAAGCCAGCACCAACCAGGAGGGACACGGGTCCAATAAACATGTGGTTGTGTTCAGACGCCCCAAGATCCTGTCCACGTCCTCGGGAGCCACAGGATCGAACTCCTCCCAGATAACACTCTCAAGGCCTGCCTCAGTCATCTCGTCTGAACTAACCCAGTCGGCGGCCAAGTCTTCCCGAATCTGAGTTATTTTATCATCCAGATACTGTACAAAATCCTCAGCTCGGCCCTGCAAGGGGTCCTCCCACGCTCCGAGATGGAGGAGGGAGCGGGTCACCCTAAACAGGGCGGTTGGGCGGTTATCTGATGACGCGATAAGAGTAGCAAAATAGCTAGATTTCACCACTTTTATCGCCACTAGGTAGGTCTTAATATGAGACCTTACCAGTGTCAAGTCAGACTCGGAACGACTGGCCCTCCAACCGCTCTCTAGGTGTCTTTTCCGGCGCTTCATCTCCCTCAGCTCCTCGGAAAACCAAGGAGCTAAGTGAGTTCGGTGCCGGGTCAGAGGCCGCAAAGGCACGACCCGGTCCAAAGCCCCGGCAGCCGCCCTATCCCAGGCGGCCACCAGGTCATCAGCCGAGTCATGAGCTAGAGCCTCAGGAAATGGCCCAAGCTCCATCTGGAACCTATCAGGGTCCATCAGGCGCCTGGGGCAGAACCACCTAGTCGGTTCCGCCTCCCTGCGACGGGGTACAGCGGTCAGAAATTCAAGTCGAAGGAGCGAGTGGTCAGACCATGACAAGGGTTCAATATCTACATCCCCTATATCAAGGCCACTCAACCACTGACCAGAGTGGTTGTCCAGAGTCTCAGAGCCTGGGTCTTAGGCTGATGCTGTGCAACGCCAGGTCCATGGCTAATAAAGCCCCCCTCATTTGTGAGCTGATTCAGGAGGGGGGAGCGGACCTGGCGGGTATTACTGAGACCTGGCTGGGCCTGGAGGGGGGGGTCCCCCTCGTAGAAATGTGCCCACCGGGTTTCCACGCATTCCATCAGCCAAGGGCCCAGGGTAGGGGTGGGGGGGTGGCGGTTATTGTAAAGGAAGGTCTTGATCCTAGGGAGGCCACTGTACCTCAGATAGCCGGTTGTGAGTCTCTCCTTGTGAACTGGGGCCATGGGAGGCAGATGGGCCTGCTGGTTACGTACCTGGCTCCTTGCTGCGTGGCAGCGACCCTGCCCGAGCTCCTCAATGTTATAGCCGGGGTGGTGGTTGATACCCCCAGGCTTTTAGTCATGGGGGATTTCAACCTGCCGTCCATCGGTGAAGCATCTGAGGTGGCTCGGGAGTTCATGGCTTCCATGACGGCCATGGACCTGACCCAGTTAATTCAGGGCCCCACTCACATAGGAGGAAACACGCTGGACTTGGTTTTCGTCTCTGGTCAGTGGTTGAATGGCTTAGATACAGGGGATATAGTTATTGAACCCTTGTCATGGTCAGACCATTCTCTCCTTAGACTTGACTTCCTGACCGCTATGCCCCACCGCAGGGAGGCGGAACCGATCAGGTGGTTCCGCCCCAGGCGCCTGATGGATCCTGATAGGTTCCGAATGGAGCTTGGGCCATTTCCTGAGACTCTGGCACGCGACTCGATGGAAGACCTGGTGGCCGCCTGGGATAGGGCGGCCGCTGGTGCTTTAGATTGGGTCGTGCCTTTGCGGCCTCTGACCCGGCGCCGAATCTGCCCAGCTCCTTGGTTCTCCGAGGAGCTGAGGGGGATGAAACGCCGGAAAAGACGCCTAGAGAGTAGTTGGAGGGCCAGTCGCTCCGAATCTGACCGTACACTAGTGAGGTCTTATATCAAGACCTACTTAGTGACGATAAAGGCGGCGAAGTGTAATTACTTTTCCGGTCTTATCGCGTCGGCAGAAAATCGCCCAGCTGCCTTGTTTAGGGTGACTCGCTCCCTTCTCCATCTGGGAGCGCGGGAAGACCCCTTGCAAGGTCGTGCTGAGGATTTTGCACATTATCTGCACCATAAAGTCGCTCAAATTCGGGAAGGCTTGGACTCCGACTGGGTAGGTACAGGTGGGTTGTCCGAGGTCTGTCTTGAGACGGTTATCTGGGATGAGTTTGACCCTGTGACTCCCGAGGACGTGGACAGGATGCTGGGGAGGTTGAACGCAACCACATGTTTATTGGACCCGTGTCCCTCCTGGTTGGTGCTGGCTACCCGGGAGGTTACACGAGGCTGGCTCCAGAGGATTATAAATGCTTCCTTGAGTGAGGGGTTCTTGCCTCCCGCCTTGAAAGAGGCGGTGGTGAGGCCCCTCCTCAAGAAGCCCTCTCTGGACCCAGCTGTTTTAGCAAACTATCGTCCAGTTTCCAACCTTCGCTTCTTGGCGAAGGTTGTTGAGAGTGTGGTTGCGCGACAGCTCCCGCAGTACCTGGATGAAACCGTCTATCTAGATCCGTTCCAGTCCGGCTTCAGGCCCGGGTACAGCACGGAAACGGCATTGGTCACGTTGGTTGATGATCTCTGGAGGGCTCGGGACAGAGGTTGCTCCTCTGTTCTGGTCCTATTAGACCTCTCAGCGGCTTTTGATACCATCGACCATGGTATCATGCTGCGCCGGTTGGAGGGGTTGGGAGTGGGAGGCACTGTTTTACGGTGGTTCTCCTCCTATCTCTCCAACCGGTCGCAGTCTGTGTTGGCTGGAGGGCAGAGGTAGACCTCAAGGCACTTGGTTTGTGGGGTGCCACAAGGGTCGGTCCTCTCGCCTCTCCTGTTCAACATTTATGTGAAGCCGCTGGGCGAGATCATCCGTGGTTTTGGGGTGCAGTGCCATCTGTATGCTGATGACACCCAGCTGTACATCTCCACCCCAGACCATCCCAACGATGCCCTTGAAGTGATGTCCCGGTGCCTGGAGGCGGTGCGGGTCTGGATGGGGAGGAACAGGCTCCGACTCAATCCCTCCAAGACTGAGTGGCTGTGGCTGCCGGCGTCCCGATATAGTCAGCTGGTGCCATCGCTGACTATTGGGGGTGAGACATTGGCCCCCACGGAGAGGGCGCGTAACTTGGGTGTCCTCCTGGACGCACGACTGTCTTTAGAAGAGCATTTGACGGCCGTGGCCAGGGGGGCTTTCTATCAGGTTCGCCTGATATGCCAGTTGCGCCCCTTTCTGGATCGGGACTCCCTATGCACGGTCACTCATGCCCTCGTTACTTCCCGCCTCGACTACTGCAACGCTCTCTACATGGGGCTCCCCTTGAGGAGCACTCGGAGGCTCCAACTGGTGCAGAATGCGGCCGCACGGGTACTTACGGGGGCGACATGGCGCTCCCACGTGACACCTCTCCTGCGCGAGCTGCATTGGCTTCCAGTGGTCTTCCGAGTGCGCTTCAAGGTGTTGGTTCTCATCTTCAAAGCGCTCCATGGCTTAGGACCCAGTTATTTACGAGACCACCTTCTGCCTCCGATAACCTCCCACCGGCCAACACGCTCCCACAGAGAGGGTCTCCTCAGGGTGCCGTCTGTCAGGCAATGTCGGCTGGTGACCCCCCGGGGAAGAGCCTTCTCTGTGGGGGCACCCGCCCTCTGGAATGAGCTACCCCCAGGGATACGACTAATCCCGGACCTCCGGACCTTCCGCTGGGCCCTGAAGACTTTTTTATTTCAGCAAGCCGGGCTGGGTTAAAAAAATTTTAATTGGGTGAATTTTATGGGTAACGGGGTTTTAAATTGGAGAAGCCTAAGATAATTTAATTTTGTTTTAATGTATTTTAATATTTGTATTGTGTGTTTTTAATTTTGGCTGTTCACCGCCCCGAGTCCTTCGGGAGAGGGGGCGGTATAAAAATTTAATAAATAAATAAATAAAATAAATAAATAAAAACTAAGTCCAGAGTGTGTCCCCGCCATATGAGTAGGGCCGTGAATTACTTGGGTCAGGTCCATGGCCGTCATGGAAGCCATGAACTCCCGATCTACCTCAGATGTTTCACCGCTGGATGGCAGGTTGAAATCCCCCATGACCACAAGTCTGGGGGTATCAGCCGCCACCTCGGCTATAACATTGAGGAGTTCAGGCAGGGTCGTTGCCACGTGGCAGGGAGCCAGGTACGTGATCAACAGACCCATCTGCACCCCACGACCCCACTTCACAAAAAGAGACTCACATCCGGCTATCTGAGGTACAGTGGTCTCCCTCGGATCAAGACCTTCTTTTAGAATGACCGCCACCCCCCCCGCCCCTGCCCTGAGCTCTCGGCTGATGAAATGCACGGAAGCCTGATGGGCACATCTCCACGAGGGGAACTCCCCCCTCATGGCCCAACCAGGTCTCCGTGATACCTGCCAGGTCCGCTCCCCACTCCTGAATAAGATCACAAATGAGGGGGGCTTTATTTACTACGGACCTGGCATTACATAACATCAGCTGGAGACTCGGGCGCTGAGACTCTAAGCAGCCTGGGGAACGGGAAGAGCTAAGGAGACCAGGGCACGCAATCGCCTTTAATGAGATGATGCTAGTGGTTGAGCTTTAAAAAGTAATAATTTCAAAAAATAATCATTTACCAATATATTTAAACTTTTTATAAGAAAGGACATTCTGGAAACCTTCCCATTTTATGTGATGTGGGAGGGAGCATACTGCATCCCTTTCAACGAAATATAAATTTGGTATAAAATGGTTTGTCATGAATGCGACTGCTTGAGGGTTCCTGGATTGGAGCTGAAAGGCGAAAGGGATGCAGTATGCTCCCTCCCACATCATATGCTGGGGTAGACCAGGTGTCTCGAGAGAAAAACATATATATATATGTTATCTCTGCATTTTTAAGGAACTGCTGCTCATCACTAGAGGAAGAATTGAACAGTAATATCTAATAAGCAGGGTAGGAATTAGACATTCCCTTGATTAATGCAGTACAGATACTTCAGCTTTTGAGATTTGATCAGAATTCATGATTCCATTACACTTCAGTAGATTTGATGCCACGGCAGTTACAAGTCTGTCTTTGGCATAATGATTACACACACACACACACACACTTTTCAATCTGACATGAAGGCAAGAGTAGATTCTTCTGTTTGATTTTTCTGGTGAAGCAAAACATTTCATGTTTGGAAGCTTCTTTGGTAAAGATGGAGAACTCAAGAAACGGTAAGGATAGAGAACTCAAGAAACGGTAAAGATGGAGAACTTAAGAAATGTTGACTATCCCTAGAATGAGGAGGTGAAACCTTTTAATATGTTTATAGATGTTATTGCTCTGAAGTGTTGTTACAAGCCCCGGAGTCTTGATTTAATGAAGAGCAAGGTGGCCTTATTACAATCCTCACAGTTCAAGTAGGAGAAAATACAGCATTGATAGACTGAGAATCTCTTTTACTCGGAGTCTTCCTTTTGGCTTTTTTTCTCATCCTAAAGTCTGGAATAGCTTGGGGATTGAAACAAAAGGCAGGAGAAAACATTTTTAAAATGTCTTTCCCTTTCTCGCTCTTCTGTTTACAGAGAGCTTTGAATGTTTCTGTAAACACTGTAAACATGCTCTTTTAAACCCACTTAACTCCTCATTCATGCTTCTCCTTTCTAATCTCCATATATTTTAGAATCACTGTTGCAATATGTGTTGCTAGCAAACACGGGAACTCAGGGGTTGCACAATACTCATGTGCCTGTAAGGGAAACTGGTGAACTTCTTGATGTTCTGACTGAAATCTGGTCATTTGCATCACAAATTCCAAAACAGTCTGAGCTCCTAAAACTGTTGCTATAGAAGAAGGCATTCTAATATTCACTCTGTTCCAGCTAAGTACCTTTATATCCCATCGATCATTTTTGTTTGGGAGAGGTATACAACACACACACACACACACACACACACACACACACACACTTTTCTGCATTGTTTGATATTTTGGGAGTTATATTTTGATATTTTGAGAGAGCCACAGTGGCTCAGTGATTAGAATGCAATACTGCAGGCTACTTCTGCTGACTACCGGCTGCCAGCAGTTTGGCAGTTTGAGTCTCACCGGCTCAAGGTTGACTCAGACTTCCATCCTTCCGAGGTGGGTAAAATGAGAACCCAGATTGTTGGGGACAATATGCTGACTCTGTAAACTGCTTAGAGGTGGGTGTAAAGTACTGTGAAGCGGTATATAAGTCTATTGCTATTGTGACCCCTGAACTATTCTTGTACCATACTGTTCTCTATTTTATTATGCCCTGAGAGACATTAAAATGTGTATTTATTATTTAATTTCCATTAAATCTCTCAATAATGATTGCATGCAGTTGAGTTTATCCTTCTATAAAAATTCAACAGAAAGCTCACAGAGAATGAAGTGCAGTCACCCTTGAATGGCTAGGCTACATAATTTCCCCAATAGTCATTCTTGTCTATCAGGAAACTCCTTGGCAACAAAGAGAAGAACTCACTTTAGCCTTGTACTTAAGGGCTGCTACTCTTAGAAATCTTCTATTTAAAAAAAAAAAAAACTACACACAGAGAGAGCTTTTTTCATAATGACTATAAATGGCTGGTTAAGCAATCTGCTGTATAGATGATGTGCTACAAACATAAAAAAAGAAGAGGTTTATCACTAAAAATAACTTTGGTTTATAGTCCAATGGCAGTTGACAATAAGTGAAAGAAATAAAATCACATCTGCACTATATGAAATAGCATCTCTTTGGTCTGCTCCAAGCATAGGAGCAATTATTGACTCCCAATCACCTGTCATTGTGAATTTTTCTGTCCAAGCAACCAAGAACTATGTAAACTTCATAGTTCTAGTTAAATACATTGTTTAATCTGTGGAAATTATTTGGTTGAGAAAGGAAGATGCTAAGGTTTATAAGATACAACAAGGAAAACTACTGATACCACCATATTCATTTCGACATGCTGTGTCAGAAATAAAGAATTTCCAAATATAAACCTGTCAGTTGAGAAATGAACTGTGACTTTCTCATAAATTCAGAATTTGCCACAATATGGCTACTATTTATTCTTTCAAGCCATGAATAAATCTAACTATAAAAGTACCCTTTTTATTTATTTATTCACATTAGATGCCACCTGATTCCTGGTTGGCTCACAACATAAAAAACAGAATAATGTATACAATTAAAAATAGAGCATATAACAGTAACAAGATGGTGAATCTAGTCAACAAAACAAGCATAATGTAGACTCAACAAGGGCCTCCAACCACCCTAGCCCAAAGCCTAGGAGGAGAATCAACCTAACAAATGAATACTATCGGTTGGATAAATTTTACCAAAATTTACAAAAAAAATCCAGGTTTGTCTGAATAGTATTTTAACATTTATTTGCTATCATTAGCTTGACTATGTTATCATATACATGATGCCAGCATTCCGAGTGATGCACCCACTAAAAGCAGAACTCCAAGGCAGATAGATTCCTCAAAGAACATGTTTATTGGATACATCATATCAGTACAGTTGGTGAAAACAAACTCTAAAAGTTCCCGTGGTTTTCACCTAATTAAAAGAGCAAAAATCCCTCCTCCCAGATGCCACTGGTCACATTGTCCAATGAATATAGTTGATAGGGTGCTTGGTCACTCCTCTCCTCCTTCAACAATCACCTGTTCCCACAGGAAAACATTTTGTTTTGGCGGTTAGTTGGGCTATCTACTTTCCCCCTCCCTTCCCCCTCTCAGGCTTCATGGCAACTATGAGGCAGCACAAGATGGCTTCAGCCAAATTCGTTTCAGTTTTGACACATGATTAAATTATTTAGTTGATTTTAAAAAAATAGGTTTAGCAAACACCTAAGTATATATTATAACTGCTGAGTAGTTATTTTGACTCAGTAATACAGTATACAGATAGTCCACAACTTACAATTCATTTAGTGACCAAAGTTACAACATCACTGAAAAAAATGACTTATGACCATTTTTCACACCTATGACCATTGTAGCATCCCCATGGTCATGTAATTTATATTGGGAGGCTTGACAACTGACTCACATTTATGACAGTTGCAGTGTCCTGGAATCGTGGGGGGGGGGGTTGCAACCTTCTGACAAGCAAAGTCAATGAGGAAATCAGATTCACTTAACAACAGTGTTACTAATTAAATATCTGCAGTGATTCAATTAACAGACATGGTGAGAAAAGTCATAAAATGGGGCAAAACTTATTTAACAAATTTATGACTTAACAACATAAATTTTGGGCTCAATTGTGGTCATAAATTGAGGACTACCTGTATTGTTGTCCCCAGGAATGAGTTAAGATTTTCTGGAGCAACAAAACATCTACTGTATGGATGAGGCTTAAGTTTAACTGTATGAACAATACAAAGAAATATTAAGAAGTATGATTGATAGAAATGCATACAAAAATTAGAGAAGACTTTTTGTACAGAGGGTTTAGGATGACAATTCATTATATCACTCAAACCTATTTAGTGGGCAACAGCTAGAAGTAGACAGGAATAGGTATTTTAGTGTAGGTTAATGAGTTACAGTAGATTACAGTTTCCTAAAATTGATAAATTCCAAAAATGGGCTTCAATCAGTCAGCATGTTATTAGTCAGAATTCTGGGAATTGGAATTTACCTATCTGGAAGTTGCCATGATTGGAAATGACTTAGGAACACATCTACTCCTGTGGCTTATATTATTTTGATTATGTAGTGAACCATGGAAGAAAATAAGCAGAATCAGAGTTAACTATTCTGGGTTTAAACTGCTGAACATGCAGGGATTTTCTTTCACAGTATTCTGAATTGTGAAGTGCAGCACATGTAGGCAGAATTACAATGTCCATCTGCATAGCAAACTATGAGCAACTGATTAAATTATGAAAAACCCATAATTCTATACATTTTTCTGTAGTACAGCTGTACACTGCCTAACTCTGAAGTAACTGACAATTTTTAGATAAAGCCAGCTTTAAGATATCAAACATAACAGCTGCTTAATAGCAGGTAAACAACTCTATTGAGAATACACAGTGCAAAGTAAGCACATTTAATTATGAGCACACACCAGTATAGCTGTCTCTGAACCACAATATTTGTCAATTGCTTTTGTTGAAATGTTTTATTTTTGTGTAAAATAATTATGAAGGAATTGTGTTTGTTACTCCCCAAACCCTCTGAAGTGCCATTTTCACAGAGATGTACAATCTACAGAATTTCATATTTTCTTATAAAGCTAGAAACCATAATCCAAAATGTGTGTATCATACCAAAATACTTCTTGGACTCATTGAAAATATTTCTGCTAGCCCAATATAGTTTTGATTGTTATTTTTCTTCTATCAAGTGATTGTTTCCTGCCCACTTCACAAACCCTTTTTGAAATTCCTCTCAGTTAATCTATCTCATGCACTTTACCAAGATTACAGTAGCGGCCAAAATTATGGAAATCTTTTTGGAAAAATATATTTTTGAGGTTTGATGGCTAATAACACCTTGGCCTCCGAGGTCTCCAGAAGGGGGGTGGGGGCTGGCAGGTAGGTGGGCCAATGTGGCCATGGCAGCCTCGTGGTCCCACGCAGGTCGGATTAATGGCTTCAGTTTAGTCATAGTTTGAGGACCCCTGCGCTAGAGCCTCGTTAAAGCACAGCGGAGAGTCGAGGGAGCAGGCAAAATTGGGAAGATTGCTTCACTCGCTAGTGCCTTGCTAGCGCCTTGTTAGGGCTGAAAAAAAGCTTCGAAAAAGCTACATTCAGAGTATAAGATGCACCCAAATTTTCAGCCTCTTTTAGGGGGGGGAAAGGCGTCTCTTATACTCCGAAAAATACGGTATGTTTGTGTCATGATTAGGAGTCAGTGAAGAAAACTACACTGATCAATATTTCTGCACAGTATTGTTTTAATGTTATGCCAAGTGTCCAGTGTTTTATAATGGACATCAAACAATATACTCAGCAGTCATAAATCCAATGATTTTCTAAAACTGTTTCCAAGATATAGCAGCATTAGTAGAATATCTGAGATTAAGTTACAAGAAAGAAACCTTCTCAGATGTATTTGGTCACCTATGCTGATATTTTTGTGATTATCAGGTGAATATAAAATACTATAAATAATTTTGCACCAAGTTTTCAGTTTATGTTCTGTTTCTTTAATACACTCCTGAATTGTGCTGTAATTATTCTTTCTTTCTAGACTGCTCAACAGGAGCTACCACAGTCCTTCATCTCATTTTAAAATAATGCAAACATTTCGGGGTTTTTTACTTTATTTTCCTTTTATTTTTTTAAAAAACATTCATATGTATGCTTTTTTTCCCTGTTTCACCTGGTAGCTTTTGAAACTCTGTCCAAGGTACATTTTGGTCATTTCAATTCTATTTTGCTAACAGGTAGTCCTCATTTTATGACCACAATTGAGCCCAAAATTTATATTGTTAAATGAGAAATTTGTTAACTGAGTTTTGCCCCATTTTATGACTTTTCTTTCCACATTTGTTAAGTGAATGACTGCAGCTGTTAAATCAGTAACAATGTTGTTAAGTGAATCTGATTTCCGCATTGACTTTGCTTGTCAGATCACAAAAAGGGATGACTCCAGGACACTGCAACCGTCATAAATGTGACTCAGTTGTCAAGCATCCGAATGTAAATCACATAACCATGGGGGTGTTACAACGGTCGTAAGTGTGAAACACGGTCAAAAGTCACTTTTTTCAATGATGTGTAATTTCGAATGGTCACTAAATGAACTGTTGTAAGCTGAGAACTACCTTTATTCATCTGAAAAACATGCAGCTCTTTGTTATCCATTGAAGAGTTCAAATGGAAAGTGGGAATTCCTGTAAATTAAGATGATACTTTAATGAATAATGTTGGCATTTTGTAACATAGATGTAGAAAATACTGTCTTAGGAAACCAGATAAATAAAGTGATAGATAAGTTGCATTCACACAACACACTAATACCTTACACCAGGGGTATCAAACTCAGTGTCCATGGACCAGATCCAGCCTGTGAGGTGTTTAGATCTGACCCCTAGGGCCACCCTGGAAGGAAGTGAAGGACTGGCCCACGGTGTCTCTGCCAGTGAAAACAGAGCTCGGGAGGGCAACTACATCCAAATACTTACTTTTTAAAAAAAGTTTTTTATTTTTTAGACAAACAAACATTTAATAGATCAGTCATTCCTTCCATGTGACACCTCGGTGTTGTCTCCAAAAGTTCTTCTTTTTGTTGTTTCTTCTATCTTCATTCTCGCCAAGTCCATTACAACAATTCATCACACACTATTCTAATTGTAGCATTTTTATACATAACTATTAATTTACTTATTTGTATCTCTTTTCTAACCAATGGTAAAATTGATTCCATATCTTAAAGTATTCTGAATCCTCTCTTTCTTTAATCATCAAAAGTTAATGTATTCATTTCTGCACAATCTAAAAAATTTTTAATTACTTCTCCTTCCAAAGGTATTTTCTCTGCTTTCCAATTTTGTGCATAAACAATCCATGCAGCTGTTATTACATGTATAATCAAATAGATATTTTCTTTACTATTTTTTTCTGGGAAGATACCCAGTAGGAACAGTGTTGGTTTTAAATCAATATGTTGTTGTATCATTTCTTCCAGCCATATTTAGCTTCTGAGCATGTCCACCACATATGATAATATGAACCTGGTAATTGGTGACATTTCCAATGTTTAGCTGATTTATCTTTAAACATTTTTGCCAGTTTCTCAGGAGGCATATGCTATCTGTAAACCAAATACTTACTTTCATTGCATAACTGTAACATATTCTTTAATGCTTTCCCATTGTGTGAAATCGTTATGAAAAATCATGTGTTTTTTTCTTCACTTTCCCCCCCCCCCCCCCCAAGAGATTCAGGCGTAAGAGGCATATCTGAGCTGCAAAAACCTGAATGACTACTAGGTGGGAGGAAAGAGTTATAGATTTTTGTGTTTGTTCAGATTTTTGCAACCCACATCCCGTATAGTCTAAACACTCAAGCACATCTAATTTTAAATTAATCCAGTTCCCCTGAGATGTCCACATTTGAAAGCTATGATTATTTAATCTATAGTTCCCAACCAAATCATGGTTCAATTCTGGCCTGTGCTCACTAAAGAAGCTCCCATTTCCAAGATCTGCTATCAGAAAAAAAATCTACTTGAAAGAAAAGTTAAAGCTTTCAGACTCTAATTGGAAGGAGAAAAGGGGAGCATGTGAGCATGACACATCATGTCTCTTAACTACTGGGAAACATTTAAGCCTAAATCCAACTCAGTTACACAATTATTGAAAAGATGAAATATTTCCGGGCATATGCAATTATAATGTTAGCCACTCCATTTTTATAAGAACCAGATGTCTCACAAAAAAAAAAAAAAGTATGTAGCGCTAATATTGATGTAGTATTGTCCAATTTAAAAAGGTTCCTCTATTGTCTCTTGATTCTTTCTTTCTTTGGAACCTCTAGATTAAAAAAAAAAAAAACAGAAGGCACACTGGGAATAGTTTAGGATAACATTTCACACTATTTTCTCTAAGAAAAGGTGAATGGTCATATCACTTTAATTAAAAATAATTGAAATATACAAATGAAAAGAGAGAGGGAGGGAGGGAGACACAGGACTTACATATATATATATTATGTAACTTAAGCTGCAATATTTATTGTTAGGAAACTAGAGAGGCATAATTATGTGGCATTCTGATCTGAAACATTTATAAAATGTAGCTACTTTATTGGATAGTTCCCTTGGCATCACTGAAGAAACAGCACTTCATGTTCACATACCATTTTTAATATTGTTTCCTTTATTTTGTACAGGAAGCAATATTTTCCAGGCAATTCTTCTTAGGCATAGGATGGATCATTTAGCCCAGGGGTTTCAAACTTGATTTCATTGAGGGTTGTGCTTGACCTTGGGAGTGTGGGGGGGGGCGTGGCCAGGATGGGCGTGGCCAGCTCGACATCACTTGTGTCGGGGGCACTGTGGTGGCCTGAGCGCTTTGCCAGTGAAAAGGGGCTCCCGATTTCTGTTTTTGGCTGTGACGGCCTCCTGCAATTCTCTGCCAGCGAAAACGGAGCTCCATTTTTGCTGGCAATGGCACCGCAGGACGATCCTTCACTGTTTCCAGAGTGGCCCCGCGGGCCAGATCTAAGCACCCCGCGGGCCATATTTGGCCCTCGGACCTTGAGTTTTACAACCCTGATTTAGCTCTTTAAAAAGAACCCAAATGACTTCTCTCTACTCTTCAACCCTGCACCCGTCAGCCCACAAATCAACATATATCCCCTCTATGCCATTTTCCTTCAAGGTGTCCCCTTCCTTTTTTCGGTGATGCTACAGTGAAATAGGATGTTGTTGATATAACATGAGACAAGGCGGCCCAGATTCAAGCTTCAATTCCAAAAGGACATACACCAGGTTTTTTTTAAAAAGTGTTTAAAATTTCAGCAAGGAAATAGGATTGCAAGTACCAGTAAAACTGATTGTACACATAACCACCAGTACATAGGAAATTAATCTAACTTGGACATTTGAGTTTTAGTAACTGCTAAACCATTTCAATAAATTATACAAAGCAGAAACAGATTAAAAACATAGTTTGCTCTTCTATATGGAAATAGAAGAGGCAAAAGAAACCAAAACATACCCAGCCATACTGTAGTTGACAGCACCCACTGGAATATTACCTACTGCTTTTCCTTGGTCAGACATATTGGAGATGCAGTTTCAGGAGTATTGATCCTACACCTGTTATACTATTGACTACTACTACTAGGTTTATTTTTTTAAAAAAAGATAAAAATCTGTGTTAAAGGCATCCCTTAGGAATTTTGTGTTCACAGTTGTATAGATTAAGGAGTATAGCACACAAACATTCTCTAAATTAGGGAAAGTTGACATTGAAAACAAGTCTATTTTTAACCATTTTTAAAGTGATGATGAATCAAAACAGTGCATTACCTTATTAAAGTAGAAAATAAAAGGACTGGATATATATATTTTTTTACAGATCATTAGATTCTTCAGAGAGAATACTCTGCAATTTAACTCACATGATGTTTTGTTTTTTTTTTATTGGCAATTATTTCTGTGATGTTTCTTTGCTACCAAACTAACATCTGAAGTAGAAATGTCAAGTTAAAATTCTTTCAGAAAAAGAATAAGCATGAATATTGTTTACACAGCAAGTCATTCAGAAGCAGCATGTTGTGAGAAATTATACTTGGAAAGAACGCCGAGGAGGGTGTGCAACCCACAAAGGATCCAGAGGAGATTGCCAGAGGAACTTACATTCATTAACTCATTTTGGTCAAAGATAATAAAACAATGTTAGAGTAAATAAACTCAGCCTGCAGTACAATAGAATAAATAGAGACCAGGGAAGTCAAATGGAAGTTTTGCTTGCAAAGTACAAGATATTTGTCATTCCTTGTGCAAAGTAAAAAAAAAAAAATGGTTAGCAAATCATTAGGAAATACAAGTGTCACAATGACTGAACTAGAAATGAAGGTTAAGTCAATAGAGCAAAGTCCCATAAGAAAGAGATAAAAATAAGAAAAAGTTGTGCTAATGAAACCAAAACTGTGAGATAGTTTACATTGTCTATGAGCGTGTCCATAGAACACTATGAGATTTAGGGTTGAATAAATTTCTGCAGGGTAAGTTGAATCACTTTAGTCACTAACTTTAAAAAAAAAAGATAAATAATTGTCTTCATTGGAGCAGCTTCAGGGCTTAAATATTTATCATCCAGCACACTAAGCTAACGATTTTTGAGTTAGAGTTGAAATCTAAACATGCCAAAGGGTAACTTCAGTAAAGAGGTTTTTCCCTGTCAGGATGATACTGTCACTGTCTCTGTGATGTACTGTTCCTTTAAATCTTATCACACTTGCTTCCTTATTGATTTTAGCCTTACGTGGTGCTTCTTAAATGCCTTGGGTTAAAAAGCAGTAAGAGGACTTGGGCTTGCTTTATGGATGCTTAGCCCCAATCTCAAGACATTTTTGCATTGAACAGGGAGATGCAAATGGGATCTTAACATGTTTGCTTAACAATGCAAAACAACTCAAATAGAAGATAAGCCCATAGTTACCCTCTAAATATATCAGCAAAGATTAATAGACTTACATACTGATACACTGCTATTCCACTACTATATTAGGTTTCGGATACTACTTATTGCTATGTATGAATTCTGTATTTGCACAATTCTCATTCATAGATTAAACAAAAAGAATTAGAGTCATCTAACCTCATTAAGATTTCATTGAACGCTCTGTAAAACTGTACCATCATTACTAGAGATGATCTAAACAGTAGAATGGTCCCAAATGATCTAATCTATCTTCAGCACTGGCCACTGGACTTGGATTCTATTTATAACTAGCTGTACCCGGCCACGCATTGCTGTGGCTCAGTCTTGTGGGTATACAATATTTTTTGACTGAGTGTCAATAATTTCCCTCTATAGCTCAGGTCACGCCTACTTTGCCTCTGTCCCACCAGTCTTTTCACTCGGTCGATTGGATTCAGACCTGAGTTGCCTTTCTCTACGTTTCTTTTTGGACTTAAACATTGCTTAATCAATTGCTTTCTAAGAACTTTTACTTATTTGGTGCTTGTATTGGGTGAGCTGCGCATCGTGGGAGTGGCGGAGGTCTCTGGCTGGGCTTCACGGTGACTGACATTTCCCGCCATTTTGCTTGTGGGTTTGGCAGTGGTGGCGCTGAGGGGAAAAGACCCGGCTGAGGTCTGAATCCAATCGACCAAGTGAAAAGACTGGTGGGCTCTGCGTATAGCGTGTGTTGCTTTTACGTCCAACAGATGATGCTGTTTTTCAAAAAAGCATGTTTTTACCTGTCACAGGTGTGACATCTATATAATATAGGTATATAAAAACACGCGCGTATTCGAATGCAACGTTGTGTCAAAATTTCAAAGCAATCAGTGAAGAACTTTCGGAGATTTAAGATTTTGAACAAATGAACATTTACATTTTTATTTATATAGAAAGATATAAATAGTATATATGGGTGGGGTTAGTGCCTTCAAGTCAATCTCAACTCCTGGCAACTGCCTAGACAAATCTCTGCAGGTTTATGAAGTGGTGTGCCACGCCTACTTCCTAGGGTTAAGGGAATGTTACTGGCCCGAGGTGGCCCAATGGCTTTGTGTCTAAGGTGGAATTAGAACTCACAGACTTCCAGTTGTGAGTGCCTAGTGTCTTCCAAATTGGCCCTCAGATTCTGTTTTGCCCAATATTAAATAGACAGGATTTTTCTATTTTGAATTAGTCTGTTCAACATGATTGTCCAGGCCAAACTGTACTGGTTAGATCATAAACTTTTAACCCTGAGCTTGTAATCTCAAGGAAAATGAATGCCATGGTTTTTCATTTTGAAATTATAGTTCAACCTGGGAGCTACGGTATGTTGAGGTGAAGCATTGAAAGGCCCATTAATACATCATTCTGATCTACTGAGGAAAGCTGGGCTCTTTAGGGTTAAATAGAATGGACAGGTTAATGAGAGGTTGATAATTGGTGTAATTTACCCCAAAGCAACTTACATTTGGCAATCTGGAATCCAGAAAGAGATCCGGGTATAACCTATAAGGTTATCAAATGTATATGAAGGGATTATCCAGAGCCTGCTCTGGATAATTAAAGATTTCTCTTTAATAAGAGAAGAGAAATCCTAAACCAGCTTATCATAATTTAGTTTCCAAAAAGGAATTTGATCATCAAAGTGGTTACTAAAAATAGAGGTGTTTAACTCATTTATCTATCATCATGTTAGCTCTAGTCATTTAATGAAGGCAATAAAAAGGAAGTATAAAATCATTTTGAGGGGAAAAAAAGATGCAGTGGTATTAATTTGGCAAAAAATTATTAATTCTGTGAATGACAAAGAATCCTCATCCTTTTAACATACTGCAATATGTTAATAGGATTTTTTGGTACAGTTTTGTCATAGATATCCTATATCTATTAGTCAAAGTATGAGAGTTCCAATTTACTGGGTTTTTTATGGAGAACCTTGTACTGATTTCTACCCTTAGGTATGTTGGCTGACCATCAATAACTCTGGCCTTTGGTATCAATTATTGAGGCCAAGCAATTAATTAATCAGTAAAAGGGAGGCAAAGCAATGACTTTATCCCAGCAGAGCTAATAAAAGAAAATGTTGATTGGCAGATCCATGGCTTAGCAGCAGTATTTTCTTATATAGATATTTCACATATTTTGGATTACTGTAGAGGAGCTAGAATTGTTCCTGTTTTCAAAAAAAAAAAAAAAGGAAACAAATGAGTTTACAATTATAGACCTATGAACCTATTAAATATCACCAGTAATTATATGCCAACTATCTACCCAGGAAGCTCAGTGATTGGCTTGAAACAGAAAATACTGAGAACAGGTGAGCTTTAGAGAAGATATATCTGCAAAAGATAAGTGTCAAGTATTGCAACTAAAAAATACATTCTCAGTACGTTAGTTGCATTTGCAGATTTTAAAGCAATCTATGATTTAATTTCAAAAATACGTTTATGGCGAAAAAAACTTAAGAATTCCACCATTGACAAATACTTTTTGCTACTGGTACATAAACTACATACTAATATAAGATGTAGAATTAGTTGTAACTGTGCTGGACAGTTTTCCAACCCATGCATAATTGTTAAGAGGATAAAAGTTGTATTTTGACCCTGTTCTTCATATATAAACGCATTTATTAAAATTTGACAACACCTAGATATACATCTCTGAAATTGTTTGAGAAATTAGCACCTAATGTATTTTTTACTTTATGTACATGCTGTTATTTTGTCACTAATCTGGTTTAGTTTTAGAAGAATTCATAAGGCCTTTACTCAGCATTTCAAGAAATCATCTGGAACCAAGATCACAGTGTTTTTTAATATCACTAAACATATGGTACAAAGATAATCAGATCACAGAACAATTAAATGCTTTAAATAACTAGTATTTTTGGAGGGTTAGGAGAAAGAAATAGCCCAAGTTATATTTCCTCTATCGACCAAAGGAATACAACAGCAATCCTACATTTTCAACAGAGACAGGGAATTTAATCCCAGCTGCCATCAAATTATTTACTCTGCACAAAAGAGTCATAAAACTTTCATATGGAATGCAATTATATTTTTATTCCTACCGCTCATTTTGAAATAATGATTTTTAAGATTCTTATTTAGATGCATCCCTAATTTAGCTTTCAAGGCCAAGAATGACAAGCCATGTTACTAGCTTGGCTAAAGCTTAAATTGGCTCAGTTGGGTTGGTTCCATTAATAGCACCTGATAACTATAAATCAAATTGATGGGAAGCATCATAAGAATATTGCTATTCTAGGGTTTATTGCCCAAGCATCTGTTATTCCCAGATCTTAAAAAGGCTTTTTAAAAAGTTACCAAGGATACAGAACCTGAAAAGAGTCTAAATCAAATCACAGGGATTTACCAATCCTTAAATTATCTCAAAGATAGTTTTCTGTCATACTACTTAGGCTTCCTTTATTATTATAAATACTACTGAGCTTTTTCTGGAATTCAATTTAATACCCTTCAGTTTAACATGGAAGATATAATAATATTCCATCTCTTCAGAAGCTATGTCCTTGTGGATATAGAAAGGTGAAATCAATCAAATTTTATCCAAATTAATTCAAGGTTAATTTTGTCCTTTAAAAATTTGGCCAGGCTATCTAGCTGAATTTTATAGTAATTATTTTCTGGCCAATGGAGCCTCTAATGTGACCAATATAGTTACAAAAATTTCCTTATTAGCAACAAAAACTCTCCAGGCTATGATAGCTTTAATGGAGTTCAGTTGAAGAAAGTCATAATGTTTAAAGTTCAGTTACAGCTTTATTACATTCACTTGCATGGTTTCTACTCTAAGAGAGTAATAACTATAACTGCTCCATAACAACCTATCTTAACGCCAGAGGACACCCGAAAGAGGCTTTTATTTATTTTATTTTATTTTATTTATTCAGTTTTTATAGCTGCCTAACTCAACCAAGTGACTCTGGACAGCTTACAATTTTAACATTATAAAACAAAATTTCCAAAGTTGTCCAGAGTCAGTGGATTGATCACTGATAATTCACACCTGAACCATCACAAGACCCTCACTTAACACACCCATACCTGAAGCCAGAAATGGTATTCACTTACCTTCGCTACCGGTTCGCAAATGTGAGCACACACATGCGCAGTGTCAAAAATGGGACGTGATGATGTCCAGGCGGGTGGGCAGAGCCTCCGCAGCCAACACTATCCATTTGCCCAAACCGGATAGAACCAGCTGAATACCACCACTGCCTGAAGCCCTTATAAACAGAAGAACACTAACAATGACATCCCTCATTCAACTCCACTGAAGATGTTATCTAGCTTGGTAATGAGCCATTTGGAAACCAACCCACAAGCTCAGAGAATGAACCTTCACCCTCATACATATAAATATTAATCACTGTCCATTTTGAAGCATATCAGTGCTTTTATTTGTGCTTAGAAATAAAGCAGGAGATAGTAAAGCTGTTTAAACACAGCTGAGATATGCTCCTAATGACCAGTCTCGATTAATAGCCTAGCAGCTATATTTTGGACTGAACATAGTTGTCCCACAGTCTTCAAAGCTCAATGTGCACCTCATTAAGAGTAATTTAATTTGAAGGTTAGCAGAGATTTTCTTCTTGCCAAAGCTATATATAAAGCTTCCCCTAGAACTGGAAATCTACACACAAAATCTTGTTTGCACAGGCTGCTGCCAGCAAAGTTGAGCAATGACATACAGCAGTCTCTAATCACAGAAGTGGCTAGGCTTGCTTGTTGAATTTAGAAGTAGCATTTTCTTTAATGCCAGGCGTTTATCTGAACCATTATAATTAAAAGATGTTTTATTTAGATCAAAAATAAAAACAACTGCAAAACTCCTCTTCCTACTCCACTTTAACAGGATTTGGTTATTGCTATTTGTTTGTTGCCAAAGTGAAGTGGAATGCGGATTTATAATTATGTGATAAATTGTTGCGCTATATTCTAATAATCCTTCAAAACAGATTAGATCATGCAATGTGAATACTACCTTGTATGCTAAATTAGGTGTATAATGAGCAGAAAAAGGGAATATAATTGTAAATATGTATCTGTTTTTAAAGTAAAATAAAGGGCTAAGGAGTATCAAAGTAAAGAGAGCATACTATACTAAATAAGTTTATGGCCTAAATCATCAGTCAAATACACAAAAATAGAATTTATCTCTGGATAGAATTATATTGCAAGAATTATATTGCAAATTCAATCTTGCTGAACTGAGAAAAGAAATTCTTCTTAACAGTGAACAAGATAAAGACTCTACCAAGCTCAACCTGAGATTTTCAGGAAATCTTCCACCCAAGCACTAATGAACTCTGTTCATTAGCTTTTGGGAGAAGCCATGATCAGCTGAGGAGAAATTCATACCTAACTATCATGGTGAAAGATTTTGCCAATTGCTTGATTCCTTTAAGACTCTTTAAAAGCCTATTTAGAAATACTGCATCGTAGGAGATGCAGTAAAGCCTATTTAGAAATACTGCATCATAGGAGATTTGTAAGCATAAAAGATTTGTAGGCAGCCTAATCAATCCTTTTAATATTAATACCACCTCATCCCATCACTTGGTCTTACTCCAGGGAAAAGGAGCAAAAAGGAAAATGGCTAAACACAGCATTGAGACTTCAGGGGCCTCAGTGATTGCCAAATCTTCTTGGACTTCAAAGCAGAGATTGGTTTGGCAGGTCATTCACTATGCCTCAGGGAGATACTGCCTTTGAAGGCTCAGGAGTCTTCCAAAACTAAGAATATACTCTGGCACATGCTGTATTGGTGTTTCTGTATTAAATTTTGTATTGATGTCTTTACTGGTCTGGGACTAAAACTAAACTGAATGACGATTTGTATAAGAAAGGGTCATAGTAGCCTTTTATATTATAGATATAATAATTGCAGGATCCAATCTGGGCTGGTCACCAGGACCAAGGTTTACTCTTCTGAGCTTTCAGACTCCTGCTGGAGCCCTTCCTTAGGGAACTTCTCTCTCTACATTTTGGTAGAGAGAGGTTCCCTGAGAATGGACTCCAGTATGAGGCAGAAAGCTCAGAACACTAAACCTCTGATCCTGGTGATTGACCCAGATTGGATCCTGCAATGTTATCCTGAAACATGTACATTTGCCTTCATTTGTGATATAATAATTATTTTCAATTTACATTTTTAGCAATTTTTTTTTAATTGGGGCTCTTGTGGATGCTTGATTAGGTTCTTTTCTAAGTTGTTACTAAATTCAAAGTGCGTTAAGTATGAAAGTGCTGCTACAGTACTTCATCAATCCCTGCTGCTGTGGATCGCGAATAGATAATACTATCTCGGTAGAACCAACATAATGAAAATCAGAGTGCTCCAATGACAAAGTGTGCCAATACTACCAGGATACAAAAGGGGGAAAATAGTGTTTATTGCTCTTCTAAATTGTTCAGCTTTCAGGAAAAAAAACTCCCCACAAGTCCCTCATTTAGCTAACAATATGAGAGAAATTATTTAGAACCACCAATTTAATAAGTAGTCTAAATTTCCCATCAGATTGTGGGCATCACAGGGAGAGGAATGAAAGGTCCTTGAAATGATATTCCAGATTCTATAGCAAGGCTGTTCATAGTTCATACATGATTAAAAAGAGGTGTTATGAAATGCATATAAGCACATTGGTAGGATTGCTTTAAAGCAGCCACACCGAAACCAGAAGATACGGCTACTTTAAATACATCCTTCACTTGTACTCTTGTGCATTTTGAAATACCTCTTGCAAATCATTTTCAAAATATGGGATGTTCTAATTTGTAATGTTGTAGCCAACATCAGTTAGCTGATTTTTAGATGGCTTGTTGACATAAAAGGGAACAGCAATGTTGTTTTACCACATAATTTTCACAGGATGGATATTTTTTGGGAGAATATGTTCTCACTGTATGAAATAGGTGTCACTTTAAGAAGGGAACCTGATGAAAACTGGCATTCATTCTGTGAAATAGCAATGCTAATGATCAGAGTGAAGCTTCAACAAAAAATTTATTATTTACAACATTGTGCCGTGTCATTTAGAGAATTTTGTTATTTATAATTTACAAACAAATCTCTTAAAGATTTGGGTAAATGTTCCCTATCAAATAGAGGGGGTTTAAGAAAAGTTTAAATTATTTACCATGAAATTATGAGCATTTAAGAACTTAACTCAGCCATATACAGTATATGTGTTCTTTCTATTGGAAGTTCTTAATAAACTGAGATAAAAAGGAAATGATAGATTGCAGAGGGGGGAATGTTGTTTTCTCCTATATCCTAAACAACATTCTTCCTGAATCATTGATCTCTTCTTTCCCTTTCTCACATTCAGTTTTTTATTTTGTTTTGTTTTCTAAATTTGGTAGAGGAGAGAAATATATCTGATATGAAACCTGGTTCCAGTCAGAAATAATCCTTGTGAAGTTTGATTTGATTTAGTTCTTCCCTGAGAGCTCTGAATATCTACTTTTCATGTATTTTACCTGAATTATGAAAATAAACCTAGCACTTTATAGTATGTGATTTAGTATGTGATTTAATTTTGAAACAGTTCATGCTCTTTCATTTCATTAAAAATATATATTAGCATAATTTCTTCACAGTCCTATTACACTACAGAAGGCGGCAAATACTAGAATGTAATTTTAACTTGGATTTCCAGACATTTTGGTTGCAAAATGGTTCATATTCTGGTTTTTAGTGAAGCATTCCCCAAGCCATGCATATCTTCTCTGATTAGGGAAGATTTACAAGTCAAACTCATACATTTTTCCATTGGGAAAATATGTGGCAATCAAACCACTCATATAAATCGAACCAATAAACAAATTTAGGAGGAAGTGCTGAACAATGGCTGTCTCTTGTCTCCTGCATCCTGAATCCAGCACTCCGTTTGTAGCAGGAGAAGATGCGGAGTGAATGGCTTCTTGCCTTGTATTAATGTATTGAGGACTTGTGCTGAGTGGGGCTTCTTTCCTCAAAATCTGTTCCTGACATCATGTAGCCTATTGGTGATAGGAGTCAACTATATCCTCCATCTACTCTAGATCTCTTTCCTCATCCAACGTACATTAACTTGATTGAATCAATTCATACAACCATGTAGGATCCGTTTTTATCTCTTCCAGCAAATAAGCCTTTGTAGAGAACCATAAAGATGGAATACAGCAGTTACCAAAGTATGAGCTAAGTCCAGGGAAAGAAGAGAAAAATTACAAAGAAACTTAACTTTCTTTTGTATAAGAAGGAGGGAGGTAAAATGTTGTCAGGCTTTCAAGATTCAGTTACTAAAGCTTATATCAATAAAGTCCCATATTTCTTGTGGAATCTTCTTAAATTTCTTCAGTGTTTTGCAAAATATTTGGGCATAATAATGAGGACAGGCCTAATCAGAGAAGAAACAATGGGAGTATACACAGGTAAACATCAGCTTTAAGTTTCTCTCGTTTCCTGGTTATAAGCAGAAGAATACTTAGAGCAATTTCAAAATCCTTTTATTCATTTACCCTTAATAGTCTGTTCACCTCAAAGTAATGTCAACCTCTGTTGGAATATTCATCACTTTTCCTTCAGAGATGATTAACTGCTGGCATATCTGACAATCTTATTTAAGACTCTATCATCGTTTCTTATAATTAAGCTGCTCCCTAAAATATCAGCCAGCATTGCTTCTTGCCTGAGAAGTTCCTTCTGACTGCCTCTTTTATAGTGGAAATAGTATCTGCGGTGGTCTTCTCGAAGTTTCTGTAAAACATTCTTTAATAGTTTATTGTCAAGCTGTCTGTTTTTATGCTAGCTGTTATTTATTCAGAACTATGCTCACTGCAAGCAATGTTGCAGAGCCTTTGACAACACAAAAGCTCTGCTTTCATTTTATTGATGGCTTTGCCTAGCAGCTCTGTGATGAAAGAATTGAAGAGACGCAATCATCCTAAGGCTGTTCATAGCTCCTCAGCTATGTTTGTAATATTTTAACTTTGCTTCACATGAGCCATAGAATTCAGCAGATGCAAACAGAGAATCAGGATAATATAGTGAGGGGGAGAGCAGGTTGGCCTTGTACCCATTTGACTGAAAAACAAACAGAATGGCATTATGTATATGATCCTGGTGTCCATTTTCTTCCATTCAAAGGTGCTTTACGCATGTCATCCATCCATCACCCCATCATTTAACTTAGATAAACCAGGAATAACAACCTCTGTAGGGAAGAAGACCACAATCTGTCACTAAGTGGAATGCTGAGGCCACACTAAAAAGAGCCCGGAGAAATAAACTAATAAAAAATAAATTTAAAATCTTTAAAAAATATACCCCCTCCAAAAATTAAAAGGGGATAATGACAAGCATCGAAGCCTTAAAATGGCACACCAGTTTTAGTAAAGTGCTCTGGCGGCTGGATAGGAACATTGATAGTTGTCACATATGATGCTGTACTGGCCACAACGACAGACTAATATCCCTCTCTTCTGATGGCCAGTTTGTTAAATTCTAATGATGAAATCATGCTCTGTTGTGAGTGATTAATGAGTCTTTTACCCTTAGCAACCAACTAGATAGTTTACTCTGGCTCCTTAAGAGATTTATTTATATGTATGGAATGTGTAGGCCATTCCAGTATATGGGAAAAAATGGAAAAGAGAGCAAAAAAGACACAAAGAAGTGGCTTCCAAACTTTTTTTTACAGCAGTTATAAGTACAGTTATAAATTTAATTCTCTAAAGTTACAACAAAACTCTCTTCTTTTTATAAACTACGCTGTTTATCATCAAAACCACAACTTCATATTTCCTGTTTTCTGCAAAAATGCCATAAGCGGTGTCCCGTCAGCTATACTATACTATAGTAAATGTAGATGTAAATTGTAAATGTAAAAATGTACATGTAAATGTAGTAAATTTCTCCTTTCTCATCTTTTTAAGAAGAGAGTAAGAAGCATGACAGCCCATGTGGTTAGGATGCTGGGTTGACAATTTGCAAGTCTGTGTTCAAAGCCTGAATGGTGCTGTGTGATGGGGTGGGTTCCTGTCATTCATTCCAGATGCTGCTGATCTAGCAGTTTGAAAGTGTGCAAATGCAAGTAGATAAATAGGTACCATTTTGGTGGACTTATTAACAGGGACATTAAAGGAGTCCCCAATTGAGGATCCCCTGAACAAGAGTTATGTGTCCAGCTAATTCTTTCACCATGGAAGCAGTTCAATGCTTCTGACATGGAAGTATAGTATAAGAAGGGACTGAACAATCATTTGTCTGAAAGGATATTGGGTGTCTTGCACTAGCAGAAGGTTGGACTAGAAGATCTCCAAAGTCCCTTCCAACTCTGTTATTCTGTTACTCTATTGTTTAATTAAAGAAGTCATTTTGGCCATCTCAGAGAGTTCCATCATCTTCACCAATCATTCTTCCATTGTAGATATCTCCAAATGCTTCCATGTTGTCCCACATTTTTGGAGAAAATTCTCTCAGTGAACTGATAGCTGTAGTGAATATTTTTAAAAAAAAAACCTGTAAATAAGATAGTTGAAAATAAAATTTTAAATTCATGATAATAAGCATACAATCATAAAAAGAAAATAGCATACTTCAACCATAATAATGCTAAATAGAGAATAGAACATCAGTCACACAAACTTTCTACACAGTCTTATTACACATTTTAGTGGGTTTCTTTTC
Organism: Pituophis catenifer annectens; assembly: GCF_029215685.1. Taxonomy (NCBI): domain Eukaryota; kingdom Metazoa; phylum Chordata; class Lepidosauria; order Squamata; family Colubridae; genus Pituophis; species Pituophis catenifer. The sequence continues at coordinate 95,968,287 of NW_027256881.1, forward strand.
ACATATTATCTTCATGAGACTAGCTAGAATAAATATATTTAAGCAATATGTGAAGATTCTGAATTAGATTCTCTAATTACTTAGAGATTTCAGTTCACTGAAAAATAGTTCTCCCCATATGCGATCTAATTATAAATTAATTTCATTAATCAAACTTATATTTTTTTAATATAAGTTTTCAGCAACAGAAACCTTACCAGCCTGTATCTTAAACTCAAATTTCAAATTGCTTGATACAATATTTTCCACTCTTCAGAAAAACACGTTAAATGCTTCTATTGAAAAGGGGGGAAAAATCTTCAGGTTTGTTCCATTTTGCCCCCAAAACAAGAAAGAAACAGAAAAGTTCACTCTGTTCGGAGGAGGGGGATGTCATCTTAACCAATTTTATTGGTCGGTCTTATTGTGTTTCCTATCAACATCTATTTCTTCTTCTCAGAACTGGTTCCATGAAACAGGTTTATAATTGATTACATTTAGATGTTATCTGAACCACTTGGCATCTGTTCATTGATACACAAATGAGTTCCTGTGAAAGAGGAGAATGTTTACAGGCCACCAATGTTAATCACGTAGGTGAAGAAATCTCATGTATATCATCAAGTACTGTTGGTGGTGGAATATATTCTGGTGAGAACTGACTAAACAAAAATATAAGTGGTCATGTTTGAACTAAAACAAGTGTGAGACATCATTCTGATCAATAAGATTAAATTGTGGTTTCATTAGAAAATCTATTCCTGGATTCTCCGTTTGTTCCATAAAATCCTATTTTATCTTTCACAGTCACAAGAAAGATAGAAAAATCTCTGTGTGTGTTTTTTTAACTTGGCATTATTTTATGATACATCTTCAAAGGTCATGGCTAAAATTCTACAAATCAAATGAAAAATGAATCTGGTTTTATGGTATCTTGTAAGATGAATGGGCAGCTGATCAATAATCCATTCTTGCATTTATATCAAACATTTACTTTTAAATGGAAGGCACTTTGCTGGAGTCATTTGAAAGGTCTTCCAGTCTCAGTAAATCATTGATAATCTTTTCAAAACCAGAGATATGTCAAAGATATATTTTGACAGGAAAAAAATATTGGTTTTCAAAACAAAAAGCTAAGCCCTAACTTTGGTTTCCAGATGAATAGGAAATTAAGAGAAAAATTAATCAATTTTTTTTTAATGCTTGAAAGCACTCGGAGGCTCCAACTGCTCCAGAATGCAGCCGCACGGGTGGTTATGGGTGCACCTCATTACGCCCATGTAGCACCTTTCCTGTGCGAGCTGCACTGGCTCCCAGTGGTCTTCCGAGTGCAATTCAAGGTGTTGGTTACCTTATTTATTATTATTTAATAATAATATTATTACTATTATTTAAAGCGCTCCATGGTGTAGGACCAGGATATCTATGGGACCGCCTTCTGCCACCAACAGCCTCCCACCGACCAGTTTGCTCCCACAGAGAGGGACTCCTCAGGGTGCCGTCGGCCAAGTTATACCGGCTGGCGACACCCAGGAGGAGAGCCTTCTCTGTCGGAGCCCCTGCCCTTTGGAATGAATTGCCTCCGGATATTCATAACATCTCTGATCTCCGGGTCTTTTGCTGTGCCCTCAAGACCCTACTATTCCGACAGGCGGGGCTGTCTAATTGAATGATTTTAAATTGGGTTTTAACTTGGGGTTTTAAAATTCAGCCAAAACTATTTAATGATTTTAATTAATTCTAACTATGATATTGTATATTTATGTTTTAATTTTGGCTGTACACTGCCCTGAGTCCTTTGGGAGGAGGGCGGTATATAAATAATATTATTATTATTATTGGTTAATCTTTAGTGAGATTCACAGCCTTTGAGGCTGGTTAATAGCTCAGCAGCTCGAGTCCTAACCAAGGACCTAGGAACTGTTAAGGTATCGTCGGAGGATGTAAGCTGTTCCGAGTAAGGTGGTTTTTTGTAGAGTCAAAATGTTCAAGTCCGGCAAATTTAGAATTTCTAAATAGCGGGGTAGTCCTTTGGGTATTGCTCCGAGGGCTCCAATTACAATCGGGACAACACACGATTTCTTTTTCCACAGTCGCTCAACTTCAATTTGTAAGTCCCGGTACTTTGTGATTTTTTCTTGCTGCTTATCTTCAATTCGTGCATCACCAGGTATTGCAATGTCAATGAACCATACTTTTTTCTTTTCAACTATTGTTATGTCAGGTGTGTTGTGGACCAAGTGCCTGTCAGTCTGAATCCTAAAGTCCCACAAGATCTTGAGTTTCTCATTCTCTAAAACTTTCTCAACCTGATGTTCCCAGTGGTTTTTGCTGTACTCAAATCCAAACTTCTGGCACAATTTCCAGTGAATGATTTTAGCAACACGGTCATGGCGTTGTAGGTAGTCAGTTTGTGAAATTTTGCTGCACCCACTGATCAGGTGGTCAACTGTCTCATCTTTCTCATTGCAGAGGCGGCATTTGCTGTTGGTGGTAACATGTTGAATTTTTGCCTTCATACAGTTTGTGGCTAGGGCTTGTTCTTGAGCTGCCAAAATAAAGCTTTCTGTTTCTTTTTTCAATACTCCTGATCTTAACCAGTTCCAAGTTAGTTTCTGGTCAGCTTTCCCTTCAATACTTTTCAAGTATTGGCCATGCAGAGCTTTGTGTTTCCAATTTTCAGCTCGCTGCTCAATTACTTCTTTCTTATATTCTGCTTTTGTTTTAGTTGTCTTTAAAAGGCCTCCTTTATTTACTTTATTTATTTATTTCCTTTATTTATTATTATTATTATTATTATTATTATTAAAAATAATAATAATAATAATAATAATAATAATAATAATAATAATAATAATGTTTGCCGAAATGATATGTGGTACAATATGCATCCTTTAAACAAAGGAAAAGTCTTAAGGGTATGTTATTAATTTTGTTCTGAAAACATTAGGAATTCATGGAAATGATAAACAATAGATAACTACAAGAAAGGGCCTGCTAAATTAAAGATATGCCAGCTGGGTGCTTTTTGTGATACACAATGTATTTGTAGGGAATGCCATAAAATTTATTAAAGATATCATTGGGCTTAATTCTGTTTTAATAATATACTGCTTGGCTAGGTTGACTAGCTTGAACATCTACATACTACTAAAGCTCTCCTTCCTGCAACCTTTAACTGGGTAAAACAGTGTACCATAGGGCAAAATATTTTGAACCAAGGTCCCACAAATTGGCTAACATACAGAATGCATCCAAAATCCAAGATCCATAACACCCAAACTGAAATTTGGCAAATTTTATAAAACATTTTATAACATAAACACTGTAATAAAGCAGTTTATGACATAATACAACATGTCACAAAACATTTTCTGTGCCGAAGTTTGATAGCACTATATAGTTCAACATTGGCTTGTTTTCAAGACAGATTCATCTCTGAATATATCCCAGCTTTTCCAATGGAGACAGTACATCTGTCATTTTTGAAGGCATCAAGGAATCTAGTAAGAAATATCTTTGAAGCAATGATCCAAGGATCACAGGTTGTCTAGTCTATAAGTCTATAATTTTATAAGAGTATAAAAGTCTCTTGGAAAGTGCTTAATTGCAGGTAGTCCTTGACATACAAGCATTTGTTTAGTGACCATTCAAAGTTACAACGGCATTGATAAAAGTGAATTATGACCATTTTTCACACATATGACTATTGCAGCATTCCCGTGGTCATGTAATCAAAATCTAGAAGCTTGGCAACTGGCTCATATTTATGATGATTGCAGTGTCATAAATTGAAGACTACCTGTACTGAAAATGTGGGGTCTAACAAGTGGTCTATATAAACCTTTGAAAAGTATATACTAATCCAGGACTATTAATATATCCATTTAATACAACTAATAAGTAGTCTTGGATGAGTATCTATTTTCCAAAGAGTACTTTCACCAGTTCAATGGTTCCTGGATGAATATTTATGTTCAAAATTAAGAATTCATTTCATTAAGCAGTACTAATAGGAGTATTGTATTTAATCATTTTTTTCTGTCATGTTAGAAATTTGATGCCAATTTTGGGAGATTCAATAGGAGACAGCATTCATGACTTTTGAGTGTTTATTGGTCTGTGAATTGTTGGTTAGACTTGTAAATTTGTATAGGAAGGATGAGATAGATTTTAGATAGATGATAGATAGATAGATAGATAGATAGATAGATAGAAAGAAAGAAAGAAAGAAAGAAAGAAAGAAAGAAAGAAAGAAAGAAAGAAAGAAAGAAAGAAAGAAAGAAAGAAAGAAAGAATTCCTTATTGGCCAAGTGTGATTGGACACACAAGGAATTTGTCTTGGTGCATACACTCTCGATGTACATAAAAGAAAAGATACATTCGTCAAGAATCATAAGGTACAACACTTAATGATAGTCATAGAGAAACAATCAATATAAATCTTAAGGATAGCAACAAGGTTACAGTCATACAGTCATAAGTGGGAGGAGATGGGTGATAGGAACGATGAGAAGATTAATAGTAATGCAGACTTAGTAACTAGTTTGACAGTGTTGAGGGAATTATTTGTTTAGCAGAGTGATGGTGTTCAGGGAAAAAACTGTTCTTGTATCTAGTTGTTCTGATATGCTGTGCTCTATAGCATCGTTTTGAGGGTAGGAGTTGAAACAGTTTATGTCCAAGATGCAAGGGGTCTGTAAATATTTTCACAGCCCCCTTTTTGACTCGTGCAGTATACAGGTCCTCAATGGAAGGCAGATTGGTAGCAATTGTTTTTTCTGCAGTTTGAATTATCCTCTGAAGTCTGTGTCTGTCTTATTGGGTTGCAGAACCAAACCAGGCAGTTATAGAGGTGCAGATGACAGACTCAATAATTCCTCTGTAGAACTAGATCAGCAGCTCCTTGGGCAGTTTGAGCTTTCTGAGTTGGTGCAGAAAGAACATTCTTTGTTGTGCTTTTTTGATGATGTTTTTGATGTTAGCTGTCCATTTTAGGTCTTGCAATATGGTAGAACCTAGAAATTTGAAGGTCTTTACTGTTGATACTGTGTTGTCTAGTATTGTAAGAGGTGGTAGTATGGGAGGGTTTCTCCTAAAGTCCACCACCATTTCTACATTTTTGAGTGTGTTCAGGTCCAGATTCTTCTGTTCGCACCACAAGGCTAGTTGTTCAACCGCCCGTCTGTATGTGGATTCATCATTGTCTCAAATGAGACCAATCACTGTTGTGTCATCTACGAACTTCAGTAGTTTAACAGATGGATCATTTGAGATGCAGTCATTGGTATATATAGTAGAGAGAAGAGAAGTGGAGAGAGCACACAGCCTTGTGGGGGCGTCTGTGCTAATTGTACAGGTATCTGATGTGATTCTGCTTAGCTTCACTTGCTGCTTCCTGTCTGTTAGGAAGCTTATGATCCATTTACAAGTGTGTTCAGGTACCGCTAGCTGGTTTAGCTTAGTTAGAAGAATGTCTGGAATGATGGTGTTGAATGCTGAACTAAAGTCTACAAAGAGGACCCTTGCGTAGGTCTTTGGAGATTCAAGATGTTGCAGGATGTAGTGCAGAATCATATTAAGAGCATCATCTGTTGATCTATTTGCTTGGTATGCACATTGCAGGGGATCTAACAGAGAATCCGTGATGGTTTTCAAGTGAGACATCATTAGCCTTTCAAAGGTTTTCATAACTACAGAGGTTAGAGCAACTAAGTCGTTCAGTTCCTTGATTTTACACAGTTCTGTAGCTGTATTTCAATAGAATGGGCCAACTCGCCGTAGCCAATTTGTCACAGTCAACTCACCATGGCCAACTCACTACGAGAGAACTCACATTGGCCAACTCACTACAAGAGAACTCATCGCAGGACAATTTAACAATTCAATTTAATTATTTAAAATAAATTTTAAAATATTTTATTTTTTGTCATTCATATTTCATTCTGTCCCTCCTTTTGCATCCTTTCTTTAATGATTCTGTTCCACCATTTCTTTGATATTAGTATAAATCTTGTCCCGCAGTGAGTTGTCCTGCAGCAAGTTGGCCATGACAAGATGGCCATGGCAAGTTGGCTGTGGCGAGTTGACCATGGCAAATTGTCATAGTCCTGTACTTCAAATGACACAAATGGAGTGATCACGTGATATGTGTTGACCAACAATAAACGGTTAGATGTCTACAAGTAAAAAAGAAAGAAGTATCTCTCTTTAAAAATACATTTTAAAATATTCATCACTTTTCTCCACACTCCAGTAAGCTGAAGTGTGAACTTCAATGAATATGTTTTTAATCTTAAACATGAAACAAGTTGCTAAACAATAGGTGTTGATCAGTAAATTTATGTGTTGAAGAATGAAATATGAATAATTTGCATTAATAAAAAGTCTCATGAGCAAGTTATGTTTGTATTTATGTAAATTGGAAGAAAATTCTTAAAACGACTGCAAGTTACATGATGTTACAAATATGAATGAATTTTATTTTTACTTATGTGTATCTTCTTAAATCTGTCAGAAAAAAAAACCAGACTGAAATATTGCTCTGTGTTTTGGACACGAAAGCAGCAACATTCCACCAATTTGCATACTATATGTTACAGATTAGTAGAAATTACAAACATATTTAGAATAAGTTTATGGATTATGGGGTGTGTGTGTGAATGTGTGTGTGTAATTTTTGTAGCTGATACTTTTGATACAGTGTACATATAACAAAAACCTGCTTAATAGAATCATTATAAAGTTATTGGCAAACAGTTATATTAGCCTCTTCCCACTTTTTCACCTGGCTAAAATAAAATATCCATACTTTTGACATGCTTTATTCACATAGAATGAAAAAGGTTTTTCATCAGGTACATGTGAAATGGCTCCAAGTTTATTCAGATTATTCATTCAAATCATTAGGTTTGATCATTTTTGGATTAAAAAATCAAGTTTATTCAATTTCATCTTTCAAACAACTGAATGGGGTCAATCTAATCAATCTGCACCATCTGTAAAATCAGTCTGATTCTGTCAAAAACAGTTTCTGAATGGAGAACTCCAACATGGTTCAGAGATTTGATTCAACTCATCAATCTGATTCAAAGGTTTAGATCAAACTGCAGTATAAATCTAAAATCCACTAAGAATTCTATCTAAGAATAGAAGCTTTATACATACAGTTCTATTTTTCAACATGGTTACCATCTCTATGTGCCATGTAACTACAGCAAAAAGACAACAGATGGATTTTTAAATGAATTTTATGACAAATTTAACAAATCTTTATGTTGCTTTTTTTACTATTTTCACAATGATTCAACAATTGACTCATCAGCACTATTCTGACTCCAAATTTTGGAGGCTATCCAGGTCATCATAAATACTTTTAATCTGTTTTAACAGTCTGTTTGCTCTTTGCCAGGAAGCATCTGGTATCTGAAAGCATGAGTCTTTCAGGAAGCAGAAATGAAATCCAAGTTTTCTTTGACAATCTCATTCTCTTATTCATTGTTTTCAGTGTTAGGAAAGTGGAAAAATACACTCCTGGACTTGTAATCCTTGCACGTCTGGTGTACATCAGCAGCCATTTTGCCTTATCCACGTTGTCCAAAGTAAACACAACATAACATCCCTGAGGTGGCAGCTTCTGCAGGAAAAAAAAAAAGTAACTGCATCTCTACAACTGCCCATTTGCTGTCCAGACTGATCTTTTCAAAAGGCATTCTTTCTGACCATCTGGCATAATCACTTGTGCAGACTTGGTATGAGTATCTGGGAAATTCTACTGTGAAATGTTGCTAAAAGAAGAAGCGATGTGAGATTTGTGTTAGGTTAATGAATTTTGGGCTTTATTGTAACAGTTGTTGTTGTCAGCCATTTGTGTCTGACCTTTGGCTACTGTATGGATCAGCACCCTCCATGCCCCTCTGTCTTGCACCTCCTCCTTCAGATCTTCCATGGTCATCCCAGTGTCATACTTTACAGTCTCCAGCCAGTGGATATATATTATAACAGTCACTGTTTATTTAATTATGGCTGGGTTAACTAAACAGTGTAGCTCAGAGAATGGTTCCTTTCCTTGTGAACAAAGGAACCCCAAAGGGAGTATCATTTAAGACAGCAGCCCCTAACCTTTTGGGCACCAGAGACTGGTTCAGTTCTATTGACCGGAGGGAGCATGGTGTTACATGCTGTCTGTATCCCGGGGATGGGGCTTCACTTGTTTGTGCAGCCCAGTTGCTGGCATGCCGCAGACCAGGGTTGGTTCATGGACCAGGGTTGGGGACTCCTGATTTAAGATGAGGTTTTCCCTTAATTACTTGGAATTTTCCTAATTAGTGTCCAAATAAAGAAGCTCTGTTAATACATCCAGATCCTTCAACTATGATAGATCTGCATTCTTGATGGAGGAGTTTAAGAACAACCAAAGAAAAACTAGTGTGATCAAAAGTACACAAATTAGTAAACATCATACCACAAAGTTACTAATCACTTCTAAGAAAGGTTAGACTGGGAAGGGAGTAGATACTGCTGGTGATAATAAAATACAGGAGCAATAGATCACCACAAAAGGGTTTTATATGGGTTACATATTCTTCATCCAGTAGTGGACATTTTCTGAGAAGTTATCTTGCTGCATATTCTTCATTTACATATATCTATCAATCTATTTTTAAAGTAGCTATATAACCCTGCACAAGTTTATCCATGAAGTTAGTTTTGTGTATATTTGTTGAATTTTACGTCTAGGATATTTAGAATAACTTTCAAAAGAGGGATAGTTTGTAAGATCACAATGCTTGAGGCTACTCTAAGTACAGAACTGCAACATTCAGCCCACATCCTAGGTAAAAATATATTTAGTAGTTTAATTAGGTGAGCCCAATTGTTGACCTCTAAGTTTACTATATTCTCTTTAACATGGAAATATGAGGCTAAGAACGGAAGATATCCATGGCTGTGATTCTTATCCTTACTATTCACAATTGAGGAACATATGTGCTCCTTTGGCACACTGCACTCACGACCATCTGTTCTCGGTGCATAAAATACAAATACGGTTTCTGTTGCTTGCAGTAAGATGAGCAAAATGATGAATGAGAACTTAGGCTACTAGCTTTCCTAGGCTTAAAAAAGACACACCAGCTATGAAGGAAGGATTTGCATTATACATGATGAAAACTTGTATGACCAATGTTGAAATACATACATACATACTAAGTCAGGGTAAAACAGTTTACCATTGAGTAACACAATATTAATGATAGAGAAATTGCCAATATTTGTGTACACTCAATCTTTGCAGCTTTCTTAACAAAGCTGAAAAAATATTTGGTAAATGCAAATAGATAACCCCAAATCAGAGAAAACCATTTTTATTGGAATTTGATCTACTGATTTGTTTCATTTTAGCACATCTTTCTTTCCTTGTAGCTTAAATTAATTTCAAGTTTCAGGTATTTAATCATTTAATAAATATCTCAGATATGCATCAATTAATTTTTCAACTATGGCTAATTTCTAGGAATATTGGCATGATTACAGCTTAATAAATTATTTAATGCAAGACATTCTAGAAATCAAGAAGCACATCTTTCTTCAAGAAAGACATAGCATCAACTTTTGAACCTCTTGTTTAGAATAACAACATGGGAGTGTGTATCTGTTCCTACTACCCTGTGTAGAAGGAAGGAAGGAAGGAAGGAAGGAAGGAAGGAAGGAAGGAAGGAAGGAAGGAAGGAAGGAAGGAAGGAAGGAAGGAAGGAAGGAATGAATTGATGGATAAGAGTTCCAATTCAGGGGGGGAAATAGGTGCTTTAAAGAGCAAAGAAATGTTCCATTCATATCCTTGACCACGAAGCATCTTTTTTGAAATTGTTCTGAAGCATTATCTAGCTTTATAACATAATACTAAATTTCTATAACAAAACTACAACAAAAGAAAAGCCTGAACAGGGTTATAAGTGAAGCATGGAAAAAGGCCAAAATGGGACTTTTAGCTATAGGATTGTTATACTGCCTTTAGAACAAAGGGCTAAACTGGATTATATGCAAACTGAATATTATCCTGGCTTGCTTTTTATAAGGAGTAGTTTTAACAAGACACAAAGTGGATTAGAAAAGGATATATCAGAATCTGAATTAATGGATTGGAAATGGAACAAAATGATTTTATGTAAAAGGATTTTTAATATGAGGATATAAGCAGGAGACAGTAAATTAAGTACTTAACCAAACTCTCTTGTTAAATTCACTGCCACTTTAAATTATTTTACTTTTCTTGGACAATGCTTATAGGATAATATTCATCAGAATAATATTATCAGGATGATATAATCTCTTTGTCAACCCTGAAGTTGACCTAACCGGACCCATCTTGGAGCTTCAGTGTTGCCACACTGGAGCTGAGGGATAGGGAGGGGGGATTAGAGATAGCTGGGGTTGTGTAACCAAAATAAAATACTTTCTCTTGGGAACTAAGGATGTTCTCACACCTGGACTGTCCTGGAAGGAGGAGTGAGGTCACCAGACAATCAGACAGCGTCTTGATTGGACCATGTGACTGATTGTTTGGGGTTGTGGAAAAACGTTCTCTTTTAATTAGGTGAAAACCGTGGGAAACTTCAGAGTCAGTTTTCACCAGATCTGTGCCAATATGATATTTCCAATAAAGCTATTCTTTGAGGAATTCACCTGCCTCGGAGTTCTGCTTGATATGGATTATTACTTGGAACTCTGAGACTCTTCACAATTTTCCGAAATGTCTCCCCCCCCATCTTCTCTCTCTCTCTCTCTCTCTCCCTCTCTCTCTCTCTCTCTCCCCCTTCCTCCCTCTCTCCCTCCCTCTCTCTCTCTCTCTTCCAGATGTTCCAGTGGAAAATTTCTGTTCTATCCTGCTGTATCACCAATAACAACCTGTCCAATAGCCAAAAAGGACACTAAAAGCACATTAGATCTTTCTTATGTTCTCAGTGAAGAACAATGTTCTCTCTTATCTTTCCATGGTATATCACACAGATTTGGCCATGTTAAAAATTATCCTCTTTTGAGCCATCCTTTGCCAGGAAAAGGATGGAGAGGCAAATATTTTGTTTAGTGCGCTTGAGACAGCAAACTAAAATAAGGGGGCTAGAGATCAAAAATTGCAGCACCTCGCTTATTCAGACACTTTTCCTCTTTGTCATTGCATCCTGCTCAGATATGCTCATTAAGGCAATAAAAGGTTATCTTAACCTTTGAATGTTAAGAACTTTTCTTAGCCTCTCTTTCTCTCAAGTTTCTTTGCTCTCTTTGACAGCAAAGAAAGTTTTATCTATTTCTGCAATGCTAACTACTCATTTTCTAGACTTTTGCAGGCCAGTTATGGTAGCTGGTCTAGTTGATTCATCAATAGTGTAATTTCCAAACAGAACCAACTTCAGAAAAATGCTTTCATTTCCTAAGGCTGCAGCCTCATTCAGCTTAATTGGCATTTAGTGAATAATTTAACCTAATGATGCGAAGGAAGAAAAAAAAGCAGGTGAAAGTATAATGGAATCATCCAGGGGAAGAAGAAAATTGGCTCAGAATGTTACATTTCCTTTTGCTTTAAGCACCTAAGTTCCTATCATAATTTTAAGTCATACAGTGGTAACGATCCATTTCTTAATAAATCAGTTAAATGCACTTTCTCTCTTTTTTTTCTTAAATGGGGAAGAGGAAGAATTTAACTGCAGTTTGCCATGATTTGTGAAACATTTCCACTCTAACAGTGTCACCTCTGTTTCAGCACATAAGTCAACAACTTCATACAGAAACAGTGAGGAGCCTTCTGGTCTAGACAGAATGTGGGATGTGGGCATAGGTTGGATCTATTCCTGTGAAACAGTGGCATGTGGAATGGAGAGTGAAATACAGGAGAGAAAACAAGGAGGCCCCTGTGGTAATATCACCCTTGAAGGCAACCCAAGTATCCAAAACTCACAAAGTGGACTTCCTGGTGAAATCAGGCCAGCTGTAGAGTACCTTCTTCTTTGACATCTGTTTACGGATGTCACTGATTTTGTTTTTTCAGTGTCAGACGAAATTTCTCTTCAGGCCTTCTCATAAGCCGCAGTGCTAATGTATCAGAGCAGGATGTTAAAAGACAGCTTGGGCATGGAGGGAACTCTGACCAACTGGATTTTGTAAATTTGGAACCATGGTGCGAGGAAGCAAAAGATAAAATGAATTTTATAGCAAGCCATCCTTTAATATTAATTAGAATAGAAGGGATCTTGGAGTCTTCTAGTCCAACACCCTGCTGAAGCAGGAGACCCTACACCATTTCAGACAGGTGGCTGTTCAGTCTTTTCTTAAAAACCTCCAGTGATGAAGCACCCATAACTTCTGAAATCAATTGTCCTAAACAATTGTTTAATTGTCCTCCCTCTTAGGATGTATCTCCTAATTCCAGGTTGCTTCTCTCCTTGATTAGTTTCCATACATTATTCTGTAGGAAGTTAGCACCCACCCCTTTCCTGGAAGAGTGAAATATTTTAGGAAATATGAAAAAGGCAGAATATTATATTTCCCTGGATGAGAAATATGAGAAGCATATTTTACAGACAAAGCATCTCCCACCTTCCTGCCCCCCACCCTTTGTCAATGGGCCATTAAGGCCTGGGCCAGTCTATTCTACATAACAAAGATCTGCCTCCTTCAGGCAGAGCCATAGTAGGAATTGCCAAAGATAGGATTAGCCCTCTACACAATAGCAGCAGAAACTCACCACATGTGACCTGGGAAGCACATGTGACCATCAGCCAGCAAGGCCCCCACCCCCTGGGAGTCTGACAACCAATCAGGATACTCTTTCAGGGCCCCAAGAAATGCAGAGCCAGAGAGAGCATAAAAACCCGAGGATTTACTGTATCTGCCCCTTTTCTGTTCAGGAACTCAAGCTATGTGATCCTGTCCACCATTAAACCATCTTTCCAAGCAGTCTCCATGTTTCCAGTGTCTGTTTTCCCCACTTGGAGCAGAACCCAGAAGGATGTTTCTTCCAACAATTCCTTGTCTTGCCTTCTAATGCTCTGGAAAATAAGTTGTCCCCCTCTTCTTTTTGGCAGCCCCTCAAATCCTGGAATACTGCTATCATGTCATTCCTAGTTCTTCTTTTCTCCAGAGTAGCCATTCCTGCAACTGTTCTTCATATGTTTTTGTCTTCAGGCCCTTAATCATCTTAGTTGCTCTTTTACTCTTACTAGGCATTAAGTGTAACAAACATTTCCAAAACTACTTTCCACACTAGGTTGTGAAGAACTGAAGAGAAAGTGGTTCCTATTGTAATGTTCATGCCTCTGTTTCTATCTCTGCTGCAGGGTAAAGTGATAGTTCTCTAAAATGATGAACTTTGCATTTATCTCTATTAACTTTCATTTTGTTACTTCCATATCATTTTTTATGCTCTATCAAGAACATTTTGAAGGCTGCTTCAATCTTTCAGAGTATCGGCTGCTCCATCCAGTTTTGTGTCATCAGCAAATGTGATAAGAATTTACTCCATCCTTCATTGAATACCTTAATGAAACTATTTATGAGTATCAGGCTCATTACTACGGTATAACGCTTGATACCTCCGTCTAGTCTGATAAGGAACCATTGATGAGGACAGTTTTCAAATCAGAAATTAAACTGATAGCCCATATTTACTATCTTGCTAATCAGAATGCCAATGAGGTACAGTGTTGAATACTTTGCTGAAGTCAAGGGAAATTATATGGACAGCAATCTTATGATCAAACAAAACTGTCAAATCAAGCAGTCTCCCCATTTTCATTTATTTCAATTGAAAAAGGAATACCCCTATGTACAGTTCAGTGTACAGTTCCATTATCATTGTGGGCATAATGGGCTTATGGATGCACAGTAATTAATGGCATCTCATGATCTGCCATCCTCCCCCCATACACTTTAAACTATTCTTCTGACAGAGTTAAGAAAAGAACGTTGATGCAAATCACCTAGAATGATAGCGTACTGCTGCCAAAGCATTGATATTCCAAATATGGACTTAAGTTCTAGTAGCAAAAAAGTGTTCTCTCTCTTCCTGTCCCATTTTCAATTAGTGGGTCTAAAATCAATCTAACAGCCATTAAATATTATGATGTTCACATGGGACATATGGTTTGTTTGGATCTCATAAAACAAATATAGCCATACTTGAAAATTTTCATCAGAATGGTTAAGATGGTTGGGTTTCATCAGAATAAAACTCCAAACAAATCAAGTATTTTGCTCCAACAAAAATCTTGGGATAGGCATGTATTATTTCAACTTCCAAACACATGATTAATCTATTCCAAAACTCTTTGGTATTTTTGGGACAGTCAAAAGACTGCCATTGAAAAAGACCACATTGTATTCCAAAGTCAGAACAGACAAAGCATTTTGCTTCAACTTTAAAACATTCTCAGAAAATATAAATATCATTTTGAGCTCAAGACTGACAATAAGTTGGAAACATTTTGAGCTTGAAAACTGTTGCATATCCTTAATAATATGATGCAGAAAATGATGACAATCTATTTCTACTTGTCCCAATTACTTTTGCATTCAAAGACTGATATGTCCCATTATACTGTAAGTTCACATATTTGTAATGTAAACAAAAAAAACCCATTTATATTGTTATATTAAAAAAACAACTTTCTCAACATATTCTAGACCTTTTTCCCCCCAAAATGGACAATAGTAACAGTTATTTTTGCTCAAAAATGCATTGAGAAAGAGAGAAAGAAAGAAGCCAGACCAGGTCAGCTCATACAGAATGAGAATAATATCCCAGTATGTCTTTCACAAATTCTAACAAAGAGAAATAAAAATAAGACATTTTTCTCAAAATACTATTTAAAAGCCAGCATGTCTTCTCTTGTGTATTTCACTTACAAGAACAGTCATAGTGTGAACTACAATAAAAGTGAGTGGTTTAATTGACAACAGAAAAAATACCCCCAAAAAAGTAAAAAAAGTGGGATGGATGAGTGGGAGGAGTAACAACATCAGGAAAAGGACAAAATATTTACATCTCCTTTCAGGTCATCAATCACCTCACCTACTCTTTTTTTTTTTTTACTCAAAAAAGATTTGGTGTTTGCAGCAGGCATACTTCCATTTATGTGACATTTATTTAATGCTTGCTTATACTTTGGTTACTTAGTGATTATAAGAAAGTAAAAGGAACAAATACCCCCCAAAAAGTAAAAAGAGTGGGATGGATGAGTGGGAAAGTAAAAGGAACAAAGGAATAGGATGGGAGAAGGGATGTATCCCTTTGGAGGTAAGGTGGTGAATAATATCTAAGGAATTGAGCTTAAAATTGCTGGGCTGTTGTCAAAAGTTCACAAACCCTCACAGCCTCAGCGAGCCCAAAACCGCAGCCCCTGCCACAGATGGACTGCCTGGCAGCCCACAGGTGCCAAAAGAGTACAGAGACCTATCGGGGGTCTTTAGCAAGGAAGACTGCAACTTCCTCCCCCTTCGCTGCTCAACAGACTGTGCAATCGAATTTGTGCCAGGAGCCAAGCTGCCTAAACCAAAGAAATGGAAGAGCTAAGGAAATACATTGATGCCAATTTAGCATGTGGGTTTATCCAGCCCACAAAATCCAGAGTGGCACCACTAGTATTATTTAAGGGAAAAAAAGATGGGGGGGATGAGGCTTTGCATTGATTTTTGTGAAATTAATGACGTGTGCATGGAGAACACCTCCCCACTTCCCCTCATGAAGGGCATGCTAAGTCATTTAGCCAAGGGCAAGGTGTTCACTAAATTGGACTTGAGAGAAGCCTATTATTGTATAAGGATCAAAGAAGAAGATGAATGGAAGACTGCCTTTAACTGTCTGCTTGGCAGCTTCCAATTCAAAGTCATGCCCTTTGGTCTGCAAGGGGCCCCAGCAGTCTTCATGCAACTAATAAATGAAGTGCTGCATGAGCACCTATACAAAGGGGTCCTAGTTTACCTACACAACATTCTTATATTCAGCGAGACTCTCAAGGAGCATGTAAAGCTAGTGCGACAAGTGCTGAAAAAAACTCCTCACCACATAGCTCTACACAAAGTTGTCAAAATGTGAATTCCAGAAAACCTCCCTAGATTACCTAAACTACCAAATATCCAGCAGAGTGGTGTGCTCTAAAAACAAACCAAGTAACATGATTGAAGTCTGGGAATATATACATTTATTTAAGCAATGTTTACTAAATGAACAATTGTTTAATTGTTGACAGTACAAGTTTTCCTCCCTCTAAATTGTATCTAGTTGTTCCTCAAGCATTTAATACATACAAGAGACCTTAAGAAGATCATAAAATGTGATACAGTGTTTCTCTAAGTATGTTATATGTACATTATGTGAATTCACAATAGACTGAGACTTTCACAAAGATAAATTGATAAATATGTATCAATTTATCATTTGTATCATTCATTGGAATGTAATCCAAAAGGGGAAGAGTACTAACTGGAGCAATGATACAATTCAGTTGACAATATAAGCCCTATTCTGGAAATCAGATCAACTCCCAACCAAAGACAAATTAATCTCAAAGCTAACAGAGTGTGCCGAAATGGCTAGATTGACGCTGGAACTCCAGGATAAGGAAGAAAGTGAATATTATCTTGTGTGGCACCAGTGGTATCAATGGCTGGAAAAGAAAATCAGTACAAATATATGAAAGAAAATAGGGTAGAAAATTAAAAATTGGAAATGAATAAAGAGGAGATGCAATATTATTTTTAATTTAAAACACTTGAATTGAGAATATATCATTCATTCATTAACTTACAAAACAATATATATTCTGAGGATGACCAAAACATATATGTAAAATGTGGTGTGGGTATGTAGGTGGTGGGAACCTGTTTGTCTTTGCAATGTCTTTGTATTTTTTGTATTGTCTTTATATCTTTGTTTAAAATCCAATAAAAAAAAAAGACAATATAAGCCCTATTCTGCTAGTTTCCAAAGAGCAAAATACAATTTTATACCACTGTTTTTCAGGCATACTTCCCAGTCTAAGAGAAATACTCATCTTTGATTAATTGAATATGGAATTGCTCGATCATATGTTACATTATTTTAATTCTGCTGATAAAATTTTCATTTATTCCAAAGCCGTGAACTTCACCTTTGCAACTATTTCCATTTGTGGCTAGAAACTGCAGTTTCACAATTTCATTTTCTACACCTTCAGAAATTCACAACTCATTAAGATTTCCTAAGTAGTTCATAAACAAAGCCTTGTATTGTTATTACCACCTAATTAAACTACATAAAACGTGAATGTTTTATGACATTTTATGAAGCTTATCCAGCTGTGAGATTATGCAAGAACTTATTATTCCAACTGCAGCTAATTGTACTCTTCCATGTTTAAGTCAGTTATAAATTAACCTAACGAACACTATGCTTAAATAATGCAACTGTCTCCAATTAAAGTAAGCCTTCTGAAAATGTATTTGAAAACAAACAAGCAATGCTTATTTTATTTCTTTTAACACACAATTTTCTTACTCATAGTTGTAACTGGAATCACAACTGTGAAGCATAAAAAAGACTACGTGACATTTTAAATTGTTAGTCATCAGAGCAGGAATCAGTTCTTTAATGCCCTATAACATTCTATGCACATTTGCTTATACTACATAAATAAACAATATTGATAACAATTTACCATCAAAGTTCAAATTGATCAATGAATAATTCAATGGTGAAAAAATTAAGGTTCTACATTTAGGCAAGAAAAACCAAATGCACAGGTACAGTATAGGTGGTACCTCGCTCATTAGTAGTGACTGTGAGAGACATCTTGGAGTCCTAGTGGACAATCACTTAACTATGAGCCAGCAGTGTGCTACAGCTACCAAAAAAGCCAACACAGTTCTAGGCTGCATTAACAGAGGGATAGGTTCAAGATCACATGAAGTGTTAATACAACTTTATAATGCTTTGATAAGGCCACACTTGGAATACTGCATTCAGCATTGGTCACTACGATGTAAAAGAGATGTTGAGACTCTAGAAAGAGTGCAGAGAAGAGCAACAAAGATGATTAGGGATTTGGAGGCTAAAACATATGAAGAATGGTTGCTGGAATTGGGTATGTTTAGTCCGATGAAAAGAAGGACTAGGGGTGATATGATAGCAGTGTTGCAATATCTCAGGGGTTGCCACAAAGAAGAGGGAGTCAAGCTATTCTCCAAAGCACCTCTGAGGGCAGGACAAGAAGCAATTGATGGAAACTAATCAAGGAGAGAAGCATCTTAGAACTAAGGAGAAATTTCCTGACAGAACAATTAACCAGTGGAACAACTTGCCTCCAGAAGTTGTGAATTCTCCAACACTGGAAGTTTTTAAGAAGAGCTTGGACAGCCATTTGTCTGAAATGGTATAGAATTTCCTGCCTGAGCAGGGGTTTGGACTAGAAGACCTCCAAGGTCCCTTCCAACTCTTTTATTCTATTCTATTCTATACCTGAAAGAAAGTCCATCTTTAGCATCATTTGGCAGTACTAAGTGAACTTCTCTTCTAAGTAGTCCACCCCACTTATGTCTGCAACCATGTTGTCCCAGAAGCAGGTGCCATTTTGGGAGCAGTTACAATGAATAGTGGCTGCTTTGAAAAGGTGCTCACATTCCATACAGTATAAAAAATAATAATATTAATAAGTTAATAAATTTAAGGCACCAAACTAGAAGCCAGGAGACTCTGAGTTCTACTCCTGCCTTAGGCATGAAAGTTGGCTAGTGACCTTGGGCAAGTCACTCAATCTCAGCCCAACCACATCTTAAAAAATGCTTTTTAAAAAATCCATACTGAATTTAACTTTATCACACCATAAATATCTATCAGATGTGGATCTTTTAACTCTAAAAGTCTTGTTTCTCAGAAATACTCCCCCAGAGTCACTTAGGTGAGATGGGTGATGTATAAATTTGATAGATAAATAAATAAATAAACATCCATTTACATTAGAAAGGAGTACAATGTGGCATATATGTATGTATGTATGAGTGTGTGTGTGTGCGTCTCTCTCTCTCTCTGTGTGTGTGTGTGTGTTTCTATCAAGACACCTGTAGTGAAATATTATATATATATATATATATACATATACATATACATATATATATATATATATATATATATATATATATATATATATATATATGTTTTCTCAGGTTTTCGCGGGTGTTTGTATGTAGGTCTTTGGTTATTCGGGTCTTCTCCCACGTAAAATTGGAAGTGTCTTGGCGACGTTTCGACGAAGTCTCATTCGTCATCTTCAGGCTGGTGTTCTCACCAGCCTGAAGATGACGAATGAGACTTCGTCGAAACGTTGCCAAGACACTTCCAATTTTATGTGGAAAATGACAAATTTGCATTGTGAATTCATGGTACAAATTGGCTTCCAGTGGACTTCCAGGTGCGCTTCAAGGTGTTGGTGATCACCTTTAAAGCGCTCCATGGCTTAGGGCCAGGGTACTTACGGGACCGCCTTCTGCCACCAATAGCCTCCCACCGGCCGGTTCGCTCCCACAGAGAGGGCCTCCTCAGGGTGCCATCGGCCAGACAATGCCGGCTGACGACCCCCAGGAGGAGAGCCTTCTCTGTGGTGGCACCTACCCTATGGAACAATCTACCCCCAGAGATACGAGTGATCTCCGACCTCCGGATTTTTCGTCGGGCCCTAAAAACTTATTTTTTTCAGTTAGCCGGTCTGTCCTGATTTTAGGGTTAGTTTTAAAATTTTAATATTTATTTTAATTGACAAGTTTTAAATTATGGGCCAAATTTATAAATTATTTTAACTTTATTTTTTAACTGTGATGTTTGTATAGATGTTTTTTATCTGGCTGTTCACCGCCCTGAGTCCGAAAGGAGAAGGGCGGTATAGAAATTCGAATAAATAAATAAATAAATAAATAAATAAATAAATAAATAAATAAATAAATAAATAAATTTATATCAAAGATTGATATAAGTATGTAAGGGTAGGATTTGCCTTGTCACATCCCTGCAAACTGTTGCTGTGGGAAATGGCAACCTACTGCTCTGTTTCTTTCTTTTTCATTCATCTTTCTCCCATGCCACCTCTTTCTCCTTTATTCCATATCATTCACTTAAGTAGGTAGAGAGATGGTGGCAGGCAGACAAAGTTGTAACAGAGAGCATGATGATGTGAGTCTTATACCACATATGTTACTCAGCTGGGTTTCGGCAGGTTCTGACCAGTTCTGGAGAACCAGTTGCGGAAATTTTGAGTAGTTCGGAGAACCGGTAGCAGGAAATTTGAGTAGTTTGGAAAAACTAGTGCATACCACCTCTGACTGGCCCCATCCCCATCTATTCTCTGCCTCCTGAGTCCCAACTGATCAGGAGAAAATGGGGATTTGGCAGTAACCTTCCCCTGGAGTGGGGAGGGAATGGAGATTTTACAGTATTCTTCCCCTGGAGTGGGGAGGGAATGGAGATTATACAGTATCCTTCCCCTGCCATGCCCACCAAGCCACGCCCACCAAGCCATGCCACACCCACCAAGCCACACCCACTGATGTTACTTTTTTGTGGATTTAAGTTCAAAGCCTAAGTAACTCCGTGGAAATTTAAAACGTATCTGTTAACATATGCTGTACTCAAAGTATAAGTCTCCTTAAGGAGCAGTAAAGCAAATTCATCATGCTTAGTAGAAAATATAGCAAAGAATGCTCTCTTTGAAAGAGTGGAATGGCATCTATTTTCTGAATACTTTTACATGTTGCATATTATGCAGCTTTTCACAAAGTCAGTGACTATGTGTTTAAAAACTGTTTTAAAATTATGCTTGTCAGACATCAAATGGTAGGCTTGCATATCATAAGGACTTCAGTGACATTTGACAAGCAGATGATTCTATGATGAATAGAATAGTCAAGTTGGATTCAACCATCATTCATTAGATATGGTGATTGAGTCACATTAGACAACATAATTAGTACCAGCATACTACACGTTGTCATGTTTCAAATAGCAAACATTCCATTTTGAAACTCTTATTAAGAAGTGTTTGTTCTGTAAGTAGAAAGAACACATTTGATTTTTGCATGATATAGAAAAGAAATTATATGTAACGGGGGGAAAAACACTCTTATCACTAAAATAGGTAGGTAAGTAGATGTGTGTGTGATAAGAGAGATAAAAGATAAGTGTACTCTCTGTAAATGTGATTATTTAACTTGGGTGATTTGTGTTATCAAATTTTGAAGTAATATTCACCAGGTCATTCACCAGATTCTGGATTTAGGAGATCATAATGATATGGGAAGTATGGAGTCCATTTAGAATCTCTAGAGACAGATGTTTAAGGTTCTAAAGTAAAGAGCCTTTCCTGTGATTGGGGAAAAAAGAGACAGAGTAAGGAAGTATTAACAGTGACATTAAGCAGTTTGAAGGAAAGCGATTGTGGACATTTCTGCTCTGTCCGATTGTTGTGAGTACAAACCACCATTTCTGCAGAGCAGAAACAGATGACATGGTACTCGACTCATCCCTTAGCCTATGAATGGCACCTCAGTTCCTGTTTTCTTGCTTCTTGTTTAGTATTTTTCAACTCCTATCCAATTCGCCTTGGTTTCTAGTAGGAAAAGCACTGCTCTTTGATTGGCTATTGTAAACAGTAGGAAAAACACATTTCTATAGTCTTGCCCTGCAGCACCATTAAGAAAAAAAATACCAGTAGACCTTGTTTGGTGACCATTCATAGTTACAACGGTGATTTTAAAAAAAAAAGTAACTTTACAACTAGTTCTCACATTTTACAGCTTTCACAGGTCTATAAAGCAAAGAAAAGCTTTTAAGATCATAAGCACAGTTGTGGTTTCGCTTGGTGATCACTTGATCAATGACCAAGTTGCCAGTTCCAATTGTGGCCACTAAACAAGGGCTACTTATACTTTAGAAAAGATCTGCCTTTCAACCTGGTAATAAGAGCCAGCAGAATTTCTGGCTCCTCTTCAAATGGTACCCATTTTAGGGTGATATTTCAGATGTTTAGCACCACCTTCTAACATACTACCAATAACCTCCCACCGGCCAATACGCTCTCACAGAGAGGGCCTCCTCAGGGTGTCATCGGTCAAGCAATGTCGGCTGGCAGCCCCCAGGGGGAGAGCCTTCTCTGTGGGGGCACCCGCCCTGTGGAATGAGCTACCTCCTGGAATACGACTGATCCCAGACCTCCGTACTTTCCATAAGGCCCTGAAGACTTATTTATTCCAGCAAGCCGGCCTAGCCTAAATGGTTTTTTAATGGGAATTTTTAAATTTTATAGACTTGGGGTTTTAAATTGGGAGGCCAATTGATTTAATTTATTTTAGCTATCTTAACTTTTGTTAAGATGATAGATGTCACAGGAGGTGACAAATTAGCATACAGGGAAGAGGTCCAGAAGTTAACCATATGGTGCTCAGGAAACAACTTGCACCTAAACATCAGCAAGACCAAGGAGGTGGTGCTAAACCTCTGGAAGAAGAGAGAGGAACCTGCCCCACTTTATATCAAGGAGGGCTGTGTGGAGAGGGTCTCCTCTTTCAAATTCCTGGGAGTCCATCTTGGTGAAGATCTCACCTGGAAAAATAATATGATCCAGGTTGTCCAGAAGGCTCAATAGAGACTCCATTTCCTCAGGAATTTGCAGAAAAACAAGGTGGAACAAGGACTGATTATCTTCTTCTACCGATCTACGATAAAAAGCATCCTCACATATTGAGTTACGGTATGGTATGCTGGCTTGACAGCTGCGGATAGAAAGACATTACAAAGGGTGATGAGAACAGCGCAAAATATCATGAGCTGTCCCCTGACCTCACTAGATGAAATTGCTAGGACTCAATGTCTTAACAGGGTGAGAAAAATCCTTAGGGACAATTCACACCCTGGTCAGCACTTCTTTACTCTCCTACCATTGGGCAGGAGATATAGAAGCAAAGCCAGTCGAACAAACAGGCTGAAAAATAGCTTCTACCCATGGGCTGTCAGACTTCTGAATGCAACATAACACCATAACTACTTAGTGTGATAGACTTGTAGGCCCAGCACAACGTGCAACATGTCTACACTGGTGTAATATAATATAATGTTATGCACATATATGCATAAAGGATTGTGTGTCTGTTAGTACAATCTATTGGGTTAGCGTTTTTTTTTCTTCTTTCACTTATGAGTCATTGCAATGTATTTTGTGTTGGGGGGCTGCACTAAGGGAGGCTCATCCAATCTCATTGTACACATGTTGTGCATTGACAATAAAGGTTTGAATTGAATTGAATTGATGGGAAGATGGAAGAATTCCTTTTTCCTGCAGGTTGTGCATCTCTTTTCCTCTTAAGTAGCCAGCATCACCAATGCAACTTCTTGCATCTCTACTAACCATGCAGTACATCATCAGTCTACTGATGCTAGATATGCTCCCTTCCTCCCAAGTATTGATAAAAGGTTACAACTTTAGTCTGTCTGAAACAACCGTTTTTCTTGAGTAAGTGTCTTGGCTTGCACATCAAAAGCAAAGCATTAAAGAAGAACAAATTAAAGCACTCAGAAAGGAGAAAATCATAACCTGCCTGGGTGTACATGTGAGTTGGGGACAGTGAGTATGCCACTTGGTAATGCATGTCGCATTTTTGATTAGCAGAATGTACCTGAAAATCTATTCCCTTTAGAATATTAGAAAAAGGGACACTAAAAAAAATTTATGACTGGAAACATGACATAGGGTATTCATAAAACCCACTTTTGATTAAATGAGCAGAGAGGGTAAAATATGTTGATCATGAGCGATAGAAGACTCATAATATAGCATGGAGAATTATAATTTCCTCTGGCTTCTGCAGCAAAATTTTACAACTTGGATATCTGCTGGCTTTGGTTTCCGGCTATTCTGATTTATTCTTCAATACCAGAACCCCTTCCTCCGTTTTATGGGATATTTTTCCTAATAGCTACTATTTTGTCATCATGGAATGTATTTTTTCATTGGGCTATTCTGAATAGAAATTGTGTCCCTCAGGATTTTTTCCTTTTAGAGCTACTTTATTGTTTCACTTCAGTGAAACTTAGGCTCTCCTAAAACAGATTATATTTCCCCTTTTGTGTGGACAAGTTTATTTGGCTGTACAATTCATGATACCTCAAGCCTTTAGTAGCCATTGGGAGCTACTGGAATCTATCTAAAACCATCTCAGCACATTGTAAAGTCTATTTTGAATATTAGTTACCATCCATCTTAAGCCTCTGCACTGAAATGCAGAGTTCTTGGCTGAGGGGAATCTGTGGGGATGGAACAAGTAATCAAAAAAGACAGGATAGTAGTTGTCATCATGCAGTCTAAGCATTGTCCCTCTTGTACCATATAACAAAAAGGCAGGGCTTTCAGTGGGAAATCATAACCACCTTTTTCTAACCTTCATAGATGTCACTTCCCCGGGTGGGTTGTGTTGCTACTACTCAGAACGTGGGTAGTGAATACATAGTTTACATGAAGTGATGCACAGTGATTGAATGTTTGACTGCCAAAGAAGTCCCTTCAATTGACATTCACCTGAAATGCAGGCTGTTTATAGCGATGGCTGTGTTGTTGTGAATACTGTGTTGTTGTTGGGTCAAAAAAAAAAATAAGGATGGTGAACCGTGAAGAGCTTCTTTGTGTGATCAAAAAGAAATTGAACAGCCTGCAAAAGCACTTGATGCATTTCACATAAGAAAGGTTGATGATCTGATTCAGGACAATCAGTGGATCGCTCAAAGGGAAATTGCTATCAAGCTTGGCATTTCACAGGAACATTTGGGTTACATTATTGACATTCTTCAGTATCAGAATGCTTGTACAAGAGGGGTTCCTTGTATGCTGAACGATAGAGATGAAAACTTAAAGAACTGAAATTTGCCAATAATTGTTGTCATGCTATGAGAAGGAAAGTTAGGAATTTACTTACAGTGAAACATGGCTACATCATTGTTTATTTATTTTATTTTATAAAATTTGTATGCCGCCCTATTATGTACTAGAAGGAAAGCATCAGTCCATGGAATATCATCACAAAGATTCTGGCAGATTATTCATGAACTGGCAGAGACATGGTAACAAGGTCAGCCAATGAATAGGCATAACAACTAAGTCAGCCAATGGGAGCTGAGACAGACTGGAGCCAGGGCGTGTCTTAGTCTGCAGCTTCTGAGTCTGTGCAGAGAAATGAAACTGACACCAGTTTGGACTTGCATCTCTGCTGTACTGCTGCCTGTGTCTTTTACTTGTAACTGATCTCTCTACTTGTTACCCCATTGAAAGAACTCCGCTATTGGTACTGTAAAATTTACTTCATCTGTTATTATGTATATAAAGAGAAGTTAATGAATCCTGCTGAATCAGTTATCTGTGTGTGCCTCTGGATTTGATTTTTGCAAGAAACTCTGACAGATTCACCTGTGGGGAAAGAAATAAAAAGACATGGTTGGCAGGAAAAAAAATCATAGTTACATTATGGGGAAACACACATTGAGGTACTCCCATGATTTCCTTGAAGCTTGCACAAATATCAGTTTAACACTCAACACTTTGAAACAATGATTAGAATTTGGAAGCACAAGAAAGAAAAGTTGCTACAGCACTGTGCCTCACCTCATGAGTTACCCAAGAGAGTTTTGCAAAGTTGGATTACTTCCTATTGTTTCATCCTCCATATAGTCCAGATTTGGTGCTGTTTGATTTTCATCTTTTCCAAAAATTGGAGGTACACCTTCACAGAGACCTGTTTGGCTCAAAAGAAGAGGTGGGATGAACTGTCAGATTGAAGAAATGAAGTGTGAGGTTCTTTCATGACAGCTTAAAGAACCTTGTCATTTGTTGGTAGAAGTGTGCAGCAAATGGTGGTGCTCATACGGACAAGTGAATGTAAATAACTAAAGAGCTCATTCCAAATATTATTTTCCTGTTTCATTTATTAAACTATCTCTATTTAAACTATGGAAGTGGAGATATTACTTTTCATCCCCAACTCTTGATGGGGGAAAGGGCAGATAGTAACAATGGTAGTAAGGACCATGGCTCCTTAAGAAAGGGTGGCATCAATTCCTATTCAAGAACACAAAAATCTCCCTTCTTACTGCACCTGTGTATGGTTTGCCAATTGCACAGTGGCAGATAGGACAGAACTCCAGAGGGTTAACATCATTGCCCAGAGGATCATTGGTTGCCCTCTCCACTCTTTGGAAGAGCTTTATAGCTCCTGCTGCCATAAGAAAGTTCAAAACATTCTTAAAGATCCATCTCATCCTGGGCACCCTTTTTTTTGAACTATTACCATCTGGTAGATGGTACAGGATAATTAAAACAAAGACAAATAGGCTGAAAAACAGCTTCTATCCCAGAGCAGTAACTATATTGAATTCTACTGTATAGTGCAATATTAATGCTAATATTAATATCAGGGGTTTTCAATTCAATTGTATAGAAAGCAAAAGGATGTGTGTTTGTGTTTTATTTTTATAGTTATAATGTACACTGAAGATGGCATTTAATTTCATTGCATGAGGTGCAATGACAATAAAGTAAACTAATTAATTAATTCTTGAAAATGGCATTTGCCACATGTAGTTTTACATCCTCTCTCTGGCAGCTTCTTTTTCCTTTGCATCAACAGTTCAAATTCTTCCCAGATAATATCCCTTGGAACCTCTCCAGTTTCTGACCAGCTGGCTTCTAACTTTGAGAGAAGGTAAGTAATTTTATTTGCAGGGTGTTCCACTAATAAATCACTGCAGCCCCAGAATGCATCCTTTCCTAAAACTGTGTAGGTGACTTTAAGCAGGACCACCAGATAGCTCTCTGCAGATGTAGTAAGAGCAATTTATACTTGCCATCTTTCTCATCACAGTGTAGTTCAAATTTGTGCATATATTCATACCTAACTGGACTTCCTCATTCTCTGTGAGTAACCCTTAAGACATCTTCTTGACACTTCATCTGCAAATCCTTAGAAAATCAATCTGTTCCCCAGGATAAGTATTCAGACAGAGGCTACTTGGGAGCTACATTTACAAGAGCCCTAATTGCCTCTACATTCCAAACATCAAATGACTCCTCATAAAACTGCCTTCCAGATTGCGAAGCAATTCTCCAAGCACTACCTGAAAATCAGTTGGAATCATCAGTTGCCTGAGGGAAATTAACTAATTGAGCCTACTTCCTTGCAGAGGTTTACGATGCCAGTTAACCATAGTAGAAAGTGACCTTCCTTGGAAAGGGTATATTTCTTACATTCCCCCTCCCCTCTGGCATGTTCCAATTGCTCTGAGATATAAACTAGATGTAAAGTGAGCTCCTCCTTATATCAGGACAACTGCGACAGGACAACTTCATGGTTTCATAGCAATCAGGAAATCATGAGCAGCCTCAGTCACCACCCTCCCATTCTCATGACAGTAGGTTGAAATCACTTCAATCAATTTGAAGCCTTGATGTTGTATTGCTCTGTGCCCTGATTTGGAACACAAATTCAGAAGCAATAATCACAACAGTATGCATTCTTAAGGCAGCATCAGTGGTGGAATGCTGCTGGTTTAACTATCAGTGAGCACCCGCTTTGCATTGAAAATGGAGCATTTAGAAGCTCAGCTGCTTCCCTTCCAAGTCAGCAAAGGTAAGTAGAACAGCAAGAGGGGGGAAAGCAGCTGTGCCGTGCGATTGAGATGAGCTACAAAGCAGGAGGTTTTCCCAATAAAGGAGAGGTGGGCGGGGCTAACTGATCATCAGTGCTACCGGTTCAACTGAACAGGTCCTAACTGCCAAAGTATACTTCTAAGGAAAAGCAGTACACAGCACTTTCCAATTTTTCTTCACCAATCTTCCAGTAAAACTATAGCACTACAGATATCTGGAGCACCAAATCCAAGATGAAGTTGAACTGTTCAGGCAATGATGCCAGTGCATAGTTAGAAGAATGATATAACAGCAGCCTCCCAGGTTTCTTCTGATGACCTAACCACACCACACCTTCCAGACAGGGGTGGGTTCTACTTACTTTTACTACCGGTTCGCAACGGGATCATGCGCAAGCACGAGCGAAGCCTTGCGTCTGCACATGCGCAGAAGCTTCTGCGCATGCGCAGATTGCCAATGATGACATCCAGGGCAGTTGGTGGAGTCTCCCGCTGATTTTACTACCAGTTCTTGTGAACCGGTCTGAACCGGGAACAACCCACCACTGCTTCCAGGGGCTCTCATACAGCTGCCTATGGAACAGGTAGAGGTGATAAATTTGTTTCACCCAGAAGATAGAAGAATGCAGGGAATCAAATATATATGTCTTCGAATATTTGTTACATAGAAAGTGAGATGGAACTGTTCAGGGTTGTTCCAGTAGACAGGACAAAAAACAGTAACTTTAAAAAGGAAATGGATTCCTGGACATCAGGAAAAAAATCCTAATGATAAGAGTTGTTTAAGCATCTCAGTGAATTCTCCTTTACTGGAAGAGAGCTGGCCAGATGTTTAAACAGGTTAAATGGCATTTGGTGTGATTTCTGACATATATACATACATATCTATTCATATGGGTATGAACAGGTATGTACACATATGTGTGTATCGCTTGTGCATATTTGGGAGAAGGAAGCAAAAAAACAAAAACAAAGGCAGGAATGCTCAGGAGTGATTTTAGATTTGAGAAAAGGTGGGTATTGTACAAAATATTTATCTTTCTTCTCCTTTTGTATTTATTTTTCCTATTGATTGTTCCTTTGGAAAGGTCACCTTAAATTCAGTCTCATCTTTCTCTAGATAAATATTGTATTATAAAAAAAACCCTCTTTCTTTAGAATTATTCTTTTTAAAGCATTAGAACTGACCATACAGAAAATAACATTTGATTTGAGTGTTTTTTTCCCCAACAAAACAGCCAAACTGTGAATATATTTATTCTGTTTTTCCCATGCCGAGTAACATATTTCTGTTTAATAACAAAGCTTTCTTCCAATTTACCCAGAATGAACATTAAACTAAAAGCCCTACAATTTCTTGGCTCTAGCCTGAATTGTTGTTTTCTAATGTTGTAAGTTTGGCTACTTTCCAGTCTCCAGATACAGAGCTTTTGAGTGGGTAATATCATTCAGATTTGGTGATTTGTTAATACTTATCAGTATGCCTAGAACTTTCATGCCATTATCATTCGCCTTTTTGTAGAATACCTTCTGCTCCAAAGTAAGTTCATGCCTGGATGTCTGCTCTACATCTTTATACTAGGAAAAGAGAGAGAAGAATTTCAAAGAATTTGGCTTCTTTGCAATCTTTTAATCATGCTTTACAGCTCCTCTAATTCCCTTGTCATTTAACCATTCAACCATTTAGCCAGTTCTGTGGTATATTTGTAAGAAAGGGAAAGGAGGGAAGAAAGAAAATGTTTTGCCTTAATTTAGATACTCTGTTGATTGTCAGTCAATACCTTTAGTTTCCCATATAGAAAATGAGAATATTATTGCTTGGGGGTATGCTTTTATTATTGTTTTTTAGTTGTTGTTGTTTTTTTGTTTTCTTGCTGATGCCATAAATGCTAGGGGTGTGTGTGACTGCTTGTAAAACTATCTGCAGATATAAGCATGGACTATTGTTGTGTTGTTTTTCCTCTTGCCTGGCAAGAGGAAAACTCCTGGACCTGATTGGAGGCTGGAGTTCAAGTGTCCTGGACATTTAGTGCTGGAAAATTTCAATCTACATATCTTAATGGTTGAGTCTTAGGGAATTTATGTTATCATAGATTCTATGATGACCATGG
Organism: Pituophis catenifer annectens; assembly: GCF_029215685.1. NCBI lineage: Eukaryota > Metazoa > Chordata > Lepidosauria > Squamata > Colubridae > Pituophis > Pituophis catenifer. The sequence continues at coordinate 95,998,077 of NW_027256881.1, forward strand.
GATTCTCCCAGATGACTTCAGCTTGACTCACATAGGCAGGTATACGCACACGACCTGATCTTTAATTTTGGACAATATGGCATGTAATCTGAATATGGAAGACATCCTTTGCCATGGCCAGATTGGCTTTTAGCTAATGGATTACCCTGCACCTCTGTAAGGGTGGCTTTATTAGAATGGTCCACCCTAAGTAATGGATGGATTCCGGGGACACTGGGACAATTTCCCAATGATCTGGAAGACAATTCTGTTTCGCAGCTGATCAACTTCTGGCATAAGGTGTCAATCAGAGAACTGGGTAAGGTTGCTGCTGCAAGACCTCCCTACCTGCCTATCCCCGAGGACACTTCGTTTATCAAGGTCCTTTGTGAAATCAATTGAATGAAGAAATGGATAGAACAATGGTGGTGAAAGGCTGAATGAATATGACCAAACACAGGTTCCAGACTATTTCTGGCCCAACACAGTGATTGTAAAAAAGTGACAAAATAGGTCCATGGATTCTTGGCCAAAACTCTGTTCAGGTTGACCTGGATTCTGTTATGGAAGAGCTGACGTGAAAGTGTTTTGTAGAGTGTTATGATGCTTTTTATAATTATATGGCAATACTGAGAGACTTTATCCACTTGGGGAGAGCTGCCATCAGTATGCTAATAGTCAGCTCTGTGTAGCTATTCCAGGACAGGACAGAGATACTCTGCAAATCCTGGTCTGTTTTTTGGAGATTGTGAGGGATGGGATGGGACAAAATGAGTTCAGATTAAACTCTAGCAAAAGAAATATATTATTTACTAGTAAATATCAAGGCTATCCAGAAAACTGCTGAAGATGGGTGTGTGCTCCCTTGAAGTATTGGGTCCACAATTGGGGGATCCTCCTAAACTTACAGCTCATTCTAAGTCAGCAAATGGAGGGCAAAGGCAGGGGAGACTGTGCAGCTTAGATTGGTGCACCATTTATAATCCTCTTTGAACCAGGAGACCTGGGTGATATGAGGGTGTCCCATACCCTCATCAACACATAGCTTAATATGGAGTTCATTTCACTGATGCTGACTAAGATACTAAAACTGGTACAGATTGCAATGATCCAATGGCTGGGAGGCTACTTACTTATTACCAATAGGCTTCTGGCTCCTAAAAAATACTGGTTATCAATGTTAAAACCCTTTAAACACAGCTCTGGGTAGTATCATTGGCTAAAAATGATTCTGCCAAGTTGTCTGCTGATCTAGAAAGAGCTTTTTTGAAATCTCACCCCTCTGAGAGGTGAAAAGGTCATGGACCAGAAGGCATTTTTTTCTCTGTGATAGCCCTGATTCCTTGGAACATCCTTCCTCAGAGTGTGCCTGCCCACTTGTTACTCTACTTTCAGAAAATTCTAAAAGCAATCTGATTCAAATTGGATTCTGGAGTTTATTGGGGACTCAGCTGTCACTATTTCTTTTGCATGTTTTTATTGAGGAGTTATTTTACTTTGTGTTGAGAGGGTTTATGATGCTTTTAGAGTATAGACTATTTTTATGTTTTTCTACTCAGCCCAGAGTGGTGATAGAGGCAGTATAAAAATGCCATTAATAAAATTATACAATATAAAATACATTTGTAAGAATAAAATAATTACGGATTATAAAGCAATTGCTCTGAAAGATTTACTATATCAATAGTAATAAGCAAATGTTTCTTCTAAATCTATTATTTTTACAAAGCCTGAATTCCCAAATTGAATAATCTACTGAAGCTACTAAGCTATAAACCATTTACTTTGTTCTATCTTAATCTGTTTTGTTAGCACATTTTATGCAGCTTTCTTGTGTTTTTAAAAACTTCAACATAGTAATCAATAGTTTCCCAGCTCTCTTCTTTTATTTGATATTTCAGTTATTTTGGTTTCTCATCTGTGTTAAAAAACTTGTTTCATTTCAGGGACTGAATTTTCTGCTAGTGCATATGGGAAGGCAATGCTCAATATTAAGTACTATGTTGAAAGAATGATGAATTAGATCCCTGACATATTCACCTGGGGATCCTAAAAGACCTATTTGCATTATTGCATACACATGATTGATTGATCCTATCTTGAGACCACCTAACTCCCAAAAGACTTCTAAGAGACTTAAGGGGTTTTTTTTTTCAGTATAATTACTGGAATTATCCAACTATAAGATGGTTTCTCTACAACTAACGCTCACTAAATGTTACAGATAAGATTTAACACTTGAATTTGTGGTTTTGGACTTTCCTTCCCCCTTCCCCACATCATATAAATAAATAGCAAAATAATCATTTTGAAGATTGAGAAAGAATTACAGGAGTCATGGGGAGGGAGTGTAAAAGACCCTCCAACTATATGCATTTATGAGTTTATACATAACAGCTCATACAGGTGATTGACTTAGTCATGAGAAAAAGAAGCAATCTTGAACAAAATTGTGAGTTCTCTAGTAATGTTATAGGCATGGAAAGGACAACTTCAAGAGAATTCATCTTCTCAAAATTATCCTGCTTCCTGCTCATAACTCTCAAGTACAGAAGAAAACTTCCATTCCAAAAGAAGCAGGGATGAATGAAAATCTAAATACTTCCAGAAAATCATAGAAGACAAAACTATGTGACTACTAATGAATGCATGTAAGTAATTATCCATGTAATCATCAATCCTGCAAATGTTTATGCGTACACACACACAAACGCATTTCAGAAATGTGTTTACAGATGGAGGTTGAAGCTACAATAATGCAGTTTAACTACTTACTTAGCTAAAGCCTGAAAAAAGAAAATACATTTTTCTTTGGCTATAGTGTTCACCACTAAGTTTGTGGAGTCTATGATGTGTTTATTCATTTTATGACTCAGAAAATAGTTCCTTGGGATGGGTTAAAATTATAATAACTTCACAAGCAAATATGCAGAAAGACTGATACACAAATATCATGATGAATATCCAAGATAAAACAGTATATCTGGTAATCGCAAGTCCTAAACAAAGATGTACTCGATGAAAAAGATGTGATAGCCAAAATGTCATCTTCTTAACCACATTAAAAAGTGTAATACATGCATAATATTACCTTTAATATATTGTAAGGTAGAAAATATGATCAAGGAAAAAGAACAACAAAGTTAGTATATACCTACTCTGATTTCTAAAAACATAATAAAATGATTAGATTAGATTAGATTAGATTAGATTAGATTAGATTAGATTAGATAGATAGATAGATAGATAGATAGATGGATGGATGGATGGATGGATGGATGGATGGATGGACGGACAGACAGACAGATAGTAAAGGTTATTCAATTTGTTTATTCAGTCCAATGTTGTTATTTAGAAAATCAAGTTGATTTCTGAACTGATTTCTTAAGAAGAACTTTATTTTTGCATAAGCAAAAGGCTGTCTGACTGATCAGGTTGATTCAGGAGCATCTGAATAAATTCTGAAATTAAACCTAAAATTAATCTAAACAACAGTTTAAATCAGTCAGTTGGTTTCATTCAAAAATTTAAGCAAATCAACTTCAGACTGTGTCTCCTAATTCAGATTGTGCACAGTTCCAATAGCAGGAGTCAAAATGATCACTGGGAAACAACCCTGAAGAATCAAGCATAATCACAGAAAACTGACTTTGGAGAAGGGTTTGAGGATGTTGATGAACTCCAAATCTTTTAACAATTCAATTGGAACCATTGGGACAGTTTTCAAAAATCATAGACGTGGAACAGAACAAAACATTTGGTTTAGCTTTCTTTTATACAGAAAACGTTTCCTAAATTGAAGTTGAGCTTAGTCCCAGGTCTGCTTATCCTTAGCTAGCTACATTGAGAAAAAGGAGACAGCAAACATTCTCTGTGAAATTATGAAAGCATCTACTGTCAAGTTCTCTCAGTTTAAGACACCATGACACATTACTGTTCCAGTTCCCCCATAAACAGGATTCTTCATCTGCACCTTGTAATCAGGTGCTCTTGCTTTCGGTAATTGTGTGCAAGGAAGCATTTATCCATTTTAATGAATGACAGCCTACTCACATTGCCTGAGGAGAAGTAGCTAGGTTTGTCAGTGACTGTAGTACTTCTATGCTAAAAACGGCTTTCTGAAATCACCTATGGGAGGAACAAGTGAAACATATCTTGAAACAGGCCCATCAACATCTTCTGCTGACTCGCAATTCCTCAAAGTACAATGATAATTTTTCCCTTTTTATGGTCCTTTGCCTCTAGGTGACTTTTGCAAAACCCAGAGATTTGGTGCTACAGATCCTTTGAGAGACCATTGATTCCCTCCCCACTCCAGGGGAAGGTTACTACAAAATCTCATTTCCTTCCGATCAGCTGGGACTCAGGAGGCAGAGAATAGATGGGGGCGGGGCCAGTCAGAGGTGGTATTTACCGGTTCTCTGAACTACTCAAAATTTCTGCTACCGGTTCTCCAGAACTGGTCAGAACCTGCTGAATGCCACCTCTGGCTAGAGTCTATCTTCAGGGAACTACTCTCTACCAGAATGTGTGCTTTGGGCTATTCTGTGCATAATACAATAAGCATTGTAAGCCGCCCTGAGTCTCCGGAGAAGGGCGGCATATAAATTAAAGCAAAATAAATAAATAAATAAATAATATTTATGTGGTGCCTGATTGTGTGTGGCTTTTTATTTATTAATTGATTTACCACCAGCTTATCAGGTACTTAGGGATTGAGAAGTTGCCAGCACAAGAAAACAAAAGCCAACAACTTAATAGTGTTTAATAATAAATATTTTTTTATTTTTATTTTATTTTCGGAAGTGCTGATGATGAAAAGTAATAGCTCTAATGGTACATATTTTTTGTTAATTTTTTAAGGGACAGAAGTCTGAATAATTTTATGGAAAAGACAGGCTACCTGGTATGATCAGACTACAATCTGGTCCAAGGATCTCCACATGATGGGGGGCACAGGGATGTCAAAAATATTACAGCTGCTATCTTAACTTTTTTGACAGACCCATCACTCCCCCGCACCCCAGCTGGACATCTGGCAATTAATTCATTGACTGGACAGGAGACATCTGCTAAAATGGCAGACCACAATAAATCAAATATGATTTTCACATTGTCAAACTACAAGCCAGGTAGCTATGGCAGCAACTCTTTGCTAATTTTATCTGCCCCCTTTTCTACTGTAGAAGTAAAGACCAGTTTTCTGTGCAGAGAGAAAAAGAATCAAGAGAAGGAAGTTGTCCCAACTTTATCATTTCTTGCTAAATCTATGCATTGAAAGTCATGAATTCCATCCTTCTGCCTAACAATCACTGGACAAAATGTAAAATATCAAATGCACTTATTAAATAGTTAAGGGACTGGAACCGTTTAATGCTCATAAATAAGATATTATGTTTACAAAAATTGTAGATAATTTTTAGTGTGCACATGTCTGTCAAAGCTTTAGAAAAGTTGTTTCCTAACCAAGACATTTAAATTTCAATAGAACATATTAATTCTTAGAACCATTTGCAGTGGAAAAATAGTAGATTCAACATTGGCTGATATAATTGTCAAACCCAAACAGCAGGTTTAAAAGAGGAAGGAAGGAAATATGGAATTTGGAACTGTACAATGGTTTGGAGAGCTAGTAAGACTGATCAGAAAGATTATATTATAATTACAGAACAGAATAGAGAATTGAGAATAACTTTTCAGTATTTAATTATCTAATATTACGGTAATCAAATAATTTAATACAGCTAATACTTAATACAGTATTATTTATTTTCTGTCTACTTTGAATCTTTCTGGTAAGTGTAAATAGGAAAACCTTGTCAACTATGTCCCTCTGCCATCATTTATTCTCTTGATTATATTTTGTATTCCCCTTGACAGAATTCTAGTATGCCACAGTTGGTTAACTATTTGTGTTTTCTCATCTATTATTTCTCATCTATAAAATACTTTGTGTGCTGAGAGCCAGAAAGGTTTTTTTTTTCTTCCCAAAATGATCTGGATTTGTACCTACTTCATATTCTTAATATGGCACATTTAACCTGGTGGTTTTTAAAATCTCCATTAGTCTTGACTTTATCTTACTGCAAATATCCATGCCAGCCAAATCTCAGATCATGTTCTGACTCTAAAAGTCTTCTATTTTTCAGCAATACTATCTCTTTCATCCAAACCGAATAGCAAGCTGCAAAGTGCAATTTCAAATCAAGTAAAATAGAATTTATTGTATTCAGGGGTGGGTTCTACTTACCTTTACTAATGTTTTACAGCTGGGCCGCATGGGTGTGCTCTTCTGTGCATGCGCAGAAGCATTTTTATGACATCAGGGTCAGTGGGCGGGGCCTCCCGCCAGTTTTACTACCGGTTCTATAGAACCAGTGCAAACCAGGGGCAACCTACCACTGATTGTATTTTGTGAAGTTTGTAAATGTTCACCCTCATTTATAATGAGAGTGCATTTATAATACACAGTTGATAGTTTATCTGGTCCAGGAACTTTTCCTGATTTAATCTTTTTAATTGCTTCTTAAACTCTCTTTATCATTATACGTCCATTCATTATTTTTGTCTGTGTCTGGGTAATTTTCAGTAAATTTTGTTTACTGGTTTTCATGGGTGTTTGTATGTAGGTCTTTGGTTATTCGGGTTTTCTCCCGCATAAAATTGGAAGAGTCCCCATGCACCGCCTGTCCCACCACATACATTGGACAAACCAACAGAAGAATAAGTACACGCATTGAAGAACACAAGAACTCAGTCAGAAAAGAAGAACCAACTTCTTCCCTGGTCACACATCTTAAAGCCACAGGACATGAAATTGACTTTAAAAAGACCAGAACTATTGCCAAAACTGAACACTTTAACAACAGAATAATCAGAGAAGCCATCGAGATAGAAAAATGCCCACACAGCATGAATAAACGAGATGATACCTCCCACCTACCAGCCATTTGGAAACCCGCCCTCATTGACAAACGAGTCCCTAACACAAAGAATGACACCAGACCCATACTCACAAAAACCACACAGGAGGTCACCACCACACATCCATACAAAAAGCAAACCCACACCGATGTTGAGGCACGACCACAAACCAGAAGCCAGACCACAGCTGCATCATTAGCCACTTTAAACCCCTCCAATCCATACATGAAGCAAACTGACACCCACCATGAAGATGTGGCACGACCATGAACGTGAAGCCAAACAACAGCAACGCAGCTCACCAGCTCAAATCCCCCTGCAACTCAGACTAACCCGAGCACAACCAAGCCCCCACCTAAACAGAACACACCCCATCCAATCAGAGCACAGCCAACCCCCCATCCAATCAGAGCACAGCCAATCCCCCAACCAATCAGAACACACCTCCACCCAATCAGAACACAGCCAAGCTCCCACCCAATCAGTTCACACCCCCACTGGCAGTTAAAAGGAAGAAACAGCTGCGATCACACATTGCTCCTAGAAGCACGAAGCTGAAAACACCAGCCTGAAGATGATGAATGAGACTTTGTCGAAACGTCACCAAGACACTTCCAATTTTACGTGGGAGAAAACCCGAAAAACCACAGACCTACATATATATATATATATATATATATATATATATATATATATATATATGTATGTATGTATGTATGTATGTATGTATGATGTATGTATATGTATATGTATTTGTATATGTATATGTATACGTATATGTATATGTATACGTATACGTATACGTATACGTATACGTATGTATAATTATATATATAGTTTCTAGACCACCCATCTCCCACAAGGGGAGTTCATAATATTGATGAAATATTTTTGTATGGCCATAATGTCTATTAATACAGTATTTTCTTTTCAAATTTCATTTTTTTTCTTTTCTTTTTGCAGTTTATAAGCCAGTCATTTCCCTGGTTTATTCACAAATTTAAATTACTTTGCTTTGCATAATTCAATTTTATTTCCACTTTTCTTATGAATTAACATATTAATTTGTTGGGAGATATTTGTATTCCTTAGGGAGTTTCTTAATTTTTCTTTTCTTTTAATCTCTTCTTAAATTCAGAATTTCTTGTATCAGGCACCCTCTAACAAAGGCTTTCCTTGCATCCCAAACCATTTTTATACCAGTTATTTTAAGAAAAAGAAACCATTATTTTAAGTTCTTTCTACAGTCCTCAACAATTTCATATTTCTGTAACAACACTTCATTTAGTCTCCATCTGGAGGAATTAAATTTTCTTTTATAAAGCAGACTCACAGGATTATGGTTTGAGATTTTTGGCAAAATCTCTACCTTACAAATTTTACTAGCCAAATCTCTTGAATTCCAAATTATATCCATCCTTGAAAAAGATCTGTGTAATCTCTTAAATACTTTCCCGTCCCCTCTACAGAGAGAGAGAAAAATAGAAATAGAAATAGAAATAAATAGAAATAGAAATAGAAATAGAAATAGAAATAGAAATAGATATAGAAATAGAAATAGAAATAGAAATAGAAATAGAAATAGAAATAGAAATAGAAATAGAAATAGAAATAAAGACATGGTCATTAACATGTGCATATATAGGCTATGTTTGGAATTCTTTTGCATTTATTTATCATTTTCACTGAATCAATAAACTATAATATTATGTTAAAGATCACTCATAAATGCCAAATAAACATTTTTTTTCTTTACCAAATGTAAACCCATTGAAAAAGGTATTAAGAATAATTAAGGAATGATTTTCACTAATATTGTATAATGCTAGCTAAAGAGACTTAATGGACAATTATACCATTGCCATTTTACCTTAAAAGTATAATGCACTGAAATAATGATGGTGCTTTTATCAATCCTATTGACAGTGACAAATCCGCAACTGTATTTAGTATGACAAATGGGTTTGAATAAATAGTAATTCCCTTTACCTTATAAATTCTACAGCTGAGATTTTAGTACAGTTTTCATTTTTGTGGGTTGATTTGACAAGCACATGATATGAAGTTCATCAGATAACACTGACTTTCTTTTTTTTGATTGGCTTCTTTCAACTGCACGATCTGGGAATGTTTCAATTGAATTTTTCTTTTCCATCAAGAATTGGAAAGTGATGTGTTGAAAAATCATATTTAGGACAGAAGCACCAGTATGGGCATGGAGAAAACAATTAAAGGAGTGGAAGCTAATCCTTTTACAGTTCAGGATTCAAACAGAGAAAAAGAAGGAAGGAGAGTCACATCAGGAAACCACCACAACAGCAACCACTCCACCAAGATGGGGATGTGGGGGGTGGGGGAAGCCTCAAGGGGCTGAGTTTCCTCTACTCACTGGTTTCAAGACTACCGCATTTCTTAGAAAACTCCTCAGAAACGGATACCTCATTTATTGAAAGCCCCTGACAATTTCTCCTTCCTCATTATTTCAGTCCTAAAAGTAGCAAGTGAAATGCACTGGAGTCTAGCCTCTAAAGCAGAAGGGTGGTTTTTTTATGTTTTTTTCCCCCTTTTTTGCAGAACTGTTTTTCTTGAGGGGGAAATAATCTTTTACAGTTTTGAGACCTGTGTTTGGAATGACTTTCCTTCTAGCTCTCGGCTAGCCTAAACCCTTAGACTCATTCGGAGAAAGGACTATAGGTACTGCAAAGCGTTATCGTATATGCTTCAGTGGCTCAACAGCAGACAAGTAGAGATGGATGAGAATCTCACTTTTTATAATGTTTTGTTTTAATAACTTACCAACTTTACCAAGTGCTTTATATATGGGACCAAAAGAAACTGAGTTGTTTCCTTTCCTTTAATGGAGAGCAGGATAAAGTAAGACTGGTAGATTTCAAACTCAAAGTCAAAGGGTTTAAAAGTCTGGGCTTAAACCCCTTTATATTCCACAGAGAGCTGTTTGTGGTTAAAGCATCAGGCTAGAAACCAGAGATTGCGAGTCCTAGTCCTTTCTTGGACATGAAGCCATCTGGGTGATCTTAGGCCAATAATTTCTCTCAGTCCTAAAATGGAGGCCACTTATGAAAAATCTGCCAAGAAAACTGCAGGAACCTTTCCAGGCAGTTTCTAAAAATAGGACACAGTTGAAAGGAAGAAAAGAAAAGAAAAATTCAAAATGTGAAGCACCGAAGAAGGCTGCCACCTCCCTTTTTTTGACAGACTCCTCATCTTGTATGGCAGTGAGGTAGACAGATAGAAAATGCATCTCTTCAAGTGGAGAATAGCTGTACCTGAAGAATGTGGATGAGGAGAAAACTTCATTCAGTGGAATTTTCTTGTATAAGAACTTCTTTGTGAATATAATGGAACACACTTGAGATTTAATAAAAATGGATATGGAACAAATTGAAATGACAGACTCATACGTCCCCAATCAGAAACAGAAGAATACTGAACATTGAGGTGGCCAAATGAGATGACCCATGAGACAATACTCATTGAACTGAAAAGGCACAGCAAAGAAATAGCTGTTTCTGTAGCCAAGGTTTAACCATTAATGGTTACTGACAGATATCTGACAGAAGAGGTTTGCAACTCTATATGCAACTCTTCATCTCATGGAAACAGAAGATTAATGCAGTGGGGGTTATTTTCACCTGAACAACTTATTAGAATGTTCTGGTTTTCTTCATCATTCCTCTTCCTCATTACTTCAGCTCTTTCTATGACTTCAAGTAAGCTAAGCTCTATTTAAAGCAAATGCTTTAAGTCTGACTTTTTTTACCCCTGCCCCTTCAAATATTTGTCATTGGTACATTAACCAGAGCACCATCAAGGCAACTAGGATGATGGCCATCAACATTAAAACTTGATGTATATTGGGACTACTTTTTTTTTACCCTGAGAGAATAAGGAAGGCTGACTTCAGGAACAATCTTCTTTTTAGAATTCCATGACATGGGCAGATATTTAAAATTCATTTTGGTTTCTCTGCCTTTTTCATTCTTACTCTGCTTCAAAAACTATGCCTGATGTGTTATTCCATTCAACGATTACTCCTAGCATGAATAATTGCTTCTAAAATTCTTTTCAGTTGTGTTCCAAGCTAATATGCATCAGCTGTGCTGTTCAAATTATTATTTCTGCCAATTAAAATGGTATTGTTTTCTATTAAATATTTGGAGTGATGATGTTTAGACTATATAAATATTGGATTTGGGGGCTTTTAATAAGGGGACACTTTCTTTGTTCTTTATAAGATGTATAATATCTACACTTCACTAAAATTGATATAAATATTGATATAGAAGCTAAAGTAGAAAAGAAATAGTTATTTGGTAATGCATAGTTTTGTTAGATGGAATAATATCAATTTTGTGTTCGCTAGTGCGAGAGAAATATATTTTATGGTGCTTTGCAGATCAATAATATTGTGATTCTGATCTGCACTGTCAGACTAAGTCAGAAGATAAGTCAGTATGATTCCTAGAGCTAAAACGTAGAAAGCAAGAACATCACTAAATCTGAAGATAGGATTTAATCACAAACTTTAAAGAGTGGACTACAATAATGCTATAAATAAATTTCAACAATACCTAATTCAACCTCTTGTATACTGAACTCTAACAATGAAAAATGTCCCAAAGGTGCTTTTTCAAGAGGCAACTGAATTTTCTTTGTTTTTCTTGAAGATGTTTCGTTCTCATCTAAGAAGCTTTTTCAGTTCTTAATGAATGGTGAAGAATGAAAGGATTTCTATTCCTTGCAGTCATCTAGTCATTGGCACTCTCTCTGAGAATTGTTGAGGTCACTTGGAGGTTTATCTGTGCCTTCAGAGTAAGGAATATAAATCCTTCCATTCTCCACCATTCAATCAGAACTGAAGAAGCTTCTTGGATGAGAAGTGACACATCTTCAAAGAAAAACAAAGAAAGTCCAATTGTTTCTTGCAAAAGCACTTTTGGGACAACCATGACCTTGGATGACTGAGAATCCTGGGACATTTTACACTGAAAAGGGTTTTCAAATTACAATATTATGTCAGTTTTCTCCAACCCATTAAACTTTACCCACTCAGGATGGGAAATCTCAATATCAGGAGGTAAGAAGGTTAAAGAAAACCAATCTATGCATATATGAAGACACCATCTGCATAGTTAAACCTATATACATATGGAGTATGTTTTGCATATAGGTCCATATGCAAAAATTCCAATAGGAAAAAAGTATTGATCAGAGACACAGCTCATCATAGAATGACATATTCCCCTCAATACTCTTTCCTCCAAAATTTTCTCCAAGGAAGAGTGTGTATGCAAACAATCTTTATTCTATTTTCATCTACCAGACTAAACAAAGGCTACAGAAAGTCCCTATAACTATTTTTCTTTTGTATAGACCACACCTTAATCCTTGGCTATATTGTCTACACAAATCCAATTTTCTTTCCTTCTTTTAATCAATAAGCTTATAATTTGCCATCACTATTTAATATATTTCTTATGATATCCCAATTTTTCCCCATATAATGTTCATAAAATGACCATGCTTCCTATAAAGTATTTCCAATATATTTTCTGATCCTAGACCATTTTTGATATTACCTTCTTTATCAAAATGCTATGCTGTGTTTTCAAGACAAATACAAATAATCATGACAATTCTTTCAAAACTAAGGAGTTTTGGAAGCACGGGTTTAAAAAAAAAGGATAATTAAAAAAGTATATAAAAAAGCCATTGCAGCATGATTATATGACTGTATAAGCACTTAAGAAAAGAATTTTTTAAAAATACTTTTAATAAGGATCCCCATCTGGAAATCTTAACCCAGTTTGTTCTTTAAAATGATGTTCGGTTGGTAATAACAAGACTTGACCTTCACCAATATTCAAAACAAAGTCATATAGTAGTTAAAGTATCTCAACAACTTCAAACCATAGATTAAATGTAGCTTGTTAGGTAATCGGTATCCAACTCATCATAAATTAAATGAATAATATCATTTGGTATCATAGCAACTGTACAAATAAAAATGATATGTCAAGAGCTCCAATTTTGTTTTAGTGTCACACTTAGCGTCTGCATTGCAAGTCTCTTCAACCCAGATTTTTATTTCACATCAACTTGACTCAGACTAGATTTGAAAGAGATATTATATTTTCATCAATGCACCATTGCTTGCCAGTGTGCTTGATTTAAAATTGTCATTAGCCTCAAATAAAGCAGATTCAGAATGAGACCCCTGCAAACAAATAAAATATAATCACCGCTTTGGAAAGCTAAATTGTGACTTGATTGAAAAGCTAGACTTAATAAATGTAAAATTATTAATAGATGTTTGGAGTTAAATAAGCACAGAGGTTGTTTTTCCTTATGCAAAAGGGCTTTGTTGCCTTTGATCAATGTAGTTGAGTTAAAATTTGAAAATTTGAAAAACACACACAAAAAACTCTGGCTCAACTTTTTCCCCACAAAAAAAAAAAAACTTTTTAGAAACTGCAATTTGTGTGCAGAAGAAAGCAGACCAGAGATCTCTATAAATAAAGACAACCAGTAGAATTTAAACAAAAATTCACAGTATGTCTCTAGCCTGCAGCACAATTATGCTGCCAAAGACTTTGTAACCAAATGCTAATTCAAACCTTTCCTGCAAGCACATTGATCCTATTCATGCAACATGCTTGATGTAGTCAATCACTAATCCAATGATTTTTTTATTTTTTTTTTTACTGGTGGTTCTGGCAGCAACAGTGTTACATTTAGTGGGTCAAATACAGACACACCAGTCACTTTCTCTAGAAAGAGAGCAGGGTTTAAAGCAGTGGTGGGATTCAATTTTTTTAACAACCAGTTCTGTGGGCGTGGGGGGTGTGGCTTGGTGGTCATGTGAATGTGGGCGTGGCTTGGTAGTCACATGTCTGGGCGTGGCTTGATGATCACATGTCTGGGCATGGCTTGATGGTCATGTGACTGGGTGGGCATAGCTGGGTGGTCATGTGACTGGGTAGTCGTGGCCAGCTTGACGTCACTCATGTCAAGGGTTATGGTTAGGGTGCCTGGCCTCTCCTCACCTCAAAGGCCTCAACGAGATACAATTTCCTTGTCTATTTATTTACTACTACTGAACATCCAAAATATACTATTTAATCCTATGTGCATATGCCATATGTGTACATACATATTACATAGTATAGTGTATAGGCACACTAAAAGATATATTATTTACTATATATACTGTATGTGTGTGTACACACACACACACACACACACACACACACACCTCTTCTAAAACTATACATATTCAACCTCACTTACTACATTTGGAAAAACACACCCAGAGTCCACTTTCTGCCACCCATTTAACTATAACTTCTGTACATTAGAACATTACACACGCCTTCAGATTTACTTCCCTAGCCTGCACATGACTGTTAGAGCAGGAGAGATCATGGATTGAGTAAAATGTGGTGAAACTCACTTAACAACGCTCTTGCTTAGCAACCAAAATTTTTGGCTCAATTCTGGTCATAAATCAAGGACTATCTCTGCCTTTCTCTGCATGGCAGCCTTGTCCTAGTAAACTCCATCTCTTTTCTGACAATTTTCCTCTCTGTTAGAGGCACCAAAATAATCCAGTAAAGTTGCCTGCTGGAGCAGGGGGTTGGACTAGATGGCCTCTAGGGTCCATTCAAGCCCTAGATTGCTTTCCTGTTTCAAAGTGTCTTTGAAGCCACATCTAGTGCCAGGGTTTCCTCCTCTCTCTCTCTCTCTCTCTCTCTCTCTCTCTCTCTCTCCCCTTCCTTCCTCTTTCTTTCTCTTTCTTCTTTCTTTCTCCTTTTCTCTCTCACCCTTCCTCTTTGTCTTTTTTCTTTCTCTCTTTTCTCTCTCTCTCCCTTTCTTTCTTTCTTCCTTCCTTCCTTCCTTCTTTCCTTCCTTCCTTTCTTTCTTTCTTTTCTTTCTTTTTCTCTTTCTCTCCCTTTGTCTCTTTGTCTCTCTCTTTTCTTTCTCTCTCCCACTTTCCTTCTTTCTCTTTCTTTCTTTGTCTCTTCCTTTGTCTCTTCCTTTGTCTCTTTTTCTATTTCTCTCTCTCTCCCTCCCTCCCTCCCCTTCCTCCTGAAATGCCAGTAAAACCCACCACTTTGCTCCTAAAGTGCTCCCCCTAGGGCAGGAGTCACCAACCTTGGCAACTTTTAGTCTTGTGGACTTCAACTCCCAGAGTTCCTCAGCCAGCAAAGCTGGCTCTCTCTCTCTTACGTCACTTCTCGGCCTGAACAACAAAGCCCCCCCTCCGCTGGACCTTGGGTCTCCGCAGCCTGTCAGGAGAAGGAAGGACAGGCGGGAGGGCGCTGGGAGCAGGGGCGCTGTCTGGCCAGGTCAAGTGCAGGACTAGACATTAAAGGAGGAACCATCTGCGCTTGGAAGAGGATTGTGAGGGGGTGAACAAATCCCACCCCACCCTGCTTCCCTTTTACCTTTCTTTAAAGTGTCCTGCTTCCCTCCCCAAATCTTGGGAGGCGGCGTCCTCCGCACCACAAAGCCCTCGAGGTGGCTGCAGGAGAGGGAAAAGAAAAGAAAAGCCTTGGCCTCTGAAGCCTCTCGAAGGCTTCGAAGGGAGGGGGTGTTTGGCGGCACTGAAGTGAGCCACGCTATCGGCCCCTTGCCTTCCACTGCCGCCGCTGCCGCTGCCACCTCTGCCTCTTCCTTCTCTCTGCCAACAGAAGTCAGAGAGGAAAAGGCAGTTGCTTTGCTGAGCATTTCTCCGCGTTTCCAGTGAGGGCGGCTGACTTGGGATGAAATGCGGCGTGGCTACTCAGCGGGCTCCCTTCACATGGCTCACTTCAGTGCTGCTAAACACACACACACACCTTCGAAGCCTTCGAGAGGCTTCAGAGGCCAAGGTTTTTTTTTCTTTTCCCCCTCCTGCAGCTGCTTCGAGGGCTTTGTGGCGTGGAGGACGCCTCCTCCCAAGGTTTGGGGAGAGAAGCGGGGCACGTTAAAGAAAGGTAAAAGGGAAGTGGATGGCAAGCTGGCCATGGGGACACTGGGAAGGCAGTGTGGAAGGCAGGCAAGCATAGCAGGGCTTCGGGGAAGGAAGTAAGCTGCTAGCTCTCTTGCCCACAGCCGGGTGGCCCTGCCATGCTTGCCTGCCTTCCTGGCGGTCCCCGTGGCCAGGTCCGCTTGCCTGCCTTTGCAAGCTGGTCTTGGGGACACTGGGAAGGCCACATGGAAGGCAGGGAAGCATGGCAGGGCTACGGGCTGCGGGGAAGGGAGTAGGGGAGGCAGGCTGGGATGGTGGGGGTGGGGGGGCAGGAGCAGCTAGATAGGCCATGATTCGCAGGCTTACCTGGCAGGTGCAGTACTTCAGGCAGCCAAGCTGCAAGCAAGGACCCACACAGTATAAGTGAGGAGTGACTGGGTGGAGGGGGGCAGGGCGAGCGAGTGTCGGGCGGCTGGGGCAAGCGAGCATACCAGTTCGGGTGCATGGCCAGCCAGCAATTACTAACGGTTCTCCAAACCAGCCCAAATTACCGCTAATGGTCCTTGCGAGCCGGGAAGAACCCGTAGCAACCCATCACTGTTGCGAGGCCAATAAATTCCAAAAAAACACCGAACTGTTTATTAAATTACTGGCTCGCCTGCCCCTTGCCCCGCCCCCACTATTTATTGGCAAGGGGCAGGGTGAGCCAGCAATTTAACAAACGGTTCGGTTGAACTGCCTAGAACGGGCAGAATCCCACCACTGGTTTAAAGTTTGTGCAGTCCATATGAGAAGCTATATAAATTACATAAAAAATTAAACTGCCTGATTTTTGACTGATATATGATGTTGCTATAAACACTTATGTACAATGTTTATAGCATGTACTTTGGGTAGCATCATGGACCTATTATAAGGTTGATCAGAGGATCTCAATTCCATATAAAGGTCTCTTTTCGATTAAAATTACCCCTCCTTACCCCACAGCTGGGACTAACTCCCTCCATAACTCAGACGAGAGAGAGGGGGGGGGAGGGAGGGAGGGAGGGGGAGTACATAACTTATATAAAACTTCACTTGTGCATAACGACAGTGTAAATTTAATTCTACACGTACACATAGGAGATGGCAGACATTATGGATCTTATCAAGGTTTGAAAGCTAAGAAGGAATAGGGGCGTTGGTCCTACCTGATACGTCCCTTCTCGTTGAGTGGAGACAGCAGCCAGACGTGGGTTGTGCTCATTGGTCAGAGGATGGACTGAGCCTGGAATTCTTTTAAAATCCGCCCCCTGTTGCTAGGGCTCCCAGCTTTTGTCGAAGGAGAATCCAGACTCAGTGTGTGGAAAGAAAAACAGTAAACAACAAATCAATAATACAAAGACATGGATGACCAGACTGAATTCAGGGTGGGGCTGGCTGCTGTCTCCACTCAACGAGAAGGGGCGTATCAGGTAGGACCAACGCCCCTTCTCCCTTGAGGGTGGAGACAGCAGCCAGGCGTGGGACATACCAAAGATCACTGTCCCATTTCACGGGCGGGAAC
This sequence comes from Pituophis catenifer annectens, assembly GCF_029215685.1. Taxonomy (NCBI): domain Eukaryota; kingdom Metazoa; phylum Chordata; class Lepidosauria; order Squamata; family Colubridae; genus Pituophis; species Pituophis catenifer. The sequence goes on from NW_027256881.1 coordinate 96,015,500, forward strand.
AGTCTGGGCAGAAGACCCCTCCTGAGCGGCAACACCATGTAACACTCTCCTCCCAAAATCAGCCTCCGCAGAGGCGAACTTATCTAGTTTATAGTGTCTAATAAAGGGGGAAGGAGATGTCCAAGTCGCCGCCCTGCAGATCTCGTCCAAAGAGGCCTTCGAAGCCCAAGCCGCCATGGTCGCAGCACTCCTGGTAGAATGAGCTGTGACATTAGAAGGAGGAGGCAACGACTGAAGTTCGTATGCCGTTGTAATCGTCGTTTGGATCCAGCGCCCCACCGTGGAAGAAGTAACACGTTGACCTAAGGAAGACGGTAGAAAGGAAACAAACAGTGATTCTGTTCGCCAAATAGCAGCAGTCCTCCGGATGTATAGTTCAAGCGCTCGACGGACATCCAGGGTATGTAACTGGCTCTCCAATGAGTTGGAAGGACAGGGATAGAAATCTGGTAGAACCAGTTCCTGTAAACGATGAAAAGGAGAGTTAATCTTAGTCACAAATGTAGGATCCAATCTGAGGACCACCCGATCCCCATGAAACACACATAAATCCTCTCTAATGGATAGCGCTGCCAGTTCAGAAATTCTGCGCGCCGAAGTGATTGCCACCAAAAAGGCTACTTTGCCGGATAACAGACGTAAGCTGACAGAAGCAAGAGGTTCGTATGGTGATTCCATAAGGGAATCCAGCACCAGGGCGAGATTCCAGGAGGGATATCGATGTAGTACAGGTGGACAGAGGTTAGTCGCTCCTCGGAGAAATCGTCGGATCAGCGGCTGCTGGGACAACGAATGAACCAAATTATATGTCAGGATAGAAGAAATAGCTGCCACATGCCTCTGGAGAGTGTTTGGAGACAGCCCCTTGTCCAAACCTGACTGTAGAAAACAGAGGACCTGTAAAATGGAAGCTTCACTTGTGCGTAACGACAGTGTAAATTTAATTCTACACGTACACATAGGAGATGGCAGACATTATGGATCTTATCAAGGTTTGAAAGCTAAGAAGGAATAAGTCTGGTTTCCTCCAGGGAAAATCAGGAACATGTACCAGATTGGAAGATTAAATTTTCTTCCTAGAAAAGACAATGGAAGTTTGTTATGTCATGTTTCTGACACTGTGTTTTAAACTCAGGACTATTGTTTCAAATTTGAGGCAGGGGAAAATAGGCAAGAGGCAAAGATTATTCCAGAGCCTGTTTCAAAATGCTGTAGTCTTCAAACAAATCCTTGAAGTACACATAAGGGAAAGCAAATCTTCTCCATGTTCCTTTTTCAACTACATCCTAAATAAGTACAGCAGTATTTTTCTGCAATCTCTTTTCTGAAGCCGAGCAATTTTGTGTGCTTAGTACACAGGTAAGAAACTGGTGGGCTCAACACAAATAATGCTATTTTTAAGGAATAAAAAACAACACCAGGCAGACTGCTCCTGCTTCTCGCCCTTTAATGGCTCACCACTAGCAAGGGGGAAATAAATAAGAGCTATAAAAATGCAGGAGCGGTCTGCAATTGTCTCTTCTGATGACAGTGAGGTTGCCTGGTCTATTTATTGCAGCACAATATGGACCTCCTTTCCCCCCTGGTCTTCCAGAGTTGGCACAAGAGCTCTTTTAGATTATTGCTTAAATAGTTTATTCTCTTTCTCATTCAGTTTTAGAATTCTGAATCATTTCCATGATTGAAAGCAAGACATCTCTACTCATTTATTTATTTATTTACACAAACAAATACCCTCTGGTATTATCGTGTTTTAAACCTGTTAAGTTTTCAGCATAGCTTGGGTTTGAAAGAATGAGGGTCATTTTCCATAATTTCTTTGGGCCTGAAAGACCTTTACTGCCATGCTGAAACCTGAATCATACCGTCTGCCTTCTCCTCTTGCCTGGATTCTTGACTCCCACTCATATATCCATTATCCCTGTAAGGTTCTTATAAGAACAAGGATAAATACAGCAGTGTCCCAAAAATCTATGATACATTATCAACTGCTGAGTGTACATGTATAAATGCACATATAGAATTTATGTTGTATAATATATGTGGGTATATGCATAATATTTATTTATTTATTTAAGTATATATAGACCATCAACGCCGGAGGGATGCAGTGGCTCAGTGTCTAAGACGCTGAGCTTGTTGATCAAAAGGTCGGCAGTTCAGAGATTCGAATCCCTAGTGCAGCATAACGGGGTGAGCTCCCGTTAATTGTCCCAGCTTCTGCCAACCTAGCAGTTCGAAAGCACGTAAAAAATGCAAGTAGAAAAATAGGGACCACCTTTGGTGGGAAGGTAATAGCGTTCCATGCACCTTTGGCATTTAGTCATGCCGGCCACATGACCACAGAGACGTCTTCGGACAGCATTGGCTCTTCGGCTTGGAAACGCAGATGAGCACCACCTCCTAGAGTCAGGAACGACTAGCACAAATGTGCAAGGGGAACCTTTACCTTTACCTTAGACCAGGGGTGGGCAAATGTGGCCCTTTTACAACCTGTGGACTTCAACTCCCAGCTGTCTCAGGAATTCTGGGAGTTAAACTCCACAGGTTGTAAAAGGGCCACATTTGCCCACCCCTGCCTTAGACCATCAACGAGAATACCATCAGGAAAGCATTAAGGCAAAATTTCATCTCATCTCACTAAGCCAGGCAGACTTGATATCATCAGCATCCATGCAACCCAGGGACCCATATAACTTTTAAAGCCTTGATAAAGTCTGGAAAGTTGGGAGTGCTGATGTGTGGGTCCTGGAGTGGTGATGAAAACTTGAGGACACTTTTGCCTTTAAAAATTGGACAGAATGCAACGTGTACCTTGTTTTCTGGAGCTTTCAATTCACCGGTTTGTTTTTTTCCCCCAATCATTCACAAAATTCACTGGGGAAAAAAACACTGCAAAACAAGCAAAGCAAAATGCTACATAATTGTTCACATATTTGCATATTTTTGTGAGTGCTTTTTAAATCATTGTATTCAAGTTTATTATAGTATAAAATGCAAACAGAAACAAGGATCATAAGGAAATAGGGAAAAGTGAAGCCGGGGAGAGAGGTGCAAGTTAAAAATAAAAAGCATTGACTTCCAACTTTTTTTGGTGCAGTAGAATACAAACTACAGTTATAACCTCACCTTTTGCTTTACATATTTAGTAAATATTAGCCATTCTATACCAACAAAATCAATCCAATCGTCAAACCTAAAATCAAAGTTCAATTGTTTTCCTGTTTCAAGGATAAAGGCCAGAAGCAGTTTCTAACTGGATTAGTTATTTAATTAAAGCAGTTAGTTTTGCTATCTCTGCCAACTCCATCACTTTTCCCATCCATTCTTCCATTTTGGGAATTAACTTGTCTTTCTATCTTTGTGCATATAGGATTCTAGCCACAGTCAACATATATAATAACAAAGTTCCATTTTTCCCCCAATTCTTTTATCCAATACGCCTAAAAGTAAAAATTTCCGAAATAGTTTTACCCTTAATTTTACATGATCAATATTTTGCATTGTTGAGTTATGTTTGCTGTTAGTTTTTATGGTATTAGTTTGTAGGACTAGTTCTTAAAATACCATAATTGTTACCTTGGCTTTTTAAAGTGTTCTAAATTGCATAAATGCTATTGTTGTTGTTGTTGTTGTTGTTGCATATTTTCCTCCTGTAATAATTTATACTTTAGAAATTACAGTGATTTATTCCAGATAATCTGGATTCCATTCTCTGAAGTTTTATTGCTTTGCTCGGAAATCTGCTACCTCTTCCACCAGCCTCTGTTGCAGCCTCTCAAATGCCAATTAATAAACAGAACTCAACTGATTCTTTTTTGGGAGCAGCCACAATTTTCAGATATTCATAGATTTGGCCTGCATAATGGTTTCAAAATGAAGAAGGACATGCAAGTATGGCTTTAAAACAGAAAGGAAGAGGAAGAAAAAGAAGAAGAAGAAATCAAATATGGATATGGATTTATTATTTTTGTAACCATGGATAAGAATTATTTATTTTTGTGGTACTGCTGTCTTTGCATTAATCAAAAGGTGATGAAAACGTGCATGACTAAAAAGTAAAATGAACTCTTCCATTAGACTTCTAATCCAGATCTGTTCCTATTGTGTTCATGTTTATTACCTTTCCAAATAATTAGTTGCTTCTTTACCAGCTATCATTCTATTAGCAGCCAGTAATATCTCTGAAAGTTTGGTGAAGTTGTTTTTTTTAAATCTATAAAATACATTTGGGCAGAGAACTGTGCTGTACATGAACTAAATCATGTTCTTTTTAAAAATGATGCTGAAATATAAAACAGAGAAAGACAAATTTATCAGAATTTCTTAAAGCAATATTGCAACGTGCATTAAATCAAATCTTAGTGGCATCTAATGTCTCGCATAGGTGGATAGAAATACAAACTAATCTAATCTAATCTAATCTAATCTTCTAATCTAAAATAGGTTGACTCCTAAATTCAGAAATGTGGCATATAGAAATGGGACATGCTACGGGAAAACAGCAATGCCTGGGGTGTAAGAGGCAACCAGCTTCAAGATATTTATTGCAGCGTAAATGGACACATTGTCTGCTGGAACATCAGGATCACTGAAAGCTTCCCCAAGTGATTGAAGTGATAATATAAGGCTGTTGTACGGATGCTCGTGACAGGTTACACAATGAGACATAATGAAAATAAGCAAGAAAGTGCTTGTTCTTTTTCTTTGAAGAGGTTCCCTGGAAAGGAGGGGGCCACAGTTCCTCATGATGAGCGCTTGTGCTTCAGATTTTATAATTGTGCCATAGATTTATGCTGAGGGATTTTTGCAGGAAACAAATGCTGGGATAAGAGAGAAGATTACAGTCTGGAACAGAGTATCAAAAGATAAAGAGAAGCTCGGTAACTAGGCACGATCTGTGGCACTGGGAAAGCCTCTCATTTTGTTCTGCCATTCATTTCTAACTTATTTATTTGTTCTGTCTCACAATAAAATCAAGAAAAAGGCTCTCACATTTTCTCCAAGATGCAGTCAACACTATGAAATCATTTTGTAAAAAATAAACGAATAGGAACAAAGTTAAAAGGAAAAGAATAAACCAGTGCCTAGTCTGATAAATAGTCCTTGATATCCAGAGCCACATCTGAAGACCTGGATCTGGAGTCCAATGGCAGTGAAATCTATACAATGATATTGAACTGATTTTATAGATTTGCCTTTGTAAAATGCATTAATGCTATTTTGTAAAATGCAGCTGTTATTCCCATGCATGTTTCTCTCAGGTAGAAAATTACCAAAAGGAGTAATCCTTTGAGAAGTAGTTATACTAAATTTTCACTGGCTTGTCTTTATAAGCAAGGAGGGATTGGGGGGGGGATAAGTAAATGAAAATGCTACCAAGCAAAAAGTGATTGGACTTCATCTGAAAAAATTAATTCATTCTGTAAAGAGTAAAAACTCTCCAGGTGCTGTGGTTCTGAAAAGTGAAGGCAGACAAACCACTTGGGAAAAATAAATTTTCACTTTCAACTTTTGTTCTTCCTAATTCATGGGGTAAGAGTCATGAGATGTGTCTTTTAAAGAACTGGGGAAAATGCAGTGCAAGTCATAAGCAGAGCCAGAGGGAGAGGGTTTAAAAATATCAAGTTGGTGGCCAGAACTGTGTGCTTGTGACACACATATAAAAGGGGTAGGGCTTTGATTGCACAGTTGTGTCTGCCATCTTGACTTTTTTTTTTTTAACAACCCCGAGCAGACATAACTTTTATTTCGGTCTATCACCAGGCCGCATGCCATAACTTAACTCAAGGTAAATCATTCTCCTTTGTATTACCTTTTAATTTGATAAATCTATATATTTATGTATTACAGTTGGATACTGCCTATATAATTAAGGAATCAAAATAAAGTATTGAGAAGGAATTTAAACCTGAGTTTTCCTGGTCCTGTTGCAATACTATTCTCCTTTCCATTTGCTGTGTTGTGTATTTGTGGCCATCCTTGATGACTAAGTGGAAAGTTTAATGGATGCAACATGGGGTAGTCCAAATGACAGAGGTAAGGGCTGCTTAAGTGGTAAATATATATTTGTCAGCCAGAAATAAGCATTTGTTAAGAATTTATTATTGCTATCTACTGTATACACAAGAATCTAGTCAACTACGCCACTCAGGAGCCTGAGTGGCGTAGGAGGCTAATGCCTCCTACTAAGGCAGCATTTAACATCCAGCTGCCTGCAATTACTGTGAGTTCAATTCTCAGCAGGCTCAAGGTCGACTCAGCCTTCCATCCTTTCCAAGGTGGGTAAAATGAGGACCCGGTTTGTGGGGGCAATAAGCTGACTTTGTATAAAATATACAAAAGTATGAAGGCTATTGCTTAATGCATTGTAAACCGCCCTGAGTCTCCGGAGAAGGGCAGCATATAAAAATAAATAAATAAAAAAAAACTAATGGTCAGTGCTAAATTGGTGCCAAATAAGGGTCAACAGAATTCACAGGAGCTGGATTTGGAGCTCTTGTGCAATGCAATTGCACAAAATGTCAGAGTGCACAGTGTGACTATTTTGAGACAACCCAGGAGCAAAATACAGTAAACAGAGGTTTGTTTTTCAAATAGTGGTTTATCTACAAGGAAAATATACATACAGGGACTAGGCAAAGTCAGGCAATCAATCATCAACTACAGCACAGAAGCACACATAGACAGAGAGAATGCCCTGACAGGGCCTCTCTTCAGGGGTGGTATTCACTTACCTTCACCACCGATTCACAAATGTGAGCGCGCGCAGGGCCTTCCGCACATGGGCAAAGTCAAAAACAGGACATGATGACATCTAGATGGGTGGGCAGAGCTTCCCGCAGCTGTCGCTACCAATTTGCTTGAACCGGATAGAACTGGCTGAATACCACCACTGCCTCTCTTATATATACAGCCTCTTAAAGTGATAAATTAAATAACCCTGCTGATTCATTCGCATTACATCATCATTTCAGTATTACAGCATTACAGCAGCTGGTCAACTGTTAAAGCATTTCCCTGACATCTTTAACTCCACTTTCCAGATCAGCATGCTGTTCTCCTACAATACTGTGGGCCCTGTATTGGTTACTGGTGGAACCTATCCAGTCATATGTAATTTTGGGTCTAGTGGTTAAGGTACCAGGCTGGAAAGAAGGAGCATGTGAGTTCAAATTCAAGTCCCACCTTAGCCATGAAAGCCAGTTGGGTGACCTTGGGCCAGTCACATTCTCTCAGCCCAAGTCACTTCACAGGGTTGTTGTTGTATGGGGAAAAGAGGATGAGGAAAGTGTATTGGATATGACTTACTTATAAAAATAATAAAGATGATATACAAACAAATAAAATAATCTCCTGCAGAAGGAATCAACACATCCCACTGTTCAACTCAAGACCAAATGTGTTCCCTCCTCAGCAGATTAAGATAATAGGGTAAGAAGACAATAATCTCAGCTGCAGACTCATCTCTCTGGAATACCTTAAATCCCACAGAGTCCCATGCTTTTATTTCATTTATTTATTTAATAAATAGTTTGTCTACTCGTATGACTTGCACATGACTTTTGTAGTCCTTCAAAGACCTTAGCAGTGTACTAAGAGTGTGTAGCATGCAGTATGGTTATTTTTAACCGTTAAATTATATTTTAATTAGGTTCTGCTATTCTTATGTTGATATCTTTGTTATTTTTTACATAACATGGTTAAATTCTTGGGAATTGGAGGAGTTATAAATATTAGTTAATAAGTAACATGGTATCACCTTGCCCTTTAAAAAAGCTTTCGTAATTTTGGCACTCTGTTCATAGGCAGTAAAATGGGGAATCATTTTCCTCTTTTGGAAGGGAGGTAAGCTATCTCCTTCTAGCTCACAAGAAATATTGTATAACAACAGCCAAAAATTGTAAAAGTGTAAAATTGCTTTAAGCTAACATATATTAACAACAGTGCCAATAAAACTAAGGTGGGCTGGCAAGGATTCAATTCATTCCCCATCTTCTTCATTTTTAACTTCCATGTGTGTATTTATCACCTTGTGTGCATTGTTCCTTAATATAAATATGCCCTATAAACTAGTTCTGTGTGCCATATTCTTCATATATCTATATCTTTTCTTAATACAGGCATCCCTATTCACAAAACTGTCTCATATATTTCAGCTATCCTATTCTCTAGCATCAGAGATGGTAAAAATACATTAGCAACATTTTATTGGCTCCATTCCACTAGTACTTAGCCCACGCACTCTCTTTTTATGTGGGTGTGGAAAAAAAACCTATTTATCTACTCGTACAGACACAATAAGACACAGACCGGTAGCTGCACAAAAGACTGTCTCTTTGAAGAGGAAAGATTTGATCAGGATGGCATAATGGAAAGGTTTTTCTTTTCCCTACAGGCCAGTAGAATGCGGTCACATGTTTCCCCCATAGATGGAGATGGAAATGGCGTTTCCGAATAACTGCAGTGCTTTGTGGGCTGGTTCCCCAAGGAAAGATTGCTGTCAAAAGCTTTCAGGAGGCCCTGAGAAAACAAGCAGTCAACTTTAGCAGTGCTTCCCAATTGCTTGCAAGAGCTTCTCCCCATTTTTGCTGGAGAACTTGCTTACTCAAAGTCATGGAGGTAATTTGTGGGGAGAAGAAGCAAATTTCTGCCCAAATACACACACATCACTTCCCGAAATGGGGACAACTCATGTCAGATGTTCCTGTAGATTTGCAGTTGTAGCTACTAAGCTTCTGCACGTGGCCATATGGCAAAGCAACTAAGAAACTGCTTATACTTTATACTAAATCAAAACAATTGAACCCGAGTGTTAGGCCATTGAGTGTTCCTGGCCAATAGCTGTCCCTGCTCTGCTTGAATACATGCGATGAATACATGCAATCAATAGTCAAATAATTGATTCACTATCAGACTGCTCTTATTCAGTCGCAGTGGCGCAGTTGTTAGAGTGCAATACTGCAGGCTACTTCAGCTGATCACCGGCTGCCAGCAGTTTGGCAGATTGAATCTCACCAGATTCAAGGTTGACTCAGCCTTCCATACTTTCAAAGTGGGTAAAATGAAGAACCAGCTTGTTGGAGTGATATGCTGACTCTGTAAACTGCTTAGAGAGGGCTATAAAGCACTATGAAGTGGTATATAAGTCTAAGTGCTATTGCTATTGCTATTCTTAGGATATAAATGATGTAGTGGAAGAATAAAGCCAGACACTCAAAACTTTCTTAACCAGATGTCACATCAAGAAGCTTTTTTTTCAGAAAAGAAATGATTGTGAGGCCAGGCTGGTGCACCTATGGTCAAATAACAGTTTTTAACCAAGATGAACTTACTCTTAAGTCCAAAGAAGTGTCGGAGTCAGAAGAATGTGTCCATCACTGGTTTACATACTTACAACTGAAAGAAAAGTTTAAATGAAATAAGCTATGGGTTTGATTTTGTAAAAAATGAATTTGAAATTGTACTGTGGTAATGATGAACATTTTATTGCCAAGGTTTATAAATTGTTATTGAAATTGAATTGGGAGAATGAATATGTGAAGCATTGCATGATTCAAAGTCTCAAAAGTCATCCATTCCATACTGAGTCTTTATCCACTAAAAGGTAAATTGGTAATATTGCATTTTAGTATATTTTCTAGCCTTCACTAAGCATTCACATGCTCATTAATACTCTAAATCTTTTCTTCCTTCCTTCCTTCCTTCCTTCCTTCCTTCCTTCTTTCCTTCCTTCCTTCCTTTCTTTCTTTCTTTCTTTCTTTCTTTCTTTCTTATTTATTTCCTTCTTTCTTCTTCCTTCCTACTTTCTTTCTTTCTTTCTTTCTCTTTCTTTCTTTCTCTCTCTTTCTCCCTTCCCTTCCCTTCCTCTTTTCCTCCTTTCTTATGGCCCCTCTGTTCTGGCTTCATAAATTTCTTGCAAATGAAGATGGCTGGTGTTTTGTTGTGTAGCATGTTAGCTTCCATGATAATGATAAGATTCTTTAAAACAATTAAAGTCAAGTGGGGCTGAAAATCTAGTGGCCATTGATTGAGATATCTTTCAATAGAGAAGGCCTTATAATTACTATGTTATACTCATCTGAGTACACTTCACACCATTAAGCACTGATTCAGCAGAAATTTCTCATACATTTCAAATAGCCTAAGCTGGACATAATCAAGCTACTGTTGCAAAATTATTTTTGAGGAAAAGTCACACCAAATACAAGCTAGAGCTAGTATCTTAAATGATCCCGTACAAAGGAGCAGTCAGTGTTATATAATTGTATCCTCTTCATGTACCAGAATGTATCGGCTATTCAAGGGCATGCATAAATTCCTTGCCCAAGTGTAGCATTTTGAGCTCCTGCTTTGATTTTATACAGAGTCGACTTAGAAATGCATTCATCACCACCTTGTTGGCTATCTGCTTGCTGGAGCATCCAGCTCATAATATATTATAGCGTGCCATTGCTAAAGCGAGGCAAACCAACTCATTTATTGTTGTTTTTCCTGCACAACCATATTTTTAGATGTAGAATTCTAAAATGAGACATGCCATTCTTTTTTGTCTTGATCCTGCAATATATATGTTATGAATAAGCCCATTTCTTTTTTCGGAAAGTCATAATAAGAAAATAATTTTACTAAAGAAAATAGGATTCAATAAGAGTGAAGAAAGGCCAATTTCATTCTCTGCAAATGAATCCCCCAATTGGTCTCCAATTATTTTTAAGCCATTTGAAAAGATTGCAGAAAAGCTTTGCCATCAAATACAAGCTTTATTTGAGCAATTGTCCAGTATGCCTACATCTCTGAAATAGAATTTTATTTTTATTGAATTCTGAAGGTTTTCCTACACCACAGTTCTGCAAATTTCCTACATTAGACACCACCCAGGCACTTATTACAGAGAGAGAGAGAGAGAGAGAAAGAGAGAGATTAGATAGATGATAGATAGATAGATAGATGATAGATAGTTAGATAGATAGATAGATAGATAGATAGATAGATAGATAGATAGATAGATAGATAGATAGATAGACATAGACATAGACATAGACATAGACAGACAGACAGACAGACAGACAGACAGACAGACAGATAGATGATAGATAGATAGATAGATAGATAGATAGATAGATAGATAGATAGACAGACAGGCAGATATAGACAGATAGGTAGGTAGAGATAGACAGATAGACAGAGATAGATAGATAGATAGATAGATAGATAGATAGATAGATAGATAGAGACAGATAGGTAGGTAAAGATAGATAGATAGACAGAGATAGATAGATAGATAGATAGATAGATAGATAGATAGATAGATGATAGATAGATAGATAGATAGATAGATAGATAGATAGATAGATAGAGACAGATAGGTAGGTAAAGATAGATAGATAGAGATAGATAGATAGATAGATAGATAGATAGATAGATAGATAGATGATAGATAGAGATAGACAGATAGCTAGTTAGAGATAAACAGACAGAGGTAGATAGATGATTGATAGATAGATAGATAGATAGATAGATAGATAGATAGATAGATAGATAGATAATTAGAGAGAGAAAGATGATACATAGAGAAAGAGAGAGAGATGACAAATAGAGTTTTAGAACTTTACAAATCCAGGTGACTTTATTTCTTGGTGGCTGCAGGAAAGGTCAGGGTTAGCTCTCTGCGTAAATCTCCAGAATCAGAGGAGGAAAGGCAAAGGCTCAGTATATTTCATCAGTTCTAGTTTCTCAAGTATCAATGTCAAGCTGTTCAGTTCCATAGTTGTTCTGAGAAAAGAACGGCAGAAGAAATGTATCCTACTGAGAGTTGTACAGAGAACAAGGATGAACCTGGAAGATGCCATCTACTTCAAAAATCTGGGGAAATGTTTTGGTCCCAGGATATATATCAAGCATAATTATTGTCATTTTACATTCTGTAAGTTCTCTCATTTAAGTTGCTGCTACCATTTAAGAAAGAATTCTCAGAAGATTTGGGGAAAGGGATACATTCTAAAACTTATTCTTGAAGGAAAAGCTAGATGTATATCTGTGTATTAAAGGAAAACCATTGGAGGAAAGTATGGAAGCCTGGAAGAAAGGGTAACTGAATTGGGTAGCAGGAATCTCAGACAAAGAGCAAACCTCCACGCAATACTTTGTTGCAGGGGTGAAATCTAAATTTTTTTGCTACCGGTTCTGTGGGTGGGGCTTAATTAGTGGGCGGGGCTTGGTGGTAAGGTGACTGGGTGGGTGTGGCCAACTCAATGTCACTTCTTTGCCCTTTTTTAACCTACAAAACACAACACAACACAACTGGCAACACAATGTAAAAGCAGCTGTGCTAGATCCAAAATGGCCCCGCAACAAGCAGGAACCTCACACAGCCACAAAAAGCCCAAAAAACCAACTTTCACACTTTACACACACAAAATTCCACATACAGTTTTGTGAGATTTTGTGTGTTTGAAACGCTACAGAAACACACTAAACTCAGAAAGCTGCACAAATATTATTTTATTTTATTTTATTTTTATTTTTATATAAAAGCAGCCAAATTTAAAACTTCCTAAACTTTAAATGGCTAGATCTAAAAAAAGAACAACTAAAAAAAACCCCAATTAACTATTTTTTAAAAAGCTCCCAAAGGGGAAAAAAACTTACCCAATAGAAGAGGGGTCGCCAACCTGGCAACTTTAAGACTTGTGGACTTCAACTCCCAGAATTCCTCAGCCAGCTTTGCTGGGAGTTGAAGTCCACAAGTCTTAAAGTTGCAATTAGAGCTGCTCACCGATGAGCTTGATTGCAGCCAAGGAGATTCAGTTGCTTATGATGCAATCGATTGAAAGTATTACAGCGTTGCGATCAGCAGCTAAGTTAAGCAAGCTGGAGGCTGGGGGGGTGGGGAGAAAAAAAGAACCTTTTTTCTTTTACATAGCTCTGGCGATCCAAGCTGAGTTGCCTGATTAGCAGGCAACTCAGCTGGGATCGTCAGAGCTTTCCTCTTAAAAGGAAAAAAAGGCTCTGATGATCGTGCGGCTCAGCTTGGCATGGGGGGCGGGGGCAGAGATTTTTGCTACCAGTTCTCCAAACTGCCCGCTGCCGTTGCTACCTACTCGCCTGAGCTGGTCAGACCCAGGAGCATTTCACCCCTGCTTTGTTGTGATTCCCACTTGCTCCCAGACGTTATCATTTACATAACCCAAAAGACACCACTCACGGGGAAATAGTGTCCAAAGACTCGGAAGACATCTGTGACCAGGAAATACAATATTTTACAAATGCTGTTCAGTCAGGACTGACATGGTTCAGGTAGCTGGCTATGGAGAGGAGTTTGTAATATATAGGCAGCATAGTATAGTGCCTGTTGTTATTGTATGATCTGCTTGAGACAAATATGCAATCAGGTTTAGATGAAAAGGAATCCATATTGTAAAAGTATGGCTTGATTCCATTTCAACAAGGAAAGGCCAGCTTTGAACAACATACAGATAGAGACCCATAACATAACCCATTTCTCCTCTTATTGTCCAATTAGTTTATAACTTGTTTCTAATTTTTTAAAAAAGAAGGTGGTGCAATGGGCAGATGGAGAGAGAGAGATCACCATGCTTGCTTTGTGGTTGCTTTGAAGAGTTGTAGACAGATGCTATGTTTGTATTCTTATTCACTTCAAATAATCTTTTTGGAACCTGGAGCAGGGGTGGGTTCTACTTAACTTTACTACCAGTTCACATCGTGCCACGCACGTCCGCTCGCTTCGCTTGCGTGCACGCACACACTTCTGTGCATGTGCAGATCGTCTATGATGACGTCCAGGTCAGTGGCCGGAGCCTCCTACTGGTTTTACTACTGGTTCTTGCGAACCGGTCCGAACCAGGGGCAACCCACCACTGACCTGGAGTGAACAAACCATTTAGGGAGAACTTAGGAAAAAGATTACATTCCTGAGAAAGAGAAAGCATGAGGGGGGGAAAAGCTCAAAATAACCCAGCCTTGATTTTGTTTGGTATAAAATGAGCACAAAGAATCTTGAACAGGCTTTCAAGTTTCTGTTTTTTTGTATAGTACTACAATTTTAATAAATCTTGGAAGCCCTGCCTTGTTTGTTTCATGAACTTGGCTACCTGTTCAGGGAAAATGGTAGAGTGTCTATTTACTGAGCTAATTTCCTTAAGGCCAAGATAACATGCCATAGCAATATTGATACATTTATAGTCTAATGTGTACGTTTATAGGTCTAGGATTAAGATTTTAGCATATGGGAAATAACTATTGACATTCCCATTGATAAATTTCAAAACTATATAATTATTTTTCATAAAATTATACTTAATGCCCTTAACGTTCCTCCAGCAAGCTCTAACTATACGGTGAAGGGAAGAATTATAGAAATCTTGTTTTTTCTATTTTTATTCTGCTGGTTGTTTTAGAGGTTATTTTGTGTTTTTTTTTACTTTTGAATGTCATTTAATCTCTAATTTCCTGTAGTAAATTATATTGTATTGCCCCTCTGTCTTTCCATGTAATACTGGGTTATGCAGCTAGATGTTGCTCCTGGGACAGCATTAATATTCTTTTTGTCCTTTCTATGGAATGATTTTAATAAATATCTCCAAATAACTGGAACATTCAGAGTGATGGCGGATAAAATATTGTTTTAAATTAGCTTCAGCCTGGGCTGGCCTCCTGGGACCTCAGTCTGCTGCTCTGCATGACTATTGCAAGAGAACATAGCAAGAGGCAACCGACTGGCCTGAAAAGAAGTTACAGAATAGATTTGAGGTTCAGAAGAAGCAAGATATCTATGGAGATTCTCAGTCATCCAGGTCATGGCTGTCACAAAGGTGCTTTTTCAAGAGGCAACTGGATACGATGTCATCTATCTCCAGTCTACAACAGAGTCCTTTCAACAGTTCCAACAAGGCTCCACATCCATTTGCACCACTCAGGTCACTCTGATGACCCAGATAAACCTCCAAGTGGCCTTAATGACTCGCTAAAAGAATGCAAATGACCAACTGTCTACAAGGAGTATAAACCCCGTCAGAGCTGAAGAAGCTTCTTGGATGAGAAGTGAAATGTCTTCAAAGAAAAACCAGTTGCCTCTTGAAAAAGCACCTTTGTGAAAAGAAGCAAGAGTGATCCTGCAATAGAACATTGATACATTTCTTCACATTAGCCTGCATGGAGCAATTGACAGGACTTCATAGGCAATGGAACTTGTCGGACAACCCATTCTTTGAACTGGTATAGCTGTTTAGGAAAGGTTGCCACCCTTTCCAATATGTACTGGCTTTTGCTACTGGTATGACAATCAGGCTGAAGAATGTTATTCGAGTTTAATCTGATTATTAGATATGTCTAAGATAAAGTTGGAAATTAGAGGACTTTGTGACTGGAGGTGGGAAGTTACTTAAGCATGAAATTCGAGATCTGGAGGACCTGAGCTAGTAAGAATGAAGGTTGGTTTGAACAGCTTTTCAGAGCTGACATTCATAATCAAAAGATAAACCTGCTTTTCAGAACTTTTTGTCCTAAACTATGGTAGTCTACAAAAGCCCTGAGAGAAAATAAGAGAAATTCTCAGCACTTTCAATTCTTCACAGCAATGTTTCCTGGATTTGTATTTTTGATTATCAGATAATCAATATTAAATTTGTTTTTGTGTTGAAGCCCATTCAAAAAGACTTGCCCTCAATCTGAATGCATGTCCATTTTCAAAGTCTTGCAATTATTATCCAATACTGCTGAAAAAAGAGTATGAGTAGATATCTCCATTAACACATACACACACACATACACACCTTAAAAAAAAAAAAAGCTTTTACACTGATGGTGGCCAAAAAAATCCCATCTGTCACTAATTTATTCAGAAAGGAAAAATGTTAATCTGGAAGATGTATAAAGTGACTCAGAAACAAATATCTTAAATGAGTGTTTTGAACTGAAAAATCCATTACCAAGATCATTGTTCCAAATAAATGTTATTTTAATATGATATCCAAAAATAATGCTACCCACATTGTAAATCATCCTTTGTCTGACAGTTATGTCTGCCAAATAACAGGTTAATGCTAGAACATCAAATATACAAGCAGCTGAAATCTCAGATCAGTAAATATGACCTAGAGTTTATACAAATAACTTCCTTGCCCAGACTCAATGAAGTCCCACCTACCCTTGCTGAGCTCATGTTGTCACAACATATCCTCCACTCTTGCAGTGGCCATAGTCCAGCCTGACCACTAGACAGCCCTGCTACAAACTAGGTTAGAATTTCTGAAGTTGGTTTAAGACACATCTTGGAGCAGTATAGGAAACATGCAATTTAGGCTGCCATGTGGACTTGATTTTATTGGCTTCCACAAAGTCTAATCCATGAGTTCTAATTATTAGGCTTTTCTTCTCAGGCTGGTTCTTATTGCTAGTCCACAAAAGGTGAAAGCCATACCTCTAAAATATCTTTTCAGGAACCTCTAAGTTGCATCCTGAAATCCCAGCATTTGCAAATTCATGTATAGTTTGAGTGAATTGAACGTTGCATGAAATCCTCAATCAAACATTTTCAAAAATTGCCACACTGAAGGAAGTAGGTTTCAATCAATGCTCAGAACAAGCCATGCAAGACATGTGATTATGAAATGCTTCTTTCATTTGCTTAATTGGTTCTGATTGTAACACTTTAGTTCTTCCAGATGTCAATCTCAGGTGTGACAAGAAGGAAATTATTTCTGGAAATAGCAACATAGTGAAAATATAGCATATCAAGCCATGGGTGGGAAACAGAGCTGCTTTCTCTTGCAGTGCTCAGAACAGAAAAGAGTGCTGTCAAGAAGTACCAAACATGAAGAAGAAAAAAATAGCAACTCCATCCTTGAGTTGATGGAGAGACCAGAATGCACCACAGAGATAATTACTTTTCAAGAGAGCATAACAGGAACCTAAAAAGCTAGACTTGCGAAAGGAAGAGGGAAAGTTTGCCATTCAATATTCTGAATTAATTCTTTTTATGGTTTCAAGAATTGTCAGAAGTAGGGTCCTAAAGACCAGGAGCCACTTACCAAAGACACAAAGGAATCCTTGTATAGTAAAAAGGGACAGCATTGAAAATATTAGAATAGGAGTGAGCGAGCTTTTTAAAAATTCATTTTTTAAAAAATAATGCCTGAAATCTTACAAGATTATCAAATTTTTCAAGATTTAGATAATCTTAACCCAAGATCTTGGGAAAAATTAGAGTTCTTTCCCAAATCTCACAAGATTTCAAATGATTGTCTTCAAGTCTCACTGATTTGGAGATCACAAGATTCTGACCATTTTTCTTTTTTATTTTAATACATGATGATGATGATGGTGATCATGATGATGATTTCATGATAAAGATTATGGTTCCAAATCTCAACAAATTTGCAATTATAACTATTACACTTCTGATTCTTATAACTATTACACTTCTGATTCTGCTATATTAGAAATCCAACATATCAATTGTCTCTGCCACCCTACCCACCATTTTTTTTCTTAACCTCCAAAATTAGTCTTAATGTTCTAGCATTACATATCTCAAGCACTCCTAGCCATAGAGTTAAGAAATAAAAACCTGCAATAAA
This sequence comes from Pituophis catenifer annectens, assembly GCF_029215685.1. Lineage (NCBI taxonomy): Eukaryota > Metazoa > Chordata > Lepidosauria > Squamata > Colubridae > Pituophis > Pituophis catenifer. The sequence continues at coordinate 96,033,100 of NW_027256881.1, forward strand.
ACATCTGTGGTCAATTATCACACACAGAGGAAGTGATGGACTATAACGGTTGTCATTTCCTCACTCCCCACACTCTCATATTATGTTGCCTCCCCCACTTCCTTTCCTCTGATGAGCATTACTCATCTGTCCTCTAGTAATCCAGTATAGCATGGGTGAGGAAATGTGACTGAACAGAATGAATATGCATAGTATGGCCATGAGAACTTTGAAGGGATGCTTTGCTTTGGTAATGCTGCACCTCTTTGAAGTGCAGTGTGATGCAATAGCAACGACTCCTTTTCCACTTTGCCCTTTCCACAGGACAAGAAACAATGGATGGAAACTAGTCAAGGAGAGAAGCAACCTGGAATTAAGGGGAAACTTTCTAACTGTGAGAACAATTAACCAGTGGAACAGCTTGCCTTCAGAAATTGTGGGTGCTCCATCACTGGAGGTTTTTAAGAAGAGATTGGAGAGCCAGTTGTCTGTAATGGTATAGGGCAGGAGTGTCAAACACGAGGCCCGTGGGCCGGATGCGGGCTGAGGGGTACTTAGATCTGGCCCATGGGGCCACCCTGGAAACAGCAAAGGACTGGACCACGGTGCCTCTGCCAGTGAAAACATTTTTGCACGTTCCCCACCCCCAGCTCTGTTTTTGCTGGCAGAGTGCTGCAGGAGGCTGTCACAGCTGAAAACAGAGCTCAGGTGGGGTGTGCACAGTGAGCTCCATTTTCGCTGGCAGAGTGCTAGCAAATCAAACTACTAGCAAAAGTGGATCCCCCACTTTTTTAATTTTTATTTTTGTTTCTCATAAACATATTTAAATGTACAGTCATTTATCCACCATTTTTCATTCATCTTATCTTTTAACTTTCATTTTTCATTTTTAATTGTTCGGGGCTGCTCTTTTACCATTTATCCTTTTTTATTTTACCACAACCTTTCTTCTTCTCCCATTCTCTTCCTTCCTCTATCTCTTCTACCTTCCTCATTCTTCCTCTCCTTCTCTTTCCTACTTCCCCTTCCCTTCCCCCACTCCTCTCTTCTTCCCCCCCTTAACCTTCTCTCCTACTCCTCTTTCCCCTCCCTTTTCTTCCTCTCCTTTTCCCTTTCTTCTCTCCCTCCCTCTCCTCTCTTCTCCCTTCCTCTCTCTCTATTCCTTCCCCTCTCTCTTGTTGTTTCCCTTTTCAGTTCAAAACCCTCTTTCATAATGACAGTTGCAGAATGACTGACTAGAGATGATGGGAGCTGAATATTTCTGAATATAAGTCCGAAGCTGAGTTATATAGTCAGAAAACACTAGCAAATAATGAGTAATTCCCAAATCGCACAACAGGTTTATGTGCCATATTTGACAAATACCTCTGCATCATTAACAAATGAGTATGTTCACTAATGCTTTGCTACATATTATGAGCCAAGAGTATCAACGAAATGGTGTGTTGCGTGCCCAGTCAGCCTTCTGCTAAATAATTTACTTTTTGGTTACCCATGCTGTGAGCATTTTGCTTCTCATGTTTCTTGCCCACAGGCAGAGCCTTTTAATAATTTTCATTCCCCTCTCCGGATTGCACATGTAACACTATTTTTCCCCATCTTCCCAGAAGCGTAATTTGCTACTCCTTAAATTTAAGGGTGACAGGAATTGTGATCCCCGGATGCCTGTTATGTTTTTTTTTCTTTCCCATTAACAGTTCATAAGCAGAAAGAACATTTTCCACAGCTTTCTTGTTATAGCTCCAAAGGAACCCATTTTTTTTTTCAGAAGCTACCAAACTATTGCCATGTGTAATCTCCTCATACACCACAGGGGTCCATTCATCATTCTTTGGACCTGAGCAATAGGCAATGTATCCATCTGCGTGAATATAGGTCTGATTAATGTGCTGCTAAGCATTCTGGTAATGTATAGGTGTAAAATTAATAATCTGAAACATCAACTAATTAGGCTGTGTGTGTGCGCCCACATGTGTGTGCACTTGTGTGCACTTATCAATAAGGAGCAATTAATGAAATCAAGTTAAAAGAATCACCTTTATGAGGCTGAGATGAAACAATCAGGTAGAACTTCACCTCTTGTTCCCATTCACAATGGCAGTTTCCAGAGAAGATTACAACCAGATGTTATGTCTGTCCCCGCTGGTGTGGAAATTATGATGAGCAGCAAGAGCCGTGATGAAAGAATAATTTAAAAATAATTAACAAGAATGATTTGCACAGGGCCATGGGATAAAGGCTTTATTTTCATCAGCTGCAGTAAGTGATGAGATTAGTAAAAGCATTGCCCATTTGGAGACTTTAAAAAGAGGGGGGACATGGAGAAGAGACAGGAGATGCTGGGTTTAATGAATACTGTCTGAACTTTATTCAGTTTTGATCACAGGATCAAACAGTTTAAAACAAATAAGCTGTTCTGAATCTCACTATTTTGGTAGCTGAAAATGCAAAGGATCTGCCATCTCTAATAATAAAAAATTAAGAAGCAAAGGGGGGGAAATTGGACTAAAATTAAATATAAAGAAATCCAAACAAATGACAACAGGCAGAACAATGAGCTTAGTGTGGGCAATGAAGATATCAAAATGGAGGATAGCTTGTGCAGTTTAGGTTCAGTTATCAATAGTAAGGGAACCAGCCATCAAGAAATATGACCCAGACTAGCATTTGGTAAAGCAGCCATGAAGGTAAGAGATATTCAAATGCTGTGATTATAGTTACAAAGATCAGAATTATGCAAGCCCTTTAAAGCTCTTCATGACATGGGGACAGGTTATTTGAAGGACCATCAACCATCCCATCATGTCCAGCAGAAGAGATATGCTGTGGGTCCCAACTGCTAAAGATCATCCATCCAGTTGGCTGAGTGAGTTTGGTTTTGGGGGCCTGCTGGTTCTTGGACTAGGTCATCTTTGGTGTTGGATGAGGTTGCCGTGCCCCAAAGAGGCCTCGTGCACAATCTGGGGCTCCTCCTTGATTCACTAGATTCACTTCTGCTTGAAGAGCAAATGGCAGTCGTGTTTAAGAGGGGCTTTGCATAGCTTCGTTTTGTGCACCAGTGGTGACCACTCCTGGATTGGAGGGGTGTACTCACAGTCATTCATTCCCTAGTCGCTTTCTGACTGGATTACTGTAGGGTTCTCTAGATGGAGCTGACCTTGGAGGGTAAACTGTAGCTGGTGCAGTGAGCATATGTGCACTCTAGAACAGCACATATTACATCTCTGCTCTGCGACCTGCATGGGCTGCTAGTTTGCTTTGGGTCCAATTCAAGGTGTAGGTTTTGACCTTAAAAGCCCTTTATGGCATGGGGTCAGATTATTTGAGTGACTACCTCTCTCTGATTACATCTGCCTGATTACATCTGCCTAGATCTGAAGAATGCTTTGGATTCTATCTCTTAAAAGAACTATACTTGGTGGGCCCAATAAGGCCTTTGTTGTGGTGCCCATATTTGTGGAACATTCTCCCCCTTCCTAGAAGTGAAGTCAGTTCTATCCTACTTACCGTATTTTTCAAGAGTCCCTCAAGACCTGGCTTTCTCATCACGCCTGAGGGATCCCAGGATACCCGTGGGATCTTGAAGTAGCTGTCTTACTAATCTAATTTTGTCTGTTTTATGCTTTTCAAACTTCAGTGATGACTTTTGGATGCATTTATTAATTTATATCTTTGTTGTACAACATTCAGAGTTGCTTCTTATGAGATGGGCAGCCATACAAACGTGATTTATAAATAAATAAATTGTCACCTACATCTGGTGGAAACCAGGGGATAAGGCTTTTTCTGCCATAGCACCCACCCTGTGAACATCATTCCCCCCTCTCCTGTCAAGGTAAGACTAGCCCCATACCAGATGTTCCTTCTGAAAGTCCCTCATAACTTTTCTGTGTCAACAGGTTTGTAACTCTCAAGGGAATGGTAACTTAAAGAGGGAGCTACATTGTTGGTAACATCTAATGAGTTATCCTAGCTTTTTCATAATAATATTAATGTTTTAATTGTATGATTGTCATTTTATTGTCATTTTACAGTTTCTTATTCTATGCCACCCAGAGTCACATTTTATGAGATGGCGGATGGATGGATGGAGGGAGGGTGGGAGAGGGAGAGGGAAAGAGGAAGGGGGAAAGAGAGAGAGAATTTCCCTGTGATACCGTATGAAAGTAGATGTTGGTCTTTGAAGAAGCAGAATAGGAAGGGTTATTGATACTTTTGAACATGAGCTGGAGAACACTTTTGAGACTACCTTAGACAGCCAAGAAAACAAATGACTCACCAAACAATCCAATCCAGTGTTCTAGCTTGAGCCACACTGACCAAATTCAAATTATCCTGTTTTAGATACATCATGTGCAGAGCTAACTCTGATAGAAGCTCTGATGCTGGAAAAAGTAGCACAAAAGAAGAAGCAGATAACCAGCAGTAAGTTGAATGGACTCTGATACAGTGGTGATGAAAGACCTTAAAAAAAATTAGGGTCAGATCATCATGGAGAAAATCTATTTATGTGATCATTAGGAGTTGAAAATGACTTGATGACACATAATCAATTAAACAATTGATGGAAGAGTAGAATCAACTATGTTGTGATTGTCAATGGCCGCTACTAAAATGATTTTTTTAACATAATGGCTATCATTGTTTCATTTTGGGAAGAGCAAAATATGTAATATGCTATCCAGGTAAATCCAACAACTAATCAGTTTTACTAGGCTTAGATATAAGGGGTTCTGTCTAATGGGTTATTAATACAGCAGATCAGTGGGGAAATCTGAACGGGTTTACTACTGGTTCGCTGGCTGCATGCGTGCATGCGCAGTGCACACCACACACCAAATGCAAGGGGCGTGTGAGCGCGCAGTGCATGCCAAAAGGAGGCATGGGGTAAGTAGAACAGCGCGCACGGGGGGGGTGATCAGCTGTAGCACGCAATCTTTTTTTTATTTTTAAAAGCATTTTTTTACAACCTGTTCGGTTGTAGCCTGAATAGGTTTTACAACCTATTCAGGCAACTCAGCTGGGATCGTCAGAGCCTTTTCTTAACTTTTGAAAAGCATTTTTTTACAACCCATTCGTCTGAATAGATTGTAAAAAAAAATGCTTTTAAAAGTAAAAAAAAAAAAGCTCTGACGATCGCATGGCTTAGCTGGGATCATCAGAGCCTCTTTTTTTTACCTTTTAAAAGCATTTTTTAAAAGAAGCGGCAAGCGGCTGACTGGGTGATTGGGTGGGCATGGCCAGGGGGGGGGGGGTTGCTACCAGGGATTTTTGCTACCAGTTCTCTGAACCACCTGCCGCCATCACTACCGGATCAGCCAATCCGGTCCAAACTGGGAGCATTTCACCCCTGCCGTAGATGCATTCCAGTGACAATGCAATACTGGGATGTTATTTGTTAGATCGGCGCAGGAATGGAAGGCGTGACCAGCTCGTTACATTTGTAGCTTTATTTAGAATAAGAAACAGTAGCAAGACTGGCCGGGCGCTGCCGGAGCTCTCCTTATATTCGCTCCGGCAGTCGCACCACCCCTGACAGTGATTCAAACTTTCCCGCCCAATGGCTGGCAGCCAATCCGGGCGGATGTCCTTATAAGGACACAACATTATTGAGAACTTCAGGGACAACAATTCCATGTTCTTTTCTGTGGTTGTTTTAGCAGTAAAATAAAAAGAGGACAAGAACATATGCAGCAACAGAAGCCTATTCTGCCTCATTCTGTTTTGCCTTCTGAGACAGGGGAAAAAAATTACAGCAGGTTCATAAGTGATCCAGGCATTAAAGTCTTCCTTTCAGACAGCTGAGACTTCTTGGCTCTCATTATCTTCTAATTGGACAGGACAGCAGGCTACCCTTATCTGTCATCTGTCTTCAGGTGGATAAGACTCATGAGCAGAATATGCTTATATGCTGCACGGCTTTCCTGTGGTGAAGTCAGCCACGTGGATACTCCTCCAGAGAAACTCTGGTGCAGTGCTTCCTCTGGCAGCCATCCCAAAAAAACAAGGAGTTAGCCAGGTTTTCCACTCCAAGTTTACAGTTTTTACTTCCTACCCCTACAACAGTGGTGGGTTTCAAAACATTTTACTACCGGTTCTGTGAGTGTGGTTTGGTGGGCATGGCATGGCATGGCTTGGTGGGCGTGACTTGGTGGGCGTGGCAGAGGAAGGATACTGTAAAATCTCCATTCCCACCCCACTCCAAGGGAAGGATACTGTATAATCTCCATTCCCACTTCACTCCAGGGGAAGGATACTGTAAAATCTCCATTCCCACCCCACTCCAGGGGAAGAATACTGTAAAATCTCCATTCCCACCCCAATCCAGGGAAGGTTACTGCAAAATCCCCATTTCCTCCTGGTCACCTGGGACTCGGGAGGCAGGGAATAGATGGGGACGGAGCCAGTTAGAGGTGGTATTTGCAGGTTCTCCAAACTACTCAAAATTTCCGCTACCGGTTCTCCAGAACTGGTCAGAATCTGTTGAAACCCACTTCTGCCCTACAAGGCTTCATGTTTATATAAGTAATCATTATATATGATTATGTATGCAATATGTTGGTGATAGGTGATGTAGGTAGGTAGATAGGGATAGATAGACAGACAGACAGATTATAGAGTTGCACAGATACTCAAAGAAGGACACTTAATGGAAAAATTACTCCTTAAAAGCAGAATTACTCCTTTCCACAGGCCAGAAACTTATTTTTCCAAGGTGATGCATCTCACTAGGCAGAAGATGGACAGTCTGCAAGTATCTACCAGAAACATCTACCGGTAGAAGTATCTACTTTATTGGTAGCTAAAGCTATAGCAAATTCCCTAGCCCTGATCTTGCACAAAGAGTTACTCTATTCTTCTGTATACGTAGATATACAGATATTCCTCTGTTTCAAATGCCAAATGTGTGGTATGTGTTTCCTTCTGTAAATAGAAACTAAGAGCAAATCAATATTGCAGAGAGAGAGAGAGAGAGATGCTAATACTTCAAACTAGCTAAAGAGTTTATTGATTTGATTTGATTGGCTACCCATCACAGTGAGGGACTTTTGGCAGTTAACAACCTTAAAATAAATTAAAAGCAAATTCTCATCAGAGATACAAATTTTAAGCACAACATCTGAGGAAATATTATTATTAATGGTTGTTAATAGAACCAAGGGATAGGACCGTTATGTTACTATCTTATTCTACTACATCAAAAGGAGTCAGAAGTTAATGTTTTTCTTCTTTTCCCCCTTACCTTACTTTTTTTTTCTCTTCCCCTTTTCCTCCCTTATTTTCCCCTTATTTTCATTTTCCTTTGTACTGCTATATTTTATATTTTGATAAACTAATAAAATATTTGAACCTGGACTTTCTTGGGTAGAATTACTCTTTCAGGTAATTATGCTAGATGGAGCCCCATCAAGACCAGGGTCCAACGCTGAGCAAATCTGAGTGGCTTTATCCATCATATATGTTCAGCGTATTTCCTCACAGCGACTTGGTAAGTGAAATCCAGAATTACTCCTGTAGATCCAAGTCATCCAAAACAAGGCTGGTAGATACCTATCTGTGGATGAAAGGGCAGAGAAATAATAATGTTTCTCCACCTTTGCTGCCATGTGATAGGCTCCAACAATGCCTTTAGCCTGTGAGTCTGTTTTTAGTTTGTTTACCAGCAGCCCACTAGGTCTCTCTTTACCTTCTTCGCCTCATTCAGCTACTCCATAAACCATGGAGAGTTTTGGAATCCATGGGTACAGAAATGTCACTCGGGCAACATTTGATCCAAAGCCCCATGCTGCCCTCCCACTCCAAGTGGCCACTGAGGCTTCAGTTAGAACATGCTGCAGATTTTCTGGAACAATCCCAAGCTGTCTCTGGAACCTAACTGGGTCCATCAGTCACCTGGGGTGGGCTGATCAAATAGGTCCAGCCTCCCTATGGTGGGTGGGTGATGCCAGAGATCTGGAGATGACAGAGAACTGGAGAGTCATCAGGGAGTTATCTGACCATGATAGGAGAAAAACCAATATCTCCCCAAATTCAAAATATTGTCTCATTTCTCCCTCCCTCCCTCCCTCCCCCCTTCTCTCTCTCTCTCTCTCTCTCTCTCTCTCTCTCTCTCTCTCTCTCTCTCTTTTTGCTACTGCTCCATCAGAAAAACCCTGTCAGGAGTATGACCATTATTACATGTTAGGCCCTGGATGACCTGGGACAGGCTCATGGCTGTCATGATGGCCATGAATTCCCAAGCTATCCAGACCAGGGAAGGAAGGCAAGTTGAAGTTCCTCAAGGCCGTAAGCCTAGGGAACTCCACCATTAACCCAGTGATGGAGTGAAGGAATTAGGCAAGGAGGTTGCTAGGCAGCAGAGAGGCTGGTAGAGTAGCAACAGTTCCAAGTGATCCCTAGAGCCAAATGTGATAAATTCTTCATTTAACCAATTTGCAATGAACTTTTTAATGCAAACTCTTTTTTAAAAAAATGTAATTGTGAATCTGCACATACATCACTCCTTTATTGTTAACTAAAGCCATGAATTCTCCACAAGATTTATGTTAAGGATCTGGAGCATTCCTTGGCTAAATTTGAATATTCTTGAGTTGAATGTAAGCAGACAGACGTCCCATGCCTTGCCTACCTAGCAGAAGGTGACTATAACATGACCTGCAGGAACAGTGATGTTTATGCAATGTCATGTGAAACTTCTTTACAGCCTGTCTCGTTTCTCTTCTTTTTTGCACGAACTTATATCATGCATGAACAATTGAGCCTGAAATTCCAGGATAAACCAGGCGAAAGTTTTCTGAGCTTGCATCTATTTCTGTCATTTTGAACCATTGCTGCAGTCTAGTGATAGTCGGCTTCTGACAGATGCACCACATTACCTCATCCACAAACAACAACTGTTGCTTCATTCCCAGAGAGAGACAATCTGCCCCATAAAGGGACACAGGCAAAAACTTGTTTCCACCACTGAAATAAATTGAGCATTTCAACTGCAAAAAAAAAAAAAAAAAACAGAGAGAGAGAGATCTATTTGCCTCTGAGGAATACACAAATCTTTGTGGCTGCAATCAGAGTATCTTACACATGAGTAAATTGTGTTGTTTAATGGGGCTTGCTGAGCAGCAAGTGAATATATTATTGTGCCTCAGTATCTCAAATTTGGGAGTTTTCCTTCAGGTTTGTGGTAGAACAAAGCCATAACATATTTTGCTCATAATGGTGAGCTAATATTGGTTTCACTCAACAACAACAAAAAGGGCTGATACCTACTTGTAGCTCTGCCTAAAATTCTGCTTATTTCCATAGCATTTTGATCCCCAGAGAACTGACCTGTTGAGAATTATGCCAGGCTTCTGTTTATCTGCTTTTTCCTTTTGGCAGCTGTGCTGGTAATAACTGTCTACTTTTATTAATATTGTTTTTATCTTGTGTTCTAACAGCTGCACCACCCAGGTGAAATGAAAGGCATTTATTTTTGTCTCTAACACTTCTATGAGAAGTGGGGAGGGTGGGGAGAATCAATGTGCTGGACTCATTTGCTGAATAACTTTTCTCTCTCTGGGAAAAATGACCCTCAAGGGCCAGCCTTCTCACCTGGCATGTGCAAAAGCTAATTACTAACTACTCTACGTCTGATGTGGAATCGGGAGGCTGAGAGTGTGGTGGCCTGTAAATACTCAGCTGCAATGCGACCAGCAGAGATGCTTCCGATTATGGATCAGCTTCTCTGGACAAGAATATTCCTTCTACAAAACAGATCTATGTTTTCATAAAAAGTGACAGAAATGGCCCATAGTGAGTTGACTGAGAGGGCGATAGTGAGGCATGGTTTCTGTGTCAACAAACTGTCTCTCTTTTTCCCCTGTTTAGTAGCACACCATTCCAGCACAAATCTTTTTCTATGTCAGAACTGGAATTCAGTCAGACCATCAAAGTAAATAAAACATTCCAGTTTGCTTTTCAGGGCTTGGAAATAGACACGTACCATACGGATGGTACAGTGATTCTTTCATATGCTGAAACTGGCTTATTTAGAACTTTTAGAAGAGTTGCAATATTATGCCAAGAGAAAAAAAGTATTTAATTTTTGATTGAAAAACCAAAATTCTGAACTTCTGAAGTTATTATATAGTTGATAGAGTAACCCAAATTTTCTGCAATAAATAGAAATTCTGCTGCTCTCCTTAGGCCCCAGCTGAGCAACCTGATGTCCCAGGATTGAACATGACCCCAGAAGCCCTTTTTGCAAACGCTGCAGCTGCTAGTCTTTTTGGAGGCATCCGGAACAAGCCACAATGACGTCAAATAATGATGTGTATGCACATTATTTGCATGCGGAATCATGTACATTCCGTTATGTACTTCTCTCTTGAAATTTAATGCAAATGCATAAGTCGAAGCACTGATATAATGTTGTCATCATGTACATGGCATCACCTGCCCCCACCTCTAAGTGTACAAATCTAAGGTTCATAGCCCAACATCTCCAGGTAAGTTTTTGGGTTAATTTATTTTTTGCATTACCGACTAAAGCTGCTGAACTTCCATGCATAAACCAACTCAAAATGAAGCCAGCTTAAGAAATCTTTTTCTAGTTAAGGAAGCTCTTCCTCCATTTTGGCCTTTTCTATCCAAACTCCCTTTACCATGGCTTCTGATTGGTGAATTTCCCCGCTTCTTTATCTCTCCTGGGCTGGTGATTTTATTTTTCTTTTAAAGCATCACCATTTTACCATTCTTCCTGTCCCTTAACCAGTAAGGGAGAAATGACAGAATTCTTGTCAGTATCATCTGACAGGAGGGCACTGACCAATGACCAGAGGGGAGGTGATGTCTCTGCCATAATGCAGAGTAACTAATTTACTAGGAAGGAGTTGCCCACAGTGAAAAGAAGCCCAGGAGATAAAGTGGAGAACTCTGCTTAAACTGGTGTAAATCTGAAAGCTCAACTTTTGATGAAACCCAGCAGAAATAGACATGAGGAGTTGATTTCTCAGGTGCTGTGCTTGGGTAGAGGACAATGTTGTGTTTTCCTGCCCTTGAGAAATGGCCAGTGATTCATACCAGCACTGTGGAAAGCTAGTCCTGCTGTTGAATCTCTTGCACTAAGCACAACTTCCTTCAGTCTCCAATCTCAAGCTTGACTGTCTTTGTTTGTGCCCTCAATGTGCCTATTGTCCAAAAAATTCCATAGGCATCTGAATGGAAAAGTATTTCTTTCCCAATGTAGAGTTGCAAAGAAACTCCTTAGTGAATGTGAAATGCTGATATGCTATTGAGGAGGAATAGAAAACAGGGAGAGAATAGACAACATGAGGAAGAGTGAAAATATTTGGTCTGGTGGTTAAGGCACTAGGGTAGAAACCAGGAGACTATGAGTTCTATTCCAGTCTTAGACATGAAAGCCAAACTAGGGGACTCAGCCCAACCCACTTCACAGGATTGTTGTTGTGGGAAATAGGAGGAGAAAGGAATATTAGATATGTTCGCCACTTTGAGTTGTTTATAAGAAATAATAAAGATGGGATTAAAAAAACTTTAAAAATAGAATTGAGGACCTGGAATAGAACATGGCAGACTGGCCAGAGCCCCACCTTAAATTATTACAATGGCCAACCTCAGGACCATAGTTGGCACAAAACACAAAACTCAGGTGGGTACATTTCCAAGAGCCCCCACTCTAGATAGTACACCGCAGGTTTTATCTTATATTAGAAGAGCCTTGTTACAGGCCAACCTGGCATTGAACAGCAATAACCTGAACCCAGGATCACCAAAGATCCAAAGATCAGAAATCAAGTATGCCATACCTAAGAGCACCTCATCCTCTGTACTGGGATGGGCAGATCAACTTAAAGGGTATCCATGAGGATTTTTAAAGTCGTGTGCCTGATAAATTTCCTTGGATTCAGTTTAAGCTGGATTCCCATGGTGTGGGTCCTGTTGAGTTGGAATGGTATTGCATGGTTATCTGAGCAGACTTACCATTTGGTCATGAGGAAGTGGATAGGTCCTCAGAGCTGGTCAGTCAAAGCTTCTTCATAGGTAAATATGGTTGGCCCAGGTGATGGTGAATTCATCCTTGAGCGAGAGTATACTTTTGCATGGGTTTAAGAATGAAGCAGTCCATCCCCTCCTCAAGAAGCAGCCTCTAGATCTGACAAAGTTGTAGAACTTTGAATCCATTTTTGTGGGGGAAGACTGTAAGCTCGCAGCTTCCTCCTGAAGAAAGAATAGCAATAACAATAGCACTTAGACTTATATACCAGTTTGCAGTGCTTTACAACCCTCTTGTTCTGATCTAGGCTTCCTTAGAAAGTATAAAGCACAATCTTAGACCTGGCAAAACCTCTTTTATTTACATGGCTGTGAATTATTGTCATTCACAGTCTGAAAGGCTTCACAAACAGTCTTTCAGGGGAATGTTTATAAACACTCACCTTATCTCCCTTGGAATGCTGTGAGAGAACTAATTGCCAAATGCAGGGCAAGGCCAAACTTGGCACAGAGACAAACAGAACTTTTCAAAGCTTGAACCAACCAGATGAACTAATTGCTTCCTGCAAAAGCTCACATCCCGTTCACTCTTCTTTTATATCTTATGGAAGGGGCCAATCATCTCCAAGCCTTACTCCCAAGTCGACCCTGTTTTCTTAATTGTTCTTGTCTTCTGGCAGCTCTGTGCATGTGCACACTGGGAAAAGGCTCCCTTTTTCTTCTGCCTCACTGATGTCAGACTCCGGAGGCTCCAGAGGCTCTCGTGGCAGCACATAATTATCAGATGGCCTTGGCCCCCTCTCTGCCTCTGATGCAGAGCCCTAGCTTTCCCCAGCCCCCAGGACTGGCCCAAGTTCCTCCCCAACCTCCTCAACACCTCTCTAAGGAGTTTACAGAGGCAGCATATTACCCCCAACAATCTGGGTCCTCATTTTACTGACCTGGGAAGGATAGAAGGCTGAGTCAACCTTGAGCCACTCAGAATTGAACTCCTGGAATGAGCACTGAGTTAGCCCTGCAGTACTGCATTCTAACCACTGTGCCACCATGGCTCTTTATTAGACTTCTTTCAGTCAGTTTTTAGGCCTGGGCACAGTACCAAAATGTCACGTATTGTGCTTAATCTTTTGGCTACACCATCAATCAAGATAACCTTTTGAACCAGCTTGGTGGAATGGGAGTGGGAGATACAGTATTCTGGTGTTTTCTTCACACAGGACTGTTACTTTGTGGATATACTATACTATACTAAAATATTATATACTATATCAAAGCTACTAAACTGAGACGATTAGATGACAGCAAAGAGAGTTTTATTTGTCTCTTTGTTGCACTCTAGTGGTTATCCAGCATTTTACAGCATGGGTAGGGAATGTCTACATAAAATGAAGGCAAGACCATCCACATAGGGCCTCTTGAGCGTCTGAAAGAAAATCAGGGTATAAAACTAATAATACAATTAATAAATAAGCATGAAGGCATTTGGATGAGTGTGCTTAGCACATTTATTTTAGTGATTCCAATTGCCTGACCATTACTGTCACAATGATCTTAAAGCGGGCCACTCATGTAATCGACAGGATTTTACCACTTACTTTTTGCAGTGGTTCTTAAGCGAATCACTGCGGTTGTTAAGCAAACCCATTCTTCACTGTAGAGAATGTTTGTCAAAAACTGGAAGTAAATGTCCATTTTGGCACAAACATCATAAACCATGATGACATGACCACAGGACACTGCAAATGACTGTAAATGTGGGCTACAACCAAAATATAATTATCATACTATCAAAGGGGGGGTTGGGCGGGCAGCTGTCAGAACTTCAGAACAAGGTTGAATGTATCTTTTGGGTGAATTGATCATAAGTCAAGGACTAACCTTTATAGCTGACCAATATTCATGTTTTTTCCAGTTATTGTAGTACATTAGATTTACTGGTTTATTTTCAACTTCCTACTGGTATATGTTAACAAAAAATATCTACAGTGTGTTCACAGTAAGACAGCAGCTGTAGACAAGAAGTACAGAAAGCTAAGATTGTGAGCTCTGGCCTTCTTCCTATATTTTTTCCGATTTCGAGTATATTAGATACTTTCAGAAATAATACATGGCAAGGCTTCAATTGAAAGCGAACATTAACAATACCAGATTTTCAAGCATGAGAGCCCTTTGACACCTTCCTCGTCTTTTCTGCACAGGTAACCTTATCTTGTTCGTACTGATTCCAAAAGGTGGAGTAGCAGCTGCTAATGTGTCTGTTCCTCCTTCAGCAAAGCAAAGCTTTTATTTTCAGAGCAAATTTGACACTTTGGGACCTTGGCTATTTCTGAATATGAATGGGAAACATCAATGAATTTTGATCATTCTGAAGCATAACATGAAGATTTCTCCTGTGGGTATAATTTCCCTGAAATAAACAGAGGAATCAGACTCCATTCTTTTACAAGCTGGGATGCTAATCATTTTATTTTTTAATATATATCATGTACACATTTTGCAGGGTGGCAAATTTATGGGATAAATTCTGCTGATGTTAATTGCTTTGGCACATTGTCTGTGTGCACACATCCTTGCAAGAGCACGTTTGTCTTGAAAAATGGCCACTTGCTTAGAATGGGATGTGGAATGACCCTATGAGGACCTTGATACATCCAACTCAATACTCAGTCCTACTATTCTGCAGTCCTGAATGTAATGGGATTGATGCAGCCAAGCATATACAAGCATCAGTTAAAAAGGTAAAGGTTCCCCTCACACATATGTACTAGTCGTTCCCGACTCTAGGGGGCAGTGCTCATCTCCGTTTCAAAGCCGAAGAGTCAGTGCTGTCTGAAGACATCTCTGTGGTCATGTGGCCGGCATGACTAAACACCAAAGGCGCACAGAACGCTGTTACCTTCCCACCAAAGGTGGTACCTATTTTTCTACTTGCGTTTTAATGTGCTTTCGAACTGTTAGGTTGGCAGAAGCTGAGACAAGTAACAGAAGGTCACTCCATTACACGGTGCTAAGGATTTGAACTGCCGAACTGCCGACCTTTCTGATCGACAAGCTCAGCGTCTTAGCCACTGAGCCACCGCATCCCTTGAGAAGCATCAGTAAATCCAAAAGACACAGGGAAATGTTTTAGTGTTTTAGAAAACCAAACACAGCACTTACAGAAAAGGGGGTGCTTCTGTGTGGAGGGGACTATGAATAATAAAGTCATAGGAGAGTCATTAATTAGCATTTTTCTAGACTGGTAATCAACCATAAAAGACTTGCCTTCTCTGAATATCTGGAATGTGTGCTGACTACAATTAAAATTCACCAAGGTTTGCCATACGTGCAAACCAGTACATCCACAAACAGAAAATATATAACGATGCCCAGCCATGGAATGTGAGAAGGATGTTTTTGAATCTGATTGAATACTATGATCACTGCATTTCTGATACAAAAATTCTAGCAATGCAAAAATCACGTAGGCTGTGCGTGTGTGTGTCTGAGAGAGGGCGAGAAAGCATTCACGGAAATGTATAATTAGTAGCTGGGATTCAAAGAAATTGACATTCTAAGACTGCCGAGTCCCAGCTCCCCCGTTCATTTAACTCTTTCCAAAAGGTTGGACCACCTCTGCTTACTTAAGAATAACTCTGCACCGGGTGACCCCTATCTGAGACTCCATCAATACCAAGTGGAGAAAGCCCCCCGCCGCAGCAGTGAAATCAGCTTCACATTTCTCTTAACACGTTTTGCTGGTTACAAGCAATCTGCCTGGCTGCATTTTGAAAATTAGATCATGATTTCACAGGCACTTGATTAACATGATAATCCAGGAGGAGCGCGAGTGAGAAGAAAGCCGAAAAGTGAAAGAGACTGCGGCTGAAAAGAGAAAATACTTCCCTCCAGCAACAACATCTGTGCATGGAGTTGTTGATTTTTTTTTTCTTTTCCACTCTGAGGGAGGAATTAGAAAGTTTTTGGATAGCCTTCATTTTGACACAGTTCTAAAAGGGGGCAAATGAGCCGCTCTTTTTTTTTCATTTCCAGTCACTTGCAGAAGGAAGTAAAAGCTCGTGTATTGGGGCTTATTTATTAAATTTATATGCTGCCCATCTCACTGTTGAATGACACTGGGCAGCTTACAACATCATAAAAAAAAATGTAAATACATTATTTATTTATTTATTTATTTATTTATTTATTTATTTATTTATTCAAATTTCTATACCGCCCTTCTCCTTTCGGACTCAGGGCGGTGAACAGCCAAGATAAAAACATCTATACAAAACATCACAGTTTAAAAATAAAGTTAAAATAATTTATAATTTGGCCCATAATTTAAAACTTGTCAATTAAAATCAATATTAAAATTTTAAAAACTAACCCTAAAATCAAGACAGACCGGCTAACTGGAAAAAATGAGTTTTTAGGGCCCGACGAAAAATCCGAAGGTCGGAGATCACTCGTATCTCTGGGGGTAGATTGTTCCATAGGGTAGGTGCCACCACAGAGAAGGCTCTCCTCCTGGGGGTCGTCAGCCGACATTGTCTGGCCGACGGCACCCTGAGGAGGCCCTCTCTGTGGGAGCGAACCGGCTGGTGGGAGGCTATTGGTGGCAGAAGGCGGTCCCGTAAGTACCCTGGCCCTAAGCCATGGAGCGCTTTAAAGGTGATCACCAACACCTTGAAGCGCACCCGGAAGTCCACCGGAAGCCAATGCAGCTCGCGCAGGAGAGGAGTCACATGGGAGCGCCCCGTCGCTCCCATAATCCCCTGCGCAGCCGCATTCTGCACCAGTTGGAGCCTCCGGGTGTACCCCAAGGGGAGCCCCATGTAGAGAGCGTTACAATAGTCCAGACGAGAAGTGACGAGTGCTTGAGTGACCGTGCGTAGGGAGTCCCGGTCCAGAAAGGGGCGCAACTGGCGTATCAGGCGAACCTGACAAAAAGCCCCCCTGGCCACGGCTGTCATATGCCCTTCTAAAGACAGCCGCGCATCCAGGAGGACACCCAAGTTGCGGGCCCTCTCCGTGGGGGCCAATGATTCGCCCCCAATAACCAGTGATGGCGTCAGCTGGCTATACCGGGATGCCGGCAGCCACAGCCACTCGGTCTTGGAAGGGTTGAGTCGAAGCCTGTTTCTCCCCATCCAGACCCGCACGGCCTCCAGGCACTGGGACATCACTTCCAAGGCATCATTGGGATGGTCTGGGGTGGAAATGTACAGCTGAGTATCATCAGCGTACTGATGGAACTCCACCCCAAAACCACGGATGATCTCACCCAGCGGCTTCACATAAATGTTGAACAGGAGGGGCGAGAGGACCGACCCTTGCGGCACCCCACAAACAAGGCACCTTGGGGTCGACCGCTGCCCCCCTGTCAACACGGATTGCGACCGGTCGGAGAGATAGGAGGAGAACCACCGCAAAACGGTGCCCCCCACTCCCAGTCCCTCCAGCCGGCGCAACATGATACCATGGTCGATGGTATCAAAAGCCGCTGAGAGGTCTAAAAGGACAAGGATAGAGGAAGAACCCCTATCCCGGGCCCTCCAGAGATCATCCACCAACGCGACCAATGCCGTTTCCGTGCTGTACCCAGGTCTGAAGCCGGACTGGAGCGGATCCAGATAGACAGCTTCATCCAGGTACTGGGGAAGCTGTCGCGCCACCACACTCTCAACAACCTTCTCAATAAAGCGAAGGTTGGAGACTGGACGATAGTTAGCCAAAACAGCTGGATCCAGGGATGGCTTCTTGAGGAGAGGCCTCACCACCGCCTCTTTCAAGGCAGGCGGCAGGACACCCTCACTCAAAGAAGCGTTAATAATCCCCTGGAGCCAGCCTCGTGTAACCTCCCGGGAAGCCAGCACCAACCAGGAGGGACACGGGTCCAATAAACATGTGGTTGCGTTCAGCCGCCCCAAGATCCTGTCCACGTCCTCAGGAGCCACAGGATCAAACTCCTCCCAGATAACACTCTCAAGGCCTGCCTCAGTCATCTCGTCTGAACTAACCCAGTCGGCGGCCAAGTCTTCCCGAATCTGAGTTATTTTATCATCCAGATACTGTACAAAATCCTCAGCTCGGCCCTGCAAGGGGTCCTCCCGCGCTCCCAGATGGAGGAGGGAGCGGGTCACCCTAAACAGGGCGGCTGGGCGGTTATCTGATGACGCGATAAGAGCGGCAAAATAACTAGATTTCGCCGCTTTTATCGCCACTAGGTAGGTCTTAATATGAGACCTTACCAGTGTCAAGTCAGACTCGGAACGACTGGCCCTCCAACCGCTCTCTAGGCGTCTTTTCCGGCGCTTCATCTCCCTCAGCTCCTCAGAGAACCAAGGAGCTAAGTGAGTTCGGTGCCGGGTCAGAGGCCGCAAAGGCACGACCCGGTCCAAAGCCCCGGCAGCTGCACTATCCCAGGCGGCCACCAGGTCATCAGCCGAGTCGTGAGCTAGAGTCTCAGGAAATGGCCCAAGCTCCATCTGGAACCTATCAGGGTCCATCAGGCGCCTGGGGCGGAACCACCTGGTCGGTTCCACCTCCCTGCGACGGGGTACGGCGGTCAGAAAGTCTAGTCGAAGGAGCGAGTGGTCAGACCATGACAAGGGTTCAATATCTACATCCCCTATATCAAGGCCACTCAACCACTGACCAGAGATAAAAACTAAGTCCAGAGTGTGTCCCCCCATATGAGTAGGGCCGTGAATTACTTGGGTCAGGTCCATGGCCGTCATGGAAGCCATGAACTCCCGAGCTACCTCAGATGTCTCACCGATGGATGGCAGGTTGAAATCCCCCATGACCACAAGTCTGGGAGTATCAGCCGCCACCTCGGCTATAACATTGAGGAGTTCGGGCAGGGTCGTTGCCACATGGCAGGGAGCCAGGTACGTGATCAACAGACCCATCTGCACCCCACGACCCCACTTCACAAAAAGGGACTCACATCCGGCTATCTGAGGTACAGTGGTCTCCCTCGGATCAAGACCCTCTTTTAAAATGACCGCCACCCCCCCGCCCCTGCCCTGAGCTCTCGGCTGATGAAATGCACGGAAGCCTGATGGGCACATCTCCACGAGGGGAACTCCCCCCTCATGGCCCAACCAGGTCTCCGTGATACCTGCCAGGTCCGCTCCCCCCTCCTGAATAAGATCACAAATGAGGGGGGCTTTATTTACTACGGACCTGGCATTACATAACATCAGCCGGAGACTCGGGCGCTGAGACTCTAAGCAGCCTGGGGAATGGGAAGAGCTAAGGGGACCGGGGCACGCAATCGCTCGGAGATAGCGAGCACGTGCCCCCACCACATGATATGGCCCCCTGCTCCCGCCATACCTGCCCCTCCCACTCAGCATGTTAATAGAGAAGCCCTCACTAGAGGGCATTCTAACAGTCCCCTTTCCCCCAGAGTCCGTACCCCCTACGGCACCATTAATAGCAGCCAGACTGGTCTGCAACCCCCGTGGGTTTTCCCCCAAACCCACATAACCTCCCCCACCCTCAGAACCCCTTAAAAGTCTAATTAAAAAAGTCTTTAAAAAACCCCTCAATCCCCTTTTTGCGACATTAAAATGTTAAGAACATTAAACAGTTGTTTTAGTAGACAAAAATGTCCCAGTTCTGTATTGCCTATCTCCATAATATCTCAGCTCTTTATTTTCATGTTTCCATTTCTTTTCTAGTTTTATGAGGGTTTGTGTGTGTGTGTGTGTGTGTGTGTGTGTGTGTGTGTGAGAGAGAGAGAGAGAGAGAGAGAGAGAGAGAGAGAGAGAGAGAGAGAGTGTTTCGGTGGTGCAGCGGACTAAGTGCTGTTAAGTGCTAGCACTTAGCTGCCAGCTGCCTGCAATTAGTGCGAGTTCAAATCTCACCAGGCTCAAGGTTGATTCAGCCTTCCATCCTTTCGAGGTAGGTAAATTGAGGACCTGGATTGTGGGGGCAATAAGCCAGCTTTGTATAGAACAACACCGCTTAGGGGGGCCTGAAAGCCCTAATAAGCAGGTATATACATAAAAGTATGCAGGCTATTGCTATAATGCATTGTAAGCCGCCCTGAGTCTACAGAGAAGGGCGGCATATAAATTGGACTAATAAATAAAATAAAGAGTGACTTGCAGTATAGCAGCTTTTAAGTTCATCTTCCCTGTCTTCCCTTCCCACCTTTCAAAGTCCTCTTTTTCTGGAATTGATGGGTAGAATTCAGTTGGGGCTATTGAATGTAAGTGGCTTGCCCACCCACTTACCCACTCACCCACTTCTCTGCAGACAGAGTTCTTCCCACCATCTTTTAGTTCTGCCTCAGGGTGTCCTGTCCATTGGCTGACTGCTCCAAGACTTATAGGTCCTTTCATCCTGGGACTAGCATTGTGTTGGCTTCCTTCCTTCCTTCCTTCCTTCCTTCCTTCCTTCCTTCCTTCCTTCCTTCCTTCTACCATCCATCTTAAATACATAACTCTGGGTAGCAAACAATACCCACAAAAACAATATAAAAATCCATTACCAGTTAAAATTACCCTGTGAGTGAAATGGGCAGTTTCTAAATTTGATATATAAATAAACAAAATAATATAATACAAGGATAAAATTGAGTAAATAGCTCAGGCTCTGATAGCAATTCTATAACATGTTGATTTGGAAGCTTTTATTTCATCTTTTCCTGCAGTCATCACGGCCCACTTCTTTGTTGCTGCACCCACATGCACATTGGGTTTCTTGCCATTGGACGCTCTCTTGAAGAAGAAGCTGGGGTTATTGTCATCTCGGGCAGCAATGAATATCTGGAGAGAAGGAAAAACCCCACTTCATTCCAAGCTCTGAGTTCAGCTTTCTACATCATCCCAGCCTGAAGCTTGCAAAACCATAGGGTTGAAAGCTGCACCTCCATAAGGATCAGAGGATCTGGTCTAGGCAAAACTACTGCCGGTTCTCAAACCACAGAAACATCCTGTTTAGGGACCTCTTGCTGCCAACTCTTGGTGCAAATGCTACAGATGGCATGCCTATAAACACAGCCCATGCTTTCAGCTGCCTCCCTGGCCACCTAATTTGAAAAGGTCCTCAAGGGCAAAGTACCATCTGCAGGAAAACTTTCCCCTTAATCCCAATTGAATTGCAGTAAACCAACAGCTGAAGAGTAGTTTGAAATTTTATTGATCTGCGATCACAGGGTACTCCCTTAGTGCAGAAGAGAAAAGTTAGCAAAATTTGACAAAGGCAGCTTGTTTCATCTTCTCATGTGCCCTGTGTTCCTTACCAGTGGTGAAATCCTCCATGGTTTGCCACTGGTTCGCTGCCCGCACATGCGTAGTGTGCGCCAAATGCAAGCTACATGCATGTATGTGCAGTGCATGTCAAATGCATGCTGTGCACATACATGTGCAGTGCACATCAAATGCATGCTGCACGCATGCGCAGTGTGTGCCAAACTCATGCTGCATGTGGAAAAAGGAGGCTTGACAAGGTAAGTAGAACAGTGAGGGGGGGACAGGATTTCCTGCTTTCTAGTGAATATAAACCATGTGGAACAGCTGATCATCAGAAATACCGGTTCGGATGAACTGGTGGCTTTTTTTTTAATACCAGTTCACCCGAACCAGTGCAAACTGGTAGCATTTCACCCCTGCTCCTTACTGCTTATTCACTTCCCTGCCAGCATTTTGCTTCCTGCATCTTATAAGCTATTGCAATTGCTTCTAGCTTGCTCTATTGCTCATCCTAAAATGTGGCTTTAGATACATTTGCTAATGCTTGGTGATTTTGGAGTCCTGAGCATCATTATCTTCCTTTGAAATTTAACTGAAATATTGGAAACTGGGGAGGCTGAAAACCAATTGGAGGGATAAAAATAAAGGAGAATTTCCTTGCTTCCTCATTTCCTTTTTAAAAGAAAGTATTATTGACTTTTATCATATTGGATGAGAAGAAACAAAACAAAACAAAAAAAAGCAATATGTAAAATGGTGCAGCAGAAACAACATGCATGCTTAAACAGCAGCACAGATAATTCCATGGAGATAATTAAAATCCCAGCTCAGAGTATCAGAAAGATTTAAGTTTTACATGCATAAGTGCACCAGCGTGCCTACCATCCCTGTCCTAATATTCCTTTTTACTTACTCTTTTCATGTATTCAAATTATGTTTATACTTTTACCTGTTATCTTATATATGCTTGACAAATAAACTTACGATTATGATAGTAAGTCTGTTAAAAATAATTAAGATATAGATTATTTCTTAACATGTGAAAAGAATCAGCATTATTTTTGTGTGAAGGAATCTAACTATTTGGTAAGGTTGTTGCGTTAACTTGGCAAATTATATGAAAATGTTCCTTTATTTTATCCTCACAAAAACAGCCCTGTGAAACTGATTATACTGAGTGAGCAACTGGCCAAAAGTTACTTGGTGAGATTTACTATCAAGTGGAGACTTGAATCTGGCTTTTCCCACTCCAGACTGGCACCATTCTTAATCTTACTCGTATCTATTGTTTTTCCTCTCTTATATGTGAGCTGCTATTACTGGGGTTACACAAGCTTTGAAAATGATTGAGAAGAAATACTTTAAACCTCAAGAGAAGCACACACATTTTTTTTTCCAGGCTCACATGGAAATCTAGAAAATATATATATAAACTGCTTTAATGAATAGCAGAAAAATTGTGTTTGTTTGAAGTCCAAAGCATTTCTTCCTAACTGTTTTGGAAATGTACAGAACTAATAATTACATAACAATAGGTTTTAATGGCACTCAGCTCTTTGTTCCTATTCAAACTATATTAGGACTATTTATTTTTATACCACTATATATTGTCAACCATTACATTTATGTAATAATGTTCCCTGAAATAATCTAGTATAATTTATATTTAAATGAAATAGTTGGAGTATCATGGAAAGTCTTTATGGATCTCAAGAGGCTCTGAAAGTAATTGTCTCTTCATTAAACCCAGAGAAATGTTTTGTTTGCAAATGCTACTTCTGGGGCTATTCAAGGGGTTAAGATCCCTTCCTTCAGTAATTGCTACTCCAGGGAAAAATCTCTCCTCCAATACATCCATGGGTTGAATGAACAGTGGCAAAAGTTAAGATGAAAAGTTAAATACTGGTGTTCCCAGATTACCTGAGATTAATTTGTGAGAGAAAAAAGCTATGTCCTTTAATCCAGGAAAAAAGGAAGAGGGGTGATGCTATTCCATGTAACCCAACAACCAAATATTAGCTAGGATTTTGACTCTCTGTAATAGGAAACTATTACAGAATTAATTACAATATATTAATTGTAATTAGGGATGTGGTGGCTCAGTGGCTAAGACACTGAGCTTGTCCATCAGAAGGTCGGCAGTTCAGCAGTTCGAATCCCTACTGCCACATAACGGGATGAGCTGCCATTATTTGTCTCAGCTTCTGCCAACCTAGCAGTTTGAAAGCACGAAAAAAAGGCAAGTAGAAAAATAGGGACCATCTTTGGTGGGAAGCTAACAGCGTTTCATGTGCCTTTGGCGTTGAGTCATGCCGGCCACATGACCACGGAGATGTCTTCGGACAGCACTGGCTCTTCGGCTTTGAAACGGAGATGAGCACTGCCCCCTAGAGTCAGGAACGACTAGCACATATGTACAAGGGGAACCTTTACTAATAGGAAGCTACCTTACTGATTACAACAGAAGGTTTTCGCCACCTTTATTAAAATGGTACTAGGAACCTCTTCTGAACAGAGGCAACATCTAGCTGAACTTTAGTTGATCTTTGGTAGATGTATTTTAAAAATTTCATTGACGTATTCTTTTGGCTATGTTCTAATTTAATTTTTCATCTGGAAGAGAAACTGAAGAAGAGAAGCTGTTATACCTTAGAGGTTAAAATAATGATTATACCTGACAAGAAAATAATTTGTTGCAAGTACCTTTAGTCTTGTGCAAATTTATTAATGAGCTTCATTTTTCCTTCCTGACACTTCCCTGTAAAGGATATGAATGTATTCCTGTAATTTAAGTAGGTTCTCATTCCTCTGATATGCACTATGGAATGTGCCTCTTTTAATCTGAATGCTGGAAAAATATACATTAATAAAAAGTTAGCACTAGTGGCTCTACTGGAAAGCAAGAACTATTGCTTCATTTAGAATAATTTTAACCTCTGTATATTGAAGAATAGTTGAACTAAAATTTAGGGCTGACACATTTTTTTTAAAAAAAATGTTGTTAATATTTGCAATTGCCTTCTCTTTGTGCATTTGTGTGTGTGTGTGTGTGTCTTCTACTTTTCTTGGCCAGGTTTTTCAGAAGTGGTTTGCCATTGCCTATTTCCTAGGGCTGAGAGAGAATGACTGACCCAAGGTCATCCACCTGATCTAAGGCAGGACTAGAATTCAAAATCTCCTGCTTTCTAGGCCAGGCGTGTCAAACTGGCAGCCCACGGGCTGGATGTATCATGCGCAGGCCACGCCCACCCCAGCTCCGTGAAGGGAAAAAATATCATGATACATCATGTGACAGTAACATGATGCCGTGGGTTTGACACTCATGTTCTAGGCTATTGCCTTAACCTCAACACTGCTCTTCTTGTGCAGAATAGAACTGTAGTATTTTTAAACACTGTGGTTCTTGTGAAAGCTATTTTTTTAAAAAACAATTATGAGAGAGGACTTCCTCTTCTTTTTCTTTAAAGTAGTAGTGCTGTAACTGAAAAAGATCAGGCTTAGAACCTAACGCTGCTACAAGAGCTGCTTAACCCTTCTTGCTTTAGACCTTGGTTTCAGGACCACCAGCACCTTACAGCTCAAAAGCAAACAAGGAAGCCAGAATAAATATACATAATGAATGGCCTAGTTCCCCTGCATAATGGGGGCACTAGGCCAGCAATTCCAGGCTCTCTCCGATCTTCATATGCTTGCCTCTTTACAAAATATATATATCTTTTTTTGCCATTTTAGACAGCATCTGGATGTACATTTGGATGTACATTTCCAGTCTTTTACAAAATTCTGCTCCCATGGAACAAATGTGAACGTAAACTTTGCTGTTCAATACAAAAGAGGAAGAGCCATCAACTTTGGCTCTGCATCTATTGTGTGCAGAGGTGGTATTCAGCCGTTTTGGACCGGTTCACCCAAACCGATAGTGGAAATCGCAAGTGGGCCCACTCCCACCCACCTGCCCCGGCTCTATGCCATCCTATTTAGGCATGTTTTTGAGGCCAGGTGCATGCATGGAAGGCAGGCGCATGCGCACGAAGTGAGCGTGCGTGCATGCAATGAACCAGTAGTAACGTAATGTAAAACCCTCTGCTGATTATGTGCATTAAAATAGCCTGTTCTGATTGGGTTATGCACAGACTTCTGAGTTGATTCTAGTTCAGATTGCAATACAAAATACCAGTCTCTCGTGAAAAAGATTAAGGGAATTTTAATACCTGTACTGATAATTTTCTATTCTTGTAATCTTTCTTTTGCCTGGGGTATAGTGTTTTTCTGTATGTCTATCCTATATGTTTGATTGCCAAACTGAACAATTTGTACATTGTTTTGTGTGCTAAGTATCTTTTTGAATGCAGACTCCTGGGCCTTCTTTTATTCTACCCAAAGGGAAAGGGAGGGAGGGAATGAATGTAGGAAGAAGATGTTGATTTAAGACAGGGGTTTTGAAGAACAGATGAAACAAACTTTGGCTTAAGGTCAAAACTCTTAAGTATATTGGCTTTAGCGCTGCAGTGCTTGGATGAAGCTGCATGAGCCAGGCATAGCCATTCTCATATTGATGCAGGAATAAAAATAAACATACCATTGGAGCTTTACATCCTTAGCAGAATAAATTGAACTGGTCATCTCTCAGAAGTCCTAAGCCGACAGGCATCTGCAGAAGCACAAGGACAGACAAATAATGAAACAAACATGCTTTGTGAGTTCGTGACACGGACTCTGATATTTATATGTTTAGGTGTGCCATTGTAAGGCAAGTATGAAAGGGTGGAGTTTTCTCATGTTGGTATCATATTGGGAAGCAAATACATATACTTGAAAATAAGGTAGAAAATTTTCTGCAAAAGGATTGAAATATTTTGAAAAAAATGCAAGGTGAATTTCATAACCAGCCATATAAACTAGGCCCATGACTTCTCAGGAACTGAAATAAATACATGCTCTGAGTAATTGGATCCAGCCAATATCTTGACTGCTGTATTCTGCATTAATTGAAGTTTCCAGGCCTCACTGCATCATAACAAACCATCTCTTATGATGCCCGTTGTAAAAGTCTAGCATCGCTAACAATATGTGTCACCACAGAAATAGTATACCAGCACTAAGCTAGGAAGATGGGGGGTACCATTTTTCTAGTTATCCATTTATTGATTAAAATCTTTAAATATGACAAACTCCATAAGGGCTCCCAGTGGATTACCATAACTAAAATAAAATTAATTAAAACTATGTTTAATAATTAAACACTACCAATCACCCTTTCCTGACAAACATTGTTGATTATTCATTAGATGCACATTTTTGTATTATATTGATAGCAATTTTTCTGTTTCCTACATACTAGAAACAATACAGTAGAGAAGCCATCTTAGAACAATACACAAATATCACAACCACCTGAGCTATTGGTATATATCCTATATCACCTAATGTTTCCTGCCTTCAAGTCTTTCCAATTATTTCTGTTTGCCTCCTTGTGGACCTCCAGAAACATTCCCCGAAAGGCTCACAGCTACAGGGCTGAGTGTAAACCCAAAATAATTTGCTGTTATTATAAAAATTGTATTAACTTTCCTCGCGGTGTAGAGGCCCCTCTTCTCCTCAGAGGTACTTGTCGGCTTCAACTACCCTTAAGCAGAATTCAAGGGCAACTCAGATAATCTCTAGAGGTCTAAATCAGGTGATTCTGTAAAATAAAATCTCATTTTCAAAAAAAAAAAAGTAATTTCTGAGAAACGTGATAAATATGAACCTGGAAGAGGAGAATTTCTTCTGTTTCAAAATCACTGCTACATCACAAGCAATTTTGGACAAAATCATGGTCCCCATATCCCTAAAAAAAAACAAAAGCCCATCAATTTCCTGATAGAACATCTGGGTTATTTTAGAACCATCTGAATGGTTAACGAATTGGTTATAGAAAATGTTTTTGTGGATTAAAGTCCATTTCTTTCTGACTTGGTTTTGTAATTAAAAAAATGATGGGAGTAGAATTTTTAACACAAGGATAGTTAGACAATAGACTTGCAAGTGAAGATGATTGAACAATGCAGCCTATAACAAGTTATTAAAAGTCAAATGCTGATTAGCAGATTAAATTAAGTTCTGCTTCATTAATCAGAAAGCCATAATTCCTATTCTTATTATAAGACATTCCTATAATAAGCATTCAGTTATTCAAAAGGATCCATGACCTGAAGAGAAAGTAGAGCATTCCATGTTTATGTCCAAATGGGATATTCTGGATAAATTAATAATCAAACTGGAGGGAACTTTTAAAAGATATAGCATAATGAAGCCCCTTGAATTGAAGTGGCACTTTTTTTTTTTTTTTTTTTTTGAAGCACTGGAATAGAATGGCCTTTCCACTTTGATCTGGACACTTCCACAAATTAAAGGGGTCAACAGAATTCAGCCAACCCACTTTGGCACTTGATTTGAGGTTTCAAGGGAGAGCAATTTGATTTTCCAGGTTGAATCTCCTCCAGTTACATTATGTGACCATTTGAGTGGAAGTGGATTTGAGTGGAATCTCCTCAAAAAAGAAAAGAGCTTTTTCACACAGGCTAATACAGGTAGTCCTCAACTTACTATGTCAGTTGAGCCCAAAATTAATGTTGCTAAGTGAGAAATTTGTTAAGTGCTCTTTGCCTCGTTTTATGACTTTTATTGCTGCTACATTTGTTGTGTGACTCACTGCAGTTGTTAAATTAGTAACACAGTTGTTAAGTGAATCTGGTTTCTCCATTGACTTTGTTTGTCAGAAGGTTGCAAAAATGACCTCAAGACCCTGCAACCATCATTAATGTGAGTCAGTTGTTAAGCATAGGAATTTAAATCATGTGACCGTGAAGATGCTGCAATGGTCATAAGTGTGAAAAATGGTCATAAGTCACTTTTTCAGTGCTATTGTAACTTCAAATGGTCACTAAGTGAACTGTTGTAAGTTAAGGACTATCCTGTTTCCCCCAAAATAAGACATCCCATGATAATAAGCCCAATCAGGCTTTTCAGTGCATGGCAATAAGGCCAAGCACTTATTTCAGGGTTCAAAAAAATATAAGACAGGGTCTTATTTTGGGGAAAACACAGTACCTGTATTTGCTAGTTTTAATAGAGCACTAGCAGATGAATGGCAAAGCCCAATCTATATGTAATTCAAAACAATGGAGTATAGATTGAAGGTGCGATTTTTGTAATATTGTGAAGTGTTATGGGTTTTTTTGTCCTTACCATATGCTTCCTTTTCTACTAGTGTCACAACACCTGACACTGGACCTTAAAATGGCTGCAGATCAGTTGTGGGTTTCAAAATATTTTACTTCCGGTCCTGTGGGTGTGGCTTGGTGGGCGTGGCTTGGTGGGCGTGGCAGGGGAAGGATACTGTAAAATTTCCATTCCCATCCCACTCCAGGGGAAGGTTACTGCAAAATCCCCATTTCCTCCTGATCAACTGGGACTTGGGAGGCAGAGAATAGATGGGGGTGGGGCCAGTCAGAATTTTTACTACTGGTTCTCCGAACTACTCAAAATTTCCGCCACCGGTTCTCCAGAACTGGTCAGAACCTGCTGAAACCCACCTCTGCTGCAGATCAAGATAAAAGCCATTAATGTTTTAATTCATCAAAACAGTTTTATTACTTTCAGACTTATTATTAAATTTCCTATAATGCATGTAACTGCTCACCTGCTCAACTGCTCACTGCTCAACTAAACACACAAACGCCAGCATGGAACATTCAGCAACAGCTCATTGATAAAACATCAAGGATTCATATGCTGTAGTCACACATGAAAATTTGTCTAGTGCAATAAAAAAACTATTATCAGGACCCATATTGTTGGGGGCAATATGCAGAGAGTGCTGTAAAGTACCATGAAGCGGTATATAAATCTATGTGCTATTGCTATTATCTTTGTTTGGTGTAGCGATTAAGGTATTGAATTGTCAACAAATTTTGTGGGGAGAAGAAGTAATATTATGGGTGCTTCCTTAAGCTCCTGGAAAAGGAGGGAGCAAATTATTTGAGGAATCAAAAACGAAAAAGCAGCTAGAGACAAAATGTAGGTAAGAGAAGAACATGGAAAGATCATGGGGGGGGTTTCTTGTGCTATTGCTGTAATTAACAGCAGCATCACATGTCGTCAAAGTGGACAGTTGTCTTTCTTAGGCCCAAAACCTTAGCTCATCTTTTCATTCTATAACTGGCGACATTGCACAGGGGACTAAACCTCACTGCCAAAGTGAGAAGGGCATGAAATGAAAAGGATGCAAAGTAAAATGAAAAAGGCACTGAAACATCAAACAAGCAACAAGCAATAACAACAGGCACCCACTGCCTCTGTCAGAGTAAGAGAAGTGTGGCAAGCACAAGAGGTGTTCCATCTCTTTTGAATGTGTGTATCAGTGGTGGGTTGCCCCCAGTTCAGACCAGTTCGCAAGAACCAGTAGTAAAACCGGTGGGAGGCTCCGCCCACTGACCCGGATGTCATCCTAGGTGATCTGCGCATGCACAGGAGAGAGCATGTGCGTGCGAGCAAAGCATGCACACGGGCACGGGCACAATGCAAACTGATAGTAAAGGTAAGTAGAACCAGGGGTGGGGCCTGCACGTAATGTGAACCGGTAGTAAAGCTTCTGCACATGCGCAGATCTCCTATGATGATGTCCAGGTCAATGGGCGGAGCCTCCCACTGGTTTTACTACTGGTTCTTGCAAACCAGTCCAAACCAGGGGCAACCCATCACTGAGTAGAACCCACCCCGGTGTGTATGTAATGTCACAATGCACATAGAAAAGTGGTTGCACAATGCAGTTAACAGAATAACAGACAGAATAATAGAGTTGGAAGGGACTTGGAAGTCTTCTAGTCCAACCCCCTGTTCAAGCAGGAAAGCCTATACCCGTGATGGCGAACCTATGGCACGGGTGCCACAGGTGGCACGTGGAGCCATATTGGTGGGCACTTGAGCTCAGCTCTGGCACACATGCATGCGCCAGCCAGTTGATTTTCGGGCCTTCTAGGCCCACCAGAAGTCAGGAAACACGCTGTTTCCGGCCTCTGAAGGGCCTCTGTGGGGGGTGGGGAAGGCCGTGTTTGCCCTTCCCAGGCTCCTAGAAAGGCTCTGGAGCCTGGAGAAAGTGAAAAATGGCCCTACCGGGCCTACGTGCTGTCACATGCCAAAAGCAGGGGGAGCATGGGCGGATGGGGCACATAGAATTATGGATGTGGGCACACATGCGTGTGAACCCCCCACCCCCGGCTCCCTCCGCTTTTGGCACGCAATAGCAAAAAGGTTAGCCATCACTGGCCTATACCAAAAACCATGCTGGACCAGGCTAAGACCCAAATATTCCAGTATTTTTTCTTATAATGACCAGCCTCTGAGAGGTTGTTGATGGGAGATTTGCAAAACCACACTGATTCTCCTTCAGCAATGATTGTTGCCCTAGGCCTACTTATTATTTTTGCAGAGATTACTATTACTATGATCTGCCTGCCATAAATATTAATCTGAATGGGTGCAAAATTTTCTGTATTTCCCCTTGGTCCCTTTTACAGGTATAACTTATCAGCAAAGTCTGTTCAGGGGTATCAATTTTTACTATTTAAGCAACAGTAAATCACTTGGCAGCAATTGTGGAAAGGTAACTAGACTCCTCAGAAATTGGACAAGCTGCACTCACAATACTCTATGAAACACATAATAAGCATTTCCCATTGTTCCAAGCACCAATGCTTCCCTAGTTGTAGCGATCTAGATGGCCACATCTGTTTCTGCTGCTCACTCACATCAATTGTATTACAATGATACTTACATCATGCTGAACCTGTTGATTTTCTCTATGGTCACCATTGCATGCAACCTCCTTCAGGGTATTAAAACCTCGTGAGAAACTTTTACCAGCTGTAAAATTGCCATTTGTCATTAGGATCATCAGGGCTGGAATCGGAGGGCTCTTGCGAATCTGCAAAATCATATGCAGATTAGAAGCCATTTTATAGTTAAAGCTCCTTTTTTTTCTTTTAAAAATGCAGTGCCATCTTGGATTTGATCTGAGTGATGAATGACTTCTTTTGTACAACCCTACATTTCTTGTCAGCGAATCTATTAAATGCTTCTCTTCTTTAGAGAAGGAATGTTGGAGAACAATGCTCAGAAACAAGAAAACACCAACAGTCAACTATGAGACACACACATACACACATACACAAACACACAGACTGCCTGAATGCAACAGTGAGTGGGAAGCTATTAACCCTGGAAGTCAATAATACAATGTAAGCCTAATAGCAAATGATGCTTCTCCAAAGAGAGATCTCAACAGATCCATTTAAAAGTCTCAGTAGCATGCTATAGAAAACAAATATTAAACTAATTGATTTATTTAATTATGCTTGATAAAAACCTCTTGTCAACTTTAAGCCAGTTAGGAAGTTAGCACCCACCCCTTTCCTAGAAGAATAAAATATTTTAGGAAATATTAAAAAGGCAGAATATTATGTTTCCCTGGATGAGAAATGGAGAAGCATGTTTAAAGATGAAGCAGCTCCCACCTTCCTGCCTCCCCACCCTTTGTCAATGGGCCAGAGGCAGAAACTCAATCTTTGTCAATGGACCATCATCTGCAACACAACAGGACCCATCTAGCAACAGAAACTAACACAATAGGACCCATCTAGCAACAGAAACTCACCACAAGGCACCTGGGAAGATTACATCAGCCAGCAAGGCTAGCTAAGACCCCCACCCCCTGGGAGTCTGACAACCAATCAGGATACTTTTTCTGGGCCCCAGGAAGTTCAAAGCCAGAGAGGGCATAAAACCTGGGGACTCGCTGCATCTCGCCCCTTTTCTGTTCAGGAACTCAAACCATGTGATCTTGTCCACCATTAAACCATCTTTTCAAGTAGTCTCCATGTTTCCAGTGTCTTTTTCCCTACTTGGAGCTGAACCCAGAAGGATATTTCTTCTAACACCAGCATAGCATTAGAGCTGCAAAACTTAAACGAAAGCTGCTACATTGGTTTTAAAAAGGAGGGTTGTTTTTGATCAATCATTTACCTGTCAGTTCCTACCATTTTTATGGAAACTTACCTCAGAGAAATCCTCCTTTCACATCACACAAGATTTGTCCATTCAGTGCTAACTTAGGTGAAACATCTTTTTTCACAAAAATATACCTTGTCCATTTTCTGATAAGCTGGTTTTTGCTGTAAGCCATAATCATAACCGTTTCTGTCATCCTTGAGTATCTAGTACTTTTTCAATATGATTTCACCTCCTCTCGCCTACTAAAAAATATTAGTTCAGGGAATAGTATTTCATCAGTGCAAAGGGTATGAGTGACAAACAACCTTCAATAAAAAAAAAGTGTAAGGTAACAGCTGCTTTTAACAAAAATTAATTTGACAGTCCCTATAAGGAAGACATGGTGAGGAGCGAGTATGACATTATTAAGTGTCATTTCTCTTTTAATCTCCTTGGTATTTAAAAAGCCTCACCTTCAGCTTTTTTATATAACATGGATGTCTCCTTCTGACCTTGAATATCCATGAATGCTGTAAGAATTGGACATTGCCAGTTAGCCACAGAGGAGACAAAGAAAAGAAGCTATGGCTATCAGCATCTTCTACAAGGGACAAAATCCTGCTATGAATGAGTCTCCAATACCTTCCATTAAAGCAGAACTGAACAGTCTGCCTTTGAATTTCTGGGGAAATTTAACTGCAGAGCTGAAACAGAGTGAATCCTGACTGAACCAACTTAAATCCAGTAGCCAATTAATCTCATGATTCTGATGAAAGGTTTGTTTGCAAAATTTGTCTCAAATGGCTGGTCCGGAAAAGGTTTATATCAAGCTAAGGTATACATTATTAAACCGAGGAAGGTGTAATTTATTAGAATTCTTGGCTCAAACAAAGACTGGAAACACTAGATCTCAACTAGCTTTAAGAATGGATACAATCCACAGCTAAATCAGCTACCCTATGCCAAAACAAACCTTTAATGCTTCTAATGCATGATGGATTCAGAAGTAAGAAAGGGAAAAATGAAAAGAACCAGAAAGTATGAAATTAAGAGTTGTCAGAAAAGGATAAAAATATTAGAGATGCACAAAATATTTTGTTCACAAGATTTTGGGCATGAAACTTCAGAAAATGTAAATAGATGTCTGTTTTGACTGTTTTGAGTATTTTTACTGCTTCATACTTAAAATATCAGTTTTGAGCACAACACATTATGTTTTGAACTCAAAATACTACAGTATTATTACTGTTGATATCTTGTTGCTATCTGTTATTTTTATTATGATTGTGTGCTTGAAAACTACAAGTCAAGCTCCTAAAATTCCTATAGCTGCCTAAAATTAAAAAGAGCCCTTATATCTCTGAGAAAAGACAAGATTATAGATAGGTTGATTTGCCCATCCCCACCAAACAGAGTTTATAATTTCTGTTGAAAATTTTGAGTCTTTGTGATCCACATCATCTGCCATAGTAATTGTAGGCTTATTCATTGGCAAATGAACCAAGAGCAAAATATCCAAGAAGATATCACCGACTGCATATAACTGCCATTCTTTTCTGACCTTGAAGAACTGAAAAGTCTTGTTTTTTTCCCCATTTCTGATCTATTAGTTAACTTTTTAAAAAGTCAGTTATTACTTCAGTTCCAGGGCTGCCTGACTCTATAGCAACTTTGGGCAGTTTACAGATTAAAAAACAAAACCACTAAGGTGGATTAAGGAAAAAAAACATACCAGAACAAAACCAAACAGTCAATAATTAACTAATTTAAGGGGCTCAAACACCATTCTAGTTGAGGGCCTAGGAGAACAACCAGATCTTAAGCAGTTTCTGAAAGCTGGTGGTAATAGTATCAATCTTTAAGGAGATACCATTCTGCAGAGCAGGAACCATCACTGAGAAGACATGCTTTCTGGGTCCCACAAGATAACATTGCTCAAGAGATAAGACCTGGAGTATGCCCAGATGATGTGGCTGGACAGGCAGAAATATATGGAGACAGGTAGTCCTTCAACTAAAGTCTTACGCCATGTAGGACTTTATAGGTGATGATAACTAGCAATAACTGGATAATTGGGAGGAATATTCTGTGTGGAATATTTAAAAGAAGTTTTCCTGTAATATTCTTTGGATTAGAAATTGCATTTTGTATCAAGCTGATCATGATAGCATTTATTTTAAATGGTAGTTTGATTGTCACAAAAACATTGGCTCTTCAATGTTATTCAGAAGCAAATATACTCCTGACTTTTAATATTTGAGTTTTAAATTATATGTCAAATAAAACAATGATGGAGTTTTGCAATTTCATAAAATAAAATCTTTTCATTGCAAGGAAACTAAACAGTCACATTTAAAACTATTTTTTTTAAACAGGACACAAAGTTTACATTTGCAGTTTCTAAAATCTGGATTTTATTTCTGAGATAACTATTCTCATTTCTTCTTTTACGTTTTATTTTACACTAGTATTTTTTTTTTAAAGCAGCAATTGTGGAAAATCCAATTTTGCTGTTGACTAGCCTCGGAATACTAGAAATGAGTTCTGACAGTGACCTAGCTTTGCCTGGACAAGTTCTGGTAAATCTTTATTTTTGTGCACAAGTCCTCCAAAATATGTGATCCTACCTCACAACCCCTGGGAGAATAACCACTAGAAATAAATCACATTTACCCACCATCCAGAAGAGACAATAACAAGCTAAGAAGGAAACGAAAAGACCAAAACACATCCCTACACCCGGATAAGCAGCAATTAAGACCAGAAAAATAATCAACCAAAAAACAATACTCTAATCAAGGAACTACCAAGGAGAAAACTACACCCTAACCAGCACTGGCAAGGCAACCTATTGTATATAAATCAGGGAGCAAGCCAGGGGTGAAATCCAGCAGTTTCTGACAGGTTTTGGAGAACTGGTAGCGGACATTTTGAGCAGTTCGGAGAACCGGTAGCGGAAATTTTGAGTAATTCAGAAAATCAGCAAATACCACCTCTGGCTGGCCCCAGAGTGGGGTGGGAATGGAGATTTTGCAATATCCTTCCCCCAGGAGTGGGGAGAGAATGGGGATTTTGTAGTATCCTTCCCCTGCCATGCCCACCAAGCCACACCACGCCCACCACACCACACCATGCTCACCAAGCCACACCCACAGAACCGGTAGTAAAAAAATTTGGATTTCACCACTGGAGCAAACCCACACTCACTAACACTGATGATGTTGCCTAGTCAGGTAATGATACGTCCACAAGCAAACAACAAAGCTCAGAGAGCACCAAGGACTCCACAGTTCAGCCGTGAGCTACATATATTCTCTTCTATTGAAATGCTTTCTTGTAATGATATTTTCTGGAAATAGTAGGTTTATAAGAAAGAACTGTCTTGCTCCAATAGGATTGGCTTGCCGCACTCATTCTGGCAGAAAGAGCCTACTGCTGATCCCATCAGCCAAGGAATTTCAACTTCTGGAGGTCTAGGAGAAGAGTGTTTTCTGCCACAGTCCCCACCCTTTGGAACGCCTTGTTGCTGGAAGTGAGATCATCCAGATCACTACATAAATTCAAGTTGTGTATCTCTTTTATTTCCTAAGGAAGTCTGTTTGGAATAAGTGAATAAATTGAATTTATTCTTTGGTGATTTTGTAGTTGTGACCAAAGGTAATATCTTTCTTTGTTTATGTTCTGTTGCTTGCACAACTGCAATTTACCAACCACACCATTCATTTCTGTTAAATATTTTATTGTTAAGAAAACTACTATATGTTAGTTTCATTGGGATTAGTGTACTTTTATAATAATTTTCCAATCAAATTGATCTTTTCTTCCTTTCCATTTCTAAGTTCTTATCTAATTATTTCAAGATGTCCATATTTGTGTGTTTTGTGACAAAGAAGCTTCTTGAAGCAACAAAGGCACAAAAGAGAATAATAATGCTGGTTCAAGTTGATTAATGTGTAAAGAAATTATTCTGGAATGTAAACATTTCACCATTATTTACTACAAGATTGATTATTTCTTCACAATTCACTTTCCCAGTTTCCTAACTGATGTTGTCATTTAGTTAAAAGGAGTTTCTTATTATAAATCTCATTTATCTGTATATACAAAGGAGAATTGTTCTTTCTATTCTGCGATATGTATAAAAGTAGCAAAAAGTAAAATCTAATCTTGAATGTTGGGGCTGTAAAGTTTTGAAATTCTGAGATTCTAGAATTAAAAAGTACAGAAACCATTTTATTAAATGTCTCTATATACTTTCGCAACTAGGGTGTTAGAAGAATTAATAGGAAGAGGATGCGAGAATATGTTGAATCCATAATTCAAAACTTATTTTAATGAAGCTGTGTCATATATAGAGCTTCATCAAGTAAGTTTTGTATATAGAGATTTATGCTTCAAGCCTTTATTTCTAAACAATATATTGATGTTAATAAAGAGGGGGAAAGTGATAAAAATTGGGTGATGGTTGAAGGATGAAAATGTTGTCTGCATGTAACATAAAATTACTATAATTATCTATGCACTTTACATGCTTAAAAAAACCATTTGAAAGCAGCCAAATTGTCTATAATTATGATGGAATTGCAAGATTATTAGAATTTCACTCGGAGACATCTCACTAAAGTCAAGACCACCGAATCAGTTTTTATAATGAAAGCAATGACCTTTCTTTTAAATCTTGTTCTGAACCAGAATTTCAAAGGAATACGTTTCTTGAAACTTACTTTATTAATACGAATTACATTTTTCAAAAAGAATGGTTTCAGAACAGCCCACAGTTCCCATGTTTTAAACAAGGACGAGCACCATATATCTTCAACTAATTGAAAAGTCAATAATATGAAATCATTTAGTGTGAATCACTTATCTGAATCAGAACAAGACAACAAATAGTAAATTATGACCTTGATCCAATACATTCTAGGATTATGTTGGATAAAGTAGAAAGAATGTTCATCCCTAAAGCTGATTAGCTATTTTGCCAGGATTGGTTGAATGACCGGAATAATGCAAAATGATGGTGGAGAAATATTATAGAAAACTAAAATATCAGTATAGTAAAACGAATTGAAACTAATTTATTTAATTCACAGAATTCTTTCAATTTATAGGGCAGTGTTTCAAATAGTAGTAGTACTTAGACTTATATACCATTTTACAGTGCTTTACAACCCTCTATAAGTGGTTTAAAGAGTCAGCATATTGCCACCAACATTTGAGTCCTCATTTTACCCACCTGGGAAGGATAGAAGGCTGAGTCAACCTTGAGCCTGGTCAAATTTGAACTGCCAAATTGCAGGCAGCTGACAGTCAGCAGAAGTAGCCTGCAGTACTGCACTCCAACCACTGTGCCACCACGGCTCACCAAATGTTGGGTTTATTAAGCCAGTCATTTTATCACAGCACTGATCAGCTTTGTTCCAAAATGTTGCAGTTAATAGACTTGTCTTTTCATATCAAAAAACTAATTGCCACAGCATTTCATGAGCAGGATAAGATTGCCTGGGCCCAACAGAACTGATGAACAGCTACTGGTTACTCTTAAACAAAAACAAGAAGCAAAATACTAACAAGCTCAGTTGCGAATCTTGTTGTTGTTGTTTAAACATTTAGTCATGTGTAACTCTTGGTGAGTTTATAGGCAAGTGGTTTCCATGCTATCCTGCCAGGCACAGCCTCTTTCAATTGTTGGATGTTCAACTTTGTATTAGATTTGATGTTTTCAAGCCAGCATGTTCTTTGCTTGCCCCTTCTTCTTGTTCCCCTAACCATTCCTAGCATTATTGCCTTCTCCAATGAATTTGCACTCATAACATGGCCAAAGCAAATCACACGTTGTTCATTTTGCAAATCATCAATGTCCAAAAGAAGGATTTTTTTTAAACACTTGGAGGACCTTTGAAATGAGGGTTTCTGTTCTGATGCTTTCAGAATAGCACATCATGCACAACATAAGGACAACATAAGGCTTCATTCCAAATGATTTGCACAGCTTCACTTAAGACACAGCTGAGTTGACCCTTGGATATCAGTTCTGTTGTTCTCTTATATCTCCACCTTATATAAAATCAGGAATACAGTAAACTATCTTAAAAGAGAAAGCAAGGCCAGATGCAAAGACCTGGAAGACTTCTAGGAGAAGAGATTGAGACTTCCAAGTTTTCATAATGTGGACTCAACCAATGCTGCATCATGGAATGGAATGGAATGGAATGGAATGGAATAGAATAGAATAGAATAGAATAGAATAGAATAGAATAGAATAGAATAGAATAGAATAGAATAGAATAGAATAGAATAGAATAGAATAGAATTCTTTATTGGCCAAGTGTGATTGAACACACAAGGAATTTGTCTTAGTGCATATGTTCTCAGTGTACATAAAAGATACATTCGTCAATAATCATAAGGTACAACACTTAATGATAGTCATAGGGTACAAATAAGCAATCAAATCATATTAGGAAACAGTCAATATAAATCATAAGAATACAAGCAACAAGGTTACAGTCATGTAGTAATAAGTGGGAGGAGATGGGTGATAGGAACGATGAGAAGATTAATAGTAATAGTAATGCAGCTTAATGTGAATAGTTTGACAGTGTTGAGGGAATTATTTGTTTAGCAGAGTGATGGAGTTCGGGAAAAAACTGTTTTTGTATCTAGTTGTCTTGGTGTACAGTGCTCTATAGCATCATTTTGAGGGTAGGAGTTGAAACAGTTTATGTCCAGGATGTGAGGGGTCTGTAAATATTTTCACAGCCCTCATTGTGCATATTCCTTATTTCTATTGTTTGTGAGGAACTAAGTTTCTAGAAATAATATTACCATAGGCTGACGTCATTGTAATTTTGCATTATTGCTCCTGATGACATTTCATATTTAAGCCCATTTTATTGATTTGTGTTATTTATGAATTCATATTATTTATTCTATTTCATTCACATATATGTCCACTTTACTAATTCAACATCTCCCATTTATTAAGCAGCCATTTTTATCTGTCCTTTTATAATAGGTTTACACAAAAATTATGGAAGCCTCTTTGGCCATCACAGTAATAAATTATAGCTAAGTTCTTTAACCATGACTTCTATAAGTTACTTCTATGGGCATTTGTTCCCCCATATCAATCTTTGGCTTTATATTCTGGGAAGCTTTTAACCTTATTTCATTGAGCTTTCACATTTTTCATCTCCTTGTCATCATGCTACTGATAAATGTAGACCCTCTAGAATTCTAATATTTGCTGCTCACTCACACATTGTTTATATTATCTTGTCCCTTTGGGGCAATAGCGGATCAATGTTACAACAAGCTAACCCTGATATGCAAATATGGGCCAACTGCTGGTCAAACTCTAAATAACTGTATGCTCATTAAGCACTCATAGTCATTGTGTGCTTGATAGTTCTTTAAATAAAAATAGTTCAAAGAACTGTGGCTCACATCAGACTGCCTCCTCATAAATAAACTTAGTCACTGGGTGAGATCATTTGTGGTTTTGGGGTGAGGTATCAGCAATATGCGGATGATACCCAGCTGTATATCTCCACTCCTGACCAACCTAGGGATGCTCTTTCCGTGATGTCTAAGTGCCTGGAGGCAGTACAGGTCTGGATGGGTAGGAACAGGCTCAGACTCAACCCCTCCAAGACGGAGTGGCTGTGGATGCCGGCATCTCCTGATCTAGTGGCCCCACCACTTGTGATGGGAGGGGAGTCACTTACTCCCTCAGAAAGAGTTCGTAATCTTGACGTCCTCCTGGATTCATGGCTGTCTCTAGTCAACCACCTGACGGCCATGCCCAGGGGGGCCTTTGCACAGGTTCGCCTTGTGTGCCAGTTGCACCCTTTCCTAGACAGAGATGCCCTTCGTACAGTCACCCACGCTCTTGTCATCTCTTGCCTGGATTACTGCAATGCCCTTTACATGGGGCTGCCCTTGGGGTGCACTCGGAGGCTCCAGCTGGTCCAAAATGCAGCTGCACAGGTTGTTACGGGAGCTTCCCGTTACTCCCGTGTTACACCTCTCCTGCACGAGTTGCACTGGTTACCAATGGTCCTCCGGATCTGCTTCAAGGTGCTGGTGCCCTTCATGGCATGGGCCCGGGGTACTCGCAGGAGCACCTACTGCCAGCCTCTCACCGACCAGCGCGCTCGCATAGGGCAGCCTTCCTCTGGGTGCCAATGGCCAGGCAATGTCTGCTGATGGTGCCCAGGATGAGGGTGTTCTCTGTGAGCGCGCTGATCCTCTGGAATGGTTTACCCACCGGACACCGCACGGCTCCCGACCTCCGCTCCTTCTGCAAGGACCTAAAGACATGGCTTTTTAAACAAATTGCCTGACCTGCGGGGTGTTTTTAGTTTGGTTTTAATATGGGTTTTAATTGTTGTATTTTTAATTAATCTAAATTAATTTATTTTTTACTGTTCTACGGTTTTAATCCTTTGTGAGCCACCCCGAGTCCTTCGGGAGAAGGGCAGGATATAAATTTGACCAAATAAATAAATAAATAGTCATCTCCTGTCCACTCAAGAAATTAGAAATTGATTCAGATTACCTTCAAACAGAAACGTCTGAATGAAGCAAAGGATATAAATGAAATCCTTTATGGGGCACTTACATATATTTTTAAAAGATTTTTCTTTAAACAGGGAAACTGTTTCTTTAAATCTAATATCAATTAAATTTACCTTAAGAAATAATTATGCCAGGAAAGTTGATATTAAAATGGTGGAGAACAACAAAAGAGAAAATTACGTACAAAACCTCGACCTATTAATGAAAGTTCTTAACAAAAAGCAGAGAGTTTTGGAGAGGGTATTTTTCCAAGAATCTATTTAAAAAGCTGAATTAGGACACAACTTTACTAACCCAGATAGTACAATTCTGCAGTTTTACTGAACATTCATCCTAATTCCTTATCCACCCCAAAAATAGCTAGAGTAGATACTAGAGACTGAGATTTTGAAGTTCGGTAAACTTTGCTGCTGTACACAAAGGTTGTAGGCCTCCAAGACTCATGGCTGCAAAGGACGATTATGGTCTGCAATTTTGGATACAACTCTAAGATTGCCTGTACAAATTTTACTATCTTGAAAAACAGCAACAACATTGTGACATGCCTGATTGGAATCAGAATATTTATGTAGGAGATATTTTTTTCTCCTTCATTCGTTGTCTTTATATCCTTATTAGCACTCTTTTCCCATTCAGAGTTATTGATAGAAAGGTATGAGACATTGTTTTCCTGCTTACTGGCATTCTTTCAAGAGCTTTCCAAGGGAGAAATAGTCATACTCATAAGGGTCTCTTTTCTGTTTAAAAAGTGAGACATATTTTATCCTTCACATTCCCGGCATGGATGCAAGTGAACAAAAAGGCACAAAATGAATAAGGGATTGAAATTTTTTAAAAAAAAAAAACACACACCCACAAACACACACACCCAGTCATATCATGAAACAGTGGTAAAAACAGATCTTTCATTTCAATATTTCCAGCCTTAGAAGAATATATTAAAAGCCCAGAGTCAAGCAAGAACAAAAGAGATTATGGTAAAACTGGGATTTAGGGGTACGGGAGAGTGGTAGAAATAATTTTAATCATGCTTCTTCATGGAAGGGGAGACTTAAGTTTAATCATGAATGAGGTTGCATTTCTTTGTTCAGGATGGTTGCATAACTCAAGGTTTTCCTGTGTTTACAGTTCCTGCTCAAAGAAGAGGTGGCAGATGCAACAAGGAATGCCTTTGTATAGATTCACCAATTGCATCCAATGCCTGTCCTGGTCACTCATCTCTTGGTCACCTGGCTTGTAGACTATTGCAATACATTCTACATGCAGCTGCCATGAAGGCCATGCTGAAGCTGGTCCAGAATGCAGTGGCATGGGTAGTAATGAGTGTACCATTCCACACCCATGTCACATCAATGTGTTGTGAATTGCACTGGTTGCAAGTTAACTTCTGCATGCAATTTATAGTACTGGTTTCTTCTCTATAAACCAGGGGCATCCAGCCTTGACAACTTTCAGACTTGTGGACTTCAGCTCTCAGAATTCTCCAGCCAGCATGCTGACTAAAGAGTTGAAGTTCACAAGTATTAAAGTTGCCAAGTTGGACACCCCTGCTATAATGCCTTTCATGACACAGGGTCAGACTGTCTATTCACCCTGTGATTGGACACAGTGGTCATGCTCTGGGTCACATTGATCAAACAGTGTGATATAGTGAGACACCTAAGAAATGGGCCTTTTCTGTTTTAATGCGTGTACACTGGAATAGCATTCACCCAAATATTTGTATAACCCCTGAATTTTGTTCAAGGACATCTTTAAATTGTGACTTTTCCCATAGGGCTTGAGCTAAAATGGGTGGCAGATCTCTCGTGAGAATATGTATGTTAGGTTGTATGTTTTGTTACCCTGTTTGGATGTTATTCTTTCTTCTTCATTATATTATTTTTGTGCTGCTTTTATGCTATTCAGAACCTGTGAAATTGGACGGCCTTGTAAATTTGATAAATAAATCAATAACCAAATGACAAAGGCTCTTTCTTTTGTAAAACTGTGGAATTAT
Source organism: Pituophis catenifer annectens (assembly GCF_029215685.1). Classification (NCBI taxonomy): domain Eukaryota; kingdom Metazoa; phylum Chordata; class Lepidosauria; order Squamata; family Colubridae; genus Pituophis; species Pituophis catenifer. The sequence continues at coordinate 96,075,877 of NW_027256881.1, forward strand.
TCAAGCATTACCTTCAACAGGGAATCAATACTAAGCAGCCCTTCCTGTTCTTTTCCCTAGTGGTAATGGTGATATAACAGGGAAACTGTCCCTGGGCATGCAATGGAATTGCAGCAAGGAATTTAAATAATCATGGGTGTCCTGAATAAATACATTTAGGATCTAAGTATCTTTAAATACCAATGGAAAGAAGTCACAACATGACACTCGGGAGGTAAGTGATAACAGAATGAACATTTAACAACAGTGAGATGAAGAGGCCAAAGAAGAATTCAGCACACAGCGACATCCTATGCTAATGCAATTTTAATTTATCTTACTTTTAGGTTATGAGAATAATTTTACTTCATTTTGCATTCCTCGGCTTCTGTATGGGGGCCCTTCTGGGAAAAATTATAGATAAGTAAAAAGAAGTTCAGAAAGCAGCAAGATGGAAGGACTATGCAGGAAAGAATTGGGCATAGTCAGCTCTGAAGGGAGAAGTCTAAATGGCTATAAATGAGCACTTGTTGAATATCTGAAAAGCTGCCACATGGAAGAGAAGATGGGTTGTGTACTGCTCCAACACTCAAGTTTAAATCTAATTAGATAGTGATAGCAATTTACACTTCACAATGCTTTGCAGCCCTCTCTAAGAGGTTTACAGAGTCCTTTTATTCATTTTACCAACCTCAGAAGGATGGAGAGCTGAGTCAATCTTGAGCTGGTCAGGATCGAAATGCTGACAGTGGGTAGAGTCAGCCTGCAATACTGCATTATAACCACTGCACTACTACGATACATGCCTTTCAGACATTAGAAGAACAAAAAGATATTTGCAAAGAAACCAACCAATTCTAGAGAGATTGAGAACTTTCCTACGTTTTATGAGAATCCTGAACAAGCATCTATAGTGGACATTCTTATCAAGTTTTAAGAAATGCAAAACCTACTTCTTTTTATTTAAGAATGGAATTAATTCAACAAAACATGTTATTTGGTGTCCATCCAATTTCTCAAAGAACATTTAAAAAGGCTTGGACATAGCTTTTTTGTTGTTCTGGCATTGTTAAGATATTTAAGGGTTCTTCAATTCATACGATTTAGTCTTGTCCAGTCACAGATTTCATATCACAGCATAGGCTAGTATAGCTTTGTAAATAAATGTAATAGAAATATAAATGGGTGGTTAAACAATATTCTTAAAATAGGTAATTTGCATTTTATGTATTAGCAGTTTGACTCTACTCAACCTAAAACTTGGCACAGAGGAAAATGTTATGTAAATGGAAAGAGACTTATTCCCCTGATATTGAGGAATGGATTCAGGCTATGAACCTATTTTTAAAGTTTAAAGGAATAAACTGCAATATGGTCTACATTTAAGAAGCTAAATTGAACTAATTTTATATTGATACTAAATGGAGATTATATGCTTTTTTTTCTTTAGAATTGTATCCCTTTTTTCTTTTTGCTATTTAGTTTATTTCATTCACCACAAAATTGGTAGGTTTTTTTCCTCACTGTATAACCTCTACTATATTGTCTTCTGTTGTTATAATGGTTTGCATTTTATTATTGTTGTTATTGTTGTAGTAGTAAAAGATCTCCTTCCCTCTTTCTCTCCCTTTAGCTCAGGATAGGGGAAGGAGGAAAAAAGCATATATTTCTGTTCGATACCTTATTGATTCAGCTAGTGATCCCAAGTCTAGGAGACTGATCTTGATTTATTTTAATTTCCTAAATTGCCCAAGAAAAGTATAAAAAATGCCCTCTAAAGTTCAGAGAAGAAGGATTTTGGCTCAATTTTTTACTCTCATTCTCTCTCAATATTACAACTTTAATTTTGATTTTATTTTTCTGTTCTCCCCACCTATACCTAAAATATCTGTATGTTCCATTAAATTGAATTGCTTCTCAAAATCCTGTCTTTGAATCTCTCCCACTGAACTGAACGTATTAATTCTTCATAGATTAGAATTTTTTTCTAATTTTCATTTTAACTGCTTTATATGCTAATCTCAAATAATCTTGTGTTTAACTCCACATAATTTGTCAATTAGTTACAGCTTGATTGCCTTGTTTCCCATTATTTTCAAATATTATTTCACAATTGATTATTAATTATAATTTCTTTTTTAGACTTCTTAATGAAGATGCTTGCATTAAGGTCCCAGCAGAACTGTCATGGTGGGAGATCCCAGTTTGTATTAGCACACAAAGTCCATAAAAAAGCTTCCATTAAATAATAACCTGTCACATACTGTAAATCACTATGTTTAATTTATATTCAAATAGCAATAGCACTTAGATTTATATACCACTTCATAGTGCTTTACAGCACTCTCTGAGTAGTTTACAATGTCAGCATATTGCCTCCCACAACTCTGGGTCCTCATTTTACCGACGTTGGAAGGAGGGAAGGCTGAGTCAACCCTGAGTCCATCAGGATTGAACTCCAGATGGTGGGCAGAGTCGGCCTGCAATACTGCATTCTGAAAAACTCTGGCTACCAAATGTGTTCTCAGAAACCATCCTCAATTCAGCTAGTGATCATAATTCCCTTTGCCCTGAAGAGAAAGTAGTCAGTGTGACCATTAAAAGGAAGACAGCTGTAAAATTTCTATTCCGGCAATCCTTGCAAATCTCCATGAAAAAGCTTTTCCAAGATGAGATGAGATGAATCAAAATGACGATGTTTATCTATGTTGACAGCAAGACACCACTTACAGTAACCAGTTTAACTGTGCTCCAGGGGAGAGGCAAAACTACGATAGATACTGTTTCTCCAAAAAGACGACCCACCTTGAAAAGAAGCTCTATCACGTTTTTGAGCGCATGTGATCAAATTAAGCCCCACCCACAAAATTAGCCCTAATTAAGACCCCGCCCACCCTGGGGTGCAGGGGGTGGGCGAGGCACACAGGTAAAAAATAAGCTAAGATGGGGATGATGGGGTGGAGCTGCCCTACTTATCAGGTCTCACACACACCCCGACACCTGCCTCGACTTTTTCTGCGGCCACTTGCTGCCACTCACACGCATTGCCCCGGCCTCCGTTTCACCTTCAAATGTCTGCCAGAAGGTATTGCAGCTGATAACAGAGCTCCAGGTCAATTTAGAGCTCTGTTATTGCCTGCAGATGCCTTCCGGTAGGCATCTGAAGGAAAAATGGAGACTGGCAAGCAACTGCAGAAGAAGTGGGCCAGCAGCGGGCTCCTGCTGGGTGGGGCTGTTGGTGCCACCGCCACAAAGTGAGTCAATAATTAGAACCCTCCAAAAAGACATCCTGGCGGTTTTTTCATGGGTCAAAAGAAAATAAGATCCAGCCTTCTTTTTGGAGAAACATGGTAGATAGATAGATAGATAGATAGATAGATAGATAGATAGATAGATAGATAGATAGATAGATAGATAATACAAACAAACAAGCAGACAAAAAAAAAAGAGTAGGAAAAGTATACCATACCATACCAACTTACATATATACATACACATACACACATACACATTATTTCTTTCACCTGAAGAATGAATTTCATTTGTGGAAAGACCCTAGAGGTCTGGGGATATGAAAGATTTTGGTTCATATTGTAGTCACTGAATTATAGAGCTGAGGTGGCACAGTGGTTAGAGTGCAGTACTGCAGTCTACTTCAGTTGACTGCTATCTGCAGTTCGGCAGTTCAAATCTCACTGTCTCAAGGTTGACTCAGCCTTCCATCCTTCCAAGGTCGGTAAAATGAGGCCCCAGATTGTGGGAGGCAATATGCTGACTCTGTAAACTGCTTAAAGTGGGCTGTAAAGGGACTATGAAGCGGTATACAAGTCTAAGTGTTATTGATATTACTAATTATGAATAACATACAGTATGTCTAGGCTCAATTTGGAAGGATTGCCAAAGAGATGAAAGAAAATTGCACAGTGTGGATTGTCCACAGTGTATTTAAATTGGATTGTTAGTTCGCATGTGGTGTTAAGGTTTGAGGGACACAAGCACATAGCATTGTAGTTCTCCCAACTTTGAAATGCCACCATTAAATATGTATGTTCCTACGTACATATGTATGTGCTTATGTATGTATGTGCACAGCACCCAGGGAGGAAGGGAGGGAGGGGGAGAGAGGGGGGGGAGGGAGTGGGAGAGAGAGAGAGAGAGAGAGAGAGAGAGACAACCCTGGGAAGGCACATTAAACTTCTGGACATTCAAATACTTTTATTGTAAATTATAGAGTTACATTAATGCAGCCCAAAAGGCTACTTCATGAGCCTATGACATGAATCTAAGGGACAATGTAAAGGATTTATTTACTCCAACATGTTTCATTTCTTGCATTCTCCTCCTACAATGTGAATTCCTTGAAGGATAATAAAAATAGACCAAAATTAAATATTTACCTATTTACTTGCTTCAAGCCTTAGTCTAGTTAGAAAGTTAAGTCATAAGTATATCCTATAAAATAAATGGGACATATTAGTCATAACAAATAAAGTTCCAGTAACTTAAACCAAGCTCAGGTATAACTACCAGCATCTATCTCTAATGAGTTAACAAATGAATTATTAGCAAGTTCATAATGATTTATTCAGCAACTTATTTTCCTTTATGGCCACTTATGAAGTGAGGGAAGAGAAATTGCATCATTCAGGCCCACTAAGCTTTTTGCTATAAATTTTTATTGCTGTGAACATTATACTATTTTAGCTTTAAATCCAAAAACATGGAGAATGGCAGCAGAAAAGACTTCTCAGTAGACCAGTTGTGATTCATTGATTGCTGGCCCATCTTTTAATCTAAGCCATCTAAGTTACTAAAGTGATTACCCTTCTACCCAAACACTTCAAAAGATGGATTTCTGTCTCTCTATCTGGATATAGCAAATCGGAAAATCATTAATTACCATTAACATTTCAAGCCAAGGACAGTCTCAAATTTCCTGAAGTTTTAAATGTCTAAGAAGAACATAGCATGCTGTTTAAATGAAATCTCAAGTAGATTATTTCTCTCTGCAAATGTTGTTTTGGAAAGAAGTACTAAATATGGATATTAAATGTATTTCTACTCAAGGTTTTGTTATGTCTGTAGTGGACATGGATTGTCTCTGCATAGGTATATAATTCATTCTTGTTTTAAATGAAACTTTGGGAACTGATTGTTTTTAACAATCAGTTAAATACTGATTGTATTATTATTATCTTTCATTCACCAAACATGAAACTCAGTCAACTGAACATTCAAAAATGCATCACAAATACCACTGACTGGTGCTAATGGTTGATATGGGTTGCTGCCAGCATCCTAGGGATCAACCAAGTACCTCCTTAAGATGTATGATGTTCCAAGTAGCACAGTTTTTTGCAGTTCCGCTGGTGTTATTGCAGGAGGCTGCAATTTCTTGATGTATTTTATAAAATTCTTGAACATGGTACCAAGTGCCCCGATGACAATGGGTATCACTGTTACATGTTTCATCCATAATCGTGTAGTTTCGATGGCTGGGGTCGCAATATTTTGTGATTTTTTCCAGTTCTTTTTCTTCAACTCTGGCATCTCCTGGTACCGTGATATCAATAAATTGTTCGTTTCGATTCTTGACAACTGTGATATCTGGCGTGTTGTGTTCCAAATGACGATCTGTCTGTATTCAAAAGTCCCACAAGATCTTCACCTTCTCATTTTCGATAACTTTTTCCACTTTATGTTCCCATGATTTTTTGGATACAGGTAACTCATATTTTTTACATAATGACCAGTGGATTAATTTAGCAACTCGGTTGTGTCTAGCTTTGTAATCAGTTTGTGAGATTTTGCTGCATTCACATATTAAATGTGAAACAGTTTTGACTTTGTCATTGCAAAGTCGGCAGTTTGGATTGTCAGTGGTTTTTTGTTTCTTCACTTTCATGGCATTAGTTTGTAGTGCTTGTTCTTGTGCAGCAAGTATTAAACCTTCCATTTCTTGATGGTTCCCATCTTAAACCATGCCCATGTCAAGTTGTTATCACATTTTCCTTCAATGTTTTTCAAGTGCTATCCATGCAGAGCTTTGGTTTTCCATCTATTTAATCTGTCATCCAGCTGTTTTTCCTTATATTCTGCCTTTCTTTCTGTTGTTTTTATAATGTTCTCCGTTTTCACAGCCTTTAGCAATTTTTCTGTACTTTGATTCACATAGTCATTCAAACTTCGTTTTTCTTCTTCTACAGTTTGATGGATTTGCAATAGCTCTCTGTCCCCTATTTTTCTTGGCAGGTACAACCTTAATGGGCAGAAATCCCTTTGGAGCTCTTTGTAGTACCTTGTCATTTTTATCATTCTGAAAAAATTAGTGTAATAGTAAGCATGCCTATCCTATTATTCCCACCCAATTCCAGATCATTTATAAATATTTAAAAGGCACTGATCCTAGGACAGAATCTGAGGACATCCCTCCATTGTGAAATGTCCATTTACTTCTACTCTTTGTTTTCTGGCCAGTTGCTTATCCACAAAAGGACCTGTTTTTATATAATGTGGCTCTTTAGCTTACCAATAATTCTTTGATGAAGGATTTTATGAAAGGCTTTTTGAAATCTAAGCAGATTATGTCCACTGGCTTGCATGTTTATTAACACCCCCAAAAACTGTAGAAGATTAGTTAGACAGGACCTTCCCTTTGTTGGATGTTCTTAAGCAAGGTCTGTGTCTTCAAATCTTGAGTAATTTCATTTTTAATTGCAGTTTCTACTATCTTCTCTGAACAGATGTTTAACTGTCAAGCCTCTATTTTTCTGGATTTCCCCATGAGCCCTTCTTAAAAATTAAAGTTGTGCTGTCCACTTTAAAGTCTGCAACTGCAGGGATCAGGAATTGAGACTAATGCATATTTTAGTCAGAATGTCCACAATCTTAGCTTTCAGCTCCTTAATATCCCTTGAGTGGATGCCACCAGGGCTGGTGACTAATTGAGGTTCAATTTGTCAACAAGGTCTAGCACTTCTTCTCTTGTCATAACTACTGTTTATTTTATGTATTTATTTATTTTGTCAAGCATGTATAAGATAACAGATATAAGTATAAACATGATTATGAATACAGGAAATTGATATGAATAAATGGGGACAGTAGGACAGGGACGGTAAGCACGTTGGTGCGCTTATGCACACCCCTTACAGACCTCTTAGGAATGGGATGAGGTCAACAGTAGACAGTCTAAGGTTAAAGTTTTGGGGGTTTGAGGATGAAACCACAGAATCAGGTAGTGGATTCCAGGCATTGACCACTCTGCTGCTGAAGTCATATTTTCTCAATCAAGTTTGGAGCGGTTTACCTTAAGTTTGTATCTATTGTGTGCTCATGTATTATTGGGGTTGAAGCTGAAGTAATCATTGACAGGTAGGACATTGTAGCACATAATTTTGTATACTACGCCTAGGTCAGACCAAAGGCAGCATAGTTCTAAATTGTCTAAGCCCAAAATTTCAAGTCTGGTGGCATAAGGTATTCTGTTGTGAGCAGAGGAGTGGAGGATTCTTCTCGTGAAATATCTCTGGACTCGCTCAATTGTATTAATGTCCGATATGCAGTGCGGGTTCCAGACAGATGAGCTGTATTTGAGAATTGGTCTAGCAAAGGTTTTGTATGCCCTAGTTTACAGTACAATATTACCAGAGAAGAAGCTTCGCAAGATTAGGTTAACAACTCTTAATGCCTTTTTGGCAATGCTGTTACAATGAGCTCTGGCACTTAGATCATTAGAGATGAGTACTCCAAGGTCCTTGACAGAGTGAGGGTTGTCTACAAGATTGTATCCGCCCAGCTTGTATTTGGTGTTCTGATTTTTTTTGCCAATGTGTAAGGCAGAGGATTTGTTGGTTGAAATTTGGAGTTGCCAATTGTTTGACCATTCTAACACATAGTCAAGGTCTCTTTGTAGGACAGCAGCATTGTAAGTGGTGTTGAATCAGGGGAGAAATCCAGCAGGTTCTGACAGGTTCTGGAGAACCAGTAGTGGAAATTTTGAGCAGTTTGGAGAACCGGTAGCGGAAATTTTCAGTAGTTCAGAGAACTGGCAAATACCATCTCTGGCTGACCCCAGAGTGGGGAGGGAATGGGGATTTTGCAGTATCCTTCCCCTGCAGTGGGGTGGGAATGGAGATTTTACACTATCCTTCCCCTGCCACGCCCACCAAACCAAGCCCACCAAGCCACACCACGCCCACCAAGCCATGCCCAGAGAACCAGTAGTAAAAAAATTTGGATTTCACCACTGTGTTGAATAATTTTACATCATCAGCGAAGAGAACGCAGTTGCTTATAATATGATCGCAAAGGTCATTTATGTAAAGTATAAAGAGTGTGGGTCCTAAAGCGCTGCCTTGGGGGACACTGCTGTTAAGAGGTGCAGGATTTGATAAGGTGCTCCCTATTTTGACTACTTGTTGCCTGTTTGACAGGAACACAGCTATCCACTTATGCAGAGATCCTGTATATGACTCAGTTCATCTAATTCTCTTCCTGAGAACAGGAGTGTTAAAACAACACTGTGGTGAAATGCTTGGCAAACAGTGACATGCCCTGAAGATCAGAGGCCATCAGTAGTACCAAAAGCAAGATCTTCAGTCTCTTTTAGAAGAGAGCAAGAGGCATGCAAGATTGTTGTCAACCTCACTGTGTAGACTAGATGAAGAAATCAACTCCATAGGATATCTAAAATTACTGTAATTAAGATTAGTTGTAGCTGTAGTTGTAGTTGTAAGATTAGTTAATCTTGCAAGTCTGACCACACTTTACTTCTCCTCCCCCAACTAATAGTCCTATGGATTAGGGAGGTAACCTCCTGGGCTGCTTTCATATTGCTTCTGCTTGGTTTGGGCTTAAACTATGTTTTTTACTTAATCACCTTGGTAATGGAGCTGACCTATTTCTGTCAATGTGATTTTTTTTGTATTCTATACACTCAGGCTCAGGGATCACCCCTAATTTTTCTTTTATAAGGACAGAAAGAACAACTATGTTAAATTTCTTAACCTTTAAGGACTCCAGTGACTCCTTCTTCATCTAAGGGAACAAGAGCCTCGCTGGCTGGCTTTCTGCTTCTAATGAATTTGAACAATCTTTTATTATCTGTCTTCACAGTTTTGGCAAGATGCTCCTGAAATTTTTCTTGTTGCCTTCCTCACAGTTTCTTTTCATTTCTTTTGCCAGAGTTCATGCTATTGAAACCGCATACAGAACTGAATTCATATTAGTAACTCAGCAAGACGAGACTGTTTCTATACTAACCAACATTTTGATTTCTCACAGTATCCCAAACTATATTACGATATTGTAGGAAATTTTAAATAATAGACTGTTCCCAGAATCAGATGCTATACTGGGCGCCTGTATAGAGCATGAAGGTTAGGTTAATTTATACTTCATTTATTGCTGTCATTATTTAGAAATAACCAAAATCTCTCCTCCCCCTCCCCAAGTTGTAAGGCAATGTTTTCCAGAACTAAAGAAAGACTCTAATGCATCCCGGCTTCTTGGTGCAATGAATAGAATGGAGTTAGGATTTGGCTTTATTTTGAATGTCCCCAGAAACAACCATGCAATTACCTCCAAACATTTTTTTTTTCTTTGAAGCCTAATTACCATCTTAGGTTATTCCTCTTTTGAAGTTTAATTCTTTTCCTGAAGTTTAAAATCTATGTTTATTTTCTTGCTATTGTGTTGTTTCTAATAAATAACTACTTTTGGTGGTGGTGGTGGTGGTGGTAGGATGATGTGCTGTCCCGCTCACTCGCACACACATGTAACAGTGGTTTAGTAGGTTTATTAATATTTCCCCCTCAGTTCCCTTCACCAAAAACCCAGAACTGTCCCAATTAAGCCAGCCAAAAGCAGATCGATGCTAGTCCACAGAGCAATGGCCAAAGTGTCCACACTTGAAAGTTTCCCAAACAAGACAAATCCACCAGGCAAAATTAAATCCACAACACAAGAGGATTAACAAGGCACAATCCAAAGTCAAAAGAGCCTTGATAGTACAGGGGTTTAGTGCACCCTGTTATTAACACAGCTGCCTGCAATTTCTGCTGGTTCGAATCTCTCCAAGGCTCAAGGTTGACTCAGCCTTCCATCCTTTCTAAGGTAGGTGAAATGAGGACCCAGTTTGTGGGGGCAATAAGCTGACTTTGTATAAAATATACAAAAGGATGAAGGCTATTGCTTAACGCATTGTAAGTGTTGCAATATTTTCAGGATCAGACTCAATAAGATTAGTAAGAGTTAAAGGTTTAAATATATTTCCTTTTATTTACAATAGGCATTCTATATTCACTGAATATTCACAGATAGAAGCAAGGAAAAGGGTGCAGGTAGCTCCTTATATATACAATGGGTGGAGCTATATGTGGGAGTGGTGAATTATGAATACATTAAGAAGTGAAGAATAAGTTAACCCCTGATACCCCGTTCATATACTATTTACACATTAGAGAATAAGGCATTTACATCTGACAAATCCCCCTCTAAATGCCGATTCGTTATGCAACACCAATTACACTCAGATTCAGGACAATATAAAACATACAACTTAGAAGTTAAATATTTGTGCTGTTTAGAAGGTAAAGGCTTTGTCAATATGTCAGCTAATTGTTCTGAAGTATCACAATGCACTGCCTTAATAAATCCATCCTGAGATAATTGTCTCACATGTTTAAATTTTATATCTATGTGTCTGGACCTTTGTCCAATGGCATCAGATCTAGATATTTCAATGGCTGCTTTATTGTCTTCATGCATAACAAAAGGCAAAGCAGGTTTTTTCCAAACATCTGAAATTAAATCATTAAACCATACAAGGTTATTTGCAGCTTTGGATAAACAAACATATTCCGCTTCTGTCGTTGAAGTGGCCACTAGTTCTTGTTTACCAGTGTACCAGTAAACTGGACAGTCATTTAAGAGAAATATATAACCAGATGTGCTTTTTCTACATGAGGTGTCTCCAGCCCAGTCCGCATCTGCGTAACATGTAAGCTTTGGTTCTTTATTATCATTAGGTTCTAACATTAAGCAAAAGTCTAGTGTACTTTTCAGATACCTTAAAATTCTTTTAACAGCTTCCCAGTGATACATTGTTGGTTTACTGACATGTCTGGATAATAAATTGAGTGGTAAGGCGATAACTGGTCTAGTCCAATTAGATATATAAAGAAGTGAACCTATGATTGATCTATAAAATGTGTTATCCTTGAATTCGGGGGAAGATTCATCAGTATTTCTTAGAAAATCAGTTTGCATAGGAGTATCACAAGGTTTGGCATTGTTTAAATTGCATTTATTTAAAAGTTCTATGATCTTATCTCTCTGATTAAGTTTGAATCCCCTTCTAGTCTTATTAATTTGGACACCAAGATATTTGTTTACTTTGCCTAGAGATTTCAACGAGAAATGTTCATTTAGCTTAGTTACAAAAGTTTCTCTTCTCTCTTTATGTTTTCCTATGTATAAAATGTCATCCACATAAATCAATACAAATTCAATGTAATCATCACCCTTTTTGACAAAGAAACAGTTATCAGCAGTGGTAGCGTTGAAGTCCATGGTTTTAAGTACTTTTACTAAACAATCATACCATTGTTTACCAGATTGTTTTAACCCGTATAAACTCTTGTTTAACAACCAAATCTCATTTTTGTTTGTGTATTGACTGTGAGGTGCTCTTACGTATATTTCCTTATCTAGTTTTGCGTGTAGATACGCAGTCTGTATGTCATATTGAAATACATCAAGATTGAGTGCTGATGCTACCACTAGAGCTGTTTTGACACTCTCTGTTCTTACTGTGGGGGAATACGTGTCAGTATAGTCCTCCGGATATTTCTGTGCATAACCTTGTGCAACTAGTCTAGCTTTGTATAGAGTATTGCCTCCCTCTAAGTTCTTAATTTTATATATCCACCTGGTACCAATAATTGTTTTATCTTTAGGTGCAATTGCAGGTGTAAATACATTTAATCCTTGTAAACTTTCCATCTCTTTCTTCATCGCTAATTCCCATTTTTCTTTTTCTTCACGAGGGAGTTTTAACACTTCCTCATATGAATTAGGTGTTGTTGGCTCACCATCCATATGCATTATATAATCCTTGTATTTATTTGGCATTTGATTTCTGGTGCTTCTAATGGTTTTTTCAGGTTTACTATCGTTATCATGCAAATATCTTACTTCCTTTTTTGTTAGTGTGTCTGTCTTTATTTTGTGTTGGCTATTTGTCCAAGTTTTGGTTTTGTTTTTATATTTGTTGATATTTTGCTTTTCTATGGTCCCTTTCTCATGAGATTTTGTATCTTTGTATTTATTTGGAAATATTTCATTAAGATGTAATTTAGACCAGTTGGCTTGTTCATGGAACACAGCTGTTCTGGAGACTATAAATTTGTTATTATTATCAATGAATCTGTACCCTTTAGTGCCAGTCTCATATCCCATAAATCTGAGTCTTCTGGATACGTTTTCTCCCTTTCTTCTTAATTGCTTAGGTATGTGTACGTCTGCAGTGACTCCAAATATGTGCATGTGTGCTAATTTTGGTTTCCTATTATACATCACTTCATATGGTGTCTTATTTACAATGCTGGACCAGGTTCTATTTTGTGTGTAATTTGAATAATGTAAGGCTTCTGACCAGAATTGTTTGCTTAAGCCAGCATCTTCCAATGTGCATCTAATCATGGTTTGTAATGTTGAATTCTTCCTCTCTGCAATCCCGTTCTGGAACGCAGAAAATGGACTAGATGTGTAATGTAACATTCCTTTGTCTCTTAACCATTGGGAGAATTCTTTAGACATGAATTCACATCCCCTATCTGTCATGATTTGTTTTATTTTGATATTGTGTTGTGTTTCTATGCGTTTGTAAAATTCTTTAAATTTTTGAAAGGTTTCATCTTTGTGTTTTAATGTATAAACAAACCCATAGCGGCTATAATCGTCTACTATTGTCAGGAAGTAACGTTTTCTATAAGTGACTGATGGAGTTAATGGACCAACTAGGTCCATGTGTACTAAATCAAAAATTTTGTTAGTTGATCTAGTAGATTTTCTTGGCCTGGGACTAGTTTTTAGTTTTGTAGATTTACATACTGAGCATTCCAAATAGTTTTCACAATTTTTTATTTTAACACCTTCTGCGTGTTCAGTCATTTTTTGTACTACAGGAAAACTGGCATGTCCTAACTTCCTATGTAAGATATGAGCACACTCATCATGAATTGGCTTACCTATTTTTGGTTTTTTTTTATTGTGTGCATCTATGTGATCATGAGATATTTTACATTCATCATTGTCACTGTTGCTAATATTTTCATCATCTACTTCAATACAATCTTCCATATTTGAATCAATGTTATGCAACCATTTTTCCTTTGTTATCAGATAAGGTAGGCCTCCTTTAATCATCACAGTGCCTATATTTATTTTATTCTTTTCCAAAGTCGCTTTTCCTTTTGAAAAAACAATGTTAATGTCAGAATCTCTACTTAGTTTTATGGCACTTAGTATGTTATGAGGTATTTCAGGTATTAGCAATACCCCCTCTATTTTTCCTAGACCAGGCAAGGTTACATTCCCTCTACCTAATACTTGAACCTTTTCTTGGTTAGCTACCTTTATTACAAATTTATCTTCTGCAAATGAAGACAACATGTTTTTGTTATTAGTGGTGTGATTAGTTGCTCCAGAATCAATAAGCCAATTATTGTTCTCATTTTGCTGTATGTTAGTGTTGTCTTGTTTATTTAATCCATTCAGTGAACCAGATTTTCTGTCCTTTGAATTATCTCTGCCCCCTCTATTCTCTTTGTAATTTGGTGGGCTTCTATATCTATGTCTATCTATGGAAGACTGTCTATAATTGTATTTGTTTCTATATTCTGACCTATGTCTTTCCTTTGAAACTTTGGGGCAATCTCTTCTATTGTGTTCCCTGGATCCACAATTGTGACATTTAAATGTTTCATTATATTTTTCTTGGAAAGCTACTTTCCTATATGGTTTGTGTTCTGTGTGATTATTAGAACGATTCCTTCTTGAATTGTCTTCTGCTATCAATTTATTGGATAGACTTTCTATGGATAAGTATCCTAGATTGATTGTGTCTAAATGTGACATAAAATTGTCCCATGATGGATCAAGTGAGTTGATGATAACACTTTTCATTGTTTGGTCTGAAATCACCTCCCCCCTCAAATGCAGCTCAGCTCTTATTTTGTTTAAAGATATTAAATGCTCACTTATGGAAACCCCTGGTTTTACCCTAGATGAAAAGAACTCTTTAGACATCCTTGTGGTGGTAGCTACACTGTCACTGTGAAACAAATTAAACATGCATTGAATAATTTCTGAAACAGTCAGATTTGGCTTAATGCTGTGATACATTGCAGGAGACACACTAGATATTATTAAGAAAAATGCTCTATGGTGTAAACAATCTATTTTTAGAGTCCAAGGTCTTTTTGGGGGACTAGTGATAAAAAACAGTAAGTTTTCCTTCATAAAGACAACCTGGAGCTGTTGATACCATTCTTGCAAATTAATGCCATCAACCCTTAGCTTTGGGAAGTCACTGGGTAAATTTCCGACATTATTGGGTCCATTACTTACAACCTGAGGTAGTCCGTGGTCTCGTAAATGTAGAAAATTGCAAAACGGCGTGGGGATGCTCGCAACGAGCCTGTATGGTCTTCTCGCCAGTTCATGTCTTCCCGGACCGTCTGCGTAGTTTTGCGCATGTGCGTTGTCCATTTCTTCTTTGGAGTCGTCGTGGAAGGTTCTCCCCATTGCGGCTCGCTCGTTCTGCTCCTCTTCAGACGAATCGGTCTCTGGTTCGATTTTGGGAGTCCTGACGACGGCAGCTGCTCTTCCTCTTCTTTTGAGGGCGTTGGTGCTTGCTTCGGTCTGTGGCGTAGGGCGGTATCGGCAGGGCTCTCTGGGTTCGGGCGTCGGCGCTCTCGTAGTCAGGATGGGAGCGGGCAGGTCTTGAGGCATTGGCTTGCTCGCTCGCTTCTTCGGTATCTTTTTAGTAATTTTTAGTTTTGGCCCAAATGCAGCAAAAAGCGTTTTCATTGCTGATTTTATTTGGTATTTTGTTGAATCATCTTCACTTTCTGATTCTGATTCTTCTGAGGTGTTTGAATCTTCTTTTTCATTTTCGTTGTCTGATAATGTTTTTCGCGCCAGAAATTTTGAATTGAGCCTTTTGATTGGCTCTGCTTCGTTCACCTTGGAGGCCTGTTGAAACCAAGATGGCTGCCATTCAAAATTTCGCGCGGGATCACCGTTTTTCTTCTTCGCAATGACTTTCTCTGCAGTCATATCACTCACTATTTTTGGGTCTTTAGATTTTTCATTAGTGATGTTTTTCTCTCTCGCTGCTCCGCTGTTCTTCAGCATATCTTGGAGGTTCGCGATGAGGCTTTCATCATTCTTCTGGCTCTTTAATAGTTTTAAAATCTCTGACCTGAGCTCATTATTCTCTATTTCGATTTCCTCCTGGTCATCATCTTCATCTATTATTTCTTCGCCTTCAGTGGTGTATTCTTCGGATTCTCTCGAAATTGCGTTTGTGGATTCGTTGATTATTTCTTGTTCTGTTTCCATTTCTTTGCTGTAGGCCCTGGTGTTGGGCCTATCTTTCTTAGACATTTTTAAGTTTTTTTTTATTGAGTCAATTAACCATCCTCTGCTACCAGCTTGTTGCAATATTTTCAGGATCAGACTCAATAAGATTAGTAAGAGTTAAAGGTTTAAATATATTTCCTTTTATTTACAATAGGCATTCTATATTCACTGAATATTCACAGATAGAAGCAAGGAAAAGGGTGCAGGTAGCTCCTTATATATACAATGGGTGGAGCTATATGTGGGAGTGGTGAATTATGAATACATTAAGAAGTGAAGAATAAGTTAACCCCTGATACCCCGTTCATATACTATTTACACATTAGAGAATAAGGCATTTACATCTGACAGTAAGCCGCCCTGAGTCTCCGGAGAAGGGCGGCATATAAATCAAATTAAAAAAAAAAAAGACACAGCGTCAATCCAAATCAAGGTAGGAATCATAACGACTAGGAAACATATGTACAGCTAGGAAATGAACACGTTATTCCCAGCATCACCACTATCTGTCTGCTGTGCTAAATAGCCAGCTTTTGGTACAGACCATCAAGAGGGACAAGGCTGCCTCCTCATGAGTAATCAGGATGACCTTCATTGCTCCTGCTTTTCTCTGCCCTGTATGTTCTCAGATCAGGTGCAGAAAGCAGTTCATCTTCATCATTTCTAATCAGCTGCAGCTGCCTGCTTTCCCATCTGAAGCCTTCAGGGCTGCCCTGCTACAGCTGTGCTTCAGCCAAATCACTATCATCCTGACATGCCAGGGACTGATTCATCCTCCTCCATACTGACATCTGGAGAGGTATATGGGGACATACCTCAGAAGACCAAGGCCTCTCAAGATTGATTATGTACAGATACTTAGTTTAAGATGCCTCTGAATTTCTTACTTAGCAGAAAGGGAAAATATTTCCTGTCTTACAGCTTAGTTCATGTAACCCTAATTGATGAGCAGAAAAGAGGGTACTGGCAACAAATACTAAAGATAACTGCTACTGTATTACCCTGGACTTACTAGGTTGGGTGGGCCGACCCAGTCATAACAGAACCTTAAAGATGCCTACTGTTGATGCCCTGCTAGCAGTGGCAATGTTGGCTTTCTGCAAAATGACAGTGAAGACAGACGGTAACCAGGGGTGGTATTCACTTACCTTTGCTACCGGTTCGCAAATGTGAGTGTGTGCGCACACGCCTAGCTCGCACGTGCCACCTCCATGCATGCGCAGGGCCTTCTGTGCATACACGGAGCATCAAAAACATGGATAAATGGGACGTGATTACATCCGGGCGAGTGGGTGGAGCCACTCATATCCACGGCTACCGGTTCATGCGAACCGGATAGAACCAGCTGAATACCACCACTGTCGCTAACCCTAAGTAAGAGAGGGGGGGAGAGAGAGAAAGAGTGTGTGTGTGTGTGTGTGTGTGTGTGTGTGTGTGTGTGTGTGTGTGAGAGAGAGAGAGAGAGAGAGAGAGAGAGAGAGAGAGAGAGAGAGAGAGAGAGAGAGGGAGAGAGGGAGAGAGAAGGAATGGATTTATTATGCAAGTGTGCACATTCATCAGAATGATATTATAAAAACCTAAGGTGGAAGAATACAATCCATGGTATTTCAAACTATAGAGTGGAAAAATCACAGTTTGCAGGGCTTGCCTCTGTGGAAGTTGTGTAAGAGAAAAATAAAGAATGAAACATATTGGAAATTATTTCACTAATGTGCAATTTCTTACAAGACATTGTTTTTACAGAAGTCAGCATTCAAATTGGTCACAGCATCTGTGGCATGCTGTGACAATAAATAAATTTATTGTCAAATTTAGTCTGTCACTGGAATTCTTTTCCCCTCATTCTGGAACCTGGCCCAGAAATATCACATCTCACCATTATGTTCCTCCCCATGACAAACATTTATACTTGTTTGGAGGGTGAGGATCAAAAATACATTTTTTTTCATAAAAAGAGAGAGAAATCAAAATACTAAATGATAATAAAGCACTTTTGCCTTCTTAAAGTGCTATAGGAATTAATAAAAACTGCCCAAGGATTTATTTATATTCAGCTAAAGATTTCTGATAAAAGAAAAAGGCATTTTTGTGATGAGAGACTTTTATCAGATCAAAAATATTTATAAGAGAGATTACTGAACCTGAAGGAATGTTTTGCTGCAATAGGCAAGGCACTGCAAAAGATGTAGCTTTTATTCTACCTTCAAATGAAAATAGGTAATCTAAAATAATTTGCATTTGGTCTAAGAACAAATCTGAGTGTGAACTTCATATGTTCTGTCGATGCAAGAATGGTAAATATGTACTTTACCATCTGAGTAGCCCAAAGACTTTGAGCCAAAACAGAGCACATTGAGCAGTAGTAAGATAGTCTAGAAAGATCTATCGATTAATCTGGTAGATTTGCCAAGGGTCTGTTTAGTTTAATTGCAAGAATCATCAACTTTATCAGATATTTCTTTCTTCAGACTTTTAGGGCACTTCATAAACAACTTACTTAAGAGCAACAGAAATTACACATGCAACATACAGGGCACAGATGAATAAGTATAATCATGATATGTTCAGAAAGATAAAACTGATGTCACAATATGTGAGTTTTCATTCTGACATAAACAGAATAGAATAGAATAGAATAGAATAGAATAGAATAGAATAGAATAGAATAGAATAGAATAGAATAGAATAGAATAGAATAGAATAGAATTCTTTATTGGCCAAGTGTGATTGGACACACAAGGAATTTGTCTTTGGTGCATATGCTCTCAGTGTACATAAAAAGACAAGATACACTCGTCAAGAATTATAAGGTACAACACTTAGTGATAGTCATAGGGTACAAATAAGCAATCAAATCATACTAGGAATCAAACAATATCAATATAAATCATAAGGATACAAGCAACATTTTGGGATTTTAAATTTTATGGATTTGGGGTTTTAAATTTGGGTAGCCAATGATTTAATTCTTTTAATTATCTTAACTTTTGCATTTGTATGTTTTTTAATTTTGGCTGTTCACCGCCCTGAGTCCCTTCTGGGAGAAGGGCGGTATACAAATTAAATTAATAAATAAATAAAACAAAGTTACAGTCAAGCAGTCATAAGTGGGAGGAGATGGGTGATAGGAACGATGAGAAGACTAATAGTAATAGTAATGCAGCCTAATGTGAATAGTTTGACAGTGTTGAGAGAGTTATTTGTTTAGCAGAGTGATGGTGTTCAGGAAAAAAACTGTTCTTGTGTCTAGTTGTTTATGTTTATATTTATGTTTATTTGCATTTATATACTGCCCTTCTCCCGAAGGACTCAGGGCGGTGGACAGCCAAAGATAAAATACATACAATATAAAATTTAAAAAACAATTTAAAACATATTAAACGAATTTGGCCCATACTAATTAAAACACCCCTTTTTTAAAAGCAAATTAATATTAATATTAATATTAATATTAAGCAGTTAAAAAGAGTTAGGCCAGCCCAGCCTGTTGGAATAAAAGAGTCTTGAGGGCACGGCAGAAAGTGCGTAAATCCGGGATCCTCCGTATTTCCGGGGGGAGGTGCCCCCACAGAGAAGGCTCTCCCCCTGGGGGCCACCAGTCGACACTGTTTGACCAATGGCACCCTGAGGAGCCCCTCTCTGTGGGAGCGTACTGGCCGGTGAGAGGCTACTGGTGGCAGAAGGCGGTCTCGTACCCAGGTCCTAAGCCATAGTTGTCTTGGTGTGCAGTGCTCTATAGCATTGTTTTGAGGGTAGGAGTTGAAACAGTTTATGTCCAGGATGCGAGGGGTCTGTAAATATTTTCACAGCCCTCTTTTTGACTTGTGCAGTATACAGGTCCTCAATGGAAGGCAGGTTGGTAGTAGTAATTGTTTTTTCTGTAGTTCTAATTATCCTCTGAAGTCTGTGTCTGTCTTGTTGGGTTGCAGAGCCAAACCAGACAGTTATAGAGGTGCAGATGACAGATTCAATAATTCCTCTGTAGAACTGTATCAGCAGCTCTTTGGGCAGTTTGAGCTTCCTGAGTTGGCGCAGAAAGAACATTCTTTGTTGTGCTTTTTTGATGACGTTTTTGATGTTAGGTGTCCATTTTAGGTATTGACATATGATAGCACTTAGAAATTTAAAGGTCTCGTCAAATACATGGCAGACTGCAGTATACTAATGGTCTTAGAAATTTTCTTCCTCAGACAAGATTGTTCATCTCATTAGTTGGCTAGGTGGAGTGCTGTTTCCCCACCTAGTCCAACAAGAAATATACATTGTATGCATTGAAAATCTTTCTTGCTATGTATTAAGAAGTAAACCACTTAGCGTTTTCACTTTGTGTGAAGGACTATATTAACTTTCTCCAATCTGAAAACCTGGAGATGCTTCAAAACTGCAGATCTCAGAATTCTCAATGGTGCTAATATCCTATCTAATCAAGAAGTTATTAGATTTTGGAGTCTATATATAAGAGGGTAAGGGTGGAAACCTTCCTTATACCACTGTGTGCTTATCCCGGGAGCCAGCTATGTGATGATGCAATATCTTTTCCCATTGCAAATCAATTTAAGTTGTAACACCCTCATTTTAACAAATCCAATCTACTATCTTCAGTTACATTTCCCCATACATTCAATTTCATCTGGAAATTGCAGAAATAACCATTTGGGGTCTCGAATGAGAAGAAATTAAGAAAGAAAAAAGCAAAACACAAGACAGAAAAGAAAAATACTTTTAGGGAGACTGTAACAAAAAAAGAAAAAGATCATTATTCTTCTTCTCATCTATTTCCAGGAGAGAGGAGATACCGAACAAAACTAGGATTCAGTTAAAATGAAGTTGACAAAATATTGATTATATGAATTGTATGTGATCTTAGATTGCTAGGCAAGTCAGCACCTCTATTTATTTTCAGACTGCCATGTCTCTTTCTCCTTACTTCCTTCTCTGCCACATAACAGTATCAAAAATCTCCATCGTGCTTTGTTGGTTTTGGTTTAGCAGCCTTCAACAAAGCAAATTGCAACACTGGCTCATGGGGAAAGTGGAAATGCAGTTTTCTTCCCTATTTCAGTGGTGATAACCACATGAATTAAACAGACATTGCCTTTTGCGCTGGCTTGCATTTAAATACTCAAATTCTACTCCACGGCATTCAAGAATGAGGGCATACTCTGCTTTTCTCCAAAGGGGAAATAATTTATGCAGTCCCGTGTATTTATTGGGGACTAAAAATACCTAAGTAAATAGCACCTTAACAAAGGAAGCAATGGCGGTTCTGTTTGGCTTTGAAGCAGAACAGGTTAATTATTCATGTCCATGTAAACAGAGTGCGCTAATCCATGACTCTGAAGTTATGCCCAGAGAAATCCAACTGCAGGCTTTAACCATGTCTCCCAGAGGAAGTTGGTAACATTTGGATTAATCTGTATGTTTAGTGGATAGTAATTCACACTAAAGAAGCTCCTTGTCCACTGGGATACACAGAATGCCTCTGCATTGTAGAACATCACAAGCTATTCCCCATAAAAAGAAACATACACACACACACACAAAAAGTCTTCATTTTTCCTGCTATAATACGAGTTACGACCACAATTGAGCCCAAAATGTATGTTGCTAAGTGAAACATTTGTTAAGTGAGTTTGCCCCATTTTATGACTTTCTGTTGTGGCCCGCCAGCAGCCAATAGAGCTGGCAGCAGAGTCGGACAGTGAGGAGGTTGAGGAGGAACTGTGGGCTGGGGAAAGCTCGGACGAGGGCTCTGCATCAGAGGCAGAGAGGAGGCCAAGGCCATCTGATAGTTATGTGCTGCCTCTGGAGTCTCCGGAATCTCCGGAGTCTGACATCAGTGAGACAGAAGAACAAAGGGAGCCTGTTCCCAGTGTGTGCATGCGCAGAGCTGCCAGAAAATAAGAACAATTAAGAAAACAGGGTCAACTTGGGAGTAAGGCTTAGAGATGATTGGCTCCTCCCATAAGACATAAAAGAGGAGTGAATGGGATGTAAGCTTTTTCAGGAAGCAATTAGTTCATCTGGTCGGTTCAAGCTTTGAAAACTTCTGTTTGACTCTGTGCCAAGTCTGGCCTTACCCTGCATTTGGCAATTAGTTCTCTGGCAGCATTCCAAGGGAGATAAGGTGGGTGTTTATAAACATTCCCCTGAAAGACTGTTTGTGAAGCCTTGTGGACTGTGAATGACAATAATTCACAGCCGTGTAAATGAAAGAGGTTTTGCCAGGACTAAGATTGTGCTTTATACTTTCTAAGGAAGCTTAGGTCAGAATACCTTCTTGCCACATTTGTTAAGCGAATCATTGCATTTGTTCAGTTAGTAACATGGTTGTTAAATGGAACTGGCTTCCCCATTGATTTTGCTTGTCAGACAGTCACGAAAGGTGATCACATGACACTGGGACACCACATCCGTCATCAATATGAACCAGTTGCCAAGCATCTGAATTTTGATCATGTGACCATGGGGATGCTGCAATGGCCATAAGTATGAAAAATGTCCATAAATCACTTTTTTCAGTGCCGTTGTAACTTTGAATGGTCATTAAATGAACCGTTGTAAGTTGAGGTCTACTTGTACTGGTGAGTATTTTACTGTTATTTTAAAGGGTTACATTTAAATCACTGGATTAATTCACTTGCTTCAAAGTCATTTGTTTTGAAGGCACAAAATCCTGCATGTGGAAGACTTCTATCAACACAGTCATAACATCAGAATTGTTATTCATTCATATATTATCAGAATATTTCTCTGTCACTCTTTAGTAACCCTCCCAAGCCAATTACTATTCAGATGAACAATATAAGTGAACAAGAAAATTTCAACATTTCAACAGTCTATGAAATTGCAATCCCATTCTTTTTGATTAGGATATAGGACATTAGAATATAGGCTATAGGATGTATTAGGATCAGTGGTGAAATCCATTTTTTTTACTACCAGTTCTATGGGCATGGCTTGGTGGGCGTGGTGGGGCTTGGTGAGTGGGGCTTGGTAGGCGTGGCAGGGGAAGGATACTGCAAAATCCCCATTCCCACCCCACTCTGGGGCCAGCCAGAGGTGGTATTTGCCGGTTCTCCAAACTGCTCAAAATTTCCGCTACCGGTTTTCCAGAACCTGTCAGAACCTGTTGGATTTCACCCCTGATTAGGTTATAGGATTTCCTGCCATAGGCAGGAGGTTGGACTAAAATGCCCCCAAGATCTCTTCCAACCCTTTTATTCTATGTTCTAGAAGGATTAGAAAGTGATTGAATGACTTATTGGTGTAAATGTTGCACAGCATCCAAAGGAACAGAAAATTGCTGCCCCAAATTCTCCTGCCAGTGCAAACTAGCCAAGAAAAACAGAAAACAACTTTAGTACCTGTGATCTTGGTTAGGAATCCTGTTTAAGCCAAGAATCTGCACTAATTCCAGCTGCTGCATATATGTTAAGTTTATGTTTTACCGACAAAAAAATAAAGGGAGACTAGTATCGATCTATTTCAAGCTATTTAGCTCTCATCAACTAGCCATAGCCTTATGGGTTTTGAATCTGGGCTGCTTACATATTAGGTAGATGTATTAACCTCTAATAATAGTATGGCTAGCTGATGAGAGCTAAATAGCTTGAAATAGATCTATTTTAGTCTCCCCTTATTTCTTTGTTGTAAAACATAAATTTAACACAAAAATAGTTTATCACGAAAGCGACTGTTTACGAAGGCCCTGCTGGATTGGGGCTGAAAAGCAAAAACAGAAGCAGTAAGTTCCGTCCCATAATTGGGTAGACCAGGTTGCCCTGATAGACTGGTCCCACCAGAGAAAAAACACTTAGCTGCTACATATGCATCCAGATTGGCAGAAATGGTGGGATGCTGAAAAGCCACCCCATCTTCCAAATTAACAAAATCAGCTCAAAGTCAGCCTTTGCCTTCTGCCTGAGCTAATGCAAGCCACCATCACTGTTCCCTTGGAGATCTACTCAGAAGGACTTTGGAACTCAGAACTAATGGGGCAGTAAATCAAATATTTAGAGAGGCAATTAGAAGACTTAGAAGGATTGTTGTCCATAGTGTTATTTTAAGGAAAGGGTTACGTGAGATAAATTTTCAGGAGAAGGAACACGAACTCTTTTGGTTGCATTAATTCAGAGGAAGGTGAATTGCCATTTTCCTTCCTTTGTCTTTATTACCTTTGCAACAGTTCATAAAATCAGGAAATATGAATGAGACAAATAGCCAGAAAATAGTTTACTTTACATTAAAACCAGACTGCTTGAAAAAGCCATTGCCAGCAACAGCTACTTTGACACTGACTTGAAGGTATTGATGGATTAATTGCTAAGTAACCATAGCCCTAGCCCGGGGTGTCAAACTCAAGATCCAGCCGATGGGATGCTTAGATCTGGCCTGCAGGGCCACCCTGGAAACAGCAAAGGACCGGCCTGCGGTGCCTCTGCCAGCAAAAATATGCTCCTGAGCTCCGTTTTCAGATGTGACAGCTTCCTGCAACCCTCTGCCAGAGAAAATGGAGCTCAGGAGCCCATTTTCGCTGGCAGAGCGCTCAGGCCACCACAGGCGCCCCAGACATGAGTGCTGTTGAGCTGGCCATGCCCTCCCTGGCTACGCCCACCCTGGACCCCCAAGGTCAAACACAACCGTGATGTGGCCCTCAATGAAATGGTGTTTGACACCCCTGCCCTAACCACTCAATCCTGCAAACAAGTGGGGGGAGGCATTAGCTCTATCCCCCATTGAACATAAATTGGACAGCGAAGCAGCACATGTAAGCCAAATTTGATTTCAGAATCCAAACATTAAGCAGGTATATACAAGGAATTACCATTTGGATGGGTAACATATCAATTTGTGCCGGTGTTAAAAATTTCCTGTGTGATGTACACAAAATATTGTAAAAGTATATGGGGATTGTACTAGGCAGAGTGATAGTTAAGATGCAAATTTCTCAGATTGGGGATCCCAGCCTGAGAATGTACTAGTATTAATGCATGTGGAGAGGCTTCCATTCAGGGGTGGGTTCCAAATCCTGTTGCGACCAGTTCACGGCACATGCACAGAAGCATCCGGGCAGGTGGGTGGGGCCTCCCGCTGCCACCGCTACCGGTTCACCCGATTCGGTGTGAACCAGTAGCAATTCACCACTTCTTCCATTGCCATCCTTTTTCTTGTTTCCGTGTCTTCATGTGCCTCTAGGTAAGTTTCGTAGTCTTGGGATAGGGCAGAACATCCCCTCTATAGTCTTAGGTGAGCTAAAATATGAACCTGTGGGAAGTCCTCCCCACTCACCCTGTTTGAAACAGGCTGCCAGGATGATCTTTTTAGATTTTTGAGCAAATAAGCGATGTCTTTGGAGGGACATGGCAATTCTAGAACATGGCAATTTTCAGCTACAAATGTTAAATTGCTATTTACCACTAGAAAGTTAGGGGGGAAACCATTTTGTAGCATAGTATTCATCGCAGTTTCCTGAGTGGAACTACAACCTTCTTTGCCTTGGATTTCAGTCATCTCCTTGCCCCTTTCTTCCAGCTCATGCAAGATCACAGTTGCACAAAGTTTACAGCCAGGCCTTGAATATGTTTTTGATGGAGTGCAACATTTTTGTATATGCAAAAAAAAAAAAAAAAGAAAGAAAAACCAGTGTGCAAAGTATTGGAAAAGCTGCAGGAAGTCAAGGGATCTCATGAGGAAAAACAGGAAATTATAAATGGGGAACTATAAGCATAGAAATGGCTGGAGATGGGGAATACAAGAGGGTATGTGTGTGCTGCCATCTGAAGAATAAGAGAAGTGAAGAAGACAATGTAAAAATAGTAAACTCTGCAATAATATGGCATTGATTAAATCGTAAATAAAAGGAAAAGAAAATTATGAAGCATTCATTATTTTTATTGGTCCTAAATAGTCCAACGTGCTACATGTTCAAAGGGATTAAGATGAAGCCATGATCTCTCTTTATCCCAGATATTAAACACAGTGAAATGTAATGGACTTGACACAAATATCTTTTCAAGAATGTAGAAATTTATAGAGAGCATAGTTTTCACTCCATGAATCCTCAAGAGTAATTAGGACAAGACAGAAAGCATGCAGACAGAAAAGAAGAATTAGGGGTGACATGATAGCAGTGTTCCAGTATTTGAGAGGCTGCCATAAAGAAGTGGATGTTAAGTCGTGGGCGCAAGAATGGACAGGATACGCAGTAGAATCTTACACGTTTATTTAACTCCGTAATCGCAATGGGGAATCCTAGCCGCAGCAGCTCCCTTTATAGCTAGGAGCTGTCCACGGCTTCAGCCACTGACATTACTCTGAGTTTCCTGCTCTCGTTCCTGATTGGTCCGTTCAAATCTGCCATTCAATACTCAACACCCCTCCCCTCTAGTTCAGTATCACCAATCCTGAAGTCTCTAGACTACGTAGTCCTGTAAGTAGCCGGGCCGTCGTGATGCGCGACTTGACCTGCGCAGATTAGTCGTCCCGGCGTTCTCAAGGTGAGAGGTCGAGTTCCGTGGTTCTGCTGGCTCTGCCTCTGGAACTCTCTGGAACTTGCTCGCTGATGTGGAATTATTTTCCTGGGTGTTACTTCCTTCCTCCCCCAGATGACATGGAGGGTCGTAGCTGATGTTCAGTTCCTCCTCCTGGACTTCAGGTAAGTGGCTGCTGCCCCTTCTCAGGTTTGAGTCCTTTCCTGTGCTGTCTTGCGTTTGTGCAGGTGGTAGGTTCTGGTATTTTTCCTGCCTTTTTTCCTGGGTGTTTTCCGGTGAACTTTGTTCGTTCCTGGTCACTCGGCCTCGTAATTGGTCGATATGTCTCTTCCATTGCCTGCCGTCCTCGGTCTGTAGTCTGTACGACAGTGGTCCTGTGACTTGGATTATTTCTCCCGGTATCCAGAGGGGGTTGCCACTGAAGTTTTTTGTGCAAATTTTGTCCTCCACTTGGAATTGTCGGAGCTTGCTCGTGGAGTCGGTAGGCTTTTCCGTGCTATACTGTGGGTGCAGTCTGTCCAATGGGGATCGTAACTTTCTCCCCATTAGTAATTCCGTCGGGCTTCTGTGTGTGGATGTGCTCGGTGTGATGTGTTGGATAGTGAGCAGTTTGTCTATTTTGGCCTGCATGTCCCCGGGCCCCAGCCGTGCCAACATCTCTTTGGTCGTTCTCACCATTCTTTCAACAAGCCCATTCATGGATGGCTTTCCTGGCGCAGATAATGCATGCCAGATTCCTTGGTTGGTCAGGAACATTTTGAAGGCATTAGCTGTGAATTGGGGCCCGTTGTCGAATACTAATAAATCCGGCAGTCCATGTGTTGCAAACAGTCTTCTCAACACTCGGATGACAGCCTCCATGGTTGTTGATGGCATTAGATACACCTCCAGCCATTTGGAGAATGCATCCACTATTATTAGGAACATGTTGCCCTGGCATGACCCTGCAAAGTCTATGTGTATTCTTGACCAGGGTGTTCCTGGGTTCTCCCAATCATGTGTGGGTGCCATGTGTGGTGCCGGTTGTGATTCTTGACAGGGTGTGCATGTTGCCACCCATGTCTCTATTTCTTTGTCCATTCTGGGCCACCACACATAGCTTCTTGCCAATGCTTTCATTTTCACTATTCCCGGGTGTCCCTCATGTAGTAAGTTTAAAATGTCTTGCCTCAACACCCCGGGAATTAGGACTCTATCTCCCCACAGTATGCACCCTTTTAATCCCGACAGCTCGGTCTGTCTCGATTTGAACAGTTGGAATTCCGTGTCCACGTTCGCTTCTGGCCATCCTTTCCAGTTCCAGTTCAAAATGCGCACCAATGTTTTGTCTTTTGCTGTAGCTCTCGTGATGTCTGCAGCTGAGATCTGCGCATTTTCCATTGTTTCAATGAGTAATGTGATTGATGCTGGGGCTGGGTCCTCTTCTATTTCCGGGAGTGGGCATCTGCTGAGTGCGTCGGCATGGTCGATCGTCTTTCCAGGCTTATAGTTCAATTGGTAGTTGTAGGCTGTTTGGAACTCTATCCAGCGAAGCATTCTCGGTGACAATATAGGAGGTGTGGGTTTGTTTCCGGCGATGATGCCAAGTAGTGGTTTATGGTCGGTGATGAGTTTGAATCTCCGGCTATACAAATATTTGTGGAATCTTTTTATTCCGGATACTGCAGCCAACGCTTCCTTATCTAGTTGGCTGTAGTTCCTCTCCGGCTTGGACAATATTCGGGAATAAAATGTGATGGGGGCTTCTCCTCCGTTTGGCATGCAGTGGCTCAGTACAGCTCCAATGCCGAAAGGTGACGTGTCGCAAGTCAGCCTGATTGGCAATGTTCCGTTGTATTGCACCAATACTCTGTCCGATGTTAGCAATTTTTTTATTTCTTCAAATGACATTCTTTCTGCTTTCCTCCACTTCCATTCCGCTGTTTTGTCCAGTAGCCGATGGAGCGGTTCAGCAGTTGTAGCTTTCTGTGGTAGGAAGATATTATAAAAGTTCAGTAATCTGAGGAAAGCTTGTAGTTCCTTCTTATTTTTTGGTGTCGGTGCTTCCTTAATAGTCGTCAGTTTTCCAGGGGTAGGTCGTATTCCTGACTCGTCTATTAGGTATCCTAGGAATTCTACCTATTTCTCTGCCAGGTTGCATTTATTCCTTTTAACTTTAAGCCCCACTTTCTGGAACCTAGATAGCACTTCTCTTAACCACTGTTGTAGGTTTAGGTTTACTGAGATGAGCACGTCATCGAAATATGGGACAACTCCTTCTATCCCTTGTAATAGGCATTCCATCAGGCTTTGGAACAGGCCAGGGGCTACGCTGACTCCAAACTGTAACCGTTTGCACTTAAAGGCACCCCTGTGTGTCACGATTGTCTGTGCCTCAGCAGTGGTGTTGTCTACGGGAAGTTGTTGGTACGCTTGTGCCAGGTCCAACTTCACAAAGATTTTCCCTCAGCCCAAAGAGTGGAGCAGGTGTTGCACCACTGGCACTGGATAGGCACTCTGTTGTAATGCCCTGCTTATTGTACTTTTGTAGTCCCCACAGATGCGTACTGATCCATCTGGCTTAACTGGGGTGACGATGGGTGTCTCCCACTTCGCATGGTCAGTAGGCTCTAAGACTCCTTGGGCAACTAGCTTGTCTAGTTGTTCATCTATCTTGGGCCTTAGAGCAAACGGAACCCTCCTGGGCTTAATCCGGACAGGGGCAACTTGGGGGTCTAGGCTAAATGATATTGGGGACCCCGTGTACTTGCCTAATTCGCCGTTGAACACCTCTGCGAACTCTGCCATCAGCTTTTCCTCCCAAACGCAGTCATTGATGTGATCGATTGCTGTTACTGCCAGTCCTAATGGCTCGAACCATTCCAGACCTAATAGGCTAGGTCTGTCTCGGTCCACGATGGTGAGGGGAAGCTTTGCCTTGAAGGTTTTGTAGGCAACGTTGAAACTTCCCGTGCCAATTACTGGGATCCGATTCCCTTGATAGTCTATTAGAGTCAGTCTTTGGCGTTTGAGTGTGCTGCTGGTGATGCCAGGAAGTAGTCGTTGTATTGTTGCCCAGGAGACCATGGACAAACAGGACCCCGAGTCGACCTTCATTTTGCAGGGTCTCCCCTCGATGAGTATGGTCACCACCATCTTGTTTGATTTTCCCGTGCTTGCATGACCCACTATTAACATTTGGTGGGTCTCGCCACGTTCCGATCTGGAGTCCTCGCCTCTGCGACCTCTTCCAAATGGTTGCTTTTTTCCGTTTGCCTTGAACAATCAGTTAGGGGGCGGTGAGTTTGGCGGGTGGTTTGGTCGGTTCCTTCGGATGCTGGTTGAGATGCTCTGTAGGCTCTCACTATATGTCATCTCCGGTCACATCTTTGGCATATAGCATCACGGAATCTGCACTCTGCCCTGGGGTGATTTACCTCACAGCCTGCGCATCAGAATTCTAGCTTCCCTTTTCCTCGTGGCTTGCCTCTCTGGTCTGCTTGTAGGTGATGGACCTCATCTTCCTCTTCTTCCTCTGATTCTGTTTCCATGTCCTCATAGTGAATTGCGGATTCCTCTTTCCCTTGTGGCCCCTTTTTCACCTTTTTCTTGGCTGCCGCGGATTTCTGGGATGCCTCTGATGCTGATGCCTCTTCCAACGCCTCTTTGAATGTTATTTGAGGCTTGGCCAGTAGCCTGCTTTGTAACGTTAGGTCTTTTAGTCCCAACACTAGCCAGTCCCTCATAGCTTCTTCTAGATTTAAGAAGTCGCAGGCTGCAGCTATCTCCCTCAAGGTCGTGACAAATTCATTGATGGATTCGCCTTCCCTCTGGTCCCTCCAGTAGAATTCATGTCTCCTTACCAGGGATGAGGCTTGGGGAGCGTAGTGTGCCTTGAGGACGCTTTGCAGATCCGTCCAAGACATCGTTCTTAGTTTGGTAGGGGCTGCGAGTGCTTTTGCCATCTTGAATATGGCGGCTCCACAATGTGTGAGGAATATTGCTCTTTTCCTCTGCTCGGATAGGCTTAACAGGTTGTTTCCTTCCATGTACATGTGGAATCTTTCCATGTAAGATTCCCAGTCTTCTCCAGCCGGGTTGAAAGGTGCAGGTGGGCTGATTGAAGGCATAGTGTTAGCCAATGATCTGACCGATGCTCATGGTTGCTGATCTGGGTGGCTGATGATTGTTTGTGGAGGTTCAGTGCTTCGTTCTTTGTCCTAGTATCCCACCTTCATCACCAGTGTTAAGTCGTGGGCGCAAGAATGGACAGGACACACAGTAGAAACTAACACATTTATTTAGCTCCGTAATCACAATGGGGAATCCTAGCCGCGGCAGCTCCCTTTATAGCTAGGAGCTGTCCACGGCTTCAGCCACTGACGTTACTTTGAGTTTCCCGCTCTCGTTCCTGATTGGTCCGTTCAAATCTGCCATTCAATACTCAACAGTGGGAGTCAAATTATTCTCCAAAGCACCTGAAAGCAGGACAAGAAACAATAGTTGGAAACTAATCAAAGAGAGAAGCAACCTGGAATTAAGGAGAAACTTCCTAATAGTGAGGACAATTACCATATTTTTAGGAGTATAAGATACACTTTCCCCCCCCCCCCAAAAGAGGCTGAAAATTTGGGTGCGATTTATACTTTGAATGTAGCTTTTTCGAAGCTTTTTTTCAGCCCTAATGAGGTACTAGCAAGTGAAGCAATCTTCTGTGCTTAGCCTGCTTTTCTCATTGCTCCTCCCTCCCGTGATCAGCTGTGCTTTAGAAGCTGTTTTACAGCCCAAACGAGGCATTAGGGAGTGAAGCGATCTTCCGTGCTTTGCCTGCTTTTCTCATTGCTTCTCTCTCCAATGATCAGCTGTGCTTTAGAAGCTGTTTTTTATCCCCAATGCTCAAAACCAGCAAACTAATGTGCTGAAGCTGAAGCTAAGGACACTAGCCAGATGAATACCTGGTAGGCAGATTTTTTTTTTCCTATTTTTCTCCCCGAAACTAAGGTGCCTCTTATACTCCGGGATGTCTTATACTCCGAAAAATATGGTAATCAATGGAACAGCTTGCCTTCAGAAATTATGGGTGCTCCATCACTGGAGGTTTCTAAGAAGATATTATCTTATCTGAAATAGTATAGGTTCTCCTGCTTGAGCAGTGGGCTAGAAAGAAGACCTCAAAATTCCCTTCCAGCTCTATTCTATTCTAACACAAGACCATGCCTTCTTGGTTTGACTCTTACCTACAATTCTATTACAGATTCTGTCACTGGTCTTTGGTCTTATTGAAAATGCAGTAGATTGGGGAAAGCACAAGGGCAGCAACTTCACCATACTATCGGGAAAGTGGGATGGTTAAAGACAACAATAAAGTAATTTACTGTCAGGAAAGCTGGTCAATTCAAAATCAAAATCAATTCAAAATGTTTACATCATTTTTTTACATCATAAAAAAAAAACCCTGCTCTTTTACTTTAAAAGTTTTATAGAATGGCTTGAGAAAAGAAAGAAAATATAAAATATGGGGTTTTTTTTTAACGAACAGGAAAGACAGAGAGGAAAAAGAGGAAATAGTTTATTTTGGTAGAAATATCCTCCTAAACGATCTCGGAACAGAATGCCACTACTCAAACATAGCTCAATCTTCTTTGAGTAGGAGTCTATTACTTCCATCAGTAAGTACCAAAAAATCTGCGTTATCCCAAGTGGGACTATTATGTTCAAAATAGAGGCTCCATCCACAAAGATTTAGCCTTTTCCAATCCCAATTTCAGAGACTGAATGATCTCTGATTAGTGCTT
The DNA here is from genome assembly GCF_029215685.1 of Pituophis catenifer annectens. Lineage (NCBI taxonomy): Eukaryota > Metazoa > Chordata > Lepidosauria > Squamata > Colubridae > Pituophis > Pituophis catenifer. Next base: position 96,107,774 of record NW_027256881.1, read on the forward strand.
CTTGGGCTCAGCTATTAAACTGGATTGTCTTTCACAAAGATCTCTTAGTTGCATGGGATAAATCTCATTAGCCTTCATGACCTTTTTTAAACACAGATTGTAAACAGATAGTCAGATTATTTGTTTCTCTGCAGTTATGTGCCATTCAGGAAGGCAGTCCAAGATCAATAGGTGGATCTTTATTTTGTTTTAATTGATTCATTCAAGCTAAGTAAATTTAGCTTTTATCTGACTAGCCTCAATACAGGTACTTTTTCTGGTTTAAGGAGTTAGTCATTTCTAATCAAGCTTTAAAATTGTCATATTTCATAACATTGTGCTGAACAGTATGTGTTTTAGTTTTTTCAACCAGCACATACTCCACTCTTGAATAAATACAAGGGTTTAATACCATCTTCACCTGGTATCTAATGTCAGACAAGAAGCCGGAGTCTTTTGACCTGGTGAGCAAAACCCTTAAAACCAGCTATAGAACAAACATCCTCTTTTAATATTCCTTTTTCAACTTACTAATATATTTTCTTCAAAGAACACAGCATGTTTACCACAAGGGTCTTGGCAATAGGATACATTCTTTTTATATATAACTTTTTATTGTTTTATCAATGTATAAAATACAAATAAAAATAAAAATAGGAAATTAAGGGAAGAAAAAAGAAAGGGGGAAGAAAATATGAGGTACAAGGGAAAAAAGAAAAAGGCATTGACTTCCGACTCTTTTTAGCACAGTAAAAGATAACATTAAAACCTCAACTTTTTATTTTTACACATTAGTAGATAACTAGCCATTTCTCTAGCAATAAATCTATCTACTCGGCAAAACCAAAGTCAAAGTTTCATTGTTTTTTCATCACAAACACAAAATCCAGAAATGATATCTAAATTAAAAAAAACAAATATATATATTCTCCACTTTGAATAGAACAATCAATTTTGATTGGCAATAGGATACATTCTTGATTTGATTTGGTTTTAAATTTAATTGAATATTATTAGTTTAGTATTCTCATTTTCGTTATGTGGTTCATTACTATCTTGAAAATTTTCCTGCATATAAATATTCTGCACATGTTCCAGCAGGCTTTATTTCTTTAAAACACTTGAGAAAAATCTATCTTCTAAAAATCAAAGTATGTTTTGCACATAGGCTGGACTATCAATCCTGTCAATCTAACTCCATGTTTTATATAACAAAATATGTCAGAGAAATTTACTAGCTCTAACAAGCGCTTTACCTCTACTATCATTTGTTAGAGTTTCATATGGGAAAAGAACCAAACCTGCATCAGTGTTTGCCACATTTAGAAACAAGCTTTCTGATTTCCATTATAGCTGTAGTGGAAAGAAGAAAACCGATGAATTTCAGACATTAACTGTTCATAAAAGGTGAGATTTTAGGAAATAGTCTGAAAGGCAAATTTCACTCTATACCAAACAAGTTTCAAGCATGTCATGCTCATTTTGAGTATTCTAAAAGTAACTTTGCATAACATAAATGTAAGAAATATTTTTTTAAAATGTATTAATTTCCATTTCTACCATCATCCTTCATCTTCTTAGTGAATCCTTTGTATAGGAGAGAGAGAGAGAGAGAGCCTTTGTATAGACAAGTCCTTATAAAGTTATCCATTACATATGCAACCACTTCAAGGACTCAACTGATTGTAATTCATCTCTTCTGCTGGGTCAGAAGCGCAGATCCCTTGTTGTCCGATTATGATGTAATCTGTCCGATTGTCAGTACGTGCCCCTCTACATTTTCCTTGTTCAGCAAGAGGCCTTGGGTTAATAAGGAGCCTGTTGTTATTATTATGCATTAGGTCAGACTATTCAATTTGTACCAGCTGAAGAGTCCTTCTGAAAGTGTGCCAGTTACAGCTAAATGTCTCTGCTAAGACCAGGACATCGAGATTTAAATGCCTATTCAACAATAAAATTCACTGACCTTGAGTCTACTTGCTAGATTAAAAATTACAGGAGAAGATAATTTTATTAAAAGCCAATTGCAGGCTTTTATACAGTTTATTCAAGCAAATACTATATTCACCTATGATTGATCATCATTCATGAACAGTTTAGTTCTGCAATAGCATTAAGCAAATGCCATGGGAGGACAAAGCCAGTTTGGTATAGTAGTTAAAGGCACTAAATTAGAAAGCAGGAGACCATAAGTTCTAGTTCTACCTTAGGCTGGATGACTTTGAGCCAATTGCTCTCTCTCAGCTCTTGAAGCAATGGCAAACCACTCCCAAAAATATTGCCAAAAAACCCTGCATGGACTTGTCTAGGTAGTTGATAGGTATCAAAACTGTTTCGAAGGCACATGCTCATATCTAGAAGAGCAACAAGATGCTGAAAGGCAAAAGGAAAATTACTTAAGTATGCAAGAAAAGTTGGCTCTAGAAGATTTGATCTCTACAAGTGAGCCTTTTGCTCAATCAAATCATCTCCAAGTCTTGCTCAGCCTGTCCCAGTGGCTCCTCTTTGGCTCTGCTCCTTTAATGGTGATTTGTTTAAATGACCAGGTTCTTGGATTGCTACTTAGTATTCTGTCTCTTTCAGCAGCATTAAAATGAATTATTGTGGAATATTATTTTCCCAGACTCTGTGTGATTGCATCCTATTCCTAAAAATAATTTTCTCCAATTCAGTTAGACATCCTTTGAGGAAATTGTCTTCTTTTCCCCAGTTACCTGCCCAGTTCAGTACCCAGTAAGAAGCACTACACTTAGTGACTTTTGAGTGAATATACATAAGATTGGCCTGTTAGTTCTTCATTTGATGGAGGCTGAAATAAGTGCTTTGCACTCATCAGATTAGGCAATCAAGCTGGGATCCAATTTCTTTCCCTTTCAACAGTATTATTTTACTCATTGCAAAATTGAAAGTGACACTGCCAAATAATGTAGGCCTTAGAAAAATGTATATAATAAAACTAAGAGCTTAACAATCCCTATAGCTTCAAAAATGATTTTGTAATGTTATAATCAAAGTGTCAGAGAAGACCAAGAGCTAAATAAAATTGTTTTAGATTGTTATTCTAAACCGTCTAAATTTCAAGGCTCTGATCCAATACCGATTGGAGTAGCAGTATCAGTCAACTATACAGATAAAGGGGATTTGGGAAAAATAAATCTCTTATTGCTTCTACCCAGTCACTAGAAATTGATATTATCTAGCTAGATTATTGGTAACATCTCTGACATCATTGGTAGGCTTAAGTAACTATTTGGCCTCATTATCTATATTTCAAGCAGGTTCTTGTGTGGATAATTCTTTTCCTAAGCAGACAGGACTGTAGTTACTTTGATATGTATGACGAATAGTTTCAATATTTGGCATCCTTAAATTATATTTATATATAGTTACATATTGTGGGCAGGTCAAAAGACTCTAGATGATCACTTAGGATCACCAGGAAGATGTCTTTTTTATTCCAAGTCTAGATCACATAAACTAGGTGTCTCATCATAAACTAGATGCCTATTATTACACCAATTTGATGGATTGAATAACCAAAGAAGACAAATCTACGGGACCGCCTGCTACCACCAATAGCCTCCCACCGGCCAGTACGCTCCCATAGAGAGGGGCTCCTCCGGGTGCCGTCGGCCAAACAATGTCGACTGGCGGCCCCTAGGGGGAGAGCCTTCTCTGTGAGGGCACCTACAATCTGGAACGAGTTCCCCCCGGAGATACGGAGGATCCCGGATCTTCGCACCTTCCGTCGCGCACTTAAAATGTTTTTATTTCATCAAGCTGGCCTGGCCTAAATCTTCTTCTTTTTTAAATTTAAATTTTAAACATAAATTTTAATCTGTTTAATTATGGGATATTTTAAAATTCAGCCTAAATTATTTAATTCGTTTTAACTTATTTTAAATTTTGTAATTCTGTGTTTTATCTTCTGGCTGTTCACCGCCCTGAGTCCTTCGGGAGAAGGGCGGTATAGAAATTTAATAAAAAAAAAAAATCAGGAGTTATCCATAACATATAACACAATAACTTGAAAACCTCTACTCAAGGCTGTCAAACTCCCAGCCTGTGGGCCAGATGTGTCATGCTCTGGTTATGCCCACGCCCAGTTTAGTGAAGGGAGGGAAAGTCCTGATACGTCACATGATGCTGCCTTGATGCCATGAGTTTGACACCTCTCCTCTACTGTATGTGGGACAAGCAGGAAGAAAATTGAGGGAACATATCCCATGAGCATCAAGTAGCTTTCTAATGGATAACCCATATATAAATAATCATCAAACTTCACCTTCCACCACCCCTATGGATTGATAAAGTTACATAGCCTGGTAATTAAATGGCTGTGAGAAAAGCTCAGAGAACATTAAGAACCCAACAATTCAACTCTTAGCTACATATATTCTCTACTATGGCAAAGAGGTAACAGAAGCAAGCATCATCAGTTCGAAATGATCATTTTATCATATTGGCACAGTGGTTAGAGTGCAGTACTGCAGGCTACTTCTGCTGATCACTGGCTGCCAACAGTTTGGCAGATCGAATTTCACCAGGCTCAAGGTTGACTCAGCCTTCCATCCTTCCGAGGTGGGTAAAATGAGGACCCAGATTGTTGGGGACAACATGCTGACTCTGTAAACCACTTAGAGAGGGCTGTAAAGCTCTACGAAGTGGTATATAAGTCTAAATGCTATTGCTATATTGCATGAAGTGATTGAGACCCTCTCCACTCTAAAGAGAAGATAGTTCTGCAGGCACTACCTAATTAGGTTAGGAGAAGAAAATATGGATAATATCAGTGAGAGAAGGCTAACTGAACAGAAAGCAAGTATCTACCACCAAGTCTACCTAAGTAATTCTTCTCATTCACACTATCCATCTTTATAAACTGTCTAATGCACAAAGAAGAGGAAAGGAGATGAAAGAGGTAGAAGAAAAGCAACCCTTCTTTGATCCCACAAGGAGATTTCTCTCTGAAGAATGGCTATTTTGAAAACTTCTGCAAATCAAGACCACAATCTTCTCTTCCTCTTTTGCTTAATGGGCAAAAGTAGAAGGAAAGAGAGAGAGTTCAAGGGAGAAAGTGAGAGAGAGGAGCAGCCATCTAGTTTTGCTTCCATCTCACTCCCTTCAATATCCTCCCCTCTGTATCCACTCTAGATAAGCTGTTTCTGATCTTCCTCTACAAAGCCCAAAAATGACAGCCCTAGGATTTAAAGTAGGGATGACCTCTCAGTGCTATAGGCAGTGCAGGAAAATAACAGATTTGTTGCCAATTTATTGAATTTAATCCTGTTTCAAAAGCAAATTCTTTACTTGAAGTTTTGTTTTCTGGCTCTTAAAGAGGGAAATCTGCTATCACCTTGGGCATGTTGCAAATATTTTGAACATAAAATGCCTAGGAGAGCTTTACAACATAACATTTGTGGAAAATGGAACACTCCTTCTATTGCCCACTATTTTTCTCTTATTATTTCACAAGTTTGTTATGGAATCCCAGCACATTGCACAATTATTATTTTTCCTAGCATGAAACAAACTCCAAAGCAGCAATACCCTGGCGGAAATAATCCTGTCAGATTTGGCAAGTAGAAAGCAGAGGAACACATCCAGGCCTTGTATTTCTTTATGCCAACTATAGGACATCATTTGTCTGCCCCGTGCAAATTCATGCTGACTTGTGATTCTCGGGGCTGCTTTATTATACTGAAGTAATAATGATGAAGATGGCCATTCTAACATCAAAGCTGTGTGCATGTATTAGTTTGATCCATTTTAAATGCTGAATTATGCTGACAACCGAATTATGTTGTCTAAATTATTAATATATAGCAAATGAAAATACAGGAAGGGATGGGAATGGGAATGGGAATGGGAATGGGAAAGGGAAAGCAAAAGGGAAAGGGAAAGGCAAGGCAAGGTAAGGCTGTAAAAATCTACTAATAGGAAAACAACTTAAATAAATTTTGCCAGATTGCTTGAAAATTCTTTTCACTGCCCTCAGTTTAAAAAAAAAAGACTTTTTTTTCCCTACAAATATCAGCAAAGAATATCACTGCTACAGGCCAGGTAAAATTACATCCTTGTTATGTTAGGAAGTAATTGTTTTGACTGTCCATTCATGCATGAATATCTATAAAGCTTGAAGCATAGATTAATTCTAAAGACTGGTAATCTAACCAACAAAAACATGTCCACCAACAGCAATCACAGTAAAATCATTGATTTGCAATTGTTAACATGGCAGAAAGAGGACATTATTAAACACCTGGAGAAGAATCCTATTTAAATTAATTTAATCCAATTTCATTTTTGCCTCATTTTGACTGCACCCACTTTTAACATGGTGGCTCTGGGTGTGTCACCCAGCAAGGCTGCAAACCTAGAAGTATACTTTCTTAGTTTTAACAGCAACAATTCCATAAGGGCCTCATTTGCTTCATGTTCTTTTAACCACTGAGATAGATCATGCTTATCTGTAAATATTGATAGAACTGAAAACTCATATACTTTCTCCAAAGATCACATTCTCTTATCTTTAATTAGGTTCTTATTTGTCTTCTTTGTTCCTCCACATGAAATTTTGCCAATCCGGAAATGAATTGGTGTTCTAAATCACAAGCAATAATAGGAAGAGAGCTAGGCACTGTTCACTTTTGAATTTCTCCTACTTAAAAAAAGGGCAACAAAACAGCACTGAATGTGTAATGTTCTTACTAACACTGGAGTCTGTGGGCACAGTTCTGTGGGCATGGCTTGGTGGGCATGGCTTGATGTGTGTGGCTTGGTGGGTGTGGCAGGGGAAGGATACTGCAAAATCTCCATTTCCACCCCACTCCAGGGGAAAGATACTGCAAAATCCCCATTCCCTCCCCACTCCTGGGGAAAGGATATTGCAAAATCTCCATTCCCACCCCACTCTGGGGCCAGCCAGAGGTGGTATTTGCCAGTTCTCCGAATTACTCAAAATTTCCGCTACTAGTTCTCCAGAATCTGTCAGAACCTGCTGGATTTCACCCCTGGAATGGATCCATGTTTGCATGAGATTATGGAAAGGGTTTGTTCCCTTTTTGAACATTTGGGGCGTTCTAATTCTCTGACACCACCACCTCCTTTAAATGCATTAAACCTATCTAAAGGCTTAACTAAAGGAGTTACGTCTTAAATCTAAAGCAGTTCTTTTGACTCCAAATGGAAATAGACAGGCTATTGAAGTGATTATATTTTAATGGCACAGTCTAATGGGACTTTGCAGGCTGCCAGAAAATATGCCTGGAAGCCATAAGTAGTGCAAGTACTCTGAGTTGTCTGTTGTTGGAACAGAGGTTGTTCTGCTGAATACAAGGTCAGATTTGTGGTTCATCACATCCATTGTGGCCTATTCCTGGGCACTTTCCTGTATAGCAAAAGTCTCTTATCTAACCTTTTCAACCACAGATCTCAGAGAATGAACACAGGACCTTCTACAGATAAAGCACATGCTTTATTGCTCATCTGAAGTTATTCCCTAAGAAAAAAAATATTTTAACACAGTAAAACAGTCTTTTCTCTATATGATGCTTTTGAGATACACTTAGCAGAAATCCAGATCTCAGACATATCAATGCATGCTCTAATTAGCATTATCAGTTGCTCAGGCTAGCCAAAATAAATAAATCCATTATTGTAGACTGATTATTAATATTGTCAACTGTCAGATTCCTTTACCTTTAAGATCACAAGGTGCACTACAATAATGCTCAAGCTAATTGCTCTTCAGAAATGTTGGGGGCTGCAACTCGCAGCATCCCTGATTTCTTACTAATTGGGAATTTGGGGATTTACAGTCTCAAAACATATGGAGGGTAATGAGTTTGGAAAGAGTGTAGTATCAGTTCAAGCCTAGTTCACTTTTTTCCCCCAATTTCTTTGGCTGTTCATACTATTTCATACTAAAAAGCTTGCATTTATTTATTATTTATATTTATTTATTTATTTATTTATTTATTTATTTATTTATTTATTTATTTATTGAGTTGATTTGTATTCCACCTTTATTACTTTATAAATAACTCAATGTGGTAAACATACATAATAGTCCTTTGTCCTCCTGTTTTCCCCACAACAACATGGGGAAATGTTTGTGAGGAAAATTGGACTGAGAGAGAGTGACTAGCCCAAAGTCACCGTTTATTTATTTATTTTATTTATTTATTTGTCAACCATGTATAAGATTACAGATATAATTATAAACATGATTATGAATACAGGATAAGGATACGAATAAATGGGGACAATAGGACAGGGATGGAAGGCACGTTCGTGCACTTATCCACAACCCTTACAGACCTCTTAGGAATGAGGTGAGGTCCACAGTAGACAGTCTAAGGTTAAAGTTATGGGGGTTTGGGGAAGTAACCACAGAGTCAGCTAATGCATTCCAGGCATTGATCACTCTGTTGCTGAAGTTGCATTTTCTGCAATCGAGTTTGGAGCAGTTTACCTTAAGTTTTTATCTATTGTGTGCTTGTGTATTATTGTGGTTTGTATGTCTTGGCAAAACTAGAACTCACTGTCTCCTTGATTGACATGGCTAAATAAGAAAAAAATAGATCTCTTTATACAGTAACTTACTACTCTCTAATCTCTCTCCTCAAGTGAAAGTTAATAGATTACTATATCTCATTAGGAATTAAAATCCAATGTAGGAAGTCTACGTTGTTTCCACTTATATAAGCTACAAAGAGTAGAGCAGAAGTGGTCAGCTTGGGAGGAGAAGACAGCAGTTTTTCTGTGGTAGCAATTCTGGCTATATAAAAGCAGCCTTTGTGTTCTCTTTCCTTTATTGAATAGATAGATTTTCTCTATTATGATCTCCACCTGACCTGCTCCTTCAGGTCTTCCAATGGTGCACTCATCAGTACTGTAGCTGAGTATATTCACCTTGCTGCTGGTCTTCCTCTTGTTTTTTTCTTCCAGCTTTCCCACATATAGAGTCTTCTCCAGAGAGCTATGCCTTTACCAATAAAGCAGACTATTTGTAGCTCAGGGTTGAAATGAGGGGTCCTTGGTGCTCTCTGGGCATGCCTGCTTTCTTGCAGACATTTCATTACCCTAAGTAGGTAACATCATCAGTGCTAGTAAGGAATGCTGTTTGCTGTCAGTTTATATTCTAGTGATTTGCCTCTCTGTGTGGGTGGGGTGGCCTTAGAGATTCTTTGGTTGGGCTGTTTAATGATGGCTCTTTGGCAGTTTCTTGATTGGGGTATTGTTTACTTGATTGTTGGTCTAAAATTAATCTTGGAGTTTAATTAATCTATTATTGGTGTAGAGGTGCTAGAGTCTTTTTGTTCCCTTTTGGGCTGGTTAATTGTCTCTTTTGCGTAGTCTATAGATGTCAATGTCTATGGGTCTATTGGTGGCTGATTTGTCAGAGTGCAGGGCTTTTAGAAATTCCCTGGCATTTTTGGATTTGGCCTGGTCTAGGATTGTCACATTTTCCCAATTGAAACTATGGCTAAATCTGTCTATATGTTGTGAAATTAAAGAATTTTCATCATATCTTCTGACTGCCAGTTAGTGTTCATGGACGCGTTCAGCCAATCTTCTGCCTGTGGTTGTTGCAGTTCTGACATTGTATGTTGTAGATGACTCCCGTTTTTTCTTCTGGGGTTGCTGGGTCTTTTGGTTTGCTTAGGAGCTATGCCTTTACATACTGTGTCCAAAGTAGGATAATATAAGATTGGTTATTTGTGCCTTGAGTGAGAATTGTAGGTTGACTGGTTCAATGATCCATTGGTTTGTTTTCTTGGCTATCCATGGATTCTCAGGGATCTTCTTCAAACACCAAATTTCAGAGGCGTCAATACTCTTCCTACCTTGCTTCTTCTAAAGTCCTTTTGCACCATCATCTTAACACTTTTAGAACCTTCTGGTTCTAAACCTTTGGACTGTTTCAGATTGTTGTCATTTTTCTGCTACTAAACAACTCTTACTAGCAGCATATGGATTCCTCAACATTCAAGGTTATCAAAAAAAATTTGAACTTACTAAGACTTGCTTGCACCCCATCTAAATAGTTCCCATATCCCTGGCTGCTGTTAAAAGATTTATAACATGACAATTCTCGGACAGATTGTCAGACTTGCAATTGCATTGCTTTCTGTTTGTATTGAGGTGTGTAGGACACTGATTCAAAGAGATCCCAGAGTGCACAGCTTGAACCAGACATCCTGGGGATTCTCATTTACTGAGATGTGATCAAAGGATCAGCAGCTCACTGTGCCAGCAAAGCTACGAAGTCCTTTTATTTCTTCAATCAATATATTTTCCTGTAATGTGGCCATCATTTTATCATTTGTGCTGCAAGTGGAAAAGCTTTCACTTGCATTTCCAACATATCTATAAATTGAAAACTTTCAGGCTGAATTTGATCTTGGTAAATACATAAACCTGTTTGGGGTTTTAAGAAAATAATGGAATAATGTGAGCTAAATAAAAATGGTAAAGGAGTCCCTGTAAATTTTACTTCGCTAGCCATTGCCGACTGTAGGGGGTAGTGCTCCATTTCAAGGCCATTCAGCCAGTGCTGTCCAAACGCATTTCCATGACAACACAGAGAGATGTTACCTTCCCACAGAAGTGACTTTGGAGATTCTTAGTCATCCAGATCATGTTGTCCCAAAGGTGATTTTTTTCAAATTATATGATAAAGCACCTTTGGGATTCCCACAGAAGTGATACCTATTTATCTACTTGCATTTGCATGCTTTCAAACTGCTAGATTGGCAGGAGCTGGGGTGAGGACGGGAGCTCACCCCATCATGTGGTGCTTGGGTCTCGAATTTGGGCTGCTGGCTTTCCAGCCAGCAAGCCTAGTGTCTTAACCACTGAGCCACTGCGCCTCCCTAATGTGAGTTAAGGCTATCTAAATAGAGAGCTTACTGATTTCAAATGTATATTTTCATGAAGTCAGAATAATTATTACATCTTTATGAAAAGTGTAAATATCCAGGATTTCTTTATGAAAAATAGCAGCTCTTGTGATAATGGTGGTATTAATTTCTCCAATTTTAAAGACTATCAGTCAGCATACGTATTATCTTCAATAATGCATTGAAATGAAAATGATATTGATTATCACTGTGGACTGAACTTGAGAGTTATTATTTAGCATGATTGAGTTCCTGGCAAGTTCTTGGCTCTAAGTACAGTAGGAATTTGTTCATTTTTCCAGCAAAAGTGATTAGACATATGTGGGTCTTATTGGGCAGATAATTAAATTTTGATTATAGTTCTCATGAGAAATGGATGCTCTGGAATAAGTCTTATTTAGAAATAGCTGTTAATCCTTAATAAATAGGCTAAGAATGGGATACTTTTAATTGGATAATAAGCAGCAATATTTTTAAAACTACTGATATTTTACAAAAAGAATATAATTTGCCTAAAATAGCTGCAAGCCAAGATCCAGTTTGGCATTGTAGTTAAGTCTAACCTGATGGCTTAACTACAATGTCTATAGAGATTCTCAGTCATCCAGGCCCAGTTGCCTCATGAAAAAGTACCTTTGGAACAATCATGACCTGGATGACTAAAAATCTCTAGAGACTTTTAGCTATACAATTTGGGATGAACACCCTTTGAATGGTGTACGAGTAGGAATGGATTTCCAGAGAAAAAAATTGCAGACTACAGGAACCAGGAGCACTACTCTGGTGACCCCGAGGACACAGATAGACCTCCAAGTGCTTCAACGATCCTCTAAAAGGATGCAAATGACTAAGAAGTGAAATGTCTTCAAAGAAAAAAGAAGAAAGACCAGTTCCCTCCTAAAAAAGTACTTTGGGACAACCATGACCTGGATGACTGAGAATCTCTACAGACATTGTAGTTAAGCCCTCAGGCTAGAAAGAGGGAGACTCAGTTTTAGTTCTCCCCCAGGCATTAAGCCAACTGGTTGGTCTTGGACCAGTCACTCTCTTTCAGCCCTAGGAAGCAGGCAATGGTAAACCACTTCTGAATATGTTGCCAAGAAAACTGCAGGGACTTGCAACTGCTAGGAATCAAAACTGATCCAAAGAAGGGAGGGGGGAGGGGACGAGGGAGGGAGGGAGGGAAAGAGAGAGAGAGAGAGAGAACATACATACATACACAAGTAACCAGAAAAGTAATATATCATCTCGTTATCATGAGCAGCTAAAGCATTTATTGTTTTTTAATCAGCTTCAGTGCCCTTATAGCCTCTGAAACTCCAAAGACACAGAGTATATTGGGAAGGTCTTTGCTTAGGCTAAATCCACAGTTTATTATAAATCATCATTCTTTTACGACAATGAATACATCAGAAATTTTAAAAAGAGAATTTTAATGTCCTATATTACCAAAGAAATAGTTTCAGGTTTTGAGGATTATTAGATATGTTTTGTATGCCTTTTTAAAAATATAATATTTCTTTTAATGATTTTGTAAACCCTTTTTTGGGGTGGCGTCTGGATATCTGAATGGATCTGAGCATTTACTGGCCAGATCCCCATCTTTACTGAATGAATATTCTTTATTGAACATTTTAAAAATAATAAAATATGTACAAACCAAATTGAAAAAGTGAGAGAAAAGGAAAAGGAAAAAATGGAAAGTGCAAGGAAAGAAAAAAAGAAAAAAATTAAAGAAAAAAATAGAGAAATTACTTCCAATCTTTATCACAACTAGTGCAGGCAAAATTAATATCCTCCTATCCCCCTTATAAGGTTGCATGTCTATGTCTCTTCTACCTATAGCCCATCTTTTACCCATTCACAAATCTATTTATCATCAAATATGTCAATACAGTTGTCAACAAAAAATTCTGTAACCCAAGCACACCTCAGAAGAACATTGGGATCAGTAGTTACCAAGAGACACTTGGAGGCCACTCTGAGTCACTTGGTTGAGATGGGCAACTGAAGTTGAATAAATAAATAAATTTTAAAAAACCTACTAGAGGGTCAAAACACCAGTTTCTCATAGAGCTTGCCCAAGACTCAAATCCAGACTCACCACTCCAAGCATAGCCTGAATTAGCTAAAGGAAAGCCTACAATTTATACACATGGATTTATATTATTAATAGGAAACTGTTTTTTTTCTTGCTACTGTGAGGACTGCAACTAAGCTCCAAAGGAACAAGGAAGCTTGAGGAAGGAATCACTCAGAAGATATCACTGTCCCTTCTAATGTTAAGAATCCAAATGTTTTATTTTGGTAAGGCCTGCCTACAGCAGGACTTACAAGAGCCTATTTCCAAGGAAGTGAATCTGAACTATCGAATTGTTTTTTCCTCATAGAAATTTAATCTCAATACTTGTACGAAATCCCATCTTCATCAACTTTATCAGGCTAAGAACATTGCCAGAATCTATGTAATTCTTTACATTTCAGATCAGAGTGAGCTGCACAGAAAATCAGTCTGCAGTTTCTCCTTTATTGGATGGCAGCAATCATTTAATACATCATTTTCAAATAAATCACTTTCTCCTGTGCCTAGCAGACCATGATGGAGATGGAAAAATCCTTCCAATCTTAAAAATGTTAAAACCACACCAGAGTATCATTCAATCAAACTTCTGCACTTACCCATCTGTCAAAAACATATTGGGAAAACTCAGTGCTCAGCTGAACCCAGTTTCATAAAAGAGGTGCAAGAATTAATTTACTCTACTTGCATCTGAGGCCAGGTTGGATCTTCTGAACAATAGTCTTCCTCTGTTTCAAAGCTATTAAAAACATATCTATAATGTTAAAATTGCCAAATTAAAATTGCCAAATTTGCTACCAATGTAACTAATATGAATCTAATATTAGAGCGAGAAGATCAGTGGTGGGTTGCTCCCAGTTCTATCCAGTTCTATAGAACTGGTAGTAAAACTGGCAGGAGGTTCCACCCACCTGCCACAACATCATCATGGGTTATTTGCGCATACGCAGAAGCACACATGCTCCCGTCAAAGCATCATCACGTGACATATCATGACTTTTTTCCCCTTCGCTAAACTGGGCGTAGGCATGGCCAGCGCATGACGCATCTAGCCCATGGGCCGCATGACACATCCAGCCCACGGGCCGCAAAACTCCTGATAGGAAGGAAGGAAGGAAGGAAGGAAGGAAGGAAGGAAGGAAGGAAGGAAGGAAGGAAGGAAGGAAGGAAGGAAGGAAGGAAGGAAGGAATCATCTTAACACAGGAGTTTGCTCCCATGTTTTTTTTTCTGTTTGATTACTAATATTTTTGAATGTTTTGTATTCTGCAGAATATATGGTTACCATAAGTGAGAGGGCTTGGTTTTTAATCTTGTATTGTATGACTATGAAGTCAGGTGATTAATGGTATTGGAAATATTCAAGCTACTTTTGGTAGAAAGGATCTGCTCTAGCTTGACAGAATCTGCATCTGTAGCATTTTCCTCAATTAGATTCATTCATAGCTGCTATATTTAAAATACCAAACAGCACAACTTGTCCAATCTCACAATTAACTTTGTCCATATATTCTATACTTCTATATTGCCCTATGTTATGCTTGTTCTCTCTCTTTAGCATTCTCAATTATGTCTTGTTTTGTTCTGAGCTTTGTTCTTTGTTCTTTCCCCTAACAGAGTATTAATGTCAACAACAATGCACAGCCTTTACTGATATCTAATGGATAAGAATCAGCAGATTGAGAGACACAGTAACTGTCACAGAAGACCTCCATTGTAATTGTTCATTTAGCCAGAGAACCTGCAAGTTGTTTCAACTACAGTATAGTAGCTCTGCCTATGTGTATAATCTTTGGATCATTAGAAACATTAGGGCTATCTTTTTGCCCTTTGCTATTTTGCTTGGCAAAACCAGTAGAAAAATGATTTATTAGTTACCAGGACTTGAGATACAATGCTCATAGATCATCTCAGGATGATGTTTTCTGCATTTTCTTTTAATTTATGATGCATCAAAAGAAGAGCCTGATTTCCATAGTCCTGAAGTTAGGGTGAACTCAGCTGACATTTTGCTTATCATTACCAAAAATCAAGGTTGCTGTTATTCATGTGTCCTTTAGTTTTCTTCTTCCCTGGTCATATTCTTAAACCACCATTTCTCAACTCATCTGGGGGGGCATCAGATTGAGAAAGACTATTCTGCATAGCTCATCTAGAGAATTTCTTTTCTCAGGTATCTGGATTTTGAAATGGCCAATCGATTTTAGATCATATTTGCAAGAGACAAATGTTTATATGAGACCCAAACTGACAACAGATACATATAATGATGTATTAAATAATTTGTTGTGTTCTATTTGGCTTCAAAATATAAAATACCTTTTAGGCTGAACATTATACTACTGGGTATTTCCTCCACACTGTCGCTAGCTAAATAAGCTCTTCATACCAAAACAATCAGTAATACGAGAATATGAGAATATTTAAGGTCTGTAATGAAAAGTATATTAAACATTGAATGTCTATTTCAATGACAGTCAGTACAGTGAAATAGTAAAGTCAAAGACAAAATTGAAATCCATAGAAGTTTATATGCATGATATAACTTATATCCTATGCCTAACCTATCCCCATTGTTGCTGTAGGGAAAAATTGAAGATGTGTGATGTGGATAATGTTTTCAGTTCCTAAAAGACAGATGGGAGGTAAATCTAATGTATAAATCATGTAAATTCCAAGATTTAGATAAAGAATCATTTCTGAATCAGTATTTTTTTTAACGGCTCTAGCCTCAAATGTGAATTCTAAGGCCTTATGTAAAATAATAAAATAAGTAAGGGATTATTAGCGATTAGATGCAGTTTTTCTTTCTCTTCATGAGCTACAATAAAACTTCCCAGAACTATAAAGTTCAATTCACACTGCAGATAAAAATGTTTTGCTGCAATAATCTAAATATTGGAATTTAAGAAATCATTTGTATGGAACAGAATTACTTAGCCACCCTACCCAAGGAGCCTGAATGTTTATAAAGTGGAGATGGGATAATGTAATATGGCTATCCCAAATGCCTAGTGATAAAATCTTTATAGCTTACCAGACTTTGCAAGATTGCTATAAAACTTTTATTACTTACTGCTCATGTGAAATGAATGCATCAATCACCAGTGGAAGAACCACATGTTTGTTCTTCAATTCTTTTGTGGATAACTGTCACAGCTGAAATGCTCTGTGCCATTTCATCTTATTAAATAAATCTCAAGAAAGCTTTAGACCCTATTCATAATAATCTCGTTGGGGAGAAAATACATGAGTAATCACATGTGCAATGAAACCATTACCATCGCCATGCTTCTTTTACATATCTCCAAACTTTGAGCAAAGTGTTAGATTTACATCACAGTTGTAAAGATATTATTGAAGTTTAGGATGTTTTTGAGCATTGAATGTACAAGGGCACCATAGCCATACAGGCGATCCTTGACTTATGACCACAATTGAGCCCAAAATTTATGTTGCTAAGCAAGGCAGTTGTTAAGTGAGTTTTGCCACATTTTATGACCTTTTTTGCCACAGTTGTTAAGCAAGCCACTGCAATTGTTAAGTGAATCATGGGGTCATTAAAGCAAATCTATCTTCCCCCATTGACTTCCCACTTCCCCCACTCATCAAAAACTAGGAAGGTCACAAATGGCAATCACATGAGGACAGTATGCGCAACCATTGTAAATACATGCCGGTTTCCACACACTCAAATTTTCATCTTATGACATGGGGATGCTGCAACAGTTTTAAGTGTGCAAATTGATCATAGGTCACTTTTTTAGTGCCATTGTAACTTCAAATGGTCTCTAAATGAATGGCTGTAAATCAAAAACTACCTGTACATTGAAAATAGTGATATTATATTCTGAAGACCATAGTTTAGAAAAGATGTAAGGAAACACCCTCACAAACCCTGTCAATTTTAAAAAATTGTTTCAGATTTCTGCACAAAATCTTATGAGAGTTAATGTGAGACTACTGCAATCTCCTGAGATTTGGTAATGTAAGATTTTGATTATTTAATTTTAATTTAAAAAGTGCATTCAGTTATGTTTGTGGACATCTGGTCTGCATGCAGGTAAAGACAGACCACCTAATTTATCTGGCAGTCTGTAATTTTTTTCACTTGCACTCTCCTGATGTGCATGTAGAATGTTGGGAAGTGCTAATACAGGACATGAGAAATCTTTGCTCCATGATAATCTGGCTGAAACTAATTCAGCTGAAAGAGGTGTGACTCCAAACATCCTTATGGCAAATTGCTTACTTGATTCCCGATCATTATATTTGATCCTTGGTCAACTCTTTCCAATAGAGTACCTAACTGAGCATATTACTATAGTCATGAAGTTACAATGAAAGTGCCTCAGGGTTGGTAATTGAAAGAACTTCTAGGTTGTTGTTTTTTTTAATGTTAAAAACATTCCTAAAACAGGAAAACAATTACAAATTACTTTAGGAAATTGGATTCATTCATAGTTTTAAATTAATCAAATTCTGCATTTCATTGCAGTTCCAGTAAAGTACAAGCAAGCAACTGGTGACATGGCAAAATTGGACACCAAGCTATTTCATTTATTAGAGAAAAGGGAAGAATCTATAAAATTTACAACATTTTATTTGGGAAGTAGGAATAATATGATTGAGTTAAAAGTAATTTAGAAATCCGATATTATAGGCTCTTTACCTCTGACTTCATAGTTATCCAATTGGCACAGAAAACTATGGAAATCAATTTCTGTCAAAACTAGGAAAAACTGAACAGCAAGGAAATTCAACCTGATACTTTCCCATGTTTAAAATTAAATATACGGTATATAAAGAAATATGTGATATCCAATTGTTCATCTTGTAAAATTGTCTTTTTAAACTGACATTTTTATTAAAACAGGATAAATCATGGTTCAGGCCATT
The DNA here is from genome assembly GCF_029215685.1 of Pituophis catenifer annectens. Classification (NCBI taxonomy): domain Eukaryota; kingdom Metazoa; phylum Chordata; class Lepidosauria; order Squamata; family Colubridae; genus Pituophis; species Pituophis catenifer. Next base: position 96,125,637 of record NW_027256881.1, read on the forward strand.
ATAATGACTCTAATTGATCCAAATGTTTCTTGATAGACCAAATGACACCTTGAAATATAAAGACTTAATAGTTTTCTTATTGGTTGTAGCCAAACAGGTAGTAATAGGACACTGAAATCCAGGAAAGGAAATTAATAGTTCCATATGATGGAAAATTACTTTAATAAAGAAAGTGACAAAAATGGCAATATCACAATAACAGAGAAAGTAATTTTAGTTCACCTGGTTTAAACATATTAATAGGCACCAAAAAAGGCAGCTTGTCTGCCATCCACTTCTAGGTTTCTAGATGATCTAATTATTCAAGTTTATAACTACTTGTGGTGGCAATGCAGAAAACCATTGTACTTCAGGGAGTTTAGTGACATATTTTGATTTCTTCCTTATATTAAGAAAAGTTTAGAGATCATTCTGAACTAACCTGCTTGTTTTTCACTCTTGCTGGCTGAATAAAATGGGAGTGGGACATATCTTCATGTAACAATAAAGGTACTTTCTCATCTATGAAAGTCTTACACTTTCAAATAAAAGTGCTACGTCTTCAAGGTCAGGTCTTTCAGTCTTGTGACCATAGAGCAAGTCCTAATATTGATCTTTAAACAGGAGGCTTCTGCACTGAATCTTAGCACTAAGAAAATTGGCTACCCTTGGGGTATCTCTGCTGTCCGTTATTAAGGGGCTCCTAATAGCATGTAAGAGATTTGGGTATCATCTTGCTTAATATGGTTTTAAATCTGTTTGTTTGGATTAATAATAAAGCTTAAAATTTCTTTATTTATGATGTGCTTATTGTCTCTGGATTCAAAAGAACCAATTTTTTTGACACCTGTTCAGCACCCTGACCCTTAGAAATATATTATTCTACATTGTTTTCTGTTAATTGTTAATAAAACAAGGGTGTAGATCATTCCTTTTTTCTTAAAACAATGCAGTAAAATAAGAGATAATTGGAATATTTTTCCATCTCTTTCCCAACGCAGAGCTTCTCTTTTTACATATAATCCTCCACCCTCAAAACAGATTTTACTAACTCTGCCAATGGGTGAGGAATTAATGCAAATTCGGATCCAACCTCATAAACTCAGAGACATTGAGATGCAGTGGATGAGTAAAAAGACTTGCCTCACCAGACAAGTGGGAAGGTAGTTAGTTTATAAACTAAGTGAACTAAGATTAGGCTGTTATTTTGACCCATCAAGCAAATTTAGTATTAAAATATATCATCTGCTAAAAATGTCATAGCTTCATCCAATAATCAGAAAAGTTTGGTGATAACAACTTTATCATCAACAAAAAAAAGTTTAATTCTAAACTTTTAAAATCTATAGTCCTCCAACATCTAGCTCAGCACTTGTCTTAAATTATTTTCGATAAAGGTGTTCCTTCCTACAAAGAAACCAGTGGTCTAATCCAACTAGTCTTTGAGCCAAAACTATAACAACTTGCTTGACGAATGCAACGCTCTAGTCTATTAAGTTGTTGTCTGAAAAGATTGGATATTTTATTATCAGTAGATATGTCTTTAAAAGACTTTTGAATCTAAAGCTGGACCTCCACATTAGAAAGAAGCTTAACTTTGCTTTTTAACACTGAAGTCAAGAGGCAGGACCAGTAAGCAAGAAACAGATTCATTTGCCAGATCTTTTCTCTTTGCCAGTGCTTTTCCCTCTTATCATATAATTAGCAGAATAACGTAAGTAGAGTTTTTCCTAATATGTGGGTCCACTCGTTCAATGAGACCTTGACTGAAAAAAAGTATTTTCAGAGGAGACATACAAAGCCAGCATACAAAGGATTATGGCTCTCTTCCCTCCTACTCTTCCTCTATCTTAAGCACCATGGCTTGGAGTAGAGAATAGCAATATATACCACTTTATGGTGCTTTACAGCCCTCTCTTTGCTGCCTCAATTTACAGAGGCAGCATATTGCCCCCAACAATCTGGGGTCCTCATTTCACCAACCTCGGAAGGACGGAAGGCTGAGTCAACTTTGAGCCGCTCAGAATTGAACTCCTGGAGTGAGCAGTGAGTTAGCCCTGCAGTAATGCATTCTAACCACTGTGCCACCATGGCTCAATGACAGAATGACAGAACTAGTATCATTACATTGCAATGCAAGCTCCACCACTTTTGTCTGTGCATCAAGAAGTTGCGCTCATGTATATAAGAAGCAGTGCTTACATCACAATACCTCAACATTTGTTATCAATTATCAATCTAACAAAACCATCCAATTCTGCAAATATCTCTGAAATTCAGTCTTACAAATCTCTCTCCAACCAAATTGCATAAAAATAAGCTTGGGTTTTAACCCTCTCTTCAACCTACGCATACCAGTTAGGATTTCTTCTACTTATCTTAATATAATGTAAAAACCATCAGGTATCAGTAGCACTTGGCTACTGGATAGAAGCATTGTTTTTTTTTCTTTTTTTACCATTTTGCCTTTATATTTATGCATGTTTCTGTCTCCCCTATTTCTTTGACAAAGCCCAAAGTAACAATAAGTTGCAACTGACTTTTCCTGTTTGTGGAACCTTAACTAATTCTTTTCCTCCAAAACAAGTTGGCTCAGTGACTTGTAGCAGTGCCTTTTTTTTTTTTTTTTTTTGCTTTTGGGTTGCTGCCTTCTAGATGATATATTAACATTTGTTTGCACAGTGCAGGAAATACCCTGCAGGTCCCTTTTTGCCTTATGAAAATCTTTCCTGTCTTCTCGAAATGTAGTCGGACCAGTCTGGCATTGATTGTACATCAATCCCTCAAGGCACTTTTTCAGAGCAAGAAGACTTTTCGAGACCACAACAGGGATGGTGGGGGGGGGAGAGAAGATCCTCATTAATCTCTGGGCACCTTAATTACATGAGAGAGAAGCACTTTGGACTCACCTTCACAAAGACAGTAGGAGCCAGTCTGGAAATCACAATAAGCTGGTGAACTGAGATAAAATGATCAAGCCAAATTGTTCTTAGAAATTAATGATCAGCTAAGAGGATTCTTATCTTTCCTAATGTATGGTATTTGCCTTTCTCCCCCTTCTCTCTCGCGGTTTGTATGTAATTGTTCTGCTCTTCAGGTGGTTGATATTTATTGCTACACCTAGCCAGAGCAATTTCGCAAAAAGACCAGACAAAAACTAGAGCCAATTCTTCGGACTTCCTCAGACTGTGAGATGACCTCTGTCAGACACTTCTTTAAATTATCTTGTTCCAATCAGTCCCTTTGTCCCCTTTTTCTTTTTACTGTAATTGTATCCAGTTCAGTCCAGTTCTAAACAGATTATCTCCATTCATAAGGACATAAGGTGGCTTCAGGCAAGCCAGCCCCTGTAAGTCTATACTGTATTGGCTCATTTCATAAACTTGCTGGGTGAATTCTGTGACAGAATTGCTTCTACACTGTGTTCCAGCAGACGTTCCTGTGAAAGTTATGAGGCATACTGCAATTTAACTACTGCTACAATTTAATTTTGGTGCAATCTATATTTCAGGAGTGGGAAACTCACAGCTGTGCATATAATGCTGAACAAACAACTCCCAATAATTCCAACCAGGACAGCCAGTAATGAAAGTTGCTGAGAATTATAGTTTGGCCACATCTGGAGTGTCTCTCCTCGCTGCTACTGTTTAATTATGTGCCATGGAGTTAGTGTTGATTCTTTTCAGCAGACCTTCTCCAGGATGATCTGTCTGCAACCTGACCCTTCAGGTCTCCCAACAATGAAGTCATTGTTGCCTCCAACTTTTGTTTCTATAAAGTGTCACATGGAAAACTGTTGCCTGCACAGTTCTGATCTTGTAGGTATAGACATGGTCACAGCATTTGGATATTTTTTCCAAGGCTTGAATGGTTACTATTGAGAGCCAGTAGTTGGTGTAGTAGTTAAGACTAGAAACTAGGAGGTCATGAGTTCTAGTTCCACCTTAGACACAAAGTCAACTGGGTCATCTTAAGCCAATCACACTCTCTCACCTCAAGGATGAAGGCGATGGCAAACTAGTTCTGAAAAACCTGGCCTAGAAAATTGTAGAGATTTGTCTGAGAAGCAAACACAGTGAAACAGAAGGGGGAAAATAATATTTTTTCTTAAATGCTGGTTCCTTTATCGTTGATAGTTAATCCTGGAAAGCATAGCATTTAGCATTAGCATAGCATTTAGACTTATATACCACTTCACAGTGCTTTACAGCCCTCTCTAAGCAGTTTACAGAGTCAGCATATTGCCCCCAACAATCGATGTTTCCCTTTTACTGACTTCGGAAGGATGGGAGGCTGAGTCAACCTTGAGCCTGATGAGATTCGAACTGCCAAATTGCAGGCAGCCGGCAGTCAGCAGAAGTAGCCTGCAGTATTGCATTCTAACTACTGCGCCACCACTTAAATATCAGCCTTAAGTTTTAAGTTTTGTCAGTTTTAAGGCTCATTGCTATACTTATTGTCATTAGTTTGGTCTCCATTATATTTAATTGTAATTCCTTTTCCCCCCACTATGCTTCATTGTCATTACTAGACAATTACTTGTCATTACTAGAGTTTTCAGATAGCATTTTCAACTATCACAGCGTCAGGATCAAAGTAGTGCAGATTATCGATCCTTCTTCCTCCAGTTTTAAAATCATGCTTATCTTCTTCCAAACCAGCTCCCTAAGTAAATATCATGTACAGTAGCTTGAATAAATAAGGGAATGGTACAGCCTTATTTCTGGAGTTGTCTGCTTTGCTAGGTTTTGTCCAGGCTGTGGCTTACTGCCCTGCCTACAGGGTTTTGCATGAGAATAAAGAGATGTTTTGGGATTCCCATTTTCCTAAACAAATTCCACAGCTTGACATGGTCAGTGTGATTAAATAACTTTCCATTGTCAAAATGTGCATATTGAGTAATTTTTGGCATTTGTTAGTTTTCCAGTATGCATCATCAATAATGTCTCTTGATCCTCAGCTTTTTCTAAAACCAGCTTGAAATTCAGCATATCAATTTTCTTCTAAGGCTCTAATATGCACCGGATGACCCTAAGGATTATTTTGCCAGCATGTGAAATTAAGGCTATTGTAAAACAGTTTGCACAATCTGTTAAGTCTTCTTTCTTTGACATTGGTATATAAATTGCCCTCTTCTAATCTGTTGGCCAGTATGTCATTGTCCAGATTTAGTAATATAACCTTGACTGATTCTTCTTGTTGCCTGTCACAATTATTCATTCCTATATATAAAGAAAAATAATCCATGTTATAAGAAATCCAGCAGAATATGCAATGTTCATTTTAATTCTACTTTTATGTATATTGCTTTTGGAAGTATTTAAAGAATATCTATGGAGATTCTCAGTCATCCAGGTCATGACTTTTCCAAAGGTACTTTTTCCAAAGGCTTGTTTTTCAAGGAAAAACAAAGTCCAGTTGCCTTTTTTAAAAAGCACCTTTGGGACTCTGAAGAGATATGAACCATCATTATTTTTAGTTTGGACAAAGGTAAAGTCACTTTAGAGAAGTTCAGGCCATTAGTCTGTTAAACCAATACTTACTGTGGTTTGTTGTTTCTTGCAGGAAGGGATAAATAAACTCTTTCCGACCAATGAATAAAACAATGGATAGTTGCTTATACATGGATATCAAGCATACATATTTTTTTTTAAAGCAGTTGCCATGTCAGCAAATTCCAGAAGACATTCATGTGAATCTGTCGCAATGAAAACAACTGAAGGACTCCTGTAAAAGACATTTAATCCTCTTTTAGAAGGCCACAGCATCACTTGTTCACTAGATCATCAATGTCATACGTAAACTAATTTTCTGATTCCCCCTGCTTCACCTACAGTACTGGGTCAATGTGATACTTGTTGTTTTTGTGTTGTTTTTGTTTATTTCTTTTATGTATTTATTTTCATCAAGCATGTATTAGATAATAGATATAAGTATAAACGTGATTATGAATACATGAAATTGATACGAATAAAAGGGAACATTAGGACAGGGATGGTAGGCACGCTGGTACACTTATGCACCAGTTTATGCAATTTATGCGGGGAAGCTAAATAGTCAGTGTTTGGGTGTCCTGTCAGAGAATTGAGACAGCTATGCATAGCAAACATTCCATAACCAAGGCTCAAATCACAGCGAGATTATAAAGATTATAGGTGAAGCAGGGCAGAGCTTTTGCAATTCTCGGAAAACTTGTTATGAGCAGTAACCATAGGAGGTATACATATGTAAGAGATTTAGAGGCTGTCTGACTCCAGAATTACTCTGGGCAGCTTATCCTAAAACATAGAAAATAGTAAAAAGAAAATATTATGCATCCAGGCAAACCACATTCCATAAAACATAAATCACAACTGACAGGAGCACCACAAGCACCCCACCCCAAGGCCTGGGAGAACAGCCAAGTTTTTAAAGACTTCTGGAACATCATCTGGTTGGGAGCCAAAGAGATCTACTAGGGGGGTGGGGGTGGGGGGATAGTATTCTCCCAATCAGACTATATGCATATCTGTATTTCTTCTCTTCTCTTCTCTTCTCTTCTCTTCTCTTCTCTTCTCTTCTCTTCTCTTCTCTTCTCTTCTCTTCTCTCTCTTTTTTTTAATTTGATTTATATGCCGCCCTTCTCCTGAGACTCAGGGTGGTTTACAATGCATTAAGTAATAGCCTTCATACTTTTGTATATTTTTACAAAGTCAGCTTATTGCCCCCACAAACTGGGTCCTCAATTTACCTACCTTAGAAAGGATGGAAGGCTGAGTCAACCTTGAGCCTGGCGAGATTCGAACTTACTAATTGCAGACAGCTGGAGTTAAATTACAATGCCTTAGTCTGCTGGGCTATCCAGGCTCCTCTTCTCCTCTCCTCTCCTCTCCTCTTCTCTTCTCTTCTCTTCTCTTCTCTTCTCTTCTCTTCTCTTCTCTTCTCTTCTCTTCTCTTCTCTTCTCTTCTCTTCTCCCTCCCTTCCCTTCCCTTCCCTTCTTCCTCCTTCTCCCCCCTCCCACACACACCCTGAGAAGCACTGTGTAGGTTCCATATGCTTTGTTCTGTTTCTCATCACCAAGAGTGGGAGGTCTCTGAATGAAGCAGTCAGCAATACTCCCAGCTCTCATTCATCTGCCTGTACCTATGGATGCAGGATTTGTTTCTCTACAACTCCTCATCAGCTCCTGCACATTTTCAAATTCAGGGTTTTTTTCAGCTTCTCCTATCACATGTTACTTGATCTAGACCTGTTCCATTATTCCATTACTGGATAGGCAAATGGAAAGAGTCCCAAACATGAATACACTTTCTTTTCTACATTTGGTTGGATCAGAAAAAGAAACATAAACTCAGTAGAGAAAATGCACAGAGCATGGTTCTGGAATTCTTTCCAATCCTTTAATAACAGCCCCACCATGAGAATGGAGCAGATGACAACATCCCAAGACACTGCCCAATTGACTCTTCCACAGGAACAAATGGTTAAAACCAGACCCTTCCAATTTTCAAATCCAATCTTTTCCCTTTCTATATGTTTAGTTCAGTTCTGCTCAGTTTTCAGAGAGTTATTGTGGGATAGACAGAGCCTTAAGTTTCTTTGCATTACTTCTTTTCAATATTCCATTGGATTGGGGAGGAAATAGAAAGAGAAATAAGCAATAAAACTAGGAAAGCATCAAGAACAAGAAAATTGAGAAGACAAAAAAGAGTCTACTTGAGACAGTATAAAAAATACATAGCTATAAGCAATAGCTATAAGATAAAAGAGGCTCAGTGCACTAGTGCCACTGTTTAGTTTTGAAAAGTGGTTGTCATACAGGGCACCTTGTTATTAAATTAATTCTAAGTATGCGACTGCTTTGAGCACACTGAAGCATGGTGATATTTAAGGGCCCATATTTACTGCAATGGCAAAACAATTTTCAACTAGCCCCCAAAGCCAGCCGCTCATTATATCTGATGTAAGAGAGTAATAGTTGTTGAAGCCGATCTATGAAAGCATAGTATAGGGCGGGAAATCAGCAATTCTTAAACCAACAACCTTGTGATGGTACTGGATTACATGACTTCATTGAACAGTTGAGCCACTTGGCCACTGAATTCTACAGAAATAAAATAGCACAAGGGAAGGAAAAAAAGGGCAGTTTTAATGCAGGACGCCTTTTGCATTTACTTCGGGTAACTGTCAATAAAAGAAGGCTTTTCTTTTTAAATTGCAAACATTTGTCATGGAAATAATTGAAAAATGATAAATGTGGCATCTCACTACTACATAATGCTTCCTTCCCCTTTGACAGATTGTTAGTTTTCCAAGCATTTGATATCAACCTTATGTTTGCAGTTTTTAATCAACATCTCGCCCATTAAATTATGACAATGTAATCAGAAGATGTCATGATATATTATAAATGCCGCATTTTCTTGTGGGCACTCCCTTTAACCAATACTTGCTGAGGAGGAGAATTAGTAGGACAGAGTTCCAAACATATAGATGGGGAACTCATTAAATTTGCAGATGACAACAAGCTGTCAGGAATAGCCAACACTCCAGAAGATAGACTTAAGATACAGAAGGATCTTGACAGACTTGAACATTGGGCGCTATCTAACAAAATGAAATTCAATGGTGAAAAAAGTAAGGTTCTCCATTTAGTCAAGAAAAACCAAATGCACAGGTACAGTATAGGTGGTACCTCACTCAATAGTAATAACTGTGAGAAAGATTTTGGAGTCCTAGTGGACAATCACTTAAACATGAGCCAGCAGTGTGCTACAGCTGTCAAAAAAGCCAACATAGTTCTAGGCTGCATTAACAGAGAGATAGAATCAAGATCACGTGAAGTGTTAATACCACATTATAATGTCTTGGTAAGGCCACACTTGAAATACTGCATAGTTTGTTTTCTATTGCAAATTTCCATGGAATTACTGATTATCACTAAAACTGCCATGTCAACCAACGAACAATTTTAGGTGCAAGCTACAACATTTCAAAGGCAAATAAAAATTATTTTGGATTAAAATACCTTCTGTTGTGGCCCGCCAGCGGCCTGCGCAGATTGTGGCTGATCCCAATGACGAGGAGGCTGGTGTGGTGTTGCGCCAGCAGCCTTCACAGCTGGCGCTCGCATCGGACAGCAAGGAGGCTGAAGAGGATGTGGTGCCAGAAGCAGAGACTCAGCCAGGGCCTTCAGAACCTCCAGAGGCTCCTTCAAGTGCAGAGAGTGAAGTGGGGGAGCCTCTTCTCAATGCTCGAGCATGCAGGGCTGTCAAAGACAGGAGTGGCTACTCAGGAGGAGGAGGTCTCTTCGAGAGTAAGGCTTGAGGATAATTGGCCACTCCCTTAGCCTATTTAAGTCACACACTTTTAGTAAGTTTCTTGCTGGAAACAACTTGTAATTATCATCAGAGCATTTTTGGAAAAGTCTTATCGTATTTTGTTTTCTGGGCTGGTTGCCAACCTTTGCCGGACTTTGGTTTATTCTTGCTACTTAATAAATTTGATAAGGACCGTTGGTGTGTGTCAATATCCTCGGAAATCCGGAGCTGGGGCAGAACACCTTCCCCATTATGATGCTCAGGTTCCTTTGTATCAGGCTCAATTCTTGATTGGTCCTAGATGGTGTCTACATCTATGACCTTTTTCTTGGAAATAGTGCGAATTGGTTTGCCGTTGCCTTCTTCCAGGATTTCTTTCTTCCCAATCAGCCTTACAGATCTGATATTTCTTGATGATATTCCATGCAAGTACTAAGCAGGTTTGACCTTGCTTAACTTTTTTAGGCAAGCCACAATTGATTATTTGATACCTTCTAACTCATTAATTTACAAGTTCATCTCTTATAATGACAAACAAGTACTTTGAGAATTCTGGAAATTGAAGTCTGAATATATCTGGAAGATATTTAGTTGGGACATCTAAATTGCATCAAATACAGTTTAATTTTCTTTCTTCTTATATCAATAGAAGAGAACATGTGACCCTCCCAATCAACATTATCAATATTCTAGCCATTGTCTATCCACTGCATGATGGAGGCCTCTTCTGAATGTTTCCAACCAATGCGGTCTTGAGCTTTCTTTTGCCAATGCTTGCTGATGTCATTGATCCATCTTTTTATTTATTTATTTATTTATTTATTTATTTATTTATTTTTGTCAAGCATGTATTAGATAACAGATATAATATAAACTATTATATATATTATAATATTATATATATATATATATATAATGTTATAATGTATTATATTATAAAATAACTATGAATACATGAAATGGATACGAATAAAAGGGAACATTAGGACAGGGACGATAGGCATGCTGGTGCACTTATGCACATCCCTTAAAGACCTCTTAGGAATGGGGTGAGGTCGACCATAGACAGTCTAAGGGTATCTTGTTTTAGGTCTCTTTTCTGGATGCTTTTTATCTAGTGGAATACATTCTATAACTGCCTTATAGACTCTCCCATATATATGGGAGATATATATGGGAGATATATATGGTGTGTGTGTGTGTTATTCCAAGTCAGCACACAACTTCATCTAACATCCTTTCCATCTTCATTTTCTTAACCATTAAACACTTACTTTTCAAAGTAATCAACTACTTTTGGATCTCTTCCACAAAGTAACTCTATTCTATTTAAAGAACCAGGCATTTGTTTCTGTTGTCCTACCAGATGATCACAAACAAAGATTGATTTTTTAAAAAACTATCTATTCTTAAGAACATACTGGAAATAAGACTTGTAAGAGAACACCATGTGAATTACCACCTATAACCCACTTAGGCCACTGTCAATCACATGAATAAGGGAGTAGACATGGATTCAATAACTGTATACCAGTGGTGGGTTCCTCCCGGTTTGGCCCGGTTCCGGTGAGCCGGTAGCGGTGAGGATATGATGTCACTGAACCGGTTCTGCCCATCCCCCCCCACCCCCGCCCCCCCACCCCATGTTATTCTTACCTTTTATTTGGCTCCACCCCCAATCTATTGCTGCCTCCTGACTCCCATCTGAAGGCTAGAGGGAAAAAAACTGTTTAAACTCTTGGTGCGAGGCTTCAAAGGGCTGCCCTACAGCTGATCAGTGTTAAAAGAAAACAAATGAGTAGACCGATGCCTGCAAAAATAAATGGGTAGACCAGTGCCTGCAAAAATACATGAGTAGACCGGTGCCTGCAAAAATAAATGGGTAGACTGGTGCCTGCAAAAATACATGAGTAGATCAGTGCCTGCAAAATACATGAGTAGATCAGTGCCTGCAAAAATAAATGGGTAGATCGGTACAGCTCTGCAAGCAGTTAAAAGCCTGGTAGACCAGTATTTCTGCTAAATCTTAAATAATTGTCACATGACCCTCAAGCCATGCCCACAAAATAAGCCATGCCCACAGAACCGGTAGTAAAAAAATTTAGAACCCACCCCTGCTGTGTACTATTCTCCATCCCCTAGTCCCATAACATTGCTGATGACTTTTGGGCATGAATTTTTGCAGGTGGAAACTGGCTGTAAACCATGTTCTATAATTTGCCACAGTAGGTGGCAGTACATAGTTGAACTTGGCTGCTTTTTAAAGCCTAAACAGCAAGTACTTGGGTGAGAGATTATCAAGGACTGTAATTAAAAATAAAATCCCAGAAGAAAACAGTGGTAGACTATTTTCATATTGCTGTTATGAAAAATTACATGGGCATATCAATAAGTTATAATCATGAATTCTGCATTTTATTTTACTTCAGAAAACCCCCCCACACGCGCACACACAAATTTACATGAATTCTGCATTTTCTTTTACCCACATGTGGAATCAGAATAGACAAAATGGCTTCTTTGCCTTCTGATGTGTGGGAAGCAATATGAAGGGATATAAGAATTCATTCTTTGATTGTAGATTTGAAATGACCCATTCACACATGTAGTTTTATTGAAAAGAAAGTTTGGAAGAGACCGTGCTCAGGGTTTTTTTTTTTTTCTCTCTCTCTCTCTTTCTGGCTTTGTAAAGAAAGTCTGAAGAGTCCTCCTCCTTCTTTCTCTTTTACTGATCTTATTTCTCTCTGAAAAACAAAAGGCATGGGAGGTTTAAATGCTTCCTAAGCATTTTATTTATTAACCTATATTATTTATAATGTGCCCAAATATCTGTTCTGCAGAAAAGAAAAGGATATGGGGGCGAAGTGGGTAGAATCTTGTGAAAGTCCTTGGCATCTCCAACCCATGTTTATCAAAGATTATTAGCAGAACAATGAAGAATATAAACCAACTCTGCTACTTTATCATCTTTCCCTTATAAAGTTGTCTATTTATTCCTCCCATTGGATGGTTCTATTGTTTGCAACTCTCAAGTGTTCATTCACTTTTTATCAAAATATTGTTGTTTCTTTGCACATAATCACAACAGCATATTTCTGCTCCTTTGTATTACATTTCCTTAGTCTTCTGCCTAATGGATTCTTCATCGTTTTAGCTTCTCAGCGTATTTTTGTTGCTTATCCTGTAACATACTTTTCATGGTATCTCAAGCTGCTTTTCTTGCTATTTGTATCTTTTTTGGAACTTTGTATATAGATAACATTAATGTGGAGAAAATATATTTTCAAGAACAAATGAGAGTTTAGATGAGTTAATCTCCTGATGTAGCTTTGAATTGCTGGAATTCTCTAAAAATTGAAATATAGCCATTGGAATTGGAACATGGAATGTGTCCTTTTTTCAATTATTTCTATGTTAGTGTCATATCATGCTTTTCTTTTCCATTCAATAATACATTACTCTGTGTCTTTTGAGGCAAAAACGTTTTTGGGATTTTGAAACGGGAACTGAAATTTTGTTAATCTAGAGAGAATAACTCAGACCTACTCTGTGATAATAACCCTATACATAGTCAATAAATATAAATATTATTATAATATAATAATAACCCTATTATAGTCAATAAAAGTAGGCAGAATAAATTAAGTGGTTTATATTTCCAAATATATGTTCATAAGCAGCATCTGCTTAAATGACTAGAAATGACCAATTAGAAAGAGATAATTAGAAACAGATAAAGTACCATACAATTTATATAACAAGGTTTGTGATGCAGTTCAACCATAGAAATACATCAAGTATACTGTATATATTAGTATCTTAAAAAAAAAAAACATTTCAAGTTTACAGATAAAAATCACTCTGAGATTTCACAAAGGGACCCACTACAGATTGCACTCACTACAGTTCCCCTGGAAAAATTCAGTGGAGTAGGTTCAGGTTGACTGACAATTTAGTTAAAAATTGTCAGTCATTAAATTGTCACCCATTAAAATCAATAAGAACAAATTCCTAACTGATTTAAGTTCTATTTATTTCAAGGGCCCTATACTAAACACACAGCAGTCTAGATTCAACCTCAAAGAGTTTTACAATATATGTAACAAATTTATATCTGGAGTATGTAGGAGATTCCCCTGGGATGTATTCCTGAATCTTAGTCAGTCCTCTTAACTAATATGTTACACAATACAGACAACATTATTCTGATTCTCTATGGTATGACTGGGAAGAATATAATGGCCAATATGATATCATAATGTCTTTCTAAGAATAGGAAGGCCACATTTCTGATCACCATGAAGTTTTTTCTGATGTAGGGAAGTCATTTATCTATATGTCTGTCTTTCCTTCATATGCTTTGTGTGTGTGTGTGCGTGTGTGCGCGCATGCGCGCGCACACACGCGCACTGCATAATATTTTTTGTATGGGAGGATTAGGCTGACAGCATGCGACTGCCTAGCCCAAAGGCACTCAATGAGCTTCCATGGATGAAGTTGAAGTTGAAGTTGAATCTAGTTCTCTCTAATCTTAATCCCTCCACAGCCCCAATTTACCTCAGAGTTATTCTGAGATTATGGATTCAGGCAGGGATGAGGGGAGCCATGGATACCACCTTGACTCACTGAAGGGAAGATTTGGACAACTGATTAATGGGAGCAGAAAGAGATAATAAGTTAGCAAGAAGGAGGTCTATCTTTAGTGAAATTATCTGTGGAGGCTTTCCCCAAGTCTCCTAACATTTTAGGTACCCAAAAGGAAGACCTTCTTGATTGTGGCAACCTTTCATGGAACTTCCATTCTGGCAATATTTTATTTAGTACCAGATTTCTGGAATTTTTTGGTTGGACTTTTTTTCAATATCAGGCAGAGCGTTTGTATTTCCAGGACTTTAAATGTTTCTTTAATATTCCATCACTTATACTTTTATTGTTATACTTTATGTTGTATTTGTAGCTATCCTGGAAACACTGTTGAAAGTTAGTATGTTTCTTTAAAAAAAAATAAAGAAAATGTAACTATCACATAATATCTATGTTCACAATACTTTTACCTTCTTAATAAATTTACAACAAAATTGAAAAATCCAAAAAAATGTTGATACAGGTTTAAGAAGTAGTCATGTAATATCATCCTTTCTTACCTTGAAACTGTGACAGAAGCTTTTGATGGCTTTTCCTGAGGAATGTTGTCATGGTCCTCTAATTCTGGCTATTCCATAAATGTGATAATAATAGCTCTGAAATGCTGTATTTTACATCCCAAATATGAATTAATATGTCTATTATAAAAGGCTTTAGTGCATCTCAGTAAGTTAATGGACTTTGGAATGAGTTTGCTTATGTATCCCTACTCAGAAAGTGATCTAGTGGAAATGACAGAAGAAAACACTTGGAAGTTAATAGAGCAATAGAGAATATGCAAGTCACATTTCTGCCTTTGTAGACTGAGCCTGGAGTGAAAGAAGCATTTTATCTTCAGGATCAATCAAGATGTCACGGATCCTGTGGCATTTTACAAATGCAATTAGGGAACAAGGGACCAGGGATCTCTTATGCATGAATGGACACGCTAACTTCCTAAGCAAGGGCAACTACACTCTGAGTTAAGTTGATACTTTTAAAATGCATGGGGTTTGCGGAAGATTCACTCATCCATGCTGTCAAGCCAAGAAAATAATGCAAACAAAGTTTTGTTTTGTATGATCTTAAACTATGGCATTCATTGTGTTGTAAAATACTCAGAAGGAGACTACAAAAATACAAATTTGAGTCCTCATTGTTCATTGGCTGATTGACCCACTGGCCTAGACACCATCTGGCTAGGCCATCACAATCATATCAACCAGAGTCTGTTTTAGGGATACAGTGAGGTGAGATTCCCATATAAGAGAAGGAATCTTGCGAGATGGACAACATACATGTTTAATAAACAAAAAAAAAAGAAAGAAAGAAATGTCCAGAAGAGAAGCAGAAAAAAGACGGGAGGAGACAGATTCCATCAAGCTGCTATGCTATGTTGCCTTCTTTAGTTTTGACTCAAGGAAAGCCAAGCCAAAACTGATTCACTCATTTTGTCTACTTATTCATACTGTTTGTGAATATATTGTACACAATCCATAATCCATGAACTCACCAACCTCTAGTCACATTTTGATTTTTAAGAAATGCTTGAACACCCTCACAAAATGGTAATAATGTGTGCAAATTCACAAAATTACCATAACAAATACCATTTCATAGAATGATCAGCAATGATGCAGAAAATTATTGCTTCTTATAATCTTCCCTTTCCTCTCCTCCACCCCACACACATACAACAGCTTTCTAAGTTCTCAGCCTCTTCTCCTCTTGCTAACTTACTCATCTCTCTCTGCCCCCATTAATCAGATGTCTAAATGGTCCTGATGTTTTTCTTCTGTTTCCTATCCCCAGCTAGCTCCTTCCTTCCTTCCTTCCTTCCTTCCCTCCCTCCCTCCCTCCCTCCCTCTCCCCTATCTCTCTCTCCTGATTTAATGGCTGAAACAATACTATTTTACAGCCATACAAAGCATGAATGTGAGGGGTGGAGGGTTAGAGGCACACATACAAAGCGAAGGATGGAGGGTTAAAGGCATATATGTCTATATATGTATACTTTAAACTGGCAGAGGTAGGAAACCTTGGCAAATCAAGAAAACTATAGAAGTACTGCATTGCTGACCTCTGGCTATAATCAGAATGCATCACAAATACAAATCAGGAACTGGGACTGCAGGCAAGCACAGCAATCAGAGGGACAAAGGCACTGGAGCAAGTTACCCACCACACAGACAGCCAAATATATCTGTTCCACTTACATACTTTCTGGGAACAGTTCTTTATTTAAAAAAAACAAACAAACAGTCAGCTGAGAATCTATAGTACAGCTGGACAACACTGACTAGTACATACTAATATACCTAAAAGGGGACTGGGCAGGGTGGGAGGAAGGGATAATCAGTAAATATAGAATACATTGAATTCTGAAATAAATAAATGGCCTTAAATAGGTGCCAACCAGTTGTTTCTAAGAGAAGGAGGATCAAAAATTCTTAACAGATAGAATATCCATACATTAATCATATTTATCACTACTCCTTTCTTTCTTTTTCCTTTAAAAAATTAAGAATTATAATGGTTTGATTTAAATTAGCACATCAGTTCCAAAGCATTTCTGAATGATAACTTTATAACCAGTTAATCCATATGTGTTCGAGAACTGTTTTCCAGGGAAAGCCATTTGCATTATCAAATTGTGGCGCTGCTAGCAGAAGGGGAGAAATTATGTTCATCTCAATGAAGTGGAAAACCAAAGCAGAAACAGAAACAGGGGGGAAAATGGTCTATCACCCCCCACTCCCTTATTAGCAAGTTCATTACCATGATGAAATAAAACATTTGGCATAACTTGACACCTACTCGTCCTAAACAAATAGCATAATTCTGAAAATTCCTTGGAGACAGCCATTCAGCAGCTAACTTGTTGAGCCATGACTAACTTCAGATCACATTCAGCCATGGAGCTCACTGGTTTATTTGGGCCAATGCCGACTCTCAGTCCTCAGTAGCTCATTTCATGACAGCTGTTGCAAGGATAAAATGTGGAGAACTTTACATGCTGAACACTTTTGGGAATATAGATATAGAAGTACTTAGAGCAGGGGTCAGCAACCTGCGGCTCTGGAGCCGCATGTGGCTCTTTCATCCCTCTGCTTGGTTCCCTGTCATTCAAAATATGTGTCACAACTACCAATGTACGACACCCGCCGGCATGCGATTTATTGAGCTTTTCAACCCCTGGTAGGCCAACCATGGATAAATCCAAGAAAAGAAAAGTTTTGGAAGAAAACAGAATGTTTACTTCAACTACATATGCTAGTTTCGTGGCTGCTCGAGAAATAGTCAGGCACAGGAAGGATTTTGTGGCTCCTGGTGTTTTCTTTTCTGTGGGAAACGGGTCCAAATGGCTCTTTGAGTGTTTATGGTTGCAGAACCATGACCTAGAGAACAAAAGCATGCATTAAAATAAAAATCCTACCTGAGGATTCCTGCGATTGACCTGGCAAATCACCATTTACTGTATTTCCAAAGCAGGTCAAAATTGGAGCTACTTCACCATACCTTCATTTATTTAATAGGCTTTTTTGCTTTGTTTTCCCTGACTTACGGGTTTCAGAGGGAAGCTAAATACTAATACTAGGTCCACAAACCTGATCCTGGAATCTCATCTCTTAGCAAGTTTTAGTCCGTAGACTATAAGCTACCTATGACCTGAAGACAACATGTAAGTTGGTTTTCCATTTTGTATACAGTATATATAGATATGCACAGGTACATATACCAAACATATATACACAGAGAGAAAGTTACTTTACAATAAACAAAAAAGAAGAGGAGGGAAAAAACCTACAATATAGCCAGAACAAAAAGAAAAGGAAAAGTGATTGTAAAGATTAAGAAGATAAACTGAAACTAGTCCAACTTTCCTTTGTGTTG
The DNA here is from genome assembly GCF_029215685.1 of Pituophis catenifer annectens. NCBI lineage: Eukaryota > Metazoa > Chordata > Lepidosauria > Squamata > Colubridae > Pituophis > Pituophis catenifer. The sequence goes on from NW_027256881.1 coordinate 96,143,433, forward strand.
ATATGAGGAAATTCCATAAGTGTGAGAAAATCTTTTCATTAGAACAAAACTATGTTTAGTTAGCTGCAGTTTTTCCTAATAAATTCCAACTTTATTCATATTGTTGTTGTTCCGCCAGGCTGGGCTATCAATATAAAGATTTTAATTGGTTTTAAATTGGGTTTTTAAATTCGGGGTTTTATAAATTGGGCCTATTGTTTAATAATTTTAATTATTTTTAAATATTGTCTGTCTTTGTGTTTTTAATTAGGCTGTACACCGCCCTGAGTCCTTCGGGAGAAGGGCGGTATAGAAATTAAATAAATAAATAAATAAATAAATAAATAAATAAATAAATAAATAAATAAATAAATAAAAATATATTGCCAAAGTCCAGATTTTGTCTATATAGTTCAACATTACATTAGCAGCTTTGAATCTTCTTTCTCTTTTTAATCCCTATTAACATTTTAATTAATACTGAACCAAAAAAGAGATCACCATAGAATATGTCCCTATCATATCTGTCAGATTCCTCTTACATTTAATTTGGCTCTGAAACCATTAACCTATTGGATCTCATAACTGAAGGATATTTAGGTATTAAAAGGGTCAGAGCAGAATACAATTTGTTGCTATATGCTGATATTTAAGGTCATTGATCATTATCAGTGTTGGCTACCAAAATTATAGTTTATCATTAAGCGCAATAATTCAATAAGATTTCAGATTAGTCAATCAATTGGAATAAGTCTAAATCAGAAATAGCAATCACATGACCATGAGATGCTGTGACTACACAGGATTTGCCTAACAATGGCAACTGGAATGATTTCAACTGCCATTTTAAGTCAGTGTGGCCACATGACATTTTACAAATGCGGTACTTATGGAGTTGCCAGTCCCAATTAACCACTATTAAGTGAAGACTACCTATAAGGCATACAACCCAAAAAATGTACAATCATGTTTCCACTGCTTTGCACTTAGCAATATCCAAATTGCACAAAAAACTTTGCAAGAGTTACTTTGAGGTCATTTATTTGCTAGTAAAAAAATTGAACACAAAACTCTTCAATCCATTCAGGAAATGGGATTACAAAAACCATTAATAGCTCTTTATGTATATCTCAATAGAAGTTACAATACCACAGAATATGGTTAACTGTTTCAATATTACTATTTTTACAGAGGCAGAATCTTTCCGCATATGAAATTTTATGAAATTTTCCCTCAAGCTCTGCTATTGATAATAATAATATTGAACCATAATAATATAAATACTTAACAAAATATATTGTTTGCAAACTGATTTAGGGCAATGCTGCTTTGAAGTGTGCATTGTTATGGACCAATTGTACCCTAAGTAAGAGTTTCCATTATTTTGTTTGTAGTTCTATATTAAGGGCCATTTGTTTAAGAACTGCCATAATCTTGTCTCAAGGGTATGAGTATTTTTCTTGAAAAATCAGTTTATATCAGTTTTTTTCTCAGTTTGGAGTTTCTAGGAGGAATCATACAGTAAAGGTAAGGTTTTTATAGTACTTATTAATTAATGTTAGTTGGGTCGGGCCTTAAGATTGTAAATGAGGCTTTTAGTCAATATTGAAATTTGTTCCTTTAAGTGCCTTAGAATAATTATTTATTTTTTCAAGAAACAAGTTTTCTCTTATTACTGGAAAACGCTTCAGTGATCCTAAACATGTGCTTTCTGTTTACAGACGCTTGTATAATATTATGAAAATATATATGGATAATTTATAAGAAAAGTAGAATAATGACATGGAATATCCGGTTCTTCCAAATTGGATTTAGTGACATTAAGAATGTTAAATATATATCTTTTGATTTTAAGAAACATTTAATGCTGGGAAGATTCTCTTTCTAATATATTGGACTCTTCAGAGGATGTTTCAGAAATGGCCGGATTTCACCAATAGGTATGGGTATCCAACTAATATGCTTTTTTAAAAAAAAAAATCAAGATGGTGGCCATGAGTGCAATTAAAGCTCTGCCTGCAGTGCACAAAAAAAATCAGGCAGTGCTTCAACTGTGTTGTCACCATTTGTACTGTTTTGGCCACACTATATAAGTGAAAAATGATAGAAAAGATTAGATAGTGACTTTGCATGGGCATACACAGAGCCACTGTGTTGGATTCCATCCAAATTACTCTATCACCACTTATCTAGTCATAAGGATAGTTTGAGAAATGAAGAATCCACAGAGGAAGTGAAAAACATATACAGAAAGATAGGCATAGAAAACTATTCAAGCTGCTACTGGTATAGAATGCGGCTACATGGATAGTAAGAGCTGTCAGATATGTGACATCTGTGACACCACTACTGTGTGAGCTACATTGGTTACTGGTGTGTTTTGGGGTGCAATTCAAGATTTCGGGGTACAATTCAAGGTTGTCACTTTAAATCCTGGTTACTTAAGAGACTGTCTTTTTCCAATAGTTTCTGTCAGACCAATTCGGTCCAGCAGGTAGGGCATGCTGCATGATAGTCAAATTTTGGCAGGCAGGCACCAGGAGGTATGTCTTCTCTGTTGTAGCTCCCGCCCTTTGAAACATCCTTCCTTTAGAAATTAGGATGGTCCTTGACCCTCTTGTCCTTTCCTAAGGCTTTAAAACTCTGGCTATGTACCTAGGCTGGGATGAGATGGGAAGCTGTATTCATTCATTCATTCATTCATTCATTCAATCAATCATTCAATCAATCAATCAATCAATCAATCAATTGTTCACTCACATTTTGTATCTTACCAGTTTACTGCCTCTGCTCTGTTGGTTCTTTTTAGTTTTCTCTCTCTTTCCTTCACTTCCTCTGTTAATGAACCACTTGTAATGACATTGTTCTCTCTTGTAAGAAATTACTAACTGACTAGCACTTGATTTAATGTCCTGCCTTCAGCTATTTTGAAAGGTAGAAACAAAAAAAGAAATCTGTATGCTCCCCAACTATGGCCATGTGATACAGGTATTATAGACTCTATTATCCATATTTTATTGTATTGCTGTTTTTATAGAGGTATTAGAATCAGATTTATTTCACCTTATCTGTCACAATATCCAAGTTATTCTAATACCTAATATCTTTTATATACAAACTCTTCTTTCAGGACTTTGCCAAATTCTGTTATCCTGGCAACAAGATACGATCCAAATTGACTAACCTTCACATACCTTGATATAACACAACTGTGCCTAATCCTTGTAAGCAAGCACATACACGGAACGATTTTATTTATGCATATTTCTGTCTTAAAATCTTAGTTTTAGAATCTTCTGTCTTAGAATCTTAGTTTTATGTTCCTAATATCAATTATTTAAGACAAATAACATTTTGTTCCCTAACTTTAGATGCACAGGTATCAATAGTGGAAATAACATTCTGCTCTATTCTTTTAATGTGTGCTTCATATTTGCTTTTTCTCTTGTACTTTATAAAAATGTGTTGATTATTTTGGTCCATATTGGCCTTTGATTGAAATAAACTTTGAAACCGAAGATTAAAAAGTTGTAATGAGTTTTTCTGCTCAATCATTCCCTTCCTGGACACCTTAAAATTTTGAAACTTTTCTTTCCATAAATTGAAAGTTTACATTTAAAAATTCAAGAAATAAAACAAAAGCCATCCTAATTTCCTAGCCAACAGGCCTAGAATCTTCCTGCTTGTCAGAAAATAATGTAGAAACCACAACTGATTCATGATAAATCCTAAATACTTGGCCTTTTATGTGCGAGAGAGGAACACACACAGAGACACGCACACAAAGAGAGAGGGGGAAGAGAGAGAGAGAGAGATGTGCTTTACTAGATCTAACACCCTTGCTGTCTAAGCATATTGTGTTTATGAAATATGTAGCTATTGTGTATTAAGCTAAATGTCAGTGATGGGGCTGACCTTCAGATTAACTCATTGGACAGCCAAAGTGCCAGGAAAGTGCTTCTCTGAGGTTCATTTAGCACAATTGCTTTTTGAACTATAAATACAAAATGAACATCCTTCATAAAACTTAAAGGAGCTTCTGTACAGGATAATGGGCCTTGCAACAGGAGCCAAAATATTTCTAGAAAAGGCAGATCTTGCACCCAGGGACTGGCTAACTGCTAACTGAGCAAGAAAACTTGCTCCATAATGTAACATAGTGCAGGAAGGGCCCAGCTTGCTGTTTGGGTCACTTACAGAGAAAATAAGAATCCCATTCTGCCCAAATTAAGCCTTTGGATGGGAGTGCAGTCTCAAGCACAGAAGTCATCTAACTCAGTGGGTTTGTTTTTAAAGTAAATATCCTGAACAGAATAGTAAAAAACAAACAAACCCCTAGCTACACTAAATTAAATTAATGTTCGGTATTAGTCTGGCATTTTGTTTCACATAATGGCCAAAGAGATGCCTCAGGGAAGCTTACAAACAGAAGGAGAAAACATATCTCGTTTTGCCATTATGCTCCATGAATTTATCAATCCTCTTTTAAATTGGTAGCTCTATTATAGAAATAGGTTCCACAGATTAATATGTGTGAAAGAGTAATATCTTTTGATTATTCTAGATCTTCCCCCTGATAGCCCAAAGTCCCAGTGGCTTGAAAAAGGGAGAAAAATGTCTCATCCAAATTTTCTACCCTCTACATGGTTTTATATATTTTAATCATATATTGGGCTTATTATCTTGATGAGTCTCTTCTCAAAGGCTTTTTGAAAATCCAAGTATCCAGCTGTGATGGAAACACCTCCATTCCTATGACTGTTGATACTCCAAAACCTCATCAAAAATTGGTGAGGCAGGGGCTTCTGGTTTGACGTCACCATGAGATCAGACACGAGGAATGGGGCTCTGCGAACTCATGCCGAATCCTCCTTGCTGGAGGGCCCCCACCCAAGGGACTAAAATCACTCTGTAGGGGTGACAAAGAAAGGAGGGGCACCCTGCAGGTCATCGAGAGTGGCAGCTCTCCAGCTGGACTCAGGGATTCCTTCCCATCCAACGACAAAAAGGAGAGGCAGCCATTACGGCTGCCATGAAGCCGAAGAAACAAAGAATGTGTTGGAGCGGTGTAGATGAACAGTGATTGGAACTGGGTGAGGTGATTCTTTTTTTACCTAGAACCTAACCCCAAAGAAAATAAAGCCTGGAAAAGAGATTCTTTGAAATGCTTGTCAAAGTGGCGAATAATTACAGAGAGAAAAATTATAGACCCAAAAGATAAGGAACTAAAGGAAGAGTGTAAAATCTTTAAAATATAGAAAGATGGGATTTTTAAACTTTATTGGCAATATTTTGGTAAGGCATTTTAAAATGCTGGAATTATTTGTTTGAATATTGACTATTTGCGAAAAACTGAAATAAATATTTGCCAGATTTTGTGCAATGTTGAAATTTAAGCTGAAGGCACTACTGATGAATGGAATATATACTAAACTCCTACAACCTTGGGAAGTATTGATAAGACAAAGGGAAAAAGGGGGAAATAAATAACATCTGGAGGACTGCTGTGCTATCTACTGTTCTATATCTGTCTACTTCATGGTTATTGGGGGTTTAACTGTGAGATTATGGAAGACATCTAAAGAAAGCTACTTTTAATTGCCAAGATCTATGACTGAATTTACAGAGTGGACTTAAGGAGACATTTAGAAATCTTCCTGGATTACCTAAATGGAATGAATTGACTAACTGTGGGACACAAAGAACTATAATTATTGCATTCCCCTGAGGAGCAACGTTAGGATTAAGCAAATGGTTTATAAGGTGGATTTCTGAGGTCATAGACAATTGAGACTTTGGGGCAGTGACAGACTATAGAAAGGCTATTGAGCAATGTTTGGACCTATCAAAATAAGACAAGATGTTACATCAGGGGGAGATGAGTGGATTTTTTTAAAAAAATGGTGTTGATGCTCCAAAGTACTTATGATATGTTGATAAAGAACCACAGGGAGATAAAAGACTTAATGCATGACATTTTGGGGAAATCAGAAAATGTTCAACAAGGGACAATGAATAAAGATAATAAAACACAGGAAATACAGGAGATAATAGAAATACCAAAGAGACAGAACAGATAAATCAACAAATAAAACAAGAAGAGAAGAAGGATAAGACAATAAAGACTTATGAATCAAATAAGGGGCAATATATATATTAAGAGATCAAAAAATGGGATTGGATAAAAAGAAATATATTTTTGAAGAGAAGATAGAGGCTTGGGCAGATCCTCCAGACATATGGCACCAAAAGATAGTAGAGTTGGAAGAAATATTTGGGTTAAATAGAAAAGATGTAGACAGAGACAAAGACCCAAGGGAGGAGTTTGGGAGGCAAGTAAAAAATGAATAAGAATTGAATACTAAAGCAGACAAGAGATGATGGTTAGAAAGGGAATGCTGTTTAATATAAGATTGGCTTTATTGAAGGCTAGAATAGAGGTAGAAATAAGATCAAGGGGGAATATCATTATATATATATTTTTATATAATATACTAAAAGTAATAGCTAGATGTAAAGATTAGATGTTGAAAGATGGTATCACTATGTATGTTTAAATAATATTGTGATTGCTATTAGAATGGCGCACAAAAACACTGAACAACTAAACAATGAAGGAACACACTCTAATACAAATATGTATAATAATACCACAATTACATAAGTATGATTAATGTAACAAATATTATTAATATTACTAATATTATCTGTATTTAAATGAATGATACCAGATGCCTCACTGTTCATATAATGATATTGATGTATATCCAAAAATAATAATTAAAAAAATTGGTGAGGCACGATTTACCTTTATGGAATTCATGCTGATTTCCCTTAGACAAAGCTTGCTCCTTTACTCACCTAGTTGGGGTTTTTGTTGTCATTTTTTTGATTACTGTTTCTACCATATTGACTGAAACAAATGCACTGAGCAGAGGTTTGGAAAAGAATGCATTTTTGGCTTTTACTTTAATTTTTAATAATTTATTTTCATACATACAGTATGTGCATTTACAGTAGTGCCCAAAATTGTGGAAAAGTGTATTTTCTAAAACTAGCTAATAATAGCACTTTTTTTTGGAGTAGTACCATAAAATTATATATCAATGGAAAGATAATTTAATCAAGAATGCAATGCAATAACTTTTATGAAGGATTTGCTATTAGAATAGCATAATAGTATAAAGGAGAAAAGTGAAACACAGAAAAAACGAGACATACAAAAATTATCACCATAGAAAAAATGAGATATACAAAAATTATCACCATGTCAGTTAATAGTTGGGTAACCTTTAGCATGAATTACAGCCTTACAACATCTTCCCATGGAGTGAACCAAGTCTTTTAGTTCTGCAGCTGTTAGAATGTGAAACCAAGATTGAACGATTGCTTCTATTAACTGGGTTTTATTGCTGGGTTGCTTCTGACTAACAAGTTTCTTTAGTCGGCTCCATAGATTTTCTATTGGGTTAAGGTCTGGGCTATTCCCAGGCCATTCCAGCAGTGGAATATGATTATCTTGAAACTCCAAAAAAAAAGTGGTTATTAGCCATCAAACCTCAAAAATACACTTTTCCCAAAAGATTTCCACAATTTTGGCCACTACTATATGTCTTTTCCATAGATATGACTTCATATGCCCATATTCTAATGGTTTCTGATTTGTAACAAATATATATTACAACAAACGCTCTCAAAATGTCTACTACCCCACCCCATCCCCAAAGCTAATGGATAGAATCATTCTTATGGAAAGAAATATAAATTGATTCTTTGCACAGAATATCCCTTTTAACAAGAGCAATGATGCTTGTTGTTTTATTCAAGGTTGACAGCCTTTTCTTCTACTATGCTCGTTAAGAGAAAAACAACTAGAGAGGAGTAAAAATGCTCAAAGGCCAGTTGGAAAAGCTCAGCGATGGTCCAAACATGTTTTTAAAAAGTCCAATTGTCTGGGCTGGGAGAGAAAATATCCTAAATGACTGAGAACTGCTAATTCTATCCCTTAGTGCTCTTGAATAATATTGAATGGCTTAATAAGAAATGTTAATTTTTGTGTAATTAAGCTTACTGTACATTTTCTTATCTTTTTGGATAACACAGCGTTCTTCTCTTGCAGTTTTTCTTCTTACTAAAATACATGTTCAACTCTAGCTTTTTTCCCAAGGATTTCAAGTCAAGTCTTGATCGTCCCTTTGTTCTTTTTCAATTGTTCCTAATTCATCAGTTCTTTTATACTCTAGCTGTTGTAACTATACAAAGTTTTCTTTGTGATGGGACTTCTACATATACAGTTGTCATCATATATTTCAAAAACAAAAACCAAAGGAAGACAATGTCTTGTGTTTCACTGTCTCATTGGAATGCATGATATAATGCCAGATGAAGCAGAATGCTCAGAAAGGCAATTACCATTATTCCAAAAGAAAAATTTCATTGAACTGAGCAGGAGGGGAGGGGAAAGCTAACATCTTTATGAAAATATAATTCTAGATCACGGGATAAATCAGGAAAGCTCTATGTACACACTCTACATTTTCTTAACTATCCATCCATCTATCTATCTATCTATCTATCTATCTATCTATCTATCTATCTATCTATCTTATTCAGAAAACACAAACTTCAAAAAAAGAAAAGAGTTACAAAGACAAAATAAAACTGGGCAAGGCATTTTAAAAAAGTGCATTAAAGGAAAAAAACAAAAACAAGAATACATATACATATATTGCACCCCACCCCACCCCCGGTTGAATATTGATAGATGTATTACAGTAATAATAGTTCCTCCCCCCCCCCTCCACCACTTCCATTTCTTATGTGTAATCTGAAACCAGGATTTAAATGAGTCAATCTTGCATTAGGACATCCGCTGGAGTGATAGTTCAAAATATAAAAGTCCATGGACCATATATTTTGTTAATTAAGGTAATAATCCAAAGATTTTTTTTCTTTATTTTATTTCCTGCACTGAAATATTGAACAAAGCTGGCTGCGAGATGCTAGTACTTAGAAGCTTTTAGATGAGCTGGCATGAAAAGCTTCACTCAGGGAAAAAAGCTTTCTTGTTTTTAATTAATGGTTACACAAAATCTCTTCTTTGTTTTGCTGCTGGGGTTAATATGAAACTGCTCAAAGACAGAATGTTCAGATCACTGTTCCTCATCATATGCTTACACAGGGCGGATCTAAGCCTGGCTTGACTTCAGTTCAATGTCACCTTGCATCAATGGTATAGAAAAATACACGTGGACGGGCAAGAGCTTGTCATGATAGCCTGCCTAGTCATAATCCAAGAAGCTAACATAATCATGTCCCAATGGGTCTTTCTATTCACACAGCATCACTTGAGATGAAAAGCCTAATTTAATTAGGCTTCATGACAGTAAGAACAGAGAGCTGGAGAAAGAGCAGTATTGCAATTAGCCCATTGGACTTTGGGAATGAAATACCTGGGTATGAACAAGCATGAGTAAATCATGTGAGCTGCTATGCCCCACAGAGTCACTCTGAGGAGAGCATGAGGTGATCTGCTGGGTGTTACTTTCTACCTTGTCTTTGAAGTAGAAACTCTGCATGTGTGAAACTTTCAAAATAATGTAGGGAAGAGTTTTGTCAGATAAATTAACTACACTGGCATTTCGGCAGTTAATGCCTTTCTTCTTCTTCGAAAGCCCCTGAGTGATTCTCCATTGTGTTTCTCCTTTCTGCTTTGTCAATGCTTATATAGGGTCAATAAGCATATTTTGTATAATAAATGCACAGTCTGTAGCTTTCTTCATTCAGTAGCTTGCTGCTTTAGCCTACTGTAATTAAGTCTCAGCAACTTGTTGTGAGATTGTCATGTCTGCTTAATCTCTTCAGTTACAATCTTTTAATCAATCCAAGGATGAATTCCGGAAGTCTAACCGTTTGCTGGTTCAACTAAGGATAAATAATGACAAGTCACATGTTCCTATTGCTGGATATATCATTCCACTAAATTGTTTCCTTTGTGGTGCAGAATGGAAAAGAATCAGATAATGTCCAATTTACATCTTATTTTGCTGCTGTGATGCACATAAATGGTTTAACGCTGAAATAACATGGAATTGTCCATGTTAAATATGTACAGAATTATTTCCCATGGCTCTGGAAAGTTCTGTGATTTTTGACAGGCATAAGTAGAATCTTACCTGTTCTCTCTCTCCCCTCCCTCTCTCTCTCTCTCTCTCCCTCCCTCCCTCCCTCCCTCCCTCCCTCTCGCTCTCTCACTCTCCTCCCTGATTTTCCTTGCCTTTCGTCCCATTTTTGCCAGTCAACTATTTGAAAGTTCAATATGTTTATTTAAATACACATCAAATTATATATATATATATATATATATATATATATATATATATATATATATATATATATATATATATATAATGAGTGGCATATGGCTCAGATCTGGATATAGGATTTGACTGGGGGTGTGCTGGTTGCAAACTAATCTGGAAATGATTTACAGTAGTTTTACAACACCTACAGTATATGTGCTACTGCTCCCTAAATCTTTTGCTCTCTTTTTTGAGTCCACAATCTTGCAGAACAGTAATGATATCTCATGTTCACTGATGCAATAAAAAAACTCTAGAGATGAAAGAAACCATGTAATTTTTGCTGTTTCTTAACAGAAGAGCTAATACATATCTTTTTAAACTGTCAGCATTTTTAGCTTCACTATCTATTTATAGCCAAATAGTTTTAAAATTACAATATTATTCATCATAACACAATATCAGGTATCTATTGTTTTAGAATGTTACTATTTATCTGTAAGCAATTTCCAGTCTCATAGCATAAGCTGCCAGAGCCGGCAGTGCATTGTCCCACCACTCTTAAAATACAGCTCAGTGTTTGATCCAGATCAGGGTTTCCCAACACTGGCAATTTCCAGATATGTCATCTTGAAATTCCATATTTCCGGAAATGCATGTGATGGAGGGAGAATGCTGAAAGCTGACATTCTTATAAGTAGACATTGCTGAGTTTGGAAAATGCTACTTTACTCCCTTTCTTTGCACTAAGTTGATCCCTTTAAAAGACTGCAAAGACCAGGAGTGAAATCCAGCAGGTTCTGACAGGTTCTGGAGAACCAGTAGCGGAAATTTTGAGTAGTTCGGAGAACTGGCAAATACCACCTCTGGCGGGTCCCAGAGTGGGGTGGGAATGGAGATTTTGCAATATCCTTCCCCTGGAGTGGGGTGGGAATGGAGATTTTGCAGTATCCTTCCCCTGCCACGCCCACTAAGCCCCATTAAGCCCACCAAGCTATGCCCACAGAACTGGTAGTAAAAAAAATTGGATTTCACCACTGCCAAAGACCCCTTAAAAAGCCCCCAAAGTTGTCCCATAGAGGGTCCTAAACAACAATATTTAACTATCCAAGTCTTGATATTACCAACACCGCACCCTTTGGTCTTTGTGTGTGTGTGTGTGTGTGTGTGTGTGTGTGTGTGTGTGTGTCCTATTACAAGAATGTTCTCCCATTTGAGTGAGATCAACTACACATTTCTCATAATTTATTAGCTTGAAGAAATGTGGACCTCTTGGGAAATAACACTGATTTTCTTCTGTGCCCAAAGCTTGACAATATCCGTTATCAATAAAATTATTCTATTTTAGCAGCGATAGTTTGGGGAGATTAAAGGGCATTTATAATTATTTTACAGTGTTTGTTACAATAGATTACCTGCCTCAAAAACTAAGTCTGATGTAGGCAGAAATAAAATTGTTTTCTTTATTTTGTTTTGAGTACTTGGTGATTTTATTTTAGGACTTCCTTTACAATTTCACCAACTTTTCAAAATCTGCTTCGGGTGTTTTGATTGTACAGCCTAACACTCTTAAAAATCTGATTTAAGGTTAAACCATCAAAATAATATTATAAATGTAGAGAATCCTTAATGGGAAAATCAGACAGAAACTAGTAGGATGTGTAACTGAATGAATACAGCTTCAGTGCTGCTATCTCTGGGGAAGTGGGGCAGAGAAGCGACGTCTCATGTTGAGAAGAAAGATTTTCCTCTAACCACTGCTTCAATTTTGTAAAATATTTATATGGTTCTAATCTCTTCTTTAACACACTTGCCAGTGGAATAAACCACACAATTGGCTCTGTAATTTTTCAGCTACTCTTCTTCTTTCCATTCTGTTAAATTCAACCTTTACTTTGTGGAAATAGAATTCTCTGAAGGGAAGACGTGTTACATAACTCAGCATTACTTTGTTCAGAATAATATCTGCGGATTCTTTTCAGTCACCAATGTTCTCCAAACTCAATTTGTACTGTTTTTCTCAATAGTGTGATCTTGACATCTATACTCTGGCTAAAGAAGTTGCTCGTTTTTGATTGTTGAATTGCAGGTTACATAAGCTATGGGCCCATGGGAGACGGTCTATTAGACCTACTCCAAATGTTGGTGCTGAATTGTGCTCTTTAATGTGACAGAAGGATTAAATTATTCAATCCATTGGGATTGAATTGTACTTAATTGTACTTAAATAAACTAAGGCTAAATGAATGGAACACCAACCTAATTTCATGTTTGTTCTGATTCTGTATATTTTTATATCTTGGATGTCCGTGTATTTGTTTGATTTGCTTTACAAGATTTGTTAACCACTCCAGTCAACTAAAACTTTGTGTGATGTATAAGTGAAAAAAGACATAGGGTAATACAACAAAAATGGTATAAATAATATTATAACAGTGATTGCCCACAGTTAGCCATTGCCAAAGGCATCCTAAAGTAAGGTGACTTTAGCAGCTTTGTGTACTGCAAGGAGGCGTGGATGGCACCCCAGGCCATCCCAACGATGCCCTTGAAGTGATGTCCCGGTGCCTGGAGGCCGTGCAGATCTGGATGGGGAAAAGCAGGCTTCGACTCAACCCTTCCAAGACCGAGTGGCTGTGGCTTCCAGCGTCCCGATATAGCCAGCTGGTGCCAATGCTGGCTATTGGGGGTGAATCATTGGCCCCCACGGAGAGGGCTCGCAACTTGGGCGTCCTCCTGGATACACGGCTGTCTTTGGAAGAGCATATGATGGCCGTGGCCAGGGGGGCTTTTCATCAGGTCCGCCTGATTCGCCAGTTGTGGCCCTTTCTGGATCGGGACTCCTTACGCACAGTCACTCAGGCACTCGTCACTTCCCGCCTGGACTACTGCAATGCTCTCTACATGGGGCTCCCCTTGAGGAGCACCCGGAGGCTCCAACTAGTGCAGAATGTGGCCGCGTGGGGGATTATGGGAGCAAGAGGGCACTCCCATGTGATGCCTCTCCTGCGTGAGCTGCATTGGCTTCCAGTGGTCTTCCAGGTGCGCTTCAAGGTGTTGGTTACCACCTTTAAAGCGCTCCATGGCATCGGACCTGGGTATTTGCGAGACCGCCTTCTGCCGCCGATAGCCTCCCACCGACCAGTACGCTCCCACAGAGAGGGACTCCTCAGGGTGCCGTCAGCCAGGCAATGTCGGCTGGTGACCCCCCAGGGGGAGGGTCTTCTCTGTGGCAGCACCTGCCCTCTGGAACAATTTGCCCCCGGAGATACGAAGGATACCAGATCTCCAGGCCTTTTGCCATGCCCTAAAAACTCTTCTTTTCCATCAAGCAGGGCTGGCGTGAATCCCCCCCCCCTTTTTTAGCTCTTTTTAGCTTTTTAGCTTTTTAAGTGTAAACTGGGTTTTAATTGGATTGTTTTAAATTGTGGGCCAAAGCTGTATAATTCTTTTAATTGATTTTAAATTTTGTATTGGTATGTTTTTTATCCTTGGCTGTGCACCGCCCTGAGTCCAATAGGAGAAGGGCGGTATATAAATTGAATAAATAAATAAAATAAATAAATAAAGTTACTTCCGGGAAAGCAAAATCAATTTTTTTTAAAAAAATAATAATTTTAATAACTAAATAAACATAGTCCAAAGCTGCTTGGCAAAGCTACACTATGTCTGTCAGTAGAGACTCCACAGGAAACCATCCCTAGGTGTTCAAAGCAGATGGGCTTCTGGCCAAGCAGAATGATAGACCCTGACATGGTGCCATGTAGGACCAAGTTATCTCCAAGGCAGCTCCATGTAGAGTAGGTTGCAGTAGTCCAGCTGAGAGATCTCTATCCCCCAAAATTGGGCACTCCTGTTCTAATCTTGTAAATAATCAAGCTAACTGTTTTGCTCCTCTAGCATCTACCCAGGCTTCAAGAGTTTCTTGGATATTAAAAGGAGATGAATACGTGCAGTAAAGCCCAGAACTATGAAATAAAGCATGGGGGTGCCCTCATATTGACAAATCAGGTAGGACTGTAGTCAGGATGCTGGACTACAGGGATTTGTGCCTGTTTTACTTTGCTCTGCAATGCATGTTCTACATGGGCTGCCTTTAAGTAGGATTCAGAAGCTTTATTTGGCTCAAAGTGCAGGGGATGGTCTGCTACTGGGAGGTAGCAGATTTAGTCACATGACACCTATGTTGTTATGGTTGCGATTCTGATTGCCAGTCTTTCCAGGTTTAATTCAAAGTTTTGATGGTTGTCCTTAGAGCACTGTAGGGCTTGATCTCTGGTTATTTACAGGACTGTTTTTGTAAACTGTCCCACATGTCCATGCAAGAGGGATTATTGAGGCTCTTACCCTACATGAAGTAAAGGCAGCTGGATCCCAATAATATCCCTTTTTTTTTTAAACTAACCTCATGAAGTGTAACTCTTTGCTTCCCAAGATACAAAGCACCATATCCTTATCTTTCCAAAAGTGTTTAAAATCTGACTGTTCTGCAAAGTATTTGGTTCCTGATACTGTAATGATATGTAGGCTGATAGTGGATAGTTTTTACACTGTATGCTTCTGGTTTCGTTGTATGTGTTTTGTGTTTCTGAAAAGTGCCTTTGAAAATGAGCCATATATAAAATTGTATGATATTTATTTATTTATTTATTTATTTATTTATTTATTTATTTATTTATTTGTCATATTTCTATGCCGCCCACTCTCCGAGGACTCTGGGCGGCTTACATCAAAGATAGTATACTAAATAACATATTGCCCCCAACAATCTGGGTCCTCATTTTACCCGCCTCGGAAGGATGGAAGGCTGAGTCAACCTTGAGCCAGTGAGATTTGATCCACTGATCTGCTGAACTAGCAGTCAGCTGAAGTAGCTGCAGTACTGCACTCTAACCACTGCACCACCTCGGTTCTTGGAGGTGGCGAAGTGGAGTTGTCTTGGAGTTATCTTAGAGATAACTCAGCATAAACAAAATATGTTGATTGGACACCTCAGAAAGTGTTTTAAGGAGTTTGGCTGCTAAAAACTTTATGCTGGAAAAGTAAATTATCAGAGAGGACACGTACATCACGATATAGGTTTGCCTTATTAGGGTCCCATTTTGATTTAGTATTCATGAATTTATTAATAAAGATGTGATTTTGAATTATATAACCCATATTTCAATTCTATCATTATCTAAAGGATAAATGAATTGATTGAGCTTGGGGTGTAGCAAGAAACATTCTGGCATCAAAGAAAAACTGTGTCACTCCGGTTTGGACTGATGGTTTCACTCTACAGTTTTGAACTGGCTCAATATTGATGAAATGGGGAGAGTGCTCAGTATTATTCCATGTACTCAAGGGTTAATGTATTTAAATCATGACCTCTTTCTCTTCTTATCTCACTTCTTTGTGCTGCAGTTTGCTAAAGAGGTACAGTTATTGGACTGGATACTTGGCCTCCTAGAACACAAACTACAGGTGGTCCTTGACTTACTACCACAATTGAGCCCAAAATTTCCACTGCTAAGCAAGGCAGTTGTTAAATGTGTCATGCCTCATTTTATGGCCTTTTGCCATAGTTGTTAAGAGAATCACTAAGTTGTTAATCATGCGGTTGTTAAGCAAATTTTGCTTCCCTCTTTGACTTTGCTCGTCAGAAGCTCCTTAGGAATGTTGCAAATGACAACCCCAGAACATATGATGCTGCAACTATGGTTAGCACATGCCAGTTGCCAAGCATCCAAAGTTTGATCATATAACTATGAGGGTGCTGCAATGGTCATAAGTGTGAGAAGTGATCATAGGTCACTTTTTTCAGGGGTGTTGTAACTTTGAACAGTCATTAAACTAATGGTTGTAATTCAATTACTATCTATCTGCTATTATACAGGAGGATTAGATTATGGGACACCAGTACATATACTACTCCCTTTCAGGAAATCTACCAATACCAATGTCAGTGTTCCAGAAAAAAACTCAACTCCAAGTAAAGATGTGGAAGCAAGCATTTTCCAAAGCTGACAACCAACACTTTATTTCCCAAACTTTGTCTCTTATTCTACCATCCCAGTAAACTGCCCCATCTGCTCTATGATTCAATCCAGTGTTTTGATAGGGAGCTAATATCTGTCTTCTCACAATCCACATTCCATGGAGCAGAACTCAAAGAGAGGACTAGTACTAATTTACCTGAATTTCATGAGAAACCATATAAATATATATTCATGGAACCTCAATTCACAGGATGGGAAGAAACGGTGGGGGTCACAACTAGCTAGGAAGGTTTCTTTTCCCATTTCCTTTTTGTATTCTCTACATAAGTGCCAGCAGTGTAGATTGAAAAAAATCCTAATTATATGAGGCAATATAAGAAAACAAGTACTTCTTGTTCTCTACAAGAGGAATTTTCTCTATAGCACAGAATATATAAGAACAGTACATAAAATATGACACAGAAATCTATCAAATAGGAGACTGGATAATTGTAGTTTTCCTCTTTTTCTGTTCTGTAATACATATATTAAAGATAATTTGGTATTAGTTTTTTCATTACTATAAAACACACAATAGCATTACTCGATGATTTGGATATTTTTCTCTGAAAGTGCATGTTTGCATTTACACACACACACACACACACACACACACACACACACACACATTCCTGCAATATATTTCATGCTTCATCTGCTGGGCAACTCATTAAATTAGTGCAACACTAATTGTTAAAAGAAGTTAAAATTTCCCTCCCCCATTCTTTTAAACCTCCCTGCCCCTTCCCCACTCAGTTGAACTTTCTTGCTTTCATACATTCTTTGGTTAATAAATGGCAAACCTTGACCCTTATGTTTGCTCACTACTCATTTGTGTGTCATTTGCCAGCAATCTTGAGCCTGAGGGAATGGGAGGAGTTGTAAAACTAAATTGTACCCCTGGGAGTCAGAGATAAAGTCACTCACTGTACAGAATACAATCTCCATATCTTTTAAATTCAATGGAAATCGCCTTTGACCCACATATAGATGATGCAATTGTTCTCTGAACTTTCAGTAAGCAAGATCCACATGTTTGCAAACTAAAACAAGCAGTTAAAGAAAGTAATTGGTGGTACTGGAGGGAAAAAAACAACCATAAACAAACTGAATAGCTGAATCCAAGCATAATTTTAATCATTGGCTCTCTGAAAAATGACTATCCACTATAGAACCAACAGCCAGTTTGGTGTGGATAAGGTGTCAGGTTAGAAACTGGGAGACCATGAGTCCTAATTCTTCTTTAGGCATGAAGTCAGCTGGATGACCTTGGACCAGGCCCTTTCTCTAAGCCGTAGGAAGAAATGGCAAACCACTTGAGAAAACCTAGCAAGAAAACTTCAGGGACTAACACAGGAGTCAAACATTGACTGAAAGACACATTGTTGAAGCAAATTGAAGCTCTAAATCAAAGGTATGCAGGCTCTGCAGACTTCAATTCTCAGAATTTTCAGCATTGGCAACTGTTAAATGGGGAATCTGTGAAGTTGCCATTCACACATCTGAAGAATTGATGTACTTGTTCCAGGAAACTTGTTTTAAGTTTACAACAACTTTAATCTCAGGACAATCATATGATCAAATGGTTAAACAGGGATTAATAATCTTGCCCTGCGATTTTCATTTTGTCTGGGACAGAACTTGGAAAAAAAATAGATTATAACTAACTAATTAATTAACTTAACTAACTTTGCTGTGGTTAACTCCTATTCTATTATCTTTATCTGCATAACACATTGAATAAAAAAAACCTATACAAAAATTGTTTAGTCCATTGTGAATCCTCATAATGCATTCAATTTAGGGTTCAATGTATTTTGTAATGCCCACAATTGAATTAACTGAATTATTAATCATGGATAAGTGTGCCACTATTATTCAAATTTTCTAAATTAATTCTGAAAAGACAGAAATGGGTAAGCAGATGTTTTGTGCATACACCTATTTAATTGATAAGAGTTTAAATACAATCAAATTAAAGTGCAGTGAGTGAGTTTAGGATTGCAGTTGATGCCTTTCAGCCAAATAGGCTTTTAAAATGGTTTTATCTATGTGTATCTTGTCAGCAATATCAAAGTCACATAATGGGGGGAGAGACAAAGATAGGAAAATTGTATCTCTAAGCACTCCTATTTTCACTACCTGCTATCAAGTTAGATGTCAAGTGATTTCTCCTTATGTTTTCAAATTTTCTAAATAAAGCACCCATCAAATTTTCTTTTTATTATTGAGAGAAAGGAAAATCATTGTGGGGGGGGGACGGTGTTCCTTTTCAAAATTAAGCATTCACTGCATTTTTCAAGTTTCAATTTAACTTTACTCAGGTTGCATTATTTACAGCAGATTCCTGAATTTTTGTCATCAAGGCGATGAGCAAAATCAATCCTCTTTTTAATGATTTTAGTTTTACTTATTTGAAACTTTAGTGGGTCAAGAAACCACAAAGTTTGAGAATCCTTGTCTTATTGATATAGTGGTGAATCACTCGTTCGTTATGATAACATAGTTTTTAAAGACACATTGATATGTTCTTTTGATTAACTACTTTGATATGTCTCGTTTTGAAGGAGTAGCACCAAAAATTATGGTTGGAACTGATTTTTGCCTAATTTAGATAATACACTGAGGCCTGCCTATATCATTTAGCAGCAACCAAAAACGCACAACAAAGTATCCACCAAACTATGGGAAAGTTAGGAAAAATAAATGCTGAATTTAAATTGTAAAAGACTGTACTGTGTTGTCATACACAGTGGGCAAACGATTGCTTCAAATAGCTTCATTCCAGCATACAATAAAAAAAATAGTTGTGCCATACAAAGTATTTGAAAGCTTCTGCCAAGTTCAAGCTAGGGAGCCTATGTCTGGTGCCATCCTAACTGAGTCAACAATAGGCAAAGTAATGCCTTCATAACAGGCCTGATATATCATCTACGGGAGATGCACTTTCTTGAGTTATGACTCTGATAAAATGAACAGCATAAACATAAGGTGTGCATCAAAACCAATGCAAATTCCAAAACAACTTGAGCCAGAAATTTTTGTATCTTCTCCAAAATAATTTTTAAAATATTAAAAAGAGTGACATAATCAAACCTCTCAAGATGTTGCCAATCACACCCTAAGATCTTCTGCAATTTAATCTAAGAATGTGCAATCTTCTGCAATTTTTAAGCAAATAATAATAATTTGGACGTTGTTTCTCATGAATGGGGTGCTTTTGTGCCATAAGTAGAATGCTGACAAAATTTCATTTAAATTTTGAACAGATTGAAGCAGCTTTCCATACACAGAGAGAGAGGGAGGTGGGGAGAGAGAGAGAGGGAGAGAGAGCGCAATGGGGAAAGTCAACATTAAAAACTTCTCTTGCATAAAATCCCTTGTAACTATCCATCTGAAAAATGTCAGGTTATTTACCTTCAGGAACTTGTATGATAGATGATATTTTCTAAAATGACAGACATTGGAGTATATGAAAATATAGTAGTTGTAGTGTTCAATTTCCCTAGGCCTTACAAGGATTTATTCTGCTACATTTTCTATTGCGATTCAGAAAGCTGCAGCAGATGTGTGGTTTTCCTAACCTCTGTTCTACCAATTATTATTACTAAGTACTCTATAGGGTTCGAGCTCTCAATCAGCCTTCTTCCCTATAGAATTCATGTGAAAGACGCCCTGTACAATTGTTATTGCGAAGTGTGGAACGAGACGAGAGGCGCTATGGTATAGTGGCTACGCTCCTGGGCTGGAGACTGAATTTGCAGAGAGAGAGACTGACTGGGTGACTACGGGTCAGGCAGTCTTTCTTAGTCCAACCTACATCAAAATGTTGCTGTTGTGGAGAAAATAGAAGGTGGGAATATTAAGTATGCATGCTGCCTTGAGTTGACCAAAAATAAATAAAAGTTTCCTCCTGGTTTTAGATTTCTGTAGATGAAGAAATTCCCACAGGAATAGCTTGAATGGCTAGCCGCCAGAGATGTGTAAAGCTTTGAAGGAGTGTATTCATTCCAGTCTCCAGGATGATTCAAGGTAGCAAATCAAATCAGGAATTTCTAGAAGTCTTCAGAGAGTTTTGAAAATGATTTGGTAGGATGTTTGGTGCTTCAGGCTTTGTGAAGACTGAAATATTGATACAGCTTTTTCCTCAGTGTATGGAAAAAGCTGATGTGAGGTGAGTGTGAATCACAGGATGCGCTGTCTACTCATTTACTTAGACATGAGTATCTGCCCACTGGTTTTTACCGTCTCTGCAAATCTTGTCTATCACACTCTTTGGGGAGGACTTTATACTTACTGTTCTGTTAGAATTTATTTAGCCAGGATTCAGATTTGTTCTACTGTGCTTTTT
This sequence comes from Pituophis catenifer annectens, assembly GCF_029215685.1. NCBI lineage: Eukaryota > Metazoa > Chordata > Lepidosauria > Squamata > Colubridae > Pituophis > Pituophis catenifer. Next base: position 96,164,084 of record NW_027256881.1, read on the forward strand.
TGATCTGGTTTGCTCTTTCTTGTCTGACTCTCACCTTTCCCCAAATATATATTTTATCTTCTTTTTATGTTCTCAATCTATTTGTCTGCAGTACAGCAGATCCTGTTAGCCTCTGTGTCTCTTTCAGTTTCCCCCTTTATGGACTTTTTAATCTTTTCTAAGACTTTGCTTTTTAAAGATTATTTGAAAGTTGGTTTAAGTCACATTGATTGAGAATTTCTCTATTGGCCATTTGTTAGATAAACTGGAGGCTGCTAAGTTCTCCTCTCCTCGCCTTAAAAAAAAGGTACAGCAAAGAATCAAAAATTTATTGCCGTAAAATCTGTGAAGCTTTCTGGCTGAAACTTTGCAAAATTAATGACCTTTAAAGGGCCTATTATTTTTATAATTTGAATTCCATTCACATATGCACAAAAAATACTGAGATACTCTCCATTATGGCCAATGGAAATTCATCAGCATTAACAGTTCTTCCATGTGCTCTTCATCTTCATAGCCAACAATTGATTGTTTTTTTCTGATCAAATATCAAATAAAATTGAATCTTGCTGTTTTCAGTTCTTAAATTGGAATGGAATCAAAGCTTGATTGATTTGCACATCTCTACTAGCTCTACCTATTGAGATTAATTCTGTTACTTGGTGACTGGAAGTGAAAGAGCCTTATCCTTTTAGGCAACTAGCAATGTAGCAAATAAAGCAACTAAACCCCTATTGGCCATATCCCTAAAACTCAGTGGGACTTGGAGACATTGCTTGAGACTTCTGAGCTAGGGTCCTGTCAAGGTAGAGGGTTCCTAGGCAAGGCAATTCCCACACAAGAAATTCATCTGGAATTCAACAAACTCCAAATTTTTCCTCCCCCAGACCCTCCTCCTGATGCATGCACTCTTTCTTCCACCTCTCCCTGATGGGTTCTCATTCCTATTCTTTCTCTAATGCTTTCCACTTACAAAGTGACAGCACTGGAGTCTTGGGAATCCTGAAGAACCAAACTGGACTTGGACATCTTTATCCTCAGAGACCCTCTGGATTTTGAATGCAGTGCCCAATCTGGAAAGAGAAAGTTAGCTGTATCAGTGCTGGTCTAATTGCATCTTCTTCCACAAATTAATGGATTATATTATTTTAAATAAATAAGTATTTTTGTTGTAGCTATGACTTGCTGCTTATGAGGGATTCTGATGGTCACATACAGTGGTGAAATCCAATTTTTTTTACTACTGGTTCTGTGGGCGTGGCTTGGTGGGTGTGGCGTGGCTTGGTGGGCGTGGCAGGGGAAGGATACTGCAAAATCTCCATTCCCTCACCATTCCTGGGGGAAGGATATTGCAAAATCTCCATTCCCACCCCACTCTAGGGCCAGCCAGAGGTGGTATTTGCCAGTTCTCCAAACTACTCAAAATTTCCACTATTGGTTCTCTGAACTGCTCAAAATTTCCACTACCGGTTCTCCAGAACCTGTCAGCACCTGCTGGATTTCACCCCGGTCACATGTCTTTTAAAAGTCTAAGAGACTTGATCAATCACTTGCCATACTATTTTGAAAAACAAAGAGTATGATATAAACTCCTTCTGGTTCCTCTGTGTGGCACCTGAAATGAAGCAGGAAGGCTCTTTTCAATCAAAATGTTGGTAGGAACATACCAGAATAAATAGGATTACTCTGTCAACCATCCTGGTTTGGAGAAGATGGAAGGAGAAACTGCCCTGTATACACAACAAAAGGGGCAGAACTGTATTTCTGTTGATTTTTCATCATTCTTATATGGATGGTGATGAATTTAGATATTACCCAGGCTCTGGGATCTAACTTTATGCCTAGCAGCAGCACCAGTGCCTCTGAAATATATCACCTGTACTTCCACACATCTATTACTGAAAGCACACCACCTTTGTTTTCTCAATAAGCAATTTGCAGTGTGAACCCAAATTGAACAGACATACAAAAAAATAAAATGAAAATGGACTCATAACACTTGTTTTGGGGAAAATACAGACAGAAAAGCTCAGTAAATCATATGAAGTAACTACCACAGCTGGAAGAGAAAATAGATATTTCTAAAATTTTCAGAAACTAAGAATGTTATAAAATTAAAGGCTTGACACATTTCAACAAGTATGTTATATAATGCCTTTTAATATTCAATCACTGGAATTAAAGTAATGGGATGATGGCACTGTGCAGGAAGTTCAACATACACACACTAGATCTGATCTAAGAAATAATTCATAGAGGAATGGTTTGATCTAATAGAGGAGTTTGATTTTAGCCACAGCTTCTTCATAAGTCTCATTTTTCTCTTGATAAAACATTATGGTGATATTGTTAATGATGTAGTTATAGCTATTATTATATAAAGATCAATATTTTTAAAGACCCCCAAGCTTGACTTCAACAATTACACCATATATATAATTACACACATGTGTGTGTGTACATGTACATGTACATGCATGTACATACATATACATGCATTATACATATACACATATATATACCTGCATACATACACATACACACAAACAGATTTTGCTAATTCTACTTGTTAGTAGCTGACTGTCTTATAAACATTGATCAGAATGATCTCTAATTTTTTTAAATAACTTGGAAAGGCATTGGCCAGAACAGCAGATGGTGGAGAAACTACAAGGCCTGCACAGCCAACATCTTGATCTGACATGTTGGATTCCTGCTAAATGTTCTTAACTGGTCAGGTTTAAAAGTCTGCTTTGATAGTGCCTATGCAGAATACTGGGAAACTCAAGGTATTATGTAGCAATGTAGAAAGTAACTTTTTTAAAGAATAGAAATTGAATTTCTAGAATATATTGTGAACTTGAAATACTGTGTAGCAAATGCGTCTACCAGGAATAGTAATCATGATTGCAATAAAGGCATTTAAAAGGAATCTATTATATTTCCATGGCAAAAAATACAGAACAGTATTATATATCAATATAAAACAAAGAAGGATGATGTTGAAGAAACAGGATTAAATTTGGGCTAAGTTTACCTTGCGTAAAGATAATAAGCAAAATACTGTTGGGACAAAATATAAAGGTTCTGCCATAGATCCTGATAGTTTAATCAGTCTTTTTATGTAAAATAACAGATATCTAGATAGAAGATATGCTGTGGATTAGTCTACATGGATTTCAATGCACTATTTGATATTGGGCCACATGGGAAATTAATAGTTATACTGGTGAAGATGGAGATTAATACAGATAGTGGTAGATATGCAAGTGAATAAAAGTAAGAAGATAATACCAGCAAATGTTCATTTTTAAGAAGATAACAATTCAGTGATAAGAAACCAAGTTGGTATTTCCATAATTTTGTATGCTTTATTTAACATAAGAAAGATATTAGTAGCATTTGTTGAATCACAAGATTTGGAACTGCACATCATTAGTGTAGTTGAGGATGGTAAGTTACTTGAAAATGGAAAGAATACAAGTTGTAAGGTTAAAAATTAAAACATAAATATTATTAAAGGTTCTACTCTGTGTCATTTGGTATGTATTAAGTTAATGTGGAAAGCACAAAGGTACGTTTAGAAAAACCCTAAAATAATAGAAAGTGAAAAACAAACAATGAAATCACATTAAATATATAGTAGGGGGAAAGATAGGCATTATTAAAAGTGGCCAAGTTAAGAAAATGATATAGTGCCTTAATGTGCTGTCAGAACAAAGGCAACTTCCAAATTAAATATTAACACAAGGCAAATTCATTAACAGCATAAAAGATCAGGAGGTACTTAGTGAAATTTTTCTATAATGATTCAGAAATATCTAAAATCTTAATATTTAAAGTAAACATATTTTGGTGTTGTAGATGATGAAATAATTTCAGTAAAGAGCTTAATTATCAATGGGAAAGAAGCTGGAGACCTTTGATTTGAAGTAAACTTTGGGGGAGCTAAACAAGAGAGGATGGGGACAGAGAGAGAAAAAAGAAAAATGGAAACATTGGCTGCATAATGGCAACATAGCAATCATTTTATTATAAGAGGATCTTCTTGAACTGAGTTGCCTTTTCCTCTTGCTTTTTTTTAAAAAGTTAGATTACATTTTAAGTCATGCTAGTGCTGATCTGATAAATATTTGATCAAGAGTTAATTTTTCATCATTTTGATGGATTTATTTTAGAAGATTAAATATTATTTAGAAAAGATTATGGCAATGGCCTCATAAAGCTGTTAACATGGCACTGCACTCCTTCTTACAACATCTTGAATGCCCAAGCACCAGGGGTGGGTTTCTAAAAATTTTTACTATGGGTTCTGTGGACGTGGCTTATTTTGTGGGCGTGGCTTGATGGTCATGTGACAATTCTTTAGGATTTAGCAGAGGTACTGGTCTACCAGGCTTTTAACTGCTTGCAGAGCTGTACCAATCTACTCATGTATTTTTGCAGGCATTGGTCTACCCATTTATTTTTGCAGGCACCGGTCTATTCATTTGTTTTCTTTTAACACTGATCAGCTGTAGGGCAGCCCTTTGAAGCCCCGCGGCAAGAGTTTAAACAGTTTTTTCCCCTCTAGCCATCAGCTGGGACTCAGGAGGCAGCAATAGATTGGGGGTGGGGCCAAATAAAAGGTAAGAATAATGCGGGGGGTAGGTGGAGGGGGGGCAGAACTGGTTCATTGATGTCATATCGTCACCACTACCAGCTCGGCGGAACCGGGAGGAACCCACCACTGCCAAGCACCTATGGAAGGTCCTTTTTTGTAGACTTCAGCTCCATCAGTACCATCATTTCAGAAATTCTTCATCTAAACTGACTCAGCTAGCTGTGCCTGTCCACACTTGTAGATTATAAACTTTCTGATGGATAGAAAGCAGCAGATAAAGCTAGATAAAATCACATCAAATACCCATTCAATTAGCACAGGTGCCTCCCAGGGCTGTGTGGTCTCTCCATTACTCTTTTCCCTCTATACTGATAGCTGCATCTCTAAGGATCCCTCTGTTAAGTACTGAAGTTTGCAGATGATTCAGCAGTCATTAATCTCATTCAATACGGTTATGGGTCTGCATATATTTATTTTATTTATTTATTATTTCAATTTGTATACCGCCCTACTCCTGAAGGACTCAGGGCGGTGAACAGCCATAGAATAAGCCATAGAATAAAACATATGAGTACAAAATTTAAAATAAAGTAAAACGAATTAAATAATTTGGCTGAAAATTTAAAACCCCAATAATTTGAGACCAAATTTAAAATTTCCATTTAAAAATTTCCATTTAAAAATATAGATGGGAGATTGAACAATTGGCCGTGGGGTGCAACCAGAATAATCTGGAGTTGAACACACTTAAAACTGTAGGGATGAAATTGGATTTTAGGAGAAGCCCTCCTATTCTACCACCTCTTACAATATTAGACAACACAGTATCAACAGTAGAGACCTTCACGTTTCTGAGTTTTATAAACTCCCAGGATTTGAAATGGACACCCAACATTAGAACCATTATTAAAAAGGCAGAACAAAGAATGTTCTTCCTACACCAGCTCAGAAAATTCAGACTGCCCTAGGAGCTGGTGATAAAAAACAGTTGCAATCAATCTGCCTTTTATTGAGGACCTATATACTGCAAGGATCAGAAAGGGAGCTGAGAAAATATCTAGAGACACCTCACATCCTGGACATAAATTGTTTCAACTCCTCTCCTCAGGATGCTAGTATAGGGCATTACATGCCACAGACACAGACAGTTTTTTCCCTCACACCATCGCTCTGCTAAACACCTAATTCCCACAGTACTGTCTTATGTCTAAGGATGTAGCATGGATGTATTGCCAGTATCCTTCTCATCTTTTCTACTACCTTCACTTATGATTATATTACTTTGGTGTTTGTATGTACACTGAGTGGTTCTGCACTGGAGACAAATTCCTTGTGTATCCAATCACACTTGGCCAATGAAGCTATTCTGTTCTGTTCTGTTCTGTTCTGTTCTGTTCTGTTCTGTTCTGTTCTGTTCTGTTCTGTTCTATTCTATTCTATTCTATTCTATTCTATTCTATTCTATTCTATTCTATTCTATTCTATTCTATTCTACCCTACCCTATTCTAATATATGATAGAAAAGAGGATCAAGGGGGCACTTTTGAAATGTGCTTATTACTTTATGTGCATAGATGGAAGTTTATTTAAATATTTATAATATGCAGAGAAATACTCCCCCTCGTCATGGAGAAGACTATGAGAAATTTCCTGTAAACTTGCTTACAGTACTACCAAAATGCTGCTTATTAATGAAAAAAAAAATCCCTTCTCCTAGTCTCCTATCTTATGGACTATGGTTCAAATTTAAACTGGATTATCTTTCAAATGTAAGTGGGCATTTTTCCTGTGGCAAATAGCAACCATTTTTATTTTTTCAATTTCAGTTTTTACATTCCAGAAGGTCTCAAGATAAGTAAAAAAAAAAATTGGTCTTTATTGGAAATGGGGGGTGGGTGGATTGGGATGCCTTGATCAGACCAGACAAACTTTTAGCGATCAAGAACTATGTTTAACATTTGGGGAGGAGCCCATTATATAAACACCGAGAACTGGACTGTTCAGTTCTTTAAGAGGAACTCAAAAGTACGGTAGTATCTTAAAATAGAGATTAGAACCCAAAGGTAGTATCTTAAAATAGACATCTCAAATATGTCTATTTTAAGACACTGTGTACAAGAGGGTATCATTCTTTTCCCCAATTTAAAATAGCAGAAAACAATGCCAATAAAATTATGACCAGATGGGCTCTAAAGCAAAATGGAAATTTGAAGGCTACAGGTTGCCCGGATTTGGCTTAAGCGTTGCAGAGTTTTAAAGCACCCAGTCCTCCATTTAAACTACCCCTCTGGTACCTTAGAAGACTTGGAGATTATGAGAATGCCTCTCACCCCTTCAATTGTTTACATACCTCAGGACGAAAGCTCTTTAGGCCTACAGCATTCTCAAAAAATGATTGTTACAATCAGCTGTTGCCCCTAACTGTGTTCTCTCTAAAATAAGCTGCATGACTAATCAACTGTTCCATTACTGAATTTGTAGAAATTATCAGTGGCAAAAACAGGCCTATAGCTAGGCATGTTTAAAGCCTGCAACAGTTAAAGGGTTATTGAAATTAAACATGTGTGTTACGTATGTTTTTAACAGAGATAAGTGCAGAGATTCTGACAGAAATACAACAAAGATGTCATGACAAATTCTGGCTTTCTCTTTAAAACATCACATAATTTTTAACTACACACAACATAATTTTAAATTGAAAATGAAAGCTTTTATTTCTCAGAATCTGGGTAATTGTCACTGAGGAGTACTGGATTTATTGTGAGGCATTTATCAACATTAGATTTGTGAATCTGTCTAGATAAAAGCAGTTTTAAATATTTCAAGAGAGTGCCATCCAATTTTGCATTGAAATTTTAATTACCAGGAAAATGGCCAAGGAATTATATCTCTTTTTATCAATTCCAACTTATCTGAACATTCTCCCTACTCATTTGACAAGTTTCCCAAGTACAAAGGATATGGCTCATTTATTTGCCTTCTGAAATAGCACTTTTAGAAGATTAGTATTTACTAATTAGTATTTACTCAGAATAACAAATATCTATTTCAACAAGCTTCTACACACACTCAGCCTTAATCCAAACAGAAGAAGTTAACCACAGTCATTACATAATAGAAGAGAACGAAATAGCATGAAATAATTTTTTCCCCAAAATACAAGAAACATATCATCTGTTGGACAGAGACTGGCAACAGTATTCTGCTATTTTTAAAAATGTACAGCAGGTTATATGGTTTTCTTCCTTTTAAATTAAAGAAGATAAAGGCTATTCTCAGAGGTGTCCATAAAGAGGATTTTTAAAAAATCAAATTGGTATCCATGACTGTGTTATTGCCTTTCTTTTGCACTAGTCACAGCCACTGTCTTGACTTTTAGATGCACACTTCCCTGGGGACATCCTTGACTGCCCTTGAAGAGAACTTGAAAACTATAGTAAATACAAAATGCAGTTGACTGAATGATAGCCACTGCAGCAACATTACACTTATATTTTGGGGGCTGCATAGGTTGGCAAAAGTTCTCCAAATTCAATTCAATATTTGGCTTAGGCTCAGGTTACCTACGGAATCTACATCTCCTGTTCAAGCATGTTGAGATGAGAGGGATGCTTCAGATCAGTGGTGAAATCTAAAATTTGTTACTACCAGTTCTGTGGGCATAGCTTGGGGGGGAGGGTAATGTGACTGGGTGGGCATGGCCATTTTTTTTTTTTTTTAAAACCATTTGGTGAAGTGGTTGTAAAAAAAATGCTTTCAAAAGGCTCTGGTGATCCTAGCTGAGTTGCCTGATAGGCAGAGGCTTTTTTTCTTTTAAAAGCCTCTGCCAATCAGGCAACTCAGCTGGGATCATCAGAGGCTTTTAAAAGCATTTTTTTACAACCTCTTCAGCTGAAGAGGTTGTAGAAAAAAATGTTTTTAAAAGAAAAAAAGACTCTGCCGATCAGGCAACTCAGCTGGGATTGTCAGAGGCTTTTAAAAGCATTTTTAAATGCTTTGGCTGAAGAGGTTGTAGAAAAAATGCTTTTAAAAGCCTTTGACGATCCCAGCTCAGCCGCGCGATCATCAGAAGCTTTTTTTTTACTTTTAAAAGCATTTTTTCAGCTGAAGAGGTTATAGAAAAAATGCTTTTAAAAATAAAAAAAAGCACCTTTGATGATCGCACGGCTCAGCTGGGCAAGGGTGGGGGGCAGGGATTTTTGCTACTGGTTCTCCAAATCACCTGCCTCCATCGCTACCAGATCGGGCGATCCAGTCCGAACCGGGAGCATTTCACTCCTGCTTCAGATTCATTCTCTATGAAAATAGGGAACACAAGGCAGCCATTCTTGGTGATGACCCATTACTTGGAAATACATATTACTATTCTTAAAACTTGGAAGGCCTCTGTTCTGCCAATTCTTATAAAGCCATTAAAATGTGGCTTTTCTGGTAGATGTATAAGGTGTGAGATCTTATGAAAGCAATGTTGGTTTTGATTATAATAATTATGTGCCATTAAATTGAAAATGAGTCTTCGAAAGCACATGGATAGATCTTCTCCATGATGAGCTGTCCTTAACCTGATCCTTCAGGTGTTTCAAGAGTGCACCCTTCACTGCTGTAACTATGTCTATCCATTCAGCTACTGGTTGTCCTCTACTCTTTTCTTCTGTTTTTCCCAGCATTAGGGCCTTCTCCAGTGAGCCAGGTCTTTGCATTATGCAAGTCCAAAATAGGATAATTTGAACCTAGTTATCTGTGCATTGAGTGAGAACTCTGGGTTGATTTGTTTGATGGTTCATTTGTTTGTTTTCTTGGCTCTTCAAGGTATTCTCAGGATTCTTTTCCAACACCAAAGTTCAGAAACACTAATTTTCTTTCTATCTTGCTTATTCATAGTCCAATTTTTGCTTCCATACAGTGTCACAGCATGATTCTGATCTTTTTAGATATACACATGACTTCTATATTGGTTTCACATGAAAACAATGAAGTGTTCTAAGACCCCCATTTTCTCTGCATTTTCCACTGCTTAACACAATCAACACAATCAACACAATCAAATGCCTTTGTTCTAGAGTTAGTACCTGGAAATCTCTTAGATACTATAATTGAACTCCTCCATCTTTGTTTGGCGACAATGTACTTAGTTTGATTCCCATGCACTAAGTTTGGTGATGTCCAAGTATTGTATACAGGTGTTGTTTTGAGTTTTTGAAGGCTTTGTTTAGATTGGCAGAAATCAGTAAGTCCTTCTTTTGCTTCATTTTTTTTTCCTAAATCATACAATCCAACTACACATAGTTCTTTAATATTTCCAAACTTGACACGCTTATCAACTGCCCAAAGTCATTGGGAATCCAGCAGCATAAATTCCAGTCTCCAACTGTACAGACAACATCTTGCTTGAAAGTTCTACCAATTTCAAATTGAATTTGATCACAAATCTCTTCTACATCAATGATTGGAGAGTAAACTTGGAAAATTGTGACACTAAAGTGTTGTCTATGAAGCCTAATTGAAATTGTTGGTTTTACTTTTATTTTACTGTTATCTTTTTCTATAGTTTCAGTTTTCTTCTGTATCTTTCTGTATTATTGATGGTTTACGTTTTACTATGCTGCTTATTGCTATTAGCTACCCAGAATCATGTTTAAATAGATGGATGTGATGGAATGCAGTCTGGATTCACAGGAGGGAAATAGTACACTCCAAAGAAGTAAGAGGCAGTTCAGTTCAGATAATTTGTGTGAGAGAAAGGAGATGAAGAAAGCCTCTCCCTAATAATTCTCTGAGCATATACCGTATTTTTCAGAGTATAAGACACAGCTTAGTTTTTGGGGAGGAAAAAAAATCTGCCCACCAGGTATTCATCTGTCTAGCATCCTTAGTCTGGTCAGCTTTAGCACATTAGTTTGCTGGTTTTGAGCGCGCACACGCTTTTTATTCCCTGCTTGGGGATAAAAAACAGCTTCTAAAACACAGCTGATCTTTAGAAAGAGAAGCAATGAGAAAAGCAGGTGAAGCTTGGAAGATTGCTTCACTTGCTAGCACCTCGTTAGGGCTGAAAAAAAGCTTCAAAAAAGTTACATTCGGAGTATAAGACGCACCCAATTTTTCAGCTTTTTTTAGGGTGGGAAGTGCGTTTATACTCCAAAAAATACAGAATGTGTTGTAGATAGTACTTGGTCTAGCAACATTCTGTTGATAGGTGTGGAACAATAAAGAAATCTGCTTGGAAGAATCTCCATGTGTCTTTCTTGGCTTTTAGAGCCCAACAATGGGATACAAATTCTGTAAACAAATAAACAAAAGGCTCCTTTCACATCTGGAGACCACCACTACCATCTCAATGTGCAAGTTAACAGTGGCCTGAAAATGGAATACAAATTTAAGTCCCTCATGCCAATGGAAATAAAAATTGAAGTATATTTATGAGACAGGCTAAGAGAAATGTACAATGCTATTAGGAAAAGGGCTATATGGATAAGTTTAGATTTTATATAATTTGGCTGATAGTTTGGTGTTTTAAAAACATTTGAAAATAGCTATGGTAACACAAGACCAATAAATAGTCTGCAAACCAGATGGCCATCTTCTTTACAATAGAATATCTTGTTCATAAAAATGCATGTGAAAAGCTCTGTCTTCCAATTACCTTCTACTTTTACATGCCTTTTAAATGCTTGTTCCTGGCTAATATTTTCCCCAAGTTGTAGCTATGTTGGCACTGATGTGTTATAACTTGTAAAGGGCTTTATCTGATTGCCTAATACTGATTATCAGACTCCATTTTGATTAGCTTTTCAGACAAAATGTGAAAGGTCTACCATCCTCTTCTTTGTCTGGGAGGCTCCGAGGAACCAATCTACTCACCAGTTCTTCAGTCTTTGCTGTGGTCATTGTCTCTTTCAGAAATATGTTTAGTTCTTCGTGCTTCTCCCAGAAGTCTGTAAAAGACTTAAGTTAAAGGATATTTGTCAGTGGAAAGTTTGACTCAGAGATTTGAGATGTAAGATTTTTGTTTTGGAAAGGGTTATGTGTAACTTGAAAGATCACATTTTAAAATTGAAACTCTTTGATCTTCATTGTTCTTTGATTTTCCAACTAATACACATGCAAGCCATCTACTATATAGCTGTGACTATGGCCTTTCCAGAATCAATTTGAGTTGGCATCTTTTATACATGCCTTAGCTGTATCATGTTCAGACTTTGAGCCTGCCCCACATAAAATTACTGAGAGTATCCAGAAGATTTAATTAGTGCAAAATGTGGCAGGTAGATTACTAGGGCTGTAATTCTGTGGACACTGAATTGTGGCATGTTACTATTTTATTGTTAGAGAATGGAAGTCCAACCTTGTATGCCAGGTTGTTGGTTTTATTCTTCATAAATACTGTAAGACAAGAAATCAATATACAGGTGGCCCTTGTTTAACAAGCATTTGTTCAGTTATCATACTAATTTGTAACAGTGCTAAAACATTGGTAGTTATGACCAGTCCTCAAAATACCAGCTCTTGCAGCGCACCCATTGCAATTTGGGTACTTGGCAACTGGCCTGGATTTCCAACTGTCTCAGGGTCCCATGATCATATGATTGTGATTTGCATCCTTCCCTGCCGGCTTCCCACAAGTCAGTGTGGAAGTTAGCAGGAAGTCACCAGTTGCCATCACATGAGGTCCTTGCTTAACAACCTACACAGTCTTTGCTTAATGGCAGCAACTGGGATTGCCAGAACTGCTCTCCCTAAGCAGCAAGATCATATGATGTCACACTTTATGACATCATTGTTTAGTGATAGAAAACCCAGTCCCAATTATAATCATTAAACAAGGACTACGTGTAGTCTTCAACTTACAACCAGTCTCTTAATAACCAAAGTCACGATGATCTCTAAAAAAGTTACTTATGACCCATTCTCGAAATTATGACTGCTGCATCACTCCCATTTTCACGTGATCACATTTTGAGCACTTGGCAATGGGCTCACATTCACTATGGATTGCAGCACTCTGTGGTCACATGATTGTGTTTTTTGACTTTTTTTGCAATTTTCTGGCAAAAAATACCCATTGGATAAACTGGATTTGGATTTACCACCATGTGATTAGCTTAACGACTACTATGTCTCGCTTAAGAACTATTGTAAAAATGATAATAAAATCGAGTTTGCTCGCATTGTGACTCAATTTATGGCCACAACAACTTATAACCAAAACTCTAACTTTAATTGTGGTCAAAAGTTGAAGATTCACAGTATATTCAATTATTTAAAACTAAAATTGGAAATTTTAATCTTATTCTATGATGCTTATAGATTCTCTCTATACATATACATGTACACACACACACACACATACACACACACACACACAAATATAATTAAGAGCCGCAGTGGTGCAGTGGTTAGAATGCAGTACTGCAGGCTATTTCTGCAGACTGCCGGCTGCCTGTAATTTGACAGTTTGAATCTCACCAGGCTCAAGGTTAACTCAGACTGCCATCCTTCTGAGGTGGGTAAAATGAGGACCCAGATTGTTGCGGGCAATATGTTGACTCTGTAACTGTTTAGAGAGGGCTGTAAAGCACTATGAAGCGGTATATAAGTCTAAGTGCTATTGCTATTAAAAACAAAGGAATTGAATGTGTCCTCTATGACAAAAATAGAGGTGACATCCCAAAGATATGTTCTTTAAAAAATGATTATCAAAGCAACTTCATGACACAGCAGGTAGAACATGATGAGGTCATGAAAAAAGAACCCAGAATGTCACATGTGCATATGAGGAAGGAGGGTAAAGAAAAGAAACAGAAATTTGAGGTGTCACAGAGAAGTATTTTATTTACTTAGATTGAAATAAAGGCAGAAAAGATGTATGCATTTTATCCTGACTCCCAGGGATAATTGTTCTGGAATTAGTTATCTAATATCCTAAAATGCCAATATGAAAGATTTTATTTAATTCATAGTGGTCAAGAGAACACATATAACTGTGTAAATTAATGACCTTATTATATTCTGTCCTGAGTGAATCCATTAGTCACCTAACTCCAATGAACTCCAATGGTTTATGCCATGGGCATTGGGCAATGTCCATCCTTTCTAAGGTAAATTGAGGACCCAGTTTGTGGGGGCAATAAGCTGACTTTGTATAAATATACAAAAGTATGAAGGCTATTGCTTAACGCATTGTAAGCTGCCCTGAGTCTCCAGAGAAGGGCGGCATATAAATCAATTTTTTTTAAAAAAAATTGCTAGTAGATGTCAGGAAAAAGCATAAATGGACACCATCTTGCCTTTTTGGACTGAGTTGGGAAAATGGGAAAATGAGGCTGAAAAACATAATACCCTGGGCTGCTTGCTAGTGCCATTGCCTGGTTTTAGATGATGAGGGCCAACAAGTACTCCTTCATTCTAACTCATTTGTTGTCTGCTATGCCTGGTGAATCCTATGAAGAACTATTCATCATTGAACCTTAAGGTGATTGAAGCTAACAAGCAGAGGTCTATCAACAACCAAAGATAGGATAATGGAAGTTAGGCTGAATCTTTGTCAAATGAAATTAGAGGGCATGAAACAAAGGAACAATGACTGTTTTGCCTCAACAACAGCAATGTTTTGGGGTTTTTTTGTGTCCCAGAACCAAATTTTGGAATTTGCCATTTCTTTTTAACGTAATGTGACTGTCTTGCATGGCTGTTCCATTCACATATATATAACAACAGTACTCAGTATATCCAAGATGCAGAGCCATTACTTTTAGATCTCCACAGATGTTCCAGTTCCATTTGGTATACTGGATATTCTTCAACAAAATTTCCACATTTTTGTATGTTTCTTTTATGTGTACAGCAAGCCTACTGGTACTGAAAGACATACATTGCCATTGTGTAAAATACAGAAGATTTCTATAAAATGGTATGTGATAGGTTAAATTATGAGTTATTTTCATGATTAGCAGCCAAAACTATATAAGATACACCCAAGTGTTCATGAAGCAAAATTTTTGTTATCCACTTAAAAACGAACAAACAGACAAATGGCATCCAAAAACTTGTTGCAGGCATTCAGTAATTGTCTTAAGAAGCATGTTCACCCTTTTTCCTCACATACTTTGCTTTGGTAATCAGGCTGTTGGTTTTCTTCAAGAAGATAAAGTTGCTTTGGAGTTTTACCAATACCGGAGAATAGCAATAGCAATAGCACTTAGACTTATATACTGCTTTACTGTGCTTTACAGCCTACTGTAAGCGGTTTACAAAGTCGCATATTGCCCCCAACAATCTGGGTCCTCATTTTACCCACCTCAGAAGGATGGAAGGCTGAGTCAACCTTGAACCTGGTGAGATTTGAACTGCCAAATTGCAGGCAGCCAGCAGGCAGCAGAAGTAGCCTGCAGTACTGCACTCTAACCACTGCATCACCGAATATTTGTAGTTTAGATTGAAATGAAGGGTTCTTGGTGCTCCCTGAGTTTGGTTGTTTTCTTGGAGGTGTTTCATTACCCAAACTAGGTAACATCATCATCAAAACACCAAGAACTCCTCAGACTATTTAAATTTCTCAGTAATTAATAGCAGTGAATGTCATCAGTTTTTTGAATCATCAAGAAAGATACAACTACATATCTGGGGGGGAAATGAAAACCCTGGATAGTGAGTCACTGCCAAGGTGAGGAGCACAGCATTTTCCCTTCCTAACTTTTCCTCATTTCATTTCTGACATCCACTTATCTATTTATTGTTGTTCTTCTCCCTTAGTGAGATATTAATAAACGTTTACATTCTTTGTGGGAAATGACCAATGTCTACCTACTTGCAGCTGCTAAATTGTTAATATTCCTTCAATAGCCTTTAGGAATTCTCATTATTATACAAATTAATAATAATAGGCGAGGTAATGAGATTTAGAAAATGAATTTTAAGAGGGTATTTTCAAATACACCTACCCAGAGATGTTGTTGGTGAAAGTCAGGGAATTGGGTCCATGTAAGCAGATAAAGAAAAAGACTTTTTAATTTCATTCAGATATGCACTTTCTTTCCTATCCTTCCCATAGCTCCATACTCAACTCCCCTCCATATTGGTATAAGACTTTTTCCAGCACATTTAGAGAGATGAGGAAGGAGAAAGAAGAAGAAAAGTGTAAGTGAAGACCTTAGGATTTCAAGAATTACTTTCAGCAGTTATTTTTTCCTATTAGTAATTGGAATAGTTCCTTGTCATCGCCCTGAAATCTTTTTGTGCCAGGAATCGTTTTGCCTTATAATGCAGCTTTTCAGATGCATTATGAGGATGAACAGCTGTCAACAGTTGAGGAATAGGGAGGGGCCACAGGAATGTAGAAGCAAATGTTGTTTAAATAAAGAACAAAGTTAAAGAAGTTCCTGATTCTGCTATTTTCTCTCATTGCTGAAACTGAAAGAGTCCACACATGAATCACCTGCAGGAAACAGAAGTTTTTAAAAAAAGAGAGAACAGACATGAAAGGAACACTTCTATTGCTATCACCTTCTTCCAACCAGTAAAATGCATGATTTCTGATTCAATCATCTGGAATTTCTCAAACAGTCTCAGAGGCGTCCTTCTCTTTGTTTTCTAGAATACTTTCGAGAAAGCAAAGAGGCACTTTATCACCACCCATAATTTCTTTTTCTGCATTTTTTTTTGTTTCTTCTCAAAGACATCTTGCCTCTACAATCATGTTTGCCAAATGACCTGTCTTGTTTACAAATGGCAGCAACATTTATCATAATCAGGCTCATGCTTTTCTCTGATTTCTTTTCCCTGCTTTCATTTTGCATCTGCCCCCCTGGGATGATCGGGGATCGTGAGGAAAAGTTTGGCTCCAACTCACAAATTGCTGATTTATTTATTTATTTTTTTGAAGGTAACATGGCAAAGTTGGATTTTGTTTTACTATTTCTATATCATGTTCTTATCTTGCCCCACCTTCTGAAGCTCAGAACACCATATTTCTCCAATCTGACTCCAATTTTTATAACATTAACCTGTGAGATCCAATAGACTAATAGTGGCTGCTCCAAAGTCAAAAGCTCCATGGCTGAGCAGGTACTTCCATCTTCCCAGCTCAGCTCCTACTCTGTACACTAACCATTATGTCACACTGACTCTCACTTTTAAAAAATGTCCTAAAGATTATTGAACCAGAGCTTATTAGGTTTTCTTTTTTTTTAATTTGATTTATATGCCGCCCTTCTCCTGGGACTCAGGGCAGCTTACAATGCGCTAAGCAATAGCCTTCATTCTTTTGTATATTTATACAAAGTCAGCTTATTGCCCCCACAACTGGGTCCTCAATTTACCTATCTTAGAAAGGATGGAAGGCTGAATCAACCTTGAGCCTTGGCGAGATTCGAACCTGCAGTAATTGCAGGCAGCTGGTCTTAATAACCAGCTTAATAACAGGGTGCCTTAGACCACTGTACTACCAAGGCTCTTTTGAATAAATATCATTGCTAGGTTCACATAACATACTAAGCCATAAACCATGATTTATAAATGATAGCAATTCAATTCATATACTAAGCTGAATGAAAAAAATCATGATTAACAGAATAACAGAGATGGAAGAGATCTTGTAGGTCATCTAGTCCAACCCGCCACCCAAGCAGGAGACCCTACACCATTTCTGACAGATGGCAGTCTGAAAACTTCCAGTGATGAAGCTCCCACAACTTCCGAAGGCAAGCTGTTCCATTGGTTGATTGTTCTCACTGTCAGAAAAATTCTCCTTATTTCTAAGTTGAATCTCTCCTTGATCTGTTTCCATCCATTATTCCTTGTCTGGCCTTCAGGTGCTTTGGAAAATAAGTTGACTCCCCCCCACTCTTTTTGACAGCCCTTCAAATATTGGAAAGTATGATAGTATATAACAGATCATTGTCCTTGTAATATTCTTTGTCCCTTTTGTGTTTTGAACCCAATATCTCAATGAAAAAGACTGTGCCGCAGAGCTTAAAGTGATTAAAAACTGGGAATGATATTTTAGGAGACTCAGTGACTGACTTAAATGAATAATTTCAAGTTCTGCCATTTCAATTTGATATTTGATCATGAAAATATGGCCACAGTTCTTCTAGAACCACAACTATGGAGCTGGAAACATTAACAGAAACAGTAAATGATTTTCTTAATATCATGTCACTACAAAAATGCAGTGGCAGATTTCTAGCAACACATTATCCCATTCTCAATAATAGCTATTATTTTTGGCTGCATAAGCCTTAGTTGCAGATGTCAGCTTGTCTCTATTGCAAAATATAATAACTGCATCAAAACTGTAATAGACTGATTTATCACTGTCATGTTTTTTATTATTATTATTCAATTTCAAATGGCTATCGTTATTAAGGTACTTTTAGTGATTACACACATATTTATAAGTATATTTTCTGTGGGCTTATAAGAAAACGCTATTAGGACCATGGAGTTTTCAGAGATTATTTGGTCTTTGTTAGGTAGTATGGCGTTTCTCATTCCCCATCTATGATAATTGTTGCCTGTAATTGAGAGCATCTGTTGTGTTTACTGTACAAAGCCTTGCTTTCATATGGATTTGCCATTTTCTTTAGGCTGAAAGCAGATTTTTATCTTGGTAACAGGCAAACTCTATGTTTATCCCAATGTACCAGAGCAAAAGATGCCAAGGGGCCTTACATTTTCTATCAATTCAAAGAACGATGTGGAGGTGAGGGAAATTCACTTGGTTTGCTTTTTTCATACAAATTGCACTCCTGTAAATACAATTTAATAATTAAACAAGTATTCACTGTGAAAAATATACCTTTTTTGTGTTTGCAGACTTTAAAAATGAAATAATACAATGCAGAAAAATTACATTACAAAATTATAAAAACCAATCCAATTTGTCCACCCTTGTCTACATTTACTTCACAATTCTCATGCTACTCATTGTTATTATCGAGGTCTATGTTTCTTAAACTCTTTTTTTTTCCAAGGACCCCTTCCCATTTATAAAAATTATGGAAATCTTTTGTTTGTAAGGGTTATATTTCTTTGTAGGTTTTAACCATAGGTGTTAGCAAAATTCAAATAAAATTGCTGTAATCCATATTAGTTCAATATATCCCCTTTAATATTAACAGCATTATTTGTCAGGATGTGCTTTTCTATCTTCCTTGCAGCTATTGCAATCAATGCAATTGGGTTATATTTATTGATATTTTTCACATTAAAAAATACAGTGTTTGTTTGTTTGTTTGTTTATTTGTTTGTTTGTTTGTTTGTTTGTTTGTTTGTTTTAAAAGGTTTATATTACAGTGATGTAATATGGGCAAATGTGAAACATTAATGATTGTGTCCCCCTTCCATTCTCCCCCTCCCATTTGCCCTCTGCCATTCCTAAAATAAAGGGCCTATCCTACTTAAAATAAACAACAAGAGATGGATTAGATTCCGTCTAGGCTACCAATAGAAGAGGATACATCTCCATCAGGATTGAATTGTGGGATCTTTTGTGCTCTCTGAGCTTGGTTATTTTCCTGTAGACATTTCTTTACCAATCTAGGTAATGTCTTCTGTGCTGCAAAGGAGTGAGCTTTGCTCTCTGTTTATATACAATATCTTGCCTTATCAGAGTGAATAGGGATGTTGTTTTCTCCTTGGTAGTTCCTTGGTTAAGCTGTTGTTTATTGCTTGATTGTTTGTCTGAGTTGGTAGTTCCTTGATTAGGATATTGTTTATTGCTTGTCTGGAATTGCTTCTGGTGTTAATTCCTGTTTATCTTGATTGCTGGCAAGGAGATGTTCTGATCTTTTTCTTTCTATTTTAGCTTTTTGTTCTCTTTTGAATAGTGCGTGGATTGGTCTATCTTTGTCTTCTTTAATTCTGGATGGGCTTGCACTACCTCAGTCAGATCCAATCTACCTCAGTCAGATCCTAGCCACAGTCAAGGCTAGGAGAACCTTTGTGCAACTTTGGATTGTGCGCAGTGGTAGGTTTCAAATTTTTTTACTACCGGTTCTGTGGGTGTGGTTTGATGGGCATGGCATTGCTTGGTAGGCGTGGCTTTGTGGGCATGGCAGTGGAAGGATACTGTAAAATGTCCATTCCCATCATAATCCAGGGGAAGGTTACTGCAAAATCCCCATTTCCTGCCGATCAGCTGGGACTTGGGAGGCAGAGAATAGATGGGGGTGGGGCCAGTCAGAATTTTTACTACCAATTGTCCGAACTACTCAAAATTTCTGCTACCAGTTCTCTAGAACTGGTCAGAACCTGCTGAAATCCACCTCTAGTTATGCACCAATTGTGGCCTTTCCTGGGTCAGGGGTCTCTGCACCCAGTCATTTAGACCATAGTTATATTATGACTGGACTACTGTAATGCACTCTACATGGAGCTACCCTTAAAGACCATTCGGAAGCTACAGCTGGTGCAGAGTGCAGTGGTGCAGGCAGTTCTTGGGGTCCCAGGAATTATATAATTTATATAACACCACCTCTGCAAGCTGCATTGGCTCTCAGTCTATTCCAGGTGCAATTCAAGGTGTTGGTAATCACTTTAAAGTCCTTCATGGCATGAGGCCAGGTTTCTTGAGGGACCGTTTCATCCCACTGAGATTGGCCTGCTGCACCCATGCTGGCAAAAGAGGTATGGTAAGGGCCCTGTCAGCACGATTATTGTAGCTGGCAGAATCCAGAAGGCCTTCCCTGTCGTTGCACCTGCCTTGGGGAACATCTTGCCCTAATCCTCCTGACCTTCCGGAAGAGCCTACACCTGGCTCTACTGGTTAGCTTGGGGCTCCAATCAGAGAGTGAAGATGATCAATTAACAATGGATCCCTCCCATCCTGTTCCTGCCCTCCCCATTTTTCAGTCGGGCTGTGGTGTGTTGGTTTTTATATTTCTTATGTTTTTATCTTGTATAGTTTTATTTTTTATGACTGTAAGCTGCCCAGGGATACCTTGAGGCAAAGCAGCATATAAATTTAATAAATAAATACACAAATGAACAAACCTGTTGACGCCTGATTTGTCTAAATGCCAAGATTCCAGGAATTCTCTAGCATTTTTGGATTTAGCTTGGTCTAGGATGGTTAGTTTCCCAGTTGAAACTATGGTTAAAAACCATCCATGTGTGGTGAAATTAATGAGTTTTCATCATGTCTTCTGACTGCTAGTTGGTGTTCATGGATTCCATCTACTAATCTTCTGCTTGTCTGTCCTGCATAGAGGCAGTTACAAGTCCTTACCCTGTAAGTTGTAAATGACTCCTGTTTTGTTTTCTTCTTGGTCTTTTGATTTACTTAAGATCTTTTGGAAAGTTTTAGTTGGTTTGTGTGCTACGCTGATACCATATGGCAGTAAACTACGCTGATGCCATATGGCTGTAAGCCTGTTGGTTGTTTCTAAGATGTCTTTCATGTATTACAGTGTTATCTTTTCATAGCTTGTGTTCGCTGTGCTATAGTGAGTTGACCGGTCAGGCAATTTTTTTTTTGATAAAATTGCATGGGTATCCATTTTGTTGGAAGATATTGTAGAGGTAGTCTGTTTCTTTTTTCCAATATTAGGTTTATTCCCAAAGGATAGGGATGCTTTACAGATTTTTACTGCAGGACATCTTATGTACTAAAGCAGCCACATGAAGTAAGGATGTACTCCATTAATATATGAAGTCCTTCTTAAGGCTATTTGTAAAATTCACTGTGCAGAGATGATGTGGAATATATAAGATATAGCAACAGGAACAAAATAAAATGAAAATACTCATTTTTATATGACTTTTACTTATATATCATTAATATACTTTATGCCTCCAGCAAATTACTCAAAGAAAATGAGCCCAGTAACAACAGACACAAGAACAAGAGCAAAAAGGATCTTAATCTCTTACATGTATACACATTTTAAACAGAAAAGTGCATATACATACACACATAGGCCTATGTCTGTACTTTCTTTGGATTACAATTAAATATGATTAGAAACCAGGATTTCTTTTAACTTTTTGCTGGATGAACAATATGAAACAAGTATTTGCTCCTGTATAGGATAGTTGTTAAGCATATTTTCTTTTATTCATGGACTAAGGGGAAATTACATGAAAGCAGGTAACCAAATATAAAGAATATATAAGATTATACACTTGAACAAACTAGGAATGGTGCAGTAGCCCAGAGGTGGAGTTTTCACCTCACAATCAAGAGGCTGTGAGTTTGATTCTGGGAAGCAGCAGATATTTCTCTGTCTGGGTACAATAAGTAATTGTTTGCTGTGAATTCCATGTAGGCATTGGGAAGGGCATCTGGCCAGTAAACACTCAGCTCCATTCAGTCACCACAACACCACCCCGATGCAAAGGATTACAGGGTCATCCAAAGGAAAAAAAATACACTTTCAACATTCATAATGGTGAAGTAATCAACTGGCACTCAACCACCAAAACCCTTTTCCAAAATCCTTTGGTAAATACAGCAAGGGATATCTCATATGAAATGAAGTTTCATTTTTTTTCAGGCAGCCACTTGAAAACAATGGTGAGATGAGCCTGCATTCCTTCTTAGTCTTACTGGTTCCTCATATATCCATGCAGATATTCAAGCAAAACTGAAACCACTTCTCTAATAGGAAGATCAAAAGTTCACCTGTCAAAGAAAGGTCAGTTGACAATCTGTTTGATAGAAATGCCAGCCAACATTACTTTAAATCATTCCTTGACTCTGGACAGAAAGTGTTATAATATTTAGCAACATAAAGTATTATATACATTATACATCATACTTATAACAGGCATGAGCTTGATATTAAAGGGGAAATATTTTCTCCTATACTTTTCAACAGAAAACAAAACGATTATTCTGATAAGTTTGGCTGAATGTCTTGACTCAGGTGAACAGTATTAAAACATGAAAAGATGCATATATATTTTTTCTTTTAATTAGATTCTTTGAATCTTTAAATGTACGTCACTGATACACAAGTGAAATCATAAGCATGAACAGATTTTGGCACAGATGGGAGGATTCTAACAAGATACAAATAACCAGGATTCAAAGGTTTTGTAAAGCTGTGAGTTTTAAAAATGCATAAATCACACTTCATCCAAATGGTCTGTAACATGCTACATATGAAATAATCCCTGATCTAGTCACTACCACTGAACTGTGGAATTAGAAGGTATTGAAAAATTCATCTAGTCTAACTCTCTGCAATGTGCAGGGAATCCAATTATTGTAAACCATCCTTGAAATGTGGCTCTCCAAATTCTTAAATTATTTGTTAAAAACGGAGTGCCTCGTTTTATGTAGGTAGACTATTCCATTGTTGTACAGGTCTTATCATCAAGAGTTTTTCCCCTTATGTTTAAGTGAAATAGACCAAGTTGCTACTTCTACCTATTATTTCTGACCTAGTTTTCCTGTGAATAGAAAATAATTCTTGACCGTATTCCCAATGGTACTCTTTTATGAACTTAAATATGGATATCATGTTTCCCTTTAGTCTTTGTTGCAATATTTTCAGGATCAGACTCAATAAAGATAATAAGAATTAGAGATTTAAATATATTTCTCTTTAATAATAATAGGCATTCTATATTCGCTGAATATTCAAGATAGAAGCAAAGAAAATGGTGAGGGTGGCTCCTTATATATACAAGGGGTGGAGCCAGGAATGGGAGTGGTAAATTATGAATACATTAAAATCCAAAGAATAAGTTAACCCCTGATGTCCCATATATACATTATTTACACAATAGAGAATAAGGCATTTACATCTGACAAATCCCCCTCTAAATGCCGGTTCGCTATACAACACCAATTACATTCAGATTCAGGACAATATAATACATACAATTTAGAAGTTAAATATTTGTGCTGTTTAGAAGGTAAAGGCTTCGTTAATATGTCAGCTAATTGTTCAGAAGTATCACAATGTATTGCTTTGATGAATCCATCTTGAGATAATTGTCTCACGTGCTTAAATTTTATATCAATATGCCTGGACCTTTGTCCAATGGCATCGGATCTGGATATTTCAATGGCTGCTTTATTATCTTCATGCACAACAAAAGGTAATGCAGGTTTTTTCCAAACATCTGAGATCAAGTCATTGAACCATACAAGGTTATTTGCAGCTTTGGATAAACAAACATATTCCGCTTCTGTGGTTGAAGTGGCTACCAGTTCTTGTTTACCAGTGTACCAGTAAACTGGACAATCATTCAATAGAAAAATATAACCAGAAGTACTCTTTCTGCATGATGTATCACCAGCCCAATCTGCATCCGCATAACAGGTAATTTTTGGTTCTTTGTCATTATTAGGTTCTAATACTAAACAAAAATCTAATGTACTTTTCAAATATCTTAGAATTCTTTTGACAGCTTCCCAATGATACATGGTTGGTTTGCTAACATATCTTGACAATAAATTGAGAGGTAATGCAATATCTGGTCTGGTCCAATTAGATATATAAAGGAGTGAGCCTATAACTGATCTGTAAAATGTATTATCTTTAAATTCAGGGGAAGACTCATCAGTGTTTCTAAGGAAATCAGTTTGCATAGGAGTGTCACAGGTTTTGGCATTGTTTAAATTACATTTGTTTAGAAGTTCAATGATCTTATCTTTCTGAGTAAGTTTGAATCCCCTTCTAGTTTTGTTAATTTGTACACCAAGGTATTTATTCACTTTACCTAGAGATTTCAACGAGAAATGTTCGTTTAACTTATTTACAAAGATTTCTCTGCTCTCTTTGTGTTTTCCTATATATAAAATATCATCCACATAAATTAATACAAATTCAACGTGATCATCACTCTTTTTTACAAAGAAACAGTTATCAGCAGTGGTAGCGTTGAAATCCATGGTCTTTAGTACTTTTACCAAGCAATCGTACCATCTCTTGCCAGATTGCTTTAATCCGTATAGACTCTTGTTTAATAACCAAATTTCATTCTTATTAGTGTATTGACTATGTGGTGCTCTTACATATATTTCCTTATCTAGTTTTGCGTGTAAATACGCAGTCTGTATGTCATATTGAAATACGTCCAGATTGAGTGCAGATGCTACTACTAGAGCTGTTTTAACACTCTCTGTCCTCACCGTGGGGGAGTATGTGTCAGTATAATCTTCTGGATATTTTTGTGCATAACCTTGTGCAACTAGTCTAGCCTTGTATAAAGTATTGCCTCCTTCTAGGTTCTTAATTTTATAAATCCACCTGGTACCTATAATTGTTTTATCCTTAGGTGCGATCGTAGGAGTGAATACATTTAATCCTTGCAAACTTTCCATCTCTTTTTTCATAGCTAGTTCCCATTTTTCTCTTTCTTCACGAGGGAGTTTTAATACTTCCTCATATGTATTAGGTGTTATTTGTTCTCCATTCATATGCATTATGTAATCTTTGTATTTACTTGGTATTTGATTTCTATTGTTTCTAATAGCTCTTTCAGGTTTGCTATGGTTGTCGTGCAAATATCTAGCTTCCTTTTTTGTTAATGTGTCTGTCTTTATTTTATGCTGACTATTTGTCCAAGTTTTGGTTTTGTTCTTATTTTTGTTAATGTTTTGATTTTCTATTGTCCCTTCCTCGCAAGATATCGCATCTTTGCATTTATTTGGAAATATTTCATTAAGGTGCAGTTTAGACCAATTGGCCTGCTCATGAAACACAGCTGTTCTGGAGACTATAAATTTGTTATTATTATCAATGAATCTGTACCCTTTGGTTCCAGTTTCATATCCCATAAATCTTAATCTTCTGGATACGTTTTCTCCCTTTCTCCTCAACTGCTTAGGTATGTGCACATCTGCAGTGACTCCAAATATGTGCATGTGTGCTAATTTAGGTTTCCTATTGTACATCACCTCATACGGTGTCTTATTCACAATACTGGACCAGGTTCTATTTTGAGTGTAATTTGAATAATGTAGGGCTTCTGACCAGAATTGTTTGCCTAAACCAGCATCCTCTAATGTGCATCTAATCATGGTTTGTAGTGTGGAATTCTTTCTCTCTGCAATCCCGTTTTGAAACGCAGAAAATGGATTGGACGTGAAATGTAGCATTCCCCTATCCTTTAACCATTGGGAGAATTCTTTAGACATGAATTCACATCCCCTGTCTGTCATAATTTGTTTTATTCTGATATTATGTTGTGTTTCTATGCGTTTGTAGAATTCCTTAAATTTCTGAAAGGTTTCATCCTTGTGCTTTAATGTGTAAACAAAACCATAGCGACTATAATCATCCACTATTGTTAGAAAGTAACGTTTTCTATAGGTAATTGATGGAGTTAATGGACCAACTAAATCCATATGTACTAAGTCAAAAATATTGTTAGTTGATCTGTTAGATTTTTTTGGTCTGGGACTGGTTTTTAGTTTGGTGGATTTACATACTGAGCATTCCAAATAATTTTCACAATTTTTTATTTTGACACCTTCTGCGTGTTCAGTCATTTTTTGAACTACAGGAAAGCTTGCATGTCCTAACTTCCTATGTAAGATGTGAGCACACTCATCATGAATTGGTTTACCTATTTTTGGTTTCTTCTCATTGTGTGTATTTTTGTGATCATGAGGTATTTTACATTCATCATTGTCACTGTTACTAACATTTTCATCATCTGCTTCAATACAATCTTCCATATTTGAATCAATGTTATGTAACCATCTTTCTTTCGTTATCAGATAGGGTAGACCTCCTTTTATCATCACAGTGCCTATATTTGTTTTGTCCTTCTCTAAAGTTGCTTTCCCCTTTGAGAAAACTATATTGATGTCAGAATCTCTGCTTAGTTTTATAGCACTTAGTATGTTATGAGGTATTTCTGGGATTAATAATACCCCCTCTATTTTACCTAAACCAGGCAAGGTCACATTTCCTCTGCCTAATACTTGAACCTTTTCTTGATTAGCTACCTTTATCACAAACTTATCTTCTGTAAATGAAGATAATATACTTTTGTTGTTAGTGGTGTGATTGGTTGCACCAGAATCAATAAGCCAATTATTGTTCTCATTTTGTTGTGTTTTGGTGTTTTCTTGTTTGTTTAGTCCATTTAGTGACCCAGATTTTCTCTCTTTTGAATTTTCTCTACCCCCTCTACTTTCTCTGTAATTTGGTGGGCTTCTATATTTGTGTCTATCTGTGGAAGACTGTCTATAATTGTATTTGCTCCTATATTCTGGCCTATGTCTCTCCCTTGAGACTTTGGGACAGTCTCTTCTACTGTGTTCCCTGGACCCACAATTGTGGCATCTAAAGGCTTCATTATATTTTTCTTGGAAAGCTACTTTCCTAAAAGATTTGTGTTCTGTTTGATTACTGGAACGATTTTTTCTTGAATTGTCTTCTGCTATCAATTTGTTAGATAGACTTTCTATGGTTAAATATCCTAAATTAATAGTATCTAAGTGTGACATAAAGCTATCCCATGATGGATCAAGTGAATTGATAATAACACTTTTCATTGTTTGATCTGAAATCACTTCCCCCCTCAATTGCAGCTCAGCTCTTATTTTGTTTAGAGATATCAAATGCTCACTTATAGAAACCCCTGGTTTCACTCTAGAAGAAAAGAAATCCTTAGACATTCTTGTAGTTGTAGCTACGCTATCGCTGTGAAATAGATTAAACATGCATTGAATTATTTCTGACACAGTTAGGTTTGATTTGATGCTATGATACATTGCAGGAGACACGCTAGATATTATTATGAAAAATGCTCTATGATGTAAACAATCTATTTTTAAAGTCCAAGGTCTTCTTGGAGGACTAGTTATAAAGAATAGTAAATTTTCTTTCATAAAGACAACCTGAAGCTGTTGATACCACTCTTGTAAATTAATGCCATCAACTCTAAGTTTTGGGAAGTCACTGGGTAAGTTCCCCACATTATTTTGTCCATTACTTACAACCTGAGGCAGTCCGTGGTCTCGCAAGTGCAGGAAGTTACAGAACGGCATGGGGATGCTCGCAACGAGTCTGCGCGGTTCTCTGGCCAGTTCAAGTCTTTCGGGGCCGTCTACGTAGCTTTGCACATGCGCGTTGCTCATTTCTTCCTTGGCGTCGTCGTGGAAGGTTCTCTCCATTTCAGCTCTCTCGTTCCGCTCCTCTTCAGATGAGTCGGTCTCTGGTTCGGTTTTAGGGGTTCTGGTGGTGGCGACAGCTCTTCTCTTTCTTTCGTGTGCGTTGGCACTTGATCCGGTCTGCGGTGTAGGACGGAATCGGCATGGCTCTCTGGGCTCAGGTGTCGTCGCCTTCGAAGTCAGGATGGGAGCGTGCAGGTCTCGAGTTGTCGGTTTGATCTCTTGCTTCTTCGTTGGTGCCTTGGAAATTTTCAATCTTGGCCCAAAAGCAGCAAAAAGCGTTTTCATTGCTGACTTTACTTGAGACTTTGTTAAATCGTCTTCACTTTCTGATTCTGGTTCTTCTGAAGAGTTTGAGTCTTCTTTTTCACTTTCGTCGTCTGATAGCGTTTTTCGCGCCAGAAATTTTGAACTGAGCGTTTTGATTGGCTCTGCTTCACTCTCTTTTGAAGTTCGTTGAAACCAAGATGGCTGCCATTCAAAATTTCGCGCGGGATCACATCTTTTCTTTTTCACAACGACTTTCTCAGTATTCATTTCACTCACAGTTTTTTGATCTTTGGGTTTTTCTTTAACGACGTTTTTCTCTCTCGCTGCTCCGTTGTTCTTCAGCATTTCTTGGAGGTTCGCGATGAGGCTTTCATCGTTCTTCTGGCTTTTTAGTATCTTCAATATCTCTGACCTGAGTTCGTTATTTTCTATTTCGGTTTCTTCCTGGTCATTATTTTCATTTATCAGTTCTTCTTCTTCAGTGGTGTATTCTTCGGATTCTCTCGAAATCGCGTTAGTGGATTCGTTGATCATCTCTTGTTCAGTTTCTATTTCCTTGCTGTAGGCCCTGGTGTTGGGCCTATCTTTCTTAGACATTTTTAATTATTTATTGAGTCAATTAACCATCCTCTGCTACCAGCTTGTTGCAATATTTTCAGGATCAGACTCAATAAAGATAATAAGAATTAGAGATTTAAATATATTTCTCTTTAATAATAATAGGCATTCTATATTCGCTGAATATTCAAGATAGAAGCAAAGAAAATGGTGAGGGTGGCTCCTTATATATACAAGGGGTGGAGCCAGGAATGGGAGTGGTAAATTATGAATACATTAAAATCCAAAGAATAAGTTAACCCCTGATGTCCCATATATACATTATTTACACAATAGAGAATAAGGCATTTACATCTGACAGTCTTTTTTTCTAAACTGAACATATGTTCCTTCAACCTATCTTCATAATACATATCTTCAGTTTCTTGAATAATCTTTACCATTTGTCAACCTCTTCTGAACTTGTCAATGTCTTTGTGGAGCCCAAAACTATAGAGACCTCCAAATGGTTTTTCTACCAGTGAAGCGTAGAAGGAAATGAGGATTTCACATGTAATGCTTATTCTAATGCAGCCCAGAATGGTGTTAAACCTTGTATCAGCTAGGTTCAATAACCACGCATCCAGGTCCTTCTCCTATGTAGCCATAAAACCCAAACTTATATATATGAACTGCACTTTTCCTCCATATATGTAATGTCATTTTGAAGGATATCTCGTTCCCCTTAGACCAGTGATGGTAAACCTTTTTGCCGTCACGTGCCAAAAGTGGGGGGAGCATGGGAAGGTCGCATGTGTGCCCACACCCATAATTCAATGTGCCCCACCCTCCGCACATGCCTGCACGACTGCCCCCCCCCCATGCTCCGACCTGCGCTCCCCCCCCTACACTTTTGGCCCACGATGGCACAGTGGGCCTGATAGGCCCGTTTTCCATCCTCCTCAGGCTTCTAGAAAGGCTCTGGAGTCTGGAGAGAGTGAAAAATGGGCCTTCCCCACCCTCCCCCCTCCGGAGGCCCTCCAGAAACAGGAAATAGCCTGTTTCCCAACTTCTGGTGGGCCCAGAAGGCTCGAAAATATGTGCGCACCAGAGCTGAACTAGGGCAATACTCGTATGCCCACCGATATGGCTCCGTGTGCCACCTGTTCCATAGGTTCGCCATCATGGCCTTAGACAATCTTCCAACCCATTCAATTAGAATGCAATTTATTCTATCATTGTAGATGTTGGTTAGATCTCCAATTTTTGTATCATCTAAAATTCTGACAACTAACACTTGGCTGTTACTCCAATCCAATAAGAAAATATTGTACATCTGTTCTAGTTGTCTGAGCATGCTTAGCCAGCCAACTGTGGACCCATCTTACTGAAATGCCATGCAAGTCATCAAGAACCTCATCAAAAAAACTTGGCTTAAATTAAAATAGATAATATTCCCAGCATTTTCCTTACCCAATAAAGTAGATACCTTATCAAAAGAGATTTGTCTCACATGACTTGCTTTTGACATTGCTGACACTTAGGACTCTTAGCATTGCCTCTCAAGGTGCTCACAAATCACCTGTTTTATTACCTACTGTAACATCTTTCCAGATATTGACATTAAGTTTACTCATGGATACTTGCTGGATCTTCCTCTTTTTTAAAGAAGGTGGGGGACTGTATTTGCACTTCTCTTAGTCTTCTGGCACTTTTCCAGTTCTCTATGACCCATCAGAGATAATTGGCAGATAGACCTGATAGTTCTTCAGCCTGCTCTTTCAGTACTCCAGAGTGTATTTCATCAAGGACTGTGGACTTCAAGTCCACTTTAATATCTTCAATCAATTACTCCTATTAATAAGAACCAATAAATGCAGCAGAACCCTAATACTTATCTCAAACTTTTGAAAAAGAAAAGCCTGTCATAA
The DNA here is from genome assembly GCF_029215685.1 of Pituophis catenifer annectens. Classification (NCBI taxonomy): domain Eukaryota; kingdom Metazoa; phylum Chordata; class Lepidosauria; order Squamata; family Colubridae; genus Pituophis; species Pituophis catenifer. The sequence continues at coordinate 96,194,481 of NW_027256881.1, forward strand.
ACTTGTCAATTTATGTGACATCTTGCAATTGGAAGAGTTAGTTTTCCAAACATCTAAATAGCTGAAATATTTCATTCCAGCCACTTCATGAGATATTTTTGTTTTTGAAGCTTCAGTATCAGCTTTAATAATTTATATCTTCATTTATCTTTTCTAACTGATTTGGCAGTATGTAGTAGGCTCCAAGATATTATCCATTCTGTTAGTTTGCCTTTTATCTTAACTCGTTTCAAAATTTACAAATTTGTCCACCTTCTTGCAGATTTCAACACACAAATCCCTGTGCACACTTATTAAGTCTAATGTTCTATGAGTGGGAATTCCATATTAGAACATAGTTGCCTTTGTGCCTTATAATATTCATATTATCTTGCCATACTTCATACATTATAAATTATATGTGATAATGGGTTACATTTCCTCTGTTCACTCTTTTTCTTTATGCCGTTGGTTCCATTGTTTCTTTGTTAAATTTTTAGATTCCAAAACACTATTATACTGCTCTATTTAATTCATTAGATGCAAACTGATTCCTCACTAATAGGCTTATGTCTCCGACTTTCCTGCATTTCAGCCAAAAGCACTCCAAATCAAGTGAACTAGCTATTGTTCAAAGATGTACTTTACCCGTTGATGTGATGAATTCTATCTCTGCAAAGTACCCCTTCATCCCTGAAGTTTGCACCACTGTTAAAAAATCCAAATTCTTTCACTTAAACCAATCTTGTAATCTGATCTTTGAAAAAAAAATAGTTTCGTCTTGCAGGGCTTTTGCCTTCAACGTGAAGTCCTGATGAAAACATCATCTGGCTCTCAAAATCCTCTCCAAAGCCAAGAAATTGCTCTTGATATACAGAAGTCTTGTCTTGCAGTTATATTTGTGTCCTCATGGACAAGTTTGATTGAGTTTTGTCAGTCTTTCTGTCACATCTTAAATTTGCTTTCAAGGACACAACGTGCATGTCAAGATGAAAAATCCAGATGATAAATAGGTGATTCTCTGCCTCTTAAGAGGAGTCATCTACAGGCATTACTTGATGCCTTTTAGAGCTCACTCATGATTGTAGAATCCTGAGATATTAATGGTTGGAATCAGTTGCCATGGTCCAGGGCAATCATCATTCTTATCTTTTTATTAAACTTGTTTTCTTCAGGTAGTTCAGGTTTCATGAACTACTGCTTCCAGCAGCAACTGTTAGAAGTTGCTTCCAGCAGCAACTGTTAGAAATTACAACAGTCCTGAAAAAAAGTTTTGCAACCAAGGCACCATTTATGATTTTTGCAGCATTTCTCTGTAAGTGTAAGTCTGCTGAACCTGGTGGCTCAGCAGACTGATAGCATTGTGATTAACACCAGCTGTCTGCAATTACTGTAAGTTCGAATCTCACCAGGCTCAAGGTTGACTCAGCCTTCCATCCTTTCTAAGGTAGGTAAATTGAGGACCCAGTTTGTGGGGACACTAAGCTGACTTTGTATAAATATACAAAAGTATGAAGGCTATTGCTTAATGCATTGTAAGCCACCCTGAGTCTCCTGAGAAGGGCAGCATATAAATCAAATTAAAACAAAGTGCAATGATGAATGCACGTTCATCATTACACTTAGTACATTACCCTGTGTCTGATTCTTTTCCCCCTCCCCCACAGAGAGATTGTTTTAACAAGCTATCTCTTCCTGAGCTGCTTTTCTCTACAGTGCAGCTTTTCCCAAAAAGATGCTGACTGCAAGTTAACAAGCATCTTCTGTGAATCTAATTAGCTGGCTTGCAGCTGCTCCCTGTAACTGACAAGACTTTAATCACTTTCAAAACTTTTGCCTTCTAAGCAGCTGAGGATCAGAATCAGGAGCACACTAGGCCAGGGTTGTCAAACTCGTGGCCCATGGGCCGGATGCATCATGTGCTAGCCATGCCCACTCCCGGTTTAGCAAAAGGGGGGAAGTCCCAATACATCATGTGACGCTGCCATGATGATGAGAGTTTGACACCCCTGCACTAGGCAAATAATCAGGAGCATTTATTTCAATGTGTATCCACTACTATGTGCCTGCTTGCTCTCTTGCAATCCCTTTCTCTCCAATAAATATGAATACATATTTTAATTCTCTTTCTGCTAATTATCCCAGCACTAGGAGGAGCATTCCACAGTGTATGGAATGGGGAAAAAGAAAGCCGAAGTAAAATTGTAACCACAGTTGCAGTCACATGATTTTCCACTTAGAGGGTGCATCATTTAGCAGCTGTCCCAATTGTGATAACTAAACAAGGGCTGTAAATTCCTCCTTCAATCCACCCTATTATTCAAGATGTGTAGAGGAATATGGTAGTTACCTTGAAGGAGGAATTCAACAATGCTTATGGAAACATCAGCTTAACCTGGATAGATGGGGGGGTGAGGATTTTATGTAAGAGGGGTGAAAGAGAATTTATGTCAAACTTTCTAGATTTTATTATTATTCTCTGTGACAATAAAAGTACCAGTAGTTCTTGTGGTATCTGTTTCCTGATCTGGTCTATCTGAAAAGGCTGACAAGAAGAAGTTATTTTGACTAAAATAAACGTAGGAATGATGGGCTAGCCTCCAATTCATTGATCTTTGTCTTCCAAGTTTCCAACAGATGACATGTTATCAAAGTGAAGTCTGCTTTATCTTTGAAAAACAGATGAACATAGTCCATCTATTGCAGGTGAGTGCCAGGACCCTATCTCCCATATTTTGTATAGGGGGGAAAGCAGGTAAATTTGTTAAATTTCACATGCCATTACAGAAAAGTTTATTTGATCCAGGAGATGGGGGAAAACATGTTAAACAGACTCAAATTCCACCTTAATTATGCTAGGCATAAGTTGATCTGCAGAACTGTTTTGATGCAGATCAAAACAGTGCACTACCTCATTAACAATAAAGATCATTCTTAAAAAATCCAAGTAGCTCTTGTTCCTGTGGGTGCAAGTTTCAAATGACATAATGTCAGTCAGGCATGTGGGTTGCTGGCATGAAATGGTCAGAAGTCCAACTTTTCCAGCTCTTGCAGTAACGTCTATTCCTTTCCTCAAATATGCCAGAATGCCCTGTAAAATATACATCAGTTGGTTATCAGATCTTGATTTCTTTTTTTAAAAAAAAAATGAAAAGTCATGGCATACACACAAATGTTTTAGTGGGTATGTAGAAGATACTAGTGGACAACCATTTAGATATGAGCCAGCAGTGTACAGCAGCTGCCAAAAAAGCCAACACATAATGGGCTGCATAAACAGAGAGATAGAATCAAGATCACGTGAAGTGTTAATACCACTTTATAATGCCTTGGTAAGAGCACACTTGGAATATTGCATTCAGTTTTGATCGCCACGATGTATAAAAGATGTGGAGACTCTAGAAAGAGTGCAGAGAAGAGCAACTAAGATGATTAGGGGACTGGAGGCTAAAACATTTGAAGAACGGTTGCAGGAACTGGGTATGTCTAGTTTAATGAAGAAAAGGACTAGGGGAGACATGATAGCAGTCTTCCAGTATCTCAGGGGTTGCCACAAAGAAGTGGGAGTCAAACTATTCTTCAAAGCACCTGAGGGTAGAAGAAGAAGCAATGGGTGGAAACTAATCAAGGAGAGAAGCAATTTAGAACTAAGAAGAAATTTCCTGACAGTTAGAACAATTAATAAGTGGAACAACTTGCCTGCAGAAGTTGTGAATGCTCCAACACTGGAAATTGTTAAGAAGATGTTGGATAACCATTTGTCTGAAGTGGCGTAGGGTTTCCTGCCTGAGCAGGGGGTTGGACTAGAAGACTTCCTTGGTCCCTTCCAACTCTGTTATTCTATTTTGTTCTAAGAAAAGAATATTTGGCATCTGAGGAATGCAGTGTGATTACAACCTTTATCCGTAATATTCACTGGCTAATTTCATATCATAGCAAAGGCTATATGGTTTTCCAGTACACAATTTAATATGCGCCTTTGTAAAAACTCTTGAGATCAACAAATTACAGTTTACTATGCCTTGAAATTGCCAAGCATATCCCATATTCATATAACTGGACAAGAAAGCTTAACCTTGGAAAGGGATTAAGAGTAGTGAAGATCAGCAGGATGTACAGATTTCTAAGCTAGGTTTCCCTCAGCAATATTCAAAAAATTACTTAGTAAATAAGAAATGCCACAGATAAAGACATGAAAATGCCAAACCATCCAAACCAGTGAGGCTTATTGGGAGATTGGGGAGTTGATGTCTGAATGCTGAAGGAGGCAGACTGTCTAGTTATGTGAGCATAATTCATGATAGATGCTGAAACCAAAGTACTGAATAGTAATTAGCCTGCAAAATTAGTGATTATATTTATATCCTGTACTGTACTACAATATTTTAGGAGCACATATGAACTGGAGACCAGAACATACATACAGTATATTGGTTTTATTGGCAGTGCTAGAGATAAAAATAGGTCTAAAGAGGGGTGATGTAATAGTCTCTTTATAGACCTATACAAATTAGAATTTGCATGTGATTACACTGAGTAAGTAGGCATTTCATTGGCTATAATGCATCATGTATCTAGTAAAATCAATGAGGCCATTAGGATGTAACTACAGATAATCCTTGCTTAATGACAGTAATTGAGACTGGAATGTCTGTTGCTAACCAATAAAATCATAAATTGTGACATCACATCACCATATCACTTAAAGATGGCAATCCTGGTAGTCCCCGTTGCCCCTGTTAAACAAGGATTGGAGTTGTTAAGCAAAAACCTCATGTGGCCCTGATTTATGACTTCCCACCAGCAAAATCAATGGGGAAGCTGGAAGGAAGTTGCAAATCTCAGACAACTTGCAAGCAGGCTGGACAGTTGGTGAATATTAAGCAGTGAGCTGCTTGATACTATGGTAAGATTTGGGAGATTCCATTCTATCCCATATAATGAACGTACATGGATTTGTGGAGCTGAAGACGTAGAAGATCTAACTCATATATTATTTGATTGCTGTTTGTATAAGGGGGTGAGAGATAAGAACTTCAATCCACATATTAACCGTATGGCCCAGTGAGTGGGCCATATTAAAACAACATACCTCATGTGTGGCCAGTATTTGAAAATGACATTTAATACAGCACAATTTCTGACTAAAATGGTCTGACTGAGATCAGCATATGTGGGCATGATTGGGGTAGATTGCAAGGGTGATAAAGATAAAGGTAAAGGCTCCCCTACAAATGCGTGCTAGTTGTTTCCGGTTCTAGGGGGTGGTGCTCATCTCTGTTTCTAAGCCAAAGAGCCAGCACTGTCCAAAGACGTCTCCGTTGTCATGTGGCCGGCATGACTAAATGTCGAAGGTGCACAGAGCGCTGTCACGTTCCCACCAAAGTGGTCCTTATTTTTCTACTTGCTTTTTTTATGTGCTTTCGAACTGCTAGGTTGCCAGAAGCTGAGACAAGTAATGGGAGCTCACCCCATTACACAGCATTAGGAATTCGAACTGCTGAACTGCCAACCTTCTGATCGACAAACTCAGCATCTTAACCACCACATCCCCTGTATGTCATTTTATTCTATTTTACATATTTATGTATTAAATTAATCCTATAACTATTGTATTTTACCCTACTCTTATTTTAAACTGTTTGTATAGGATTTTATTGGTAATATGTGTATGAACCTTGTTATGTTGATATGGCCTATAGGCTAATCAATCAATCAATAATAATAAAGCAGTGAGGTGGGAGGGAAGATGCTGCAGCAACTGTCTGCAGAGAGGTTTTTGCACTGCAACATGAGAGTGCAGGTAGGCTGGAAAGGTAATGCTGTGAAGTTATAAGAGTGCATGTAGACTGGGGAAGGTGTGGTACAGAACCACAGGAATGCCTGCAGACTTAGGTATCCTCTGGAGCTGGCAGGAAGTTTGCACATCATCATCCATCATCTTGGATGATTTGCAAGTAGGCCAAGTTGGTAAATACTATGCAGTGGGAAGGGGGATATTGCAGCGAGTGCATGCAAGCTGGGGAAGGAGTTCTGCAGAGCCACACAACTGTGTGCAGGCTTGGGAGGGGGTACTGTGGAGCTGCATGAATGCGTGTCGGTTGAGAAAAGGATGATGGGGTGCATTTGCAGGCTACTGAGGATGAGATCTCTGAAATTCCTGGGATCACATACTCCTCAGCAGGATTCCTCGGAAGAACAAGCAGTGGGAGCAACTTGTAACCTTCCCTGCAGGTTTCTCTGCTGACATGGCTGGTGAGAAGCCACACAAAGGACGCAAGTGGTAATCAGGAGATTATGAGACACTGCCACCATCGTAAGGGTGAGCTAGTTGCCAAGCACCTAGGCTGTGATCCCATGGCCACAGCAGTCTGCCTGTATAAGGCAATGGGGCAATGCAGTGGCTGGTTGCTACCGGTTCACCCCAGGTCAGGTGAACCGGTAATGGTGGCGAGAGGCTCCGCCCACCCACCCAGATGTCTCTGCGCATGCGAGCAAATTGATAGTGGGCGAAATTGAAACCCACTACTGGGGCAATGTCTTCAAAGACAACAGGACATTGAAAGAACAAAGAGGCAGGATTTCATGAATATTGTGTCTGTCTAGGGGAAAATGTTCTTTTACTTTCCCAGAATCCTGCTTGCGTCCAGTATATCAGGGGTCCCCAACCCCCGAGCCATGGACTGGTACCAGGCTGCAGCCTATTTGGAACCAGGTTGCACAAGCAGAGGGTGAGCACTCTTGCATGCGTAGTTCCACTTGTGCAAATAGTGAGCATGTGCGTTTACGTGTGAAGCTTCATTTGTGCGAGCAGTGAGCATATGCACCTGCTATTTGCACAAATGGAGCTGCACAAGCAAGTACATGGGCCCACTGCTCATATAGAACCATCTCCTCTCTCCGCCCTACCGCCGATGCCTACGGGCCACAAAGCTAGAAAGGTTGGAGACCGTTGCAGTATATTTTACCAGCTTACAGTACAGGCAGTTCTCGACTTACAACAGTTCATTTAGTGACTGTTTGAAGTTACAACAGCACTGAAAAAAGTGACTTATGACCATTTTTCACACTTACGATCCTTGCAGCATCCCCGTGGTCACATGATCAAAATTCAGACACTTGGCAACTGAGTTACACTTACGATGTCTGCAGTGTTCCGGGGTCATGCGATCATCTCTTGCGACCGTCTGACCAGCAAAGTCAATGAGGAAGCCAGATTCACTTAACAACTGTGTGACGAATTTAACAACTGCAGTGATCCATTTAACAAATGTGACAAGAAAGGTGGTAAAATGGGACAAAAGATTCACTTAACAAATGTCTCACTTAGCAACAAAAATATGTTGCTCCATTGTGGTCGTAAGTCGAGGATGACCTGTATCAGCATTCCTTGGCCTTCGAAATGTTTTATGACTAAGCTAAAAGTATTAGCTTTCCTGAGAAGCTGTATATGGAGCTGTATATGGAGCTTTTAACTTGGCTTAACTTCTTATTTAGTTGTTTACACATTCCCTTTGAAGCAGATCAAATAATATATAAATGTTTTTGAAATAAGGTTTAAAGGAAAAACAATAATAAGATTGAGTATAGAAAAAGCCAAGGTGTTTTTCAACATCGACTACATTACAAATATCTTAGTCTATTAAAAAAAAAAACCTGACAACCGTAACATAATTACATCCCTAAAGCAGAGTGATAGAAACAAATATCCTTTCTGAGCTCTTCAGAACTCAATATAGACTATCAGTTTTGTTCTCAAAGTGCCAGGCAACCGATCACACAGCAGGAAATGTATTATTTTATTTTGTGATAATGAGCATACTTTCATTAATTGTTCAGCTGAAATTGTCTATTAAGATCCTTTCCATGTTTATTTAAAAAAGAACAAAACATTGCTTGTGAATAGATGGAAGTTCTTTATGTGATTGGCTGGTCTGTATAGAATTAAGATGAACATCAGTTGATATTCAGCAGTCTTGAACCTCACATAAGGGGTAATTATGTAAGTAAATGTCATGCAGCTCTGTCCAAAGCAAAATACTACAGGTACTATCGAAAAGGGATCAGTCTGTCTTAATATTTCTTCAACATTTCCTCTGAATTTGATCTGATTTCAACCCATCAAAACAACAAAAGCATTGACTTCCTTTATGAGTTTTCCATGCTAATCAAAAACAGGCACAAATTAGACAACTTTTAATTTGATCATCCCAAAGGTGTTTTTTCAAGAGGCAACTGGACTTTCTGTTTCTTGTTTGAAGACGTTTTGCTTCTCATCCAAGAAGCTTCTTCAGCTCTCAGAGACTTTTTATTTGATCCTAATAATTTTTTTCCTACATGCCAAAGAAGGCCAAAACTTGTGGGAGATGTACAAACCTACTCCCTTTATTTTATTGGGAGGGGGGAGGAATAAAGCTGAAACCTGAAAACCCATTTTTTCTTCATAGAAATTCACCTCTGACATGAAGAAATCAGCTCTGAAAGTAAGATTTATCTTCCAGCTTTTGCACATTTCTATGCAAACCTTCCAAAAAGGGAAGTTGCATAATGATCAATGAAGTGAGTGTAAGGTAAGGCCACCCAATAATTACTCTGGCATAGATTCAATGTTCACTGTACCACACAACCTGCAATACTTAAAAAAAGGTCATAAATCAGATCAAATATTTTTTTTCCTTGGGACAGTTCAATCATCAAGATAAACTGTAAACTCATGTTATGTTCTCTCCTCCTCCAATGCAATGGGGAAAAAAAGCAGAAATTTCCATTTAAAAAAAAAACCAACAGCACATTTTAGTTTTAAGTGCAAACATTAAATGCTGGAAAATTATAGTTAAAATAACTATTGCTTAATGCACTGTAAGCCGCCCTGAGTCTCCGGAGAAGGGCGGCATATAAATCAAATTAAAAAAAAAAAATAACAGAGTTGGAAAGGACCTTGGAGCTCTTCTAGTCCAACCCCCTGCTCAAACCGGAGACTCTATACTATTGCAGACAAATGGCTGTCCAATCTCTTCTTAAAAATTTCCCCACTGTTGGAGCATTCACAACTTCTGAAAGCAAGTCATTCCACTGGTTAATTGTTCTGTCAGGAAATTTCTTCTTAGTCCTAGGTTGCTTTTCTCCTTGATTGGTTTCCATCCGTTGCTTCTTGTCCTGCTTTCAGGTACTTTGGAGAATAGAACACAATGAATGAGATGGAAGGGACCTTGGAGGTCTTCTAGTCCAGCCCCCTGCTCAAGCAGGAGAACCTATACCATTTCAGATAGGTGACTGTCCAGACTCATTTTAAAAACATTCAGTGATGGAGTGCCCACGATTTCTGGAGACAAACTGTTCCACTGGTTAATTGTCCTCAGTGTTAGGAAGTTACTCCTTAATTCCAGGTTGATTCTCTCTTTGATTAATTTCTAACCATTGTTTCTTGTCCTGCCCTCCAGTGCTTTGGAGAATAATTTGACACCCTCTTCTTTGTGGCAGCCCCTCAAATTTTTCAGTTTTCATTTTATAGTTTTTCAAATATACTTCACTATTATAGAGAAAGTGCTGATGATAAGTTGCATGGTCATGTTAAATAGCTAAAATTAAACACCTCATACAAACACAAATCTTTGATAGCTTCAGACAAGCCAATTTTAGATTTTTTTTCAAATTAAAAAAAGTACATGTTATGTTTGATTATAGTTTGCCTTCAGGCAAAATGATAAGCTATTATTTATTTATTTTAAAAAGGAGTGAAACGTTTCCCTCTACTCCTTGTTGCCAAGAGTTCTGATATGTAGAGCAGAGGTGGGTTTCAGCAGGTTCTGACCAGTTCTGGAGAACTGGTAGCAGAAATTTTGAGTAGTTCGGAGAACCGGTAGTAAAAATTCTGACTGGCCCCGCCCCCATCTATTCTCTGCCTCCAAAGTCCCAGATGATCAGAAGGAAATGAGGATTTTGCAGTAACCTTCCCCTGGAGTGGGGTAGGAATGAACATTTTACAGTATCCTTCCCCTGCCACACCCACAAGCCATGCCCACCAAGCCATGCCCACAGAACCGGTAGTAAAAAAATTTAAAACCCACCACTGATGTAGAGATAATCTCAACTTATAATCGGTCACTTAATGACCATTTAAAGTTCAAATAGAGCTACCTGGGAGGTAGTTACAACCTGTATTCAAAGTTACAACAGTCACTCTCATAGTCACATGACCACACTTCATACGCTTGGCAACCGGGCCACATTTACAGCCATTTGAAGTGTCCCACAATTAACTTTATAACAGTTTTCCTGAAAATTGTCTTACTCCCAGTTTTTGGTAAAACCACATCCACAGCAAACCATTGGCTCACTTAACAACTGCAGATTTGTTTAACAAACACTGTAAGAAAGATCATCAAACTGACAGGGAATTGATGCCATAAGTTACGACCATGATGGGCAGACTCCACTACAGTCATAACTCAGGGACTATCTGTATTCTTTAATATATACATATAGCAAATTTCATCAAATAAGAAGGGTTTGCCCATAGTGGATTTCTAGTATAAGACACTAGAAATCAGCTTTGAATTGGCCTCAACGACCCTCTAAAAGAATGCAAATGGCCAGCTGTTTGCAAGGAATATAAATCCTTCCATTCCCCACCATGGAGTCAGAGCTAAGGTTCTTGGATGAGAAGCAAAACATCTTCCAAGATAAACAAGAAAGTTTGATTGCCTCTTGAAAAAGCACCTTTGGGATAACCGTGACTGAGAATCTCCATAGACATTCAGTCTTAAATTTGTTGAAAACTAAGCTAGACACAGCATTTTTCTTTTCCTCTCCCCTTTCTCCCTTATTTGTGTGTGTGTGTGTGTGTGTGTGTGTGTGTGTGTGTGTGGAAGGGTACTTAACAAGATGCTATTTCTGTGTAACTAATGCAAGCTGCAATACAATACTAGGAGATAGCAGATACTGCTGAATAGATTGTTTTGCTTGCATCCCATATTTATGTATATGCTATTAAAATTCTCATCATGACCTTTAACTGGGCAAAATGTTGCATAATAGGGCAACAATTTTTGAATGAACCAACTCAAATGGGCTAACTTACAGGATACAGGACCCATGACTTCCAAGGGAAAATCTGGAACCCATAAGTTCCAAGGGAATGTAATTTGACAAAACCAGGTCTTGAGGGCCTTTCTAAAGAGTGTCAAGGTGGGAGCCAATCATTTTTCTGAAGAGATTATTTTCCACAAGGAGGCAATCACCACGGAAAAGGCCCTTCTTGGTTCCACTAGATGGATCTTCTTAAGAGAAGAAACCCAGCAAATCAGCAGAGGTGGGATTCAGCCTGTTCTGTCCAGTTCAGCCGAACCGGTAGTGGCGATTGCGGTAGGGTCCGCCCACCCGCCCGGACATAATGTGTGAGCAAAGAGCATGCACGGAAGGCCGTGCACATGCGCAGAGGAGCATACATGTGCTCACATTTGCGAACCGGTAGGGAAGGTAAGTGAATCCTACCTCTGCGAATCAGGTAGATGTAACGGGAGAATTTACTGCAGCTTCCCCACTGAAGGCTGAAGGCTTACCACAAGCAAAGCAAATGCGGATGCTGAGAAGAATTCCAGGCAGGCAGGCAGGAATTTTAATTGATTGCCAGGCTATTCCCTATTGTACTACATTCACTTTTGGGCTAGCATGGTAAATGATTCCACTCTATATAATAGCAGGATATGCAAATAAGATGTGTGAGCAAAGAGCATGCACGGAAGGATTTCTTGAATCCCCTAGAAATTAAATGTTCTCTGAAACATTATTTTTTAACAGACATGTCTAGGGTTAAATATTGTATTTGCTAGTCCTACTAACTAATCAGAGCTCATGATTAAAGATGGAGAGAAAGCAGATGAAAATCAACTGATAGAAATTTGGAAGGATTTCCACACTAGCGATTTATAATGTCATCCAAGCATCTCCATGATAACAAATCACTAATGCAGACAGGCTTTATATCACCATAGCGATGGAGAGGTGACGCTATAAATCACAAGTCAGGAAACAGTCTTAGTAATTTGAAGCAGATCAACAAGGATGTCTCACTCCCAATTGTTTAACATTAGGAAAGGCAAAATTAATACTTTCTAAATATATGCACTGAAGAAAGCTTGTAGCAATTAAAATTTCTGTAGAACTGAATTTGTGCATTTTTTTCCTGTGAGTTCTCATTCATTGTAATGAATAAATACGGTATTCTATAGAAATTAATTCAAAAAAGAAGATAATTTTGGAGAAATATTTATATATGGAGTTCCTGTAGGTTTATAGCTTTTAGCTAGTCAATCAGTATATAGGAATGTTTTCTAAATCAAATAATTTTCTACTAAACTGCACCCTCCCTGTCTTGCAATACTTTAAGCATACCAAAATAAAAAATGTAAAATGATACCATGTTCACTGTGTTTTCACCCCCCACCCCCAGTAATGATACTGTTTTCTAAGCTGTCCTGGAAAAGTTGCTGAAGTTCTCTTTCCCTTGGAAAAAAAAGATAATTCTTTGATTTAATTTTTCTGACCATGAATTTGGTAGAGAATGTTTAATAAAAAAACAAGTCACTGGGCTCAGATTATATTAATTCTAATTCAATTGCATCTAACTTTAACAATTAATTGGTTATACAATCTAAAGTTTGTTTGGGCACAGACCTAATTTTAAAATGGGATTGAAATAATTTGATTTCTCTAACTATGAGATGAATTTGAAAACAATGTATTCTTTACTCTTTTTTTTTTCTTTATTTTGGTTTTTGTGCCTCCAAATGCTGACTCTTGGCAACTGCCTGGACAAGTCCCTACAGTTTTCTTGGCCAGATTTTGGAAGTGGTTTATCCTTGCCTGGTTCCCAAGACAGAGAAAGAGTGACTTGCTCAAGGTCATCCAAATGCCTAAGGTGAGACTAGAATTCATAGTCTCCCATTTTCTTCTAGCCAGATGCCTTCATCACTACACCACACCAGCTCTCACTGCATGTTAGAAAGTTTAACACCCCAGAGTAAACTATTAATAATAATAAAATAAAAGTTATCAGTGGTTATACCTAGCCAACTTTGACTGCTCCTGAACTGAAAACTTAATCAGGTTTTGCCCTGTTTAGTACTTGAATGGGGGAACCACTTAGGAATTCCAGAGTGTAGACTATATTATAAAGTAAGAAAAAAATCTTAGCAGAAAACAATAGCCTAACACTGATAATATACATAAATGCAGTCCACAGTACTCAAGCTTGATTTGAGGATATCTGTACTTTAAAATGATTTTTAAAACTGGTAATCTATGTTTTTAAAAATACTGATTACACTAAATAGATTCTACTATTGTCATATCATTTATTTGCTTGAAATACTTTTATATTTTTTTCAAAATATATTTTTGCTGTGTTGATAAAAATGATGCATCATGGTCTATCATATAAGGTAATATTTTCTTCTCTATTTATAAGAACACAAATTCCAAAGGTAGCGAAGGAAACACAAAATTAAAGATTTGAAGTTTATATCACATATTGCTGAATTGCCATTACTGTACCCTTATATAATATCTTTTTGAATTTATGCTACCTTGCTTTTTTGTATAATCATTCCTGAAAGCTACATGGACCAGTAGATCATATTATTAAGTCAACTGCATGGCAAAAGAAAAATACCACACATGATCAAAGAGCTAACTCCTACAATCATTTTCACAACAATAAATGACAAGAATGCTAATGCTACATCTACCAAAAATAAATGATTTCTGTTTCAGTTTACTATTTTTAATAACTTGTGTATGCCAATGTCTGGGTGTATAATAATTGTATTTCCATTCTTACATTCTGGGTTTTTTTGTGGGGGGGGGGGGGATTTTTTAGCTTGAAAAAAGAAACCCAATGCTATGCTCTTAAGCCTTAAGGCTAAAATCACTTATACCATACTGTCATCCACTGTGCAGCTCAAACTCATGCTTTGTAAGTAATGCTGTAAAATGCTTCTTGTTATTGCTCATTGGTTTAACACTGAGGAGACAAGTGTTTAAAATATATGAAAATGGCTGGAAAAATGCCACCAGAAAAGTAGTATTGTCATGTTGGTCTTGATAAATGTATTTGTTTAGTTTGTATATCTGGTTTAATCCACATTCAGGATTATTATATACTGGACTTGTCTGGATGTAATATTATATAATGTTTTATTGAATAATCCAAGATACGTTTTTCAAATACTAGGCTCTCATATGTGAAATAATTTGTTTCATAACAGGCTGATGTAACCTTCACTCTCTCTCATGGCCTTCTCTGTCAGTACAAACCTTTGGCAATAGCCAGAGATTGTCACATTACCTATTGTCTGGCCAGTCATCAGCTACAAAAATGAAAGATGAATGTTTTGTTCCTCAGACTACCTTGGCTAGTCTTGGCACTCTTAAGCAATTGGAAAAAAAAGGAGCAGTTTGAGAAAATGTTGCATTTCAAATACTGAAGAAATTATTGCCTTTTGGGTCAGAAAGTACCAGTACCAATACAGTACTTGTGTCGATACAAAGCAAAATAACCTAACATGTAACCTTTCAAATGTTACTTATTCAAGTGTTATTTATAAATGCTGGCTCTGTGGAAGCTGAATTAGTTAGGGGCCACAAAATATGTAATTGGGATGGTCCATGCATCTTGATGCTAGTTGATTATTATTAATTATATGTGCATTCTATAGAAGGAGACAAAGGAATGGAGGTGTAAACTAATTTTTCTTCCTTCCATAGAGGCAAGCATCTTATCTCTCCTGCATCTAGAGATTAAAATAAGTGAATGTTTGTGAACGACAGCAGAGAAAAGTATTTTTGCATGTCGTTCTTCAGAAAAAAAATATTTAAGAACATTCATTTTATGGAACAGATTACCTTTATTTTTTTCAAGGTCGGTATCTACATGCGCTATCTGCCAAGTAATTGTCAGTCATTTATGTTGAAAAGGACAAGGGTCATTTTAATGAACAATAGAGAACACAGACATTTTGTGTTTTCTTCTTTTTGTCTCGTGTTATTATAAAATTGCTATTGTGACAAAACACATCAGGAAAATGTACTATGCTGTCATTTTAACCACTAAAGGAACTTACTAGATAGCAAAAATTTTGTGGTTAGTGCTAGATTTCTGCCACTGGGGGGGAAAGGTTGAATTGTTCTCCCATAAAAATAAGTCTGGGCTCTCAATTTTAAATAGTTTAAGACAAAAAAGTGTTGTCAGGTGGGGTTAAGTGAGAAATCTGCAGAGGATGTCAGCTTGAGTGACTTATTAAGGACAACTAAATCATAGGCAACTTACTTAGAATTAGTTGTAATCACTTGTGATATAGATTATATTTCTGACTGAGCCCTTCACACATCCTAACTTTGCCTATTTTAGTTTCCTCTGTTGTTCTTGTTAGAACAAACTCCAGGAGAAGGTTAGAAAAGGAACCATTCTAGAAAAGGTGCCAATGTAATTTACAAACATGACAGATATCAGGAGTAGTCTGCTAGCACCTTTTCAGACTAACAAATGTCATTTTAAGACATAGCTTTTGTAAGCTACAGCTCATTTCATCCAATGCACTCTTATCAAATAATGAATCTGTACCATTTGATAACATTTGGTAGTCTGAAAAGCTGAGGCAAGACTTCTTGTTCTTGTTCTTTTTTTTTTTTTTTTTTTTGGACCAAAGGAATTGTTTAAGATGTATAAAGGTTCTTCTAATTACTGTTAGAAATATGAAAAACATGAAAGGACATTTGCCATACATGGTGGACTTGTGAAAAACCGGGGGGGGGGGGTTAATACTGGATACAAATACGGTATATAAAGTAAGATGATTTTTTAAAAAAATTTGATTTATATGCCGCCCTTCTCCGGAGACTCAGGGCGGCTTACAATGTGCTAAGCAATGAAGATGATGAAGAGATTCTTAAAATATTCAGTTGAAACCAGACTACTTTTTTATTACTATGTACAGTCTATATGACTATGATTTGTAGATTGGTTTTATATATATAAACTGCAACAAGGCTACTACAGTATATGCACAAAGAAGGGAATTTACTGATGGAGGAGTGGATTGTAAAGTCAGTAGAACTTGCTTAAAAGACTAAAATGATTTGTCTGATTAGGGAAGGAGCAGCGTTTACTTTTATAAAAGGCTGAAAAATATTTATGGAGTTTTTGTCGTAAATGAGTTGGTGATCCAGGATTTACTGATTCAAAACAGTTTGGAAAGATTGTTATAGGAAGATAAGGTTGAAACTAAACCCTGGCAAGATCTAGTGGCCCTGGGTTTGGGGTTTGTTGGCTTAGGGAGAATTGCCACCTTTGGTCTTGGATGGGGTGGCACTACCCCAAACAGACCCTGTGTGTAATCTGGGGGTTCTCCTGGACTAATGACTCCTGCTCAAAGAGCAGGTGCAATCGTGGCTAGGAGGGTCTTTGCGCATCTAGGGGTTTTGCACCAGTTACACCCTTTCCTGGACCAACAATCCCTACTCACAGTCACTCATGCCCTAGTCACTTCCCGTCTTGACTATTGCAACACGCTCTACATGGAGCTGCCCTTGAAGAGCATCCAGAAGCTCCAGTTGCTGCAAAATGCAGAGGCCCGCATGGTTTTGTGCAGACCCCGGTCTGCACATGTATCATCTCTCTTGCGGGAGCTGCATTGGCTGTCGATTTGCTTCCGGATGTAATTCAGGGTGCTGGTTGTCATCTTTAAAGCCCTTCATGGCTTGGACCATGTTATCTGAGGGACCGTCTTTTGCCGGTCACATCTACCCAACCCATCAGAGTGGGGAGGCAGCAGGGGTGAAATGCTCCCAGTTCAGACAGGATCACCTGATCCGGTAGCAATGGAGGCGGGTGGTTCGGAGAACCGGTAGCAAAAATCCCTGCCCTCCCCCTTTCCCAGCTGAGCCGTGCAATCATCAGAGGCTTTTTTTTAATTATTTTTAAAAACATTTTTTCTACAACCTCTTTGGCCGGAAAAATGCTTTTAAAAGTAAAAAAAAAAAGCCTCTGATGATCACATGGCTCAGCTGGGATCATCAGAGGCTTTTAAAAGCATTTTTTCTACAACCTCTTCAGCTGAAGAGGTTATAGAAAAAATGTTTTTAAAAGGAAAAAAAGCCTCTGCCGATCAGGCAAGTCAGCTGGGATCGTCAGAGGCTTTAAAAAAAAAAGCTTCTGCCGATTAGGCAAGTCAGCTGGGATCATCAGAGGCTTTTTTTAAAAAAAGAAAGCCATCAGAGGCTTTAATAAAAAAAAAAAGAAAGCCTCTGCCGATCAAGCAAGTCAGCTGGGATCGTCAGAGACTTTTGAAAGCATTTTTTTACAACCTCTTCACCCAAGAGGTTGTAGAAAAAATAGTTTTAAAAGTAAAAAAAAAAATGTTGGCCACGCCCACTCAGTCATATTACCCCCCACCACTAAGCCACGCCCACAGATCCGATAGTAACAAATTTTACATTTCACCACTGGGAGGCAGGGAATGTTGCAGGTCCCATCCCACAGGGAGATACCCTGGTGGAACCCAGAAGAAGGGCCTTCTCCGTGGTGGCTCCCTCTCTCTGTAACATCATTCCTCCAGAGATTAGAACAGCCCCCATTCTAATACTCTTCTGGAAGGTGCTGAAGACCTGGTTCTGCCAGCGGGCCTGGGGAACCCAGAGCAGAATGGAGCCCACTAAATGGCTGGTGTGATCTGCTGTTGCCGGGGCCGGGGATGGGGGTGGTTTTATTATACTATATTAATTTATTTGATTCTTTTTATTAATTTTATTGTTTTAAATATAGTTTTATATTCTGTAAGCTGCCTTGAGTCGCCATGTGCGAATAGGCGGCAATATAAATTCAATAAATAAATAAATAAGATGGAACCAAGATATGGAACTAGGGAGATAATAATAATTATTATTATGAATGTAAATCCTCCAGAGATCAGTAACTAACTGCTTCTTCAGTTATCCAGGGTGTGTGTGTTTGTCTTTCAACTGTTTTTTAATTTAAAAAATGTTTTATATCTTTCTTTTCTCTACTTCTTTCTTTACATTTCTGTAGTCTTTTAATCCCATGTAAAAAAAATTCAATAAAGATGATATGTTATAAAAGACTTCTGTTTTTTGGCCACCAAAGACTAGAGTGGCTTTCCACCCATAATGCAAATATGATAAATCTGATAAATTCCAACAGTGTCAGGTTAATCAATATATATTCAGGAAAAGCATGGTAGATAAACACATTATTCAATAAGTTTATAATTTCTTCTTTATGGGAAATAGCTAGCAGATCTCATTGTTTCAGGCTGTGCAGGCATTACACCAAACAGAGCTGGACTTACTGGGCAGCTTCCATGTGAAGATATCATTCTTGCAATTAATGTGTAATTTTACAGTAATCTTCATACAGAAGAAATAACAGTATGTTTCAAAACAGTCATAAGCCTTTAAGTGATGTGCGCAAGTTTATGCAGCCTTTTCATTCCCATGTTGAAGAAATGTCTCAAATTCCCTATTGTCTTTTTTTAAGATTCTATACACTATATACTAGTCCCAACCAAATATATATTGCTGAATTCTAAATATCTTTCTCCTAGAAAAAAGATTAAATGGCATAGGAGTATATTTGCCAATGGTTTCCATCCATTTCAATAGAAATTATCTAGAGTTTCTTCTGCAGAAAATGTAGTTGAATGAATATAGGAATGAATATAGAATACGTAACATTAATATTCCCTCTGAGGTATTAAAACATATAGCCTCTCAATTTCCACTCATCAACACATATCTATAGCTGACATATATTAAATAAGATACTGGAATAACCAGTGTTTTCTGTCATGTCTTGTAATAATGCATTTTGTTTGTTGGCTTTCTGGTCAATTTCATTTCATTCTCATTTTCCCAAAAATAAAACTGAAGTAAACAGTCTCTGGTTAATATCAGTCCATAGATTGAAAATATCCCTGGTTTGCATGTTAATTTTGATCTGATGCAGTACTACTGTGAAAGGAAAAAAAGTTCTTCCACATTATAAACATTATTCTGACAGTTATTTCACTCACTCTTTCTTTTTTCGGATCCCTGGTAGGCAACCCTCCAAACCATTGTGTTCATATTGATTTGTTTTGTTTTTCTATTTATCATGTCCAGCTTGTTAAAATCAGAGAGTAATGCACTATGAAATCAATGGATCTGGCTGCATTTGTTCATGTCCTGGTAACATCTAAACTATACTTCTGCAATTGCACTCCATGTAAAAGCTGTCTTTTAAAGACATCTCAGAAGTTTCCATCAGCATAAAACACATCAGTCTGGATGCTTCTTAGGGATCCATTCTGAATAAATCACATGTTATTTTCAGTAGAAAGAATTTGAAAGCATCAAGGACTGAGTTCAGATATTATCAAAAAGATTATGTATGGCCGTAAGAACCTACTCAGGTATTAAATTCAGCTAAAGTGACCCTGGGCAGTCAGTTCAGTGTAGTGGTTAAGACATCAAACTAAAGATCAGAAGCCCTCAGAAACCAGAAGTCCTGCTTTAGACTCAAAGCCAGCTGGGTGACCTTGGACCAGTTATGGTTTCTCAACCCTGGGAAGTCAACACTGACTTGAAGGAGAATACACACACACACAAAGTGAATCTACACACGAACTTTCTATTATGATAAATTATACTACTAGTCAAGAAAAAACCTCGTGGTCCATTATTATTATTATTATTATTATTATTATTATTATTATTATTATTATTATTATTATTATTATTGTATTTATTTCAATGCCTTTTTGTACTGAAATAATGAGCTTGATTTTCTATTATTTCTGGCTGGCTTTCATGGTAATATAATTTTCATTATCTGTATGATATGATAGGATTCTACTTCAAATATGTTTTATAATATTGGACCTGGATGGGAGTAGTGTAATTTTCTTTGTCCTTTTAGACCTCTCAGTAGCTTTTGATACTATCGATCATGTACACTCAATGTATCCTATGGACTCACCTGTAGAGATTGAGGATAAGGGAAACTATTTTACAATGATGTCATTCATTGTAAGGGTCGGTCCTTTCGCCCCTTCTGTTCAACATTTATGTGAAGCCGCTGGGCGAGATCATCCGTGGCTTTGAGGTGAAGTTCCATCAGTATGCTGATGATACGCAGCTGTACATCTCCACCCCAGGCCATCCCAACGATGCCCTTGAAGTGATGTCCCAGTGCCTGGAGGCCGTGCGGATCTGGATGGGGAATAACAGGCTCCGACTCAACCCTTCCAAGACCGAGTAGCTGTGGCTTCCAGAGTCCCGATATAGCCAGCTGGTGCCAATGCTGGCTACTGGGGGCAAATCATTGGCCTTCACGGAGAGGGCTCGCAACTTGGGCATCCTCCTGGATACACGGCAGTCTTTGGAAGAGCATATGACGGCCGTGGCCAGGGGGGCTTTTCATCAGGTCCGCCTGATTCGCCATTTGCATCCCTTTCTGAATCGGGACTCCTTACGCACAGTCACTCAGGCGCTCGTCACTTCCCGCCTGAACTACTGCAATGCTCTCTACATGGGGCTCCCCATGAGGAGCACCCGGAGGCTCCAACTGGTGCAGAATGTGGCCGTGCGGGGGATTATGGGAGCAAGAGGGCGCTCCCATGTGATGCCTCTCCTACGCGAGCTGCATTGGCTTCCAGTGGTCTTCCGGATGCACTTCAAGGTGTTGGTCACCACCTTTAAAGCGCTCCATGGCATCGGACCTCGGTATTTGTGAGACCACCTTCTGCCACCGATAGCCTCCCACTGACCAGTACACTCCCACAGAGAGGGACTCCTCAGGGTGCCGTCAGCCAGGCAATGTCGGCTGGCGACCCCCAGGGGGAGGGCCTTCTCTGTGGCAGCACCTGCCCTCTGGAATGATTTGCCCCCGGAGATACGAAGGATACCAGATCTCCGGGCCTTTCGCTGTGCCCTAAAAACTTTTCATCAAGCGGGGCTGGCGTGAACCCCCCCCCCTTTTTAGCTCTTTTTAGCTTTTTAAGTGTAAATTGGGTTTTAATTGGATTGTTTTAAATTGTGGGCCAAAGCTGTATAATTCTTTTAATTGATTTTAAATTTTGTATTGGTATGTTTTTTATCCTTGGCTGTGCACCGCCCTGAGTCCAATAGGAGAAGGGTGGTATATAAATCGAATAAATAATAATAATGATTCTTTTCTCCATAGACAATTTTGGTCTGTTATAGTGGGAGGAGTTAAGCCAGATACCATCACCTATGGGCTATTACAGGGGTCATTCCGCAACCCTATGCTTTTTAATGTTTATATGAAACTACTCAGGGACGTACAATTATTTTATGCTGATAATACCTAACTATTCATCGGTACCCCTTACTAGTGGAAAAAAGCTGTTACAGTATATAGCATGTCAATGCTGGAGGCTGAGAGTTTTCTGTCTAGGCACTACTGACTGCCAGCCAACAAGAGGGTAAATTGGATGCTTGCCACAGTCCAGTCATATGCAAACTCTGAAGGAACGTTCAGAAGGAAAGAGTCCTGTTTGCCTATGTCTTAAGAACAGCAACTGTAAACATAATCAAAGGCTTGGCCAATACAAAGATCAGGAATCCAATAAAACAAGTGACAAATCCAAGGAAAACACAAGAATCACAGTGGGATGGAATCCAAATTTCAAAGTGTATATAAGATAACCGGTAAAAAATAAACATAATTTGAATACATGAAAAAAGTAAGTAAGGAATATTAGGACAGAGATGGTACGCACGCTGGTGCACTTATGCACACCCCTTACAGACCTCTTAGGAATGGGGTGAAGTCAACAGTATACAGTTTAAGGTTAAAGTTTTAGGGGTTTGGGGAAGAAACTACAGTGTCAGGTAGTGCATTCCAGACATTTGACCACTCTATTACTGAAGTCATATTTTCTGCAATCGGGTTTGGAACAGTTTACCTTGAGTTTGTATCTATTATTTGCTCATGTATTGTTGTGGTTGAAGCTGAAGTAGTCATTGACAGGAAGGACATTGTGGCAGATAATTTTATGTATTATGCTTAGGTCAGATTGAAGTTGGCGTAGTTCTAAATTGTCTAAGCCCAAAATTTTGAGTCTGGTGGCATAAGGTATTTTATTGCGGTTAGAGGAATGGAGGACTCTTCTCATAAAATATCTTTGGAATCTCTCAATTGTATTTATGTCCAATATGTGTGCGGGTTCAAGACAGATGAGCTGTATTCAAGAATTGGTCTAGCAAATGTTTTGTATGCTCTAGTTAGTAGTACAACATTACCAGAGAAGAAGCTCAGCATTTTCTTTCAGCCTAATAAGCCACTACTGTAGTGTTGTCCTGCTTTTTGGTTGGTCTATCTGACCTGCAGAAGTCAGCCTCTGCTGTTAGATTTTTAAAGAATGTCTCTGTTTGGGATTGAACGGATTGCTTGGGGGAGGGGGTTTGATGCAGGTAAGGAGTCCTGGAGTCTTGCTGGATCTGCCTCAGCCAGAGTGAAGTCATTGGATTAAACACTACTGGAATCAACCCCCAGGACTATTATTCCTAAATGCAGTTGGCTCTATTCCCTCCTCCTTTTCCTCACAGAAAACAAGTCCAGTAGGGTCAATGGAGATTCTCAGTCATACAGCTCATTGTTGTCCCAAAGGTGCCACTTCCAAAAAACACCATTTTGAAAAAAACAGCTTTGGAGCAATTACAGTGAAGGTCTATAGGGGAAGAGAACAGGCTCAAATTAAAACCAAGCAAGATGGAACTGCTGTTAATACATTTTATTCTGTTGGGGTTTTATATTGGCTATTTTTAGGATTTCTTATTGTTATATGTTTTTATTCTGTGTGCCGCCCCGAGTCCTACGGGAGAAGGGCGGCATATAAATTTAATATAATAATACTAATAATACTAATACTACTACTACTACTACTACTAATAATAATAATAATAATAATAATAATAATAATAATAATAATAAAAAAATCACAAAGTACCGAGATTTGCAAATTGAAGTTGAGCGACTGTGGAAAAAGAAATCGTGTGTTGTCCCGATTGTAATTGGAGCCTTTGGAGCAATACCCAAAGGGCTACCCCGCTATTTAGAAATTCTAAATTTGCCAGACTTGAACATTTTGACTCTACAAAAAACCACCTTACTCGGAACAGCTTATATCCTCCGACGATACCTTAACAGTTCCTAGGTCCTTGCTTAGGACTCGAGCTGCTGAGCTATTAACCAGCCTCAAAGGCTGTGAATCTCACTAAAGATTAAATAATAATAATAATAATAATAATAATAATAATAATAATAATAATAATAATAATAATAATAATAATAATAATACATTGGGCTCCTCCTTTAGTCAGTATTATCCTTAGACAGACAAGGACTACCACAGCAGGAGAAGGTTCATTATTTCAGGATTCTTCTGGACCAATGGCTCCTGCTTGGACCATTGGTGGGGGGAGGCCAGCTTCAGCAGTTGCACCTTTTGCATCCTTATCTGATGCAGGAAGACCTAGTGATTGTAATGCCCTCATCATCGCCCAGATAGATTTCTGCATGTTTTCTATAGGGCTGCCTTTAAATCCTTATCTGATGCAGGAAGACCTAGTGATTGTAATGCCCTCATCATCGCCCAGATAGATTTCTGCATGTTTTCTATAGGGCTGCCTTTAAATTACCCAGAAAGTACAATTAATCCAGAATGTGGTGGATCATATGTTAATTAGATCAGGCAGCTGAAGTTGCAAGCATATTACATCTGTATACAGAATACAAAATAACAGAGTTGGAAGGGACCTTGGAGGTCTTCTAGTCCAACTCCCTTTACAGGCAGGAAGCGCTATACCATGTCAGACAAATAGTTGTCTGATCTCTTCTTAAAAACTTCCAATGTTGGAGTAGTCAGTTCTGGAGGAGATTTATCCACTGATTAATCATTCTTACTGTCAGGAAATTCTCCTTGGTTCTAGGTTGTTTCTCTCCTTAATTAGTTTCCAATTATAGGCCCTGCCCTGGTTTCTAGTTCAGCTCTAAGAACAATTTAAAATGTTGGTAATAAGCTATAAAGCTCTTGATAGCATTTCAGTATGCCAAGAACTGCCTCATCTAACTGGATTCAACCTAGCCTATTGTCATCATGTAGGAAGGGACTCCTTGTTGTCTCACATTTCTGGGATGTCAGCAGAATCACCATCTAGATGGCACTGCTTCTGTGCAGCAGTGCCAACACTATGGAATGGCTCCTCGGTGAGATCAGACTGCTTTCCTCTTTAATAATTAACTATGGCTAATAATTAGGGAAGTATTAAAATGGAGATATTTCAAAGAACCTTTCACCTGCAACTATTGTTATTACTTTGCTCTCTATTTTCTATTGGTTCTACTGTCACCATCCAGATTGTACCCTGTTCCAATTCTATTGTTGTTTTGATTAATATATAATGGCAACAGGATAAAAATCAAATCAATCAATCAATCAATAAATGGAAAGCATTCTTAAAGTGAGTAAAGGCGGAGTAAACAACCAGTAATAATTTAAGTGTTTAACTTGGTGTGCTTTCCTACAGAATTCAGATCTAAGTGCCTCCTTCAAGATGACCACTAGTCATCTTAAGAAAACTTGTTTTGAAAGGTGGCAAAGAAAGTCTCAAGTAAAACTTCTATTCTGTCTGAGTATCTATCGGTTCCAAAGTGCAGCTCATTTTTTTCCCAGTCATTTGATGGATTTAAATGTGTCTGATGGCAACAGATTGATAAGGTGCCGGTGTTCTTTTCCTGAAGTGGAAATATAAAGAAAAAGAAAATGTAAAAACAGAATATTTGAAGATGGAATAGAAAATATTTAGGACAAAATATGAAGACTGCATCCCATTCTCTTGTGAGAGCTAAAAATAAGCATTTTCATAAAACCTTTATCTTTATAAACTCTTCCAAACACAGTATCCAGCCTTCAGCCAAATGATAAGACAGGAAAATCTGACAGATTCCTATTCATATGCACCATAAAAATGGATGTATTATTCCAGTCAGAGAGCAAGAAAGATAATAAATACCATATGGCCACTCACTAATAAAGAGACTGCAAAAGAGAAACTTCACAAAAGTACAAAGTATGCAGGTTCCTTTTATACTCATGGGATACTTCCGCCACAAAGAAACTGAACCCATGTAACACAAATGACAGGGAGATTTAGGATTTAATGAGTACCTTCATTCAAAACATTCCAACAGCAGGGTATTTTAACACAAATGATTACTGCTCCCATCCTGTCACTACCAAGTGCTAATGGTGCTTTATATTAAAATAGCTAAGCACCTAACATATCTATGATTCAAATAATTCTCATATGTGGTTTTAAAGGCAGGACTTGAGATCTACTGCCCTTGTGTGGTTGGACTACAATTCTAGTCTCATGGCTAGTTCTAAGTTACCAATTGGCAGCAAGTTTTCCAGCCACTTTTTAATGCCTCCCGTCCACTTCAAAAACAAAAACAGACATAGCTTTTATACAATATTCAGATTTTTAAAATTTCACAGAGCAAACATAATTCAATATTCTGCAAAGTACTATATTCAATAACAACTTGTATATTTATTATTATTATTATTATTATTATTATTATTATTATTATTATTATTATTATTATTATTATCTTATTTAGAAAATGTATAAGTCAGTGTCAACTCTTAGTGACACAAAGTAGGTTTTCTCCAGGAGGCTCTGCCATCAACCTTTTCCTTCAGGGCTTACAATGGAGCACCTATCACCACTAGAATTGAGCCCATCTACTTTAATACTAAACATTCTCTTTTTCTCTTTCCTTTTGCCTTTCACAGCATTAGAGACTTCTCCAGACTTCTCCTACACAATTTTGATCATTGTATGTATAATTATGTCATGGCATCCAAATATTCCAAAATATTTTATCACTGACCTACCAAGCTCTAATATGTGACACATGTATTTGACTGCTGGTTCTTTTACTGCCAATAGTCGATCATAAAAGGCATAAAGCTATCCACCACTTCAATATCTTCATTGTTTTCAAAGATGGTTCTTGTACTCATTGTCATTAATTTGGTGTTTTTATAGCTAGCTTTAGTGTCATTTTTTTCATTATTCACCTTATTTTTAATTTCTACAGTTTGCAGGTCACTTGCATTTTCAACTATCAGAGTGGTGTTATCAACATTACATAAATTATTATTTTTTCCTCCAATTTTAAAACTATGCCCATCTTCAAAACCCTCAATATATATTCAGCATATAGGATTAATAAATAAGGAGAAAGTATACAGCATCTTTACCTTATTCCTTTGTTCACCTGGGACCAATCTGTTTTGCTATGTTCTGTCCTTACTGTGGCTTCCTTATCCCTATATAGATTTTGTATAAGAACAATTAGTTGTTCTGGAATTCTCATTTTTCTAAACATATTTCACAATTTGAAATAGTAAGCACAATCAAAGACTTTTCTATATTCCATTAAGTACTGTATTTTTCAGAGTATAAGATGCACTTTTTTCCCTCCTAAAAGAGGCTGAAAATTTGGGTGCGTCTTATACTCCAAATGTAATTTTTTCAAAGCTTTTTTTCAGCTCTAATGAGGCGCTAGTGAGTGAAGCGACCTCCATTTCCCTGCTTTGCCTGCTCCCTCCGACTCTCAGCTGTGAAGCTTTTTTTCAGCCCTAACTAGGCGCTAGCGGAGTGATCTCCATCATTTGCCTGCTTTTCTCATTGCTTCTCTCTCCAAAGATCAGTTGTGCTTTAGAAGCTGTTTTTTATCCCCAAACAGGGGATAAAAACCAGCAAACTAATGTGCTGAAGCTGACCAGACTAAGGACGCTAGCCAGATGAATACCTGATAGGCAGATTTTTTTTTCCTATTTTCCTCCACAAAAACTAAGCTGCGTCTTATACACCAGTGTGTCTTATACTCCTAAAAATACGGTACATATTGACTTTTCTTGTTATTCTTTGGTTTTCTCAATTACTGCATCCAGTGTGCATCAGTATTAACATTTTTTTTTCTAAAACCAGCTTGAACATCTGGCGTCTCCCTTTCCATTAAGGGCTTTAATCTGCATTAGATGATCTTAAGCATTATTGTGATAGCACATGAAATTAAGGATATTGTATATAGTTTGCACTTGTAATCTGTTAAGTACCTTTGGTACTGGTGTATCGGTTGACCTCTTCCAACCTATTGGTCACTGTGCCATTCTCCAGACTTTCTGGCATAGTTTGGTTAGAACATTTACAGATTCTTCTTCTGATGCATGCCACGCTTCTATGGATACTCCAACTCCTCTAGTTCTCTGACTCGCAAATAGCTTCATCTTCTTCTATTAGAGATTCTTATAGATAGGGAATATTTTCAAAGGTATTGTCGATATAAATTTCACTGTACAGAATTTCAGTATATTCCTTCCATCTTTGTTTGATCTTTTTTGAACCCATTACCTTCTCTTTATTAGTATTCTTTAGCCTGCCAAGGCTGGGAATTCCTTCTGAATTTGATCATCTTTTGGAAAAAAAATTCATATATTTCTGTTCCTATTTACATCTTTAATGTGTTTAAGATGTCCTGAGTAGTAAACAGTATGATCTTCTGACTGCTGAGAGTATATGCAGATAGTCCTTGACTTACAACAGTTTGTTTAGTAACCATTCGAAGTTACAATGGCACTGAAAAAAGTGATTTATGATCATTTTTCATACTTACCACTATTGCTGCATCACCGTGGTCATATGATGAAAATTTGGACACTTGACAACTAGCATGTATTTATGCAGTATCCCAGGGTTTTTGTGTCATACCTCTGTCGGAGTCTGAATCTGCGGGGGAAGATGAGCTGGAACAAAAGCTGAGAGATCGAGAGGGCGGCTCCGTTGGCCTTGGAGGAAACTGGAGGAGGTTAATCAACCAGTGGCAGTTTTACCCCCTGAGAACTACCATTTCATGAGTGATTGCACTACCTAAAACTTTTTAGGGCTACTAGACTGAAAATGGCAGTACCAAATTGAGCATCAGAAGTCACTAGATCACTGTTCAAAATTACCAAAATTATTTTTCGGAGTATAAGATGCACCTTTTTCCCCCAAAAAAGAGAGTGAAAATCTGGGTGCGTCTTACACTCCGAATGTAGTCCTGCCCAGCCTCTCAAACGGAGATTTCAGAGGCTGAAAAAAGCCTCCAAACAGAGCTTCGGAAAAAAAGCCTCTGAAAGAAGCTTCGGAAAAAAAAGCCTCCAAACAGAGCTTCAGAAAAAACTTTATTTCAGAGGCTTTTTTTCTGAAGCTCTGTTTCAGAGGCTTTCAAAGGCACAAAAATAAGTTTTTTTTGAAATGGAGTTTCAGAAGTTTCAGAGGCAGAAAAAAAAGCAAGGCACAGAGCTCACAATCAAGGAACCTGTTGCTAAAATTCACCTCTGGGAACAGCTGATTGGGGGTATTCCACCCCCAATCAGCTTTTTTCTTATTTTTCTCCCCAAAAACTAAGGTGCGTCTTATACTCCGGTGCGTCTTATACTCCGAAAAATATGGTACTTTCAAAATAATGTTCTTACTTTCCAAAAGAAAATGTTAAACGCATACAAATTATCACCTTGGCAGTAATATTAGGCATACAGTATAAATCCTTCAAAAATACATGGATCTTTTCTCTATTATTGTTCTTGTTGTCTGTGAGTAAGGTACATGAAATAAAAGTGGGAAAAAAAGATACTGATTAGATAGAGGTGTTTCTTCCTCCACAAAAAAATACTTAAGGAAGCTTAACTCAGTTTAATTTAAAGTTAATTTATTCTTGAGTATTGTTTGATTCATGTACATACTTGCATGAATCACTTACACTTCCCTAACTTGGAGAATACAATATACTAGCCTGTTATTTAAAAAAAGAGTTAATCATACTTCATTATAGAGATAGGTTAGGTAGCTTTCATTTTCATACAGCTAAGAAAATAAGGCTCGGTCTGACATTGTGCTAGAGAATAGTTAACTAAACTAAATTGATCTACAAAGCACGGAGGGGAAAAAACCCCCCACAATAAATAGGGTTAAAAAACAGGTTGAGCCAAACTAAATAAACCATATTATGACTCAGTGCATAATGCAAAATGAGACAGTGAGTTATGATATGCTCAACACTAATCTGATGAAAGCTTAAATTCAATAAAAAAAATTACTCCCAAGTATGCAGTTACAGCCTGTCTGAGATAGAAACTGCAGGGGTGTTAAGACATATGGGACAGCTTTGGTTGAAAACTGTCTTTCAGGCATACTGGTGCCAAATCATGAAAACATCAAAAGCATTTCAAATTTGGCTCAAATACAGAATGGAAACCAGCAGTTTGGATTTTCATATTATGTTAAGTCACAATGGGGTTTGTTTTAATTTTATTAATATATTATATGAAATTGCCCATTACATTTTAATCAACAATCATGGTTAAACAATAGTTTAAATACCTAGGCCAGGTATTTAAATAAAGGATTTACATGCTTTCAGAAACAGCCTTGTTAGGAAGTTGCAGCACTATTAAGATAAAGCAGTAGGACTGGAATTCATTTTCTCATACCTATTCCACTAACTATATATCATATTTATTTCAATATATATATATATATATTTCAATGCCCAGGGTTTTATAGCATTTAGACACAAAATAACAATATATAATAAAAACAAAAGGAAAAAAGCTTTCCTCCCATTCCAAATAAGGATAATTTCCAAACTTAAAAAATCAACTAAAATGATGCTTGAATAATAATTTTTAAGCATTAATACATGGCAGAAGAGAAGCAAAGAAAGAGTATACTGAATTCCTTTTAGAAGAGTTTTGTAGTTTATATGTATCCACTGGAAAAGATCTCTTAAGTATACTGACTAACTACATAGACAGGAAGAAAAGAATCTCTCACTGATCAAGCAATATTTATTTATATACTTACTCAAGTTGCTATTTTAAACCACAATCAAGAAAAAAGGCAAGGAAAAAAATGAAATAAAAATATACAATAAAAATATACAATATACAGTATAAGATTGAATAAAAGTTTTAAAGTGATATTAATTTAATGATGTATGTTAAAGTATCTGGTATCAAATTAAGATTTTAGAACTATTATTAACATCAATACTTAGTAATTGATTAAAGTTGTCAGCATAATATGAATGATTAGGAATAAAGTAGAAAAGTTTATATCTTAATCTAAAAATTCTACCCTGGTTTAATAAATTAAATTTAATCTAATATATTAAAACCCTGTGTTGGGAGAAATATAACAACAGAATTTAATTAAGAAGACATTCTGGAAACTATCTGGAAAGAATAATAGCTGAGAATTATATGTTCAAGGAATTTTTTAGCTAAATGAAAGAGAAATGGACCATAACAATTAAATGAAAAAACTGAAAAATTTGGAAGACATGGATATAAAATTATGTAAATACAATTTTTCACAAGGCATGAAGTAACATGAAGAGATTTAGAATTCTTAAGACTATGGTGTAGTGTAGTTTTAAATTGTTCTGATGATTACTTACAATTACCAGAATGCTTATAGAAAACTCCAAATAAATAATACCAGAAAAAGCTAAACACTTACCAAAACAAAACACAAGTATGAATATTGAATTAAAATAAATTGTAATTAGAATATACTTTTTTTTTCTTTCTGGATTAGGACTTTGTGTAAACCCAGCCACTGTGGGTTTTAATACTAGTGTGCTGTACAAATTCAGCTGTTGTAGTTTTTTCAATAAACAATTATTAAACAATGAAACAAACCTGGGCTTTGTATGAACTTTTAAGTGCTTAACCAAAAACAGTAACTCGGAGAGGACAGCTGTGCGTATCAAAACACCAGAAACTGAACTCAACATAGAAAAGATTGTTCCTTTTTAACTTTAACATAAGGAAGCTGGTGCTTAAAAAAACAAACAAAAAAAACACGTAGTGATCTACAATACAAAAAATCATTTTCAAAGGGAATATGGTCATTGAAAAGTTATGTTAAGAGTGCTTTTTTTTGTCTCTTAATAAAATTCTACCTACAAAGTAATACCTCAGAAATCTTGATCTTCTTTTAAAATGGGAGAAAAGGTAGGGTTATTATTGAGTTGTGCTTTGCTTTGCCTTTCTCTTCACATACTATTTTAATCATGTGAAGGAAGCAGCAGGAAGTTGCACATGTTCTGAAGGTACTGTACCATCGATGTGGTTTAGTGTCAAAGACTTCACAGGTTACAAATTGTTGGGTAAACAGTTCAGTAGCAAAACAAAAGAACACAAAGAAATGCTCATTAAAAGGATGAATTAGAAATAAAATCCACCAAATTAAAAAGTTCACAATTTAAAAGTCTGGAGAAAAAGTCCCACTCACTAGTAATCACTTGTTACATCAGTTGCCAACTAAGTAGGATAAAGTGGAACGGGAGTTTGCTAGAAAATAAAGAGAAAAATTGACGCCCCTGAACATTTTAATTCCTTATAATACAACAGTATACAATGCACCTATTTCTTGATTCACAAAACTCAAAAACTAGTAAGATTTCTAATTTCAAAAATCAGCATTTTTTTCTCTCTGCTTACCAAATGTTCCTCCCATCATCGCCTTTAGGCCAGGAAAAATGCCTGACCACGGAACACTTTAAAGAGCATTTGCTCTGAACATCTGTAGATTTGTTCATACAGATGTACTCTATAGCACTGCCTCATTTCTATTCCACTATTTCTGGAAAAGCAAATTTAGTAATACATAGATCAGAGCCCAAGCAACAAAAATACTCGTGCACAGAAAGAAAATGTTTAGTCTGGTTACAATTTACGTTTTAACTGCAAATCTATATAGCTATTTCTATATTGCATCACAAGCATTTAAAACTCTTGAAAAATTCACCAAATCAGAAGTGTTTTGAGTAGCTACCTAACAACTTCGGAAATCTTTCTCTGAAGAATCACTTTTTGAGTTTCTGAGAAATGGAGTAAATGAAAATTATTTATGGTGCAGAGGAGGATAATGAAGAATTAGCATATTTTACCTGCCCCAAATTTTTGAAATAGATCAGGTTGAAAATAAAGAGAGATTTAAATTCTGCTATATTAATGAAAATATTTTTAGGCAATCCAAATTGTCAGTGATGTAGTACAAATAGGAAAAACTATTTGCGTGCATCCTGTCTATTGCTAGTATGTAATGATGCCTCAGCTATCTTGGGGAATTCTTGGAGTTGAAGTCTACACATCTAAAAAGTTGCTAAGGGCTGGAAACACTGGTATATAGAGTCCACCTTCCTTTAAGCTTCAAGACAAGTATTATATTATTATACCCCCCCACATACAAGGTTTTACATAATTTCCATCATTATCACCATGTAAAATAGAGAAGTCCCCCTTTCTAAACCATCTAAAGTATGAAAGTCTCTGAGTTAAATTTCTGGTAGAGGGTTTGAACCTTCCAGAATAACACTTGGTTACCCATGTCTGAAGAGCTTCTATAAAAAACAAAAATTGATCACAAAGTACTTCCTGGTAGTCAATGTAATTGAAATAAACTTATATGAGTCTCACCCTTATCTTCCAGACTTTCTTTTACCCCATCTATAAATGAACACTTATACATAACATCCTGACTGACTGCTGTTCCCAGTGCATTGTAAACTCATTCTACCTTTGCTGTGTTGATACTGACAGATCACAAATACTTCCAGAACCTCATTATGTGCAAAGGTAAACAGGGAGCATAATGAGCAGTCTGTCTTTGCAATGAAAAAAGAAAGCACCAAGGTGTATATCTGCAAATGTATTTTCCACCAATGCAAGAGCATAGAAGGAAGAAAAAAAAGCAGGGTTTCCCAAAACTATAGAATAGTTGGTGGTTTTGAATTTTTGTTGCTTTCAAAGTACCATAGCAGCATCCATCTAATGATGCATGATTGATAGGAGCATGTTCTTAAGCAGACATGAGTCTAATTCTTCTGTGATAGACCTCAATGACTGGCAATGAAAGTTAGTAGAAGGCTGCATATCAGATGCAGAATAAAAATATAATTTACAGATCTGGATAAGACTGAAAGCTTGCACAGTACAATGCTTATTCCATGTAAGTAAGATGAACTACAGTACAGGTACTTCTCAACTTACAACCGTTCATTTAGTGACCGTTCAAAGTTACAATGACACTGAAAAAAATGACTAACCATTTTTTAGTTACGCCTGTTGCAGCATCCCAAAGATGAGATCAAAATTCAAATGCTTGGCAATTGGTTCTATTTATGATAGTTACAGAGTCTCAGAGTCATGTGATCCGCTTTTGCGACCTTCTAACAAGCAAAGTCAATGGGGTAGCCAGAGTCACTTAGCAACTGTGTGAACAACTTAACAACTGCAATGATTCCCTTAAAACTGTAGCAAGGAAATGGGGCAAAACTCACTTAACAATGTCTCACTTAGCTACATAAATTTTGGGCTCAATTGTGGTCATAAATTGAGGACTACCAGTATAAGAAAAAGGAGAACTCTCTGAGATTTCCTAAATTTATATTTTGCCTTTCAAGAAATCAAGGCACAATGTAGGAATCTCCATTTTATCCTATCAATTTGGTGGGATAAATTGGATTGAAAACGAGTGATTGTCTAAAGTCACCAGTGAATTTCCATAACTGACCTTGTGGCAGGATTTTTCATTCCTAATCGAGTCCTTTTACCGTTATTCCTTACAGCAAGGTTCCCCAAAGTGGTCAATATAGGACACGGAGACACACACATACACACAAAGATTGATGGGACTATAGAGCGGTGGTGGTGTAGTGGTTATATTGCAGTACTGTAGGTTTATTCGGCCAACTGCTAGGAGTTCGATCTTGATCAGCTCAAGGTTGAGTCAGCCTTCCATCCTTCTATGGTTGGTAAAATGAGGAACCAGATTATTGCGGGCCATATGTTGACTCTACAAACCCGCTTAGACAGGGCTCTAAAACACTGTGAAGTGGTATATAAATCTAAGTACTATTGCTAGCCACGGAGTTGACATTATTTGGTTAGTTAAGTAGCACTAATGATATTATTTCCGTATAATAAATGTTTGGGAGTCAATCAACTGAAGACTGAGGAATCTTGCCTTACAGCAAGATAAAAAACAAAACAAAACCCAGTTTTATAAAGCAGCTCTAACGTGCTTCATTGATAATTCATCCCATTCAGTACAAGGAGATGCAGATTCTACGCATATTTACACAGAAGCAAAAGAAATAACTCAGTATTTCACTCCTTGGCACACCACCTCCGTAATAACAACTCGTTCAGCGTTAGTAGCCCTTTTTATTACGTGTCACCGCGTTGCAAAATTAAAGCGATAAACTCCGTGACCCTCCCAACCCCGTGCATGAGACAGATACGGAAAAAAAGCCTAAAAAAAAAAAAAACCTCGAGGTTTCCCCCCCCTCCCCCCCGAGTTTTGCGCGGTTAAACAAACGGGCATTTGCCATTTAATGTCCTTCCATGCAGCACCGACAAGACAGAGTTGGGGGAAACCTAACGAATCTGGAGCTATCGGGGACTGCCTCTGTCGTGACGGGCGCCCTCATCGACGGGGAAACACGAGGACTGTAGCGGCACCCTCAGTTCGCACGTTCGGATCCGGGGGAAAGCGGCCCGGAGCCTCCTCCGTTATTTCTAACGGAACGTCTTCCACGCCCACGTCAACCGCCTCGCCTCGCCTTCTAAGCCCCGCCCCCTTTTTTTCTCCCCCGTAACGTTTCCCTGCTCCGCCTACTCTGTGATTGGCCCGGCTCGCTCCTTCCCCGCCAAAGGGGGCCTCCCCTTCTTTTCCTCTTTAGCTCTCTTGGCTCGGCGAGCCTCTCTCAGTTCCGCACTCCGTGACGGGGCAAAGCGATTGTTCTGCTTAGCGCTCGGGGTCAGGCGGCGCCTCAGCGGGGAGCAAAGGTTGTCCCTTCCTACGGACGAGCCGGGGAGCCTCTAGGGGACCGCAGACGCTCCGAGACCCGCCTGCCCCTCCGCTCGTCTGTTACCTGAAAGGCAGCGTTGGAGGCGCCGGCATGGCCAGTTCTAGAGAGCGCAGCGGCGGCAGCCGCCCCAGGAGCTGACAAGAGCCTGCCCTCCATCCCTCGTTCGCCGTCGGCCGCTTAACCACGGGTCGCCACCGCCTGCCTGCATTCAGCCCAGGGCTCCAACCGAGCGGGAGTCGTGTTTTTGGCGAAGAAGAGGCGGCGGCCGTGGCGGCGGCAGAGACTCGAGAAAACTTCCTATCGCTGGGGAGGACGGCGAAGTTGCCCCCGGCAGCGGCGGCCCGAAACGACGGGCGCGGGCTAGTCCCGCTGCTCTCCCGCTCTGAGTGGGGCTGGGGAGGCGGCGGCAGCGGCAGCGGCGGCTGCCGCAGGGGAGCCTTGCAAACGGGCCGCCCCCGCGGTTGTCCCGCGCGGCCGTCGTCGTCCTCCTCTAGCAGCCGGACCTTATCAGTGGGGCTGTCATGCCAGCCGTCAGTTTGCTGCCGCTTTTCGGCAGCCCCGCGAACCCAAGCGCTTTGGGGGGCTCCTTAGCCGGAGGGCCCTTAGGGGGCCCCGGGAGCCGAAAAGGGCCCGCTCCCAGCGGTGCCTTCCGACTGACGGAAAAGTTCGTGCTGTTGCTGGTCTTCAGCGCTTTCATCACGCTTTGCTTCGGGGCCATCTTCTTCTTGCCGGACTCCCCCAAATTGCTCAGCGGCGTCTTCTTCCACTCGACCACCCTCCAACAGCCGCCGCCGCCGCCGCCCGCCCATGGCGATCCGCACGTCCCGCCACCGGCGGGTGTGGGGAGTAGCAGCAGTTTCGGGGCCGGCTCGTCGGCGGCGGAGGAAGCGGCGGAGAACTTAGCCAAGATCCGTGAGGATCACGAGCGCGCTTTGCGAGAGGCGAAAGACACTCTGCAAAAACTGCCCGACGAGATCCGCAGGGACATCCACCAGGACAAGGTGAAGCTTCTCCTGCAGGACAAGTTGGGCCGGGGAGAGCCGGGGGCTCCCGGATTGCCCGACCTGCCTTTCCGCAAACCTATCGGGGCCGTCGGAACGGAACCCAGCGATCCCGCCGTCCAGCAGAAAAGATCAAAGATCAAAGAGGTGAGTAATTAATTACTGCAGGCACTCAAATATACAGCCCTTGTGGCTTTTTTTACCCCCTCCCTACGACCTCTGGGAGCAGCCGTTCATTCTTCCCTTTCTCCGAGTGTAAGTTGGTTTCTTTATTTGCACACTTCTTAATACCTTTTCTTGGCAATTCGCGACTTTCAAGACCTGCTTCCGCCGCTTGTTTGCAAGTGATTTAACAGCTATTGTGCTTGGGTGCGGCCCTGTGATGGGCACGTCTCTTGACGTGAGCAGGAACTTCTAATGGGGGATAGATAGGACACGTGTCACTCTTGTAAAATTGACAACGTAGGCAGTCTTCGGAGAAAGCAAATTTTACCAGCCCGTATTTCTGAAGCTCTTAGTCCAAACTGAAAGACGGCGAACAGATGATAGTGATTTAGTTGTAATCTCTACAATTGGGAAGCCACCGCTAGAGAGGGTGGAATGAGGAGAATGGTGTCAAAGCCAGAAGAAGGGAAAGAAAGAAAATGTCTTGTGTTTTTGCTTTAATTTTGCTATCAGAAACAACTACTGTCAGGGTTTTTTTTTTTTTTAGGGGGTGGGCACAATACAATATGATATGGTATGCCAGAAGATACTTACTTCTGTGATCAATTGTCTCTTTAGATTTCAATACACAATTGTAAAATTTAATGGATAATGGGGAGGGGGGCATTACTGAAAA